>NW_027526295.1:97420797-98042634 GCF_048455015.1 Haemaphysalis longicornis
TTCACCTTCCCTTTAAATTCTCCCGAACATTTCTTAACACTCCCTAAATACCTCCTTTGTATAACCTAAAAACTCCCTGTTTTGAGGAGGTAAAAAAAACCTCCCTGTTCCATGTAGTAAAAAAACTCCTACAAGGAGGACCACTAGAGGACAGGCGAAAAAGAACCTCTATGGAGTATATGGGAGGAAAAAAAGTTTAGAGTGTACGGTACTGGCTGGGTCCTCTCGGGAGGCACTTGGAAGACAAACACTGCAACCTTAAAATTAAGAGCGAGAGCCCAGGTCGACACCAAGCCGCCGTTGTAACATACCTAAAACAAGCCAGGCAGCACCTGCAAGACGCAGACATCCGCGAGCTGTCTCCAAGTGAGGCGTCAGAAAAACTCCCTACAACACCGTTCGGCGTCATACGCCCACCGTCGGCTCGACTTCGACCCGAAAAGCGGTGGGGGAGAGCGTGCCCACCTTGTTTACCAGCGAACCTGACGGAGCTCCAGTGGAAGGTGGAAGCAGGTGCCATGGCAACCCGAGACCGGCTAGCCAAGTGGCGCATCACGCGCGACTGGTGGTGCACCTTCTGCGGGCAACCTGAGACATCGGAGCACGTCTTCACTCAGTGCAGAGTTGCCAAGGCCTTCTGGAAACGGATGTCGTGGACCACGAACCTGCACCTGCCGCTGAGCTCCAAGTGCGACGAAGAGACAAGTGCACGAGCGCGTGGGAAACTACGCCTCCTGTACACGGCGCTGGGACGGCAAGAGCTCTGGCAAAACAGGTGCTTCGTCGACTCCTTCCGCGGAAAGCGCGCACCACTCTTGCAAATGGTGAGCAATGTGAGTGCCAAGGCTAAACTTTTCCTTGAAACCCAGCTTGAACTCACAACAAAGAATCCTTCGAGGAGTCGTGGCGCTTCCCCGGTGTCGTGTTGGTGCGAGGAACGCATCTTGTTGTGCGCGGTATGCGTGTCGGCGATCAACCGTGAACAAATGTGCGCGACGAACCGTGAATGTGTTATGCATGTGCGCGAGGAAAAAACAACACTGTGGAATGGTGTTCGTGCGTGTGTGAAAGACACAATGTGCCTCTGGGGGATGGGACGTTTTAGTGTAGCCAAACTATAGGCTGTCACGCGAATTCCCCCTGGATGTATCGCTGTAAATAGTCATTTCATGTAGCGGGGGCAGTACAGCCCTCTCGGTGCAACATGGACGCTTAAAGAGGTGCTAATATCACCCGCTTGGTCCCATAGTCATCAACCATCATGTACATATGTCATGAATAAATTATTCTGAAAGGAGCTCCCAGGGCGAGACGCGGGTATTGCACTGCGCTCGTGTTGACCCCTGCCACTACCCCAAACTGGGGCAGATGGAGCATGCAATTTTTGGTAGTGGGGGACTGCGTTCTCGCTATCCCCCTTCCTAATCAAGTCCAAAATCAGATCATTGCACACGTCTCTCTGCGTTGGTGACACCTTCCCTCTGTACGATGGTAATCGTGAGAACTCGCCCCGCTGAACGTACTGATTAAACTGATTACTGATTATCCAACATGATTATCTGAGTACTGAATATCCAACACCGTCTTCGCTTCATTTTTTTAAACGCCTTGTGTTTTGTTGCTGATGAGCTGTTATTTACTTTCAGCTAGTGCATTCTTCTTTCCGGATTATAACAATGCCTCCTCCACATTGTGGTCACCAATGTTGCTCTTACCGATTGAACACGATAGGCCGGTTTAGTATCCCCGACTTCTTCCTTCTCAGCTTTCCAGGCACCATAAGATGACGAAAAACGGCCAAGTCTACTAATAAGAAAGAAGAGTAGTATTTACATTATATAACTAAGAATGTCCATGACATCTGATAATCCTCGACTTCCTTCTTCAGACCAAGGCTGCCCCCTTGGTCCGTCCTTCTCTTCATCTGGGTTATCTCTATGTATCCGCGACAACTTAAAATGCAACAACCGGCATGCCTGAAAGAATCCTCAGTACCACATACGTTCATAACTTGGTCTGAGCTGACACCCCTGTATAACTGATGTTTTTGAGGTAGGTTTGAAGGCAACAGCTTGGAATCATAGGTTCATAAGCTAAGAACAAGCTATGTGCAATATGGTGTGAAGAATGTGAGCAGGAAACCTGTGTTTACTAACCACATTTGCCACCTTACACATCAAAGGCAGTGCAAACAAACATTAAAAATGGAAACTGAACGTCCTAAAATATTAGAAATAATTGGTGGCAGGACAAGTACAGCTGAACAAACAAAATCAATGAGTGACACAAAACAAACAGGTGCCTAAAATGTACCATTGGAGAGTAACACAAGACAAACAGCTGCCAACAATGTACACCCGGCCAATTTTTTACCAATATCACCGGAGCGTCGACTGTTCGGTCGATCAGCGCCTCGCGATGTAGTGATACGGCAAACTCGGCGAGAGTAGCCGCATGCGCAGTATAAGCAAAGGCCGCTGCTGCCATCGTTTGCTAGGCTGTTCCAATAGCACACGGCCGCCCCATTTTTATTATTCGCTTATCACACTGCTTGCCATACTCGAAATTTTTCAAGACCGGGCACGTGGCGCCAACAGAAACCAGAGTAATCAGCATTGCCAAACGCAAAGTTCCTTCAGCGCAAGGTTTGTTCGGCAATGCTAATTACTCTGTTTTCAGTTGGTGCCACGTGCCCGGTCTCGAAAACTTTCTGGTATGGCAGGCAGTGTGATAAGCAAATCACAAAAATATGGGGCGGCCGTCTGCTCTTGGAACAGCCTAGCAGACGATGGCAGCAGCGGCCTTCGCTTAGTGCACATGCGGCTACTCTCGCCGAGTTTGCCGTATCACTCCATCACGAGGGGCTGATCGACCGAACAGTCGACGCTCCGGTGATATTGGTAAAAAATTGGGCGGGTGTACAATTTGATAGATTTTAAGTATTCAGGGAACTGCTGTCTAAGGGCTATCAGGCACAAAGCTAATCACTTTTAGCTAACATAAAATAAAGTTCTTTTTCGCGAAACTGGTTGTCTCACAAAATACACACCCTTATGCACCAAACCAGTACTTTGTAATAGATAGCTCCAGTCTAGGCATGCTCAGAAAACATGTAACTATGCGGTGGTACCCAATTATTTGATATGCATCAAAAATTTTTGTGCATGCCTCCACAACTCTCTGGCTGTCTGCTAGGGGCACATGGTGGACACTGTAAGAACTGATGTGAAAATTGTGAAAATGGTATCGGACGAGCAGCATTTAAGGGGCCATTTCAGCAGTTCTTTTCACTAAAAAACTCAATGGCGAGAAGTGTAACAGTGTTAATATGTCAGCATTCTTTGGTAAGTCTGCCCGCAAAGTCTGCCCTTATTGAAAAAAAAAAGTGCACTACGTAATACATGCTAAGTAAACACATAATCAGACAAACATGCGTAATTATGATAGACTCGTACCTTCAGACTCGTTAAGAATAAAAAGCGTGACGTAATGTATAATTGGGTATTTAAAAAAGGCTTTGGAACCCCACATTTTGTTGTCACACTGCCTATATTTCCCCTTATTAGATGTCTTTCTAGCAATGCGTTTGTGCTTAGTGAAGCCGGTTTTACAGGGCTGGATTTAAATAGCTCATTGGGATTTGTTTGCTAACGCATGAGACAAATACAGAGAAACTTAGTGGGTTGGCCTAGATACAGGAAGCGCCAATTAATATTACACAATACAGGTCCACTGTTGACATGTCGACCTTTTGGGTACAGCTTGAAGCACATCGGCAATGAAAGCAATACAGCTGCTCGTCATCTAGAACAGTCAACGTCACGCATGGCACCTGCCCACTGAATACCTCCATCCCACACACACAAAAAAAGAAGCGTTCACAAAAGATAACAATGCTGCGCACCACTTTTTCAGGAGTTACGAAGCACAGCACGATATTTGGCTGTCCACAACTGCCGGTAAGATGCTCACCCACCAACAGTTGCTTGGCAGAGCTTTCACATTACATTCCAATTCCCGGACAGAAAGCATACAGCAGTCAAATTACATGCCTGAAGCGACAGAAACTGGAACGACACAGCGGCTCCCACCGCAGGCATGCCACCGCAGCCGAAGGCCTCGTAGCACGCAAGTTAACGCAAGCCGCAGTTTCGCAAAAAGCTACTAATACATTGTTATTAGAAACTTTACGCAGTTTAAAAAGGAAACAAAAGCATATTGAAAACTGGAAAATTGTGCAATATATTCGAATTAAACAAGCGTGTTTGCTACAATACGAAAAAGAGCGGCCGCCGGCGTCGGCATTATCTTTTAATTTAGGCAGTACTACACCCTATTTTTCGTCTTAAAGGCATTGTTACAGGCATTATTGAACGTATTCAACCAGTGGGAACATTGTATGCTTGATTAGCCTGAGATGATAAGCTTTGTTGCTTGCAGAGCGGATACACGAACACAGTGCCACTCCGCCTTGGTCGGTACGAAAACCAAAAGATAAGCGGCGATGCGTTTGGGCATACGAAACATGGTCGCTCAGGCGTCGAGCACACCGTAATGCGTAGATAAAAATCAAAAAAGAAACGAACACATCAAGTCACGCAGTAAATCCTCTGACGATGAAATGGAAGATCACAGGTTCGGAAAGTTGAGCTGGGAATCTCGCACGGTTTCTCAGAACCTCACAATACAACGGCTTATGAAGCACACGGCACACTTTCATCACAGTCACCACCACCCACCCAACCCAGAGAGGGGTTATGTGGTAGCACAGCTCAGCGAAACTTTACGGCGCAGCAGCTAGCACAGTGTAGCACAGCTTGTTAATCGCACCCAGTGCGCGACATTTTTTTTTTTTTTTTTTTTTGCTCAGCGGATCGGCTAGGCTAGAGCGTGACTTCGCAATGAATGCGGGCATGGATTCGAAAATTTTTCGACGCCTAACGTAATCATCTCAAAAGCGCACATGTTCTCGTTTACAGTTTAGAAGTTTTACAGGTAGATCGTAAAATGTATTTGGAGCAGCTCTGTTGCTTCCACTGCCACTGCAAAGCGTTGTTACGACTCGGCCAGCGCCGCCGTACTGTCCCGCGTATCTCCTTGGCTGTGCGGCGAAGCCACTGCGTGCGCCTTCGAAAACAGGCGCCACCATGTCGGTGACAAGTTGCGACAAGCCGCGTCAGACGCTTCGTTTTCGGCGCATTTCAATACTTCGGCAGTTGCCGGCGAGGCTCGTCTCCACGCTCTTCAAGGACACAGAGGCCCCGCGAACTCAGCGGAGTCCTCCTCTCTCCCCTCTCCCGGACTTAACGTGCGCCGAGGCTATCAACGGCTTACGAACTCTGGAAAGAGCGTTGTGTGTGTCTGTGACGTTCGTGGCGTGTTACAGCTTGTTGCGTTTTGACCGTTACCGCTTTTGGGTATAAATAGACCCCCGCAAGCGTTGTAAACCATTCCTATTTGAGCAGCGAATAGGTCTCCTGCGCTGGAGTTTTGGCGACATGCAGCGCCCCTAGCGGTTAACGCCTCTGGGTAGTACAAAAGCAGACGACCCTCGCCGCCCTCCGTGTGTTTTCAATTACAAGCCAGAGTGAAAGTTGGTTGTGGCGCTTTTTGGCGTGTTTAAATGACTGCATTGTGCATACTGTATGAAATAGTCCTTAAAGGGATACTGAAGCACTTTTTACAAAAAAAGAGCTTTTGCTCCCATTTTATCATTTTTCATACGGCGAACTCGAAAATCAAGTCAAAACTTGGCATAAACTATTAAAAAGCACTTAATTTTGGCAAAAATGAACAACGGGTGCCTAGGGGCATGTGGCGAACCTCACCGCCGTTCATGATTGGTCAAGTCTTCGTGACGTCGTCGTGAGGACCCTCGGAGGAGGCGGAGCATGAAACGCGTTCCCAGCGGGTCGTCGCGGTAGAAAACGCTGTATTTGCATTTGTTTAATTGATCCCACGATGGCCAGTCCGAGTAGTGAGTTTATCGTACACCCGTACTGTTAGAGCCTCTCGCCCGTGCACGAGCGGCGACGGCGACAAGTGCCGGCGACGAACAACACTTCCGAGGAATACGTGTCCCAACCGGCAACGTTCACCCGCCTGGGAAACAGCTGAGTCGCCAAGCCATCGGCCAACTGCCGAGTTGCCCGACCGCGCTGTCATACTACGCCGACGGCGAAACAAACACGTCGGCCGATGGAAAGACGCCGTAGTGTGACTGGTTCGCCGACCGAAGAAGCCAACAAAATCGGTCACCCGGCCGGTCGCCCGACGCGTCGTCGGGAATCGACCGAGAAGCGAAAACTGCTCCCCGACAACATCCGTGCCGCAATGAATGCGGCTCTATTTTGATAGTTTCTGGAGTGTAATAAACTCAGTAAGGTCCACGAAGCCCATGCAACTCAACACTAGCGCTAATGCAATCCGTATTTTGGCTTTCGACGCTTCGGTTGTGCTCTTCGGCGCCGCCGCTACACCGGAGCTGCAAGCTGTAAATGGTGTGCGATCGGCTCGCCTGTAGAAAATGTAAGGTCAGTTTCGTGCAGAAGAAGAGTTACGTAGGGTAATTTGGGTAATAAGGCATCAATATCGGCCAAGGTTTTTCATGTGAAACGTAAAACCAAAGTCCGACAAGCTCTATCCACGCAGTGGGAAATCGCAGTCGCAGCCGCGCACACACATTTTTGCGAGCGTTTTCGCGAAGCAGCGGAGTTGATGGCGATAAGCTATTGTGGGGGCTTCGGGGAACCTTGCTGTGCAAGCGCTATTTAAGAATTTTCAGTTTACCAGCCAGGAATTCTGTAAACCAGCTAGTAAACACCGACGTATGACACGGAAGGATGGGCCTCCATCTATTACCTAGGCTATTTTGCACCGTGTTGCCATTTGTGCGGTGGCGCAGTGCTCTCGCGCGTCGCGCCCGTGCGCTCCACTTCGCGGGTTCAATTCCCGCCGAAGTCTTGTTTTTTTTTTTTTTTTTTTTTTTTTAGGGGGTATGATTTGCGTATGCAATTTGTGAATCATTTTCTGCGCTGATTTTGAGAAGCAACCACCTTTTCAATGGAAAATTTCCTTCGAAACATGCAAGTGGCGTCTTGAGCCACAACAATTAATTTCCCTTTTCTCGCACCGTGTTTCTCGAAAATGCGGTACCATGGTGCAAAGTAAGGCCTTCTTTATTAGAGGAGGTTAAATTTCTGCTGACATACGCACTAATTTATATGCAAATTTTAAGTGCTACAGAGGTCTTTTCACCGGGGGTTCATCCATAACATCCGTATTATTACTGCCGCGGCACCAGCGCACAGCTCTTTTTTCTTTGTCCGTGATCCAACAAGAATGAGTACATACAGTACAAGCAGCGCACACGCCAGTACGCACCAACGGCTTCAGTCGTGCAGCGGCGACACGATACTCCAATTTTGATTACAGAGAGCCGCTCCTCACATGTTTTTTGCGACGTCACCACTGATGTTCCAGATTTTAGAGCCGATATCCCGCCGCTGGGGCTTTTGTAACTGCAGTGGCGTCGTCACTTAGTTCAGCATGAGCTATATTGAAATGCTTTGGTCAGTAGTGGTCCCTTCTGAGGCACTCATATCACGATAAGCATGTTTTCATAACAGGTGTTCATGCGCGCACTGCGTTACAATGACCGACGAAGAAGATTGCTGCTGTTGCCAGGAGATACAGGAGGTTCGAGAGAGGCAAAGGCACCCCAGGTGCGCCCCAACCACCAGAAAACTAAAAAAATGTGTGCCTCAACAGGGCTGTGCTGGAGGTTGCACTTCGACAGAATGGCATCCCGATACTGCCTAGAAGCAGCCTGTCTGGGAATGTCTGGAACACAACACACTCGCCTTTGTTGGCTTGAAGTGTTCCCTCTTTACAGTAGCAACCCACTGAGCAGCGAGTTTCGGCTCCCGCGGGAAGCTGTGAAAGACCACTTTATCGCGGCCATAGGTGCTGTTGCAACCGAATGCCGAGCTGAACCTCGGCATGGTTACTCCGCTTCCTCGGCACGATTGTGAAGCAGTACAACGCAGCACTGAAAAAGTGTCCACTACTAGTTGCTAAATAAAAACAAAACACAGCACGGGACCCACGAAAGCTAACGCTGGCGGACGGCACGCTGAGAAAGGCAGCAGCAGGGGCCGAACACTTGCCGCGGTGGCCGATCGCTCCTCACGACGACGTCACCACGACCCCTTTCACTCTCGTGCGGTCCTCCTCCCCTGCGCTCCGCGCGTCGCGGGGGCGTGGCGATGGCGCTTGTTTATTCGCCTATTACGCCGCTATTTCAACCAAAAAAAAAGAAAAAGACCTCGTAGGTTAGGTGTTTAAGGTCAACGCTTCCGAATTTCTGTGTATTCAGCAAATTGAAAACTGCCTCAGTTTCCCTTTAAGTGCGAACTGGGAATGTATGCTGCAAGAGCGTAATTAAGTGAAGCGAGAGCAAACAAGAAAAGCGAGCGGCCTCTTATTCGCCCGACCACTTTGTTTTACGGCCACTAATTTCGGAATCGCAAAACAGATTTCACGCTTCTGACGGTCGCGGCATTTTGTCACTGAGACACGCAACAAAACGGCAAGCTAACGCTGCACCATGTATTCGTAACGGCGACGCAAACGAGCACTGTTAATGAAAGTGCACGCATAATGTGCAGGTACGCAAAAGAGCGGCGCACCGCAGCAGGCGAGCCTGCGGTCCGCCGGACTCGCTGGCTTTTTAAAGCGCGATCATCGCCGATTGCGTCACTCTTCTTGGCTGTTTTTGAGAAGTCTTTGTCACCTAGAGTAGTAGTTTAAATTAGAAATTTCACTTAAAATTTCACTTCGTACGATCATCGATCGGTGAACCTGCGAGTAGACGCCGTCACGGTCCCGGCACTTTCGTCGGCGCTGTAAACGTGTTTAACGCTGCAAAGCTTTTTCCCCTAATGCCAAGTTGATCGCTGAAATAGATCGCACGCGTCGGGGATGAGCTGGTGACCACGTCGCAGAATAATCGGGAGCGTCGAGCTCATTTTGCTTCTGTCAACACGGGATCACGGGATCCTATGGGGCAGGCGCAGCTTTGTACTACCCGGAAGTACTTCCCGGAAGCCGCTTGCGCAGCGCCCCCTGGGCAGCGCAGGAGGCCTATCGATGCTGTCGCTCTGCTCGAGTCCTGTAATGTAACCTCGCCCGTCGGGGCATTGTTCTTTGGTTTCGGCTCACCTCTCGCTATGAAGTAAGCAGTTACGTTAGCCTATCAGCTCTGGACATCTTCCCGGCTGCAGTCGGCCTTCCCGGTCGCAACTGGTTGGCAGCGGTCGGATGGCAACTTCGTAACACCTGAAGCCAGCGGTGCGAGACCCAACACCACGGACGTCAAGGAGGCTTCGGACTCCGCAGAATTCACGGCGGTCAAGGGTGAGTGCGGGACTTTTCTTCACTGAGTTTTACCAGGCTTCTGAGGATAGCTGGTAGGGCGTGTGTTTTTGTCGCGTGGGTTATTCGCGCAAAACATTTTTGGAGCAGTGGGAAAGCAGTACTCTAGACCGGCCATGAATTTGAAAGCGTTGAAAAAACCGCAGTTGTTGGAACTTGAAAAATAGTTGCGCTTGAATGTTACGGACGCGCTGAGAAAGCCAGAGCTGATACAGGCTATATACTCGCTGTCGGCGCTGACGATGAGGAGAGCTGTCGGAATGCATTGAGCGGATCAATGGCAGGGAGACCGCGAAACGTCAGGCCGCAGGGGCGGAGGCAGAGGCTGAGCGCCAGCGTGAGGAGTTCGAGAGGCAGAAACGAGAGCAGGAACGCGAGGAAAGAAAGCGAGTACGGGAGCTCGAGAGGCAGAAACGAGAGCAGGAACGCGAGGAAAGAAAGCGAGTACGGGAGCTCGAAAGGCAGAAACAAGAACAGGAGCGCGAGGAAAGAAAGCAAGTACAGGAGCTCGAGTGGCAGAAACAAGAACAGGAACGCAAGGAAATAATACGCGATCTGGAACTCAAACACAAGGAAAAGATGCGATGGTGCGACCTCGAGCTCGAGCGCCTTGAACAGGAAAGAAGGGAGCTTGAGGGAGAGAGACTCCAACGGGAGAACAAGAACCTAGAGCACAAAATTCAACTCGAGCAGGAAGAAGCGAAGCCTGAGTTAGAATTGTTGCTCGAAAAAGACCTCGTTGTCGAGGAAAGCACCGTGCCAGCGCTACCAGTAGCAGCCGCTCGGGAGCGCGAGTCGGAGGCGACGGTTGCGGCCCAGCAGCGCGGCAAGGTTGCTGAGAGAGATAATGACGGCGCATTAGCTCAGACTGTCGGCAGAGGCGGCAGAGGGCAGTGCGTGACCACTGAGTGCGATAGTGTGTCGGCGTTTGTTTTGTAGATCTCGGAGTGTTAGGACGGTTCAAAATCGCGGGAGGCCTTGGGAACGGCTACCGATTTGAACGTGAACATTTCGCGAGATAGCGACGTTTCGCAGGACTGCGTAAACGATTAGGTTACCGAAAGGCCGCATGAGTCCGCTGAAACGGAGGTTGTTCCTTCGGACGCTAGTGCGGAAACGAGCGATGTGGTGGCAAAGCCTGCAGCCGAGGTAGCGAACGGTTTGCATGGTTCAGTTGGGAGAAATGACGATCTCGCCACTGAGCAAGCCGGTTCCGTCATGACACCAGCTCGGGTAGCTGACCTCGAGCAACGGCAAGCCGAGCTCGTAGAGATTCAGGTGTCTGGGGCGGATGAGCCGTCTTTTGAGACAGGGCAGCTTGGATCTAGTGTAGCCTTGACAGCCGCAAAACAGAACGAAAACACCCTTCGATATTCGCTTGCTGAGGGTGTTGCGAAAAAGGCGATGAACGCCGAGATAGGGTCTGTTGGAAGCTACGAGGTATCTAATGAACACGTCGTGCCCTTGTCACTCCCTGCTGATGCTCCCGACGATAGGCCAGCATCGGCGGAGCTAGTTGAGGTTCCGGTGTCGCCTGTGGCTGAGCCGAAGTTGGGAACCGACCAGCCAAGAGAGAACGTAAACGCGTTCCGGCGTTTGCATGCCAAACGCATTCGTAAAAAGGCGAGCAAGAAGGATAGAGGGAAAACCTCTGCGCGCACTTGCGGCGCGTGTTTCAGTGCGGGCACGCCAAGGGGCAAAGCCGTGAGCTCGCATCGCGCCAAGGGAACGCCTCCTCCAAGAAGGAGTGCGCGCCTAACGTATGAACGTTGGAAAAACTCGTTCGCTCCTCCGCGCGCTTGACCTTTGTCGAACAAGACGACCGGTGTCCGTACACGCGGTCGCAGCAACGTTCAGAGAACGGCCACACCTAAAGTGCGGTACAAAAAGGGAAAAGCTCGGGGCAATGACGAGAGCTCAAATCGAAGCTCTCGGCGCGAGAAGTGGCTTGTAGACGCCTGACTTTCTCTATTGCATTGTTTTTCCTGGAGCAGGTTTCGCCCTTTACGATTACGTTTCTTTTTGTGTGGGACATTTCCAATCACGCGAAATGTCACCTTTCAAGTTTGTGCACTTGTCTAAAGTACTACTGGGCAAAAATATAATTAGTGTAGTTAGTTATTAGCGTATTTTATCGCAACTGAAAGCCTGGTAGATCTTCAGTGTTGATTTGTCTTCGCACTTGCCGGCGATGCGGTTGTGTCTTCCTGTGTTGTTCTGTTGCTTGCCTGACCAAGCCAGAGACGTTCTCGGGGAGCCACTACTCGTCCAGTGACCCGACCGGTGAAGCTCCAGCACGGTGTCGTACAGCCAAGGCCTGGAGTCGAGCGTCTGCCGAGCACTTCACTTCGAAAGCATCCCTCCGGACAACGGTTGAAGACCCTTATCTATCGGGATCTCGGACCCCCGGCGCAGAAGCTGTTACGACTCCGCCAGCGCCGCCGTACTGTCCCGCATCTCTCCTCGGCTGTGCGGCGAAGCCACTGCGTGCGCCTTCGAAAACAGGCGCCACCATGTCGGTGACAAGTTGCGACAAGCCGCGTCAGACGCTTCGTTTTCGGCGCATTTCAAAACTTCGGCGGTTGCCGGCGAGGCTCGTCTCCACGCTCTTCAAGGACACAGAGGCCCCGCGAACTCAGCCAACCTTTTCTAGATGGTGTTGACTCAGCGGAGTCCTCCTGTCTCCCCTCTCCCGGACTCAACGTGCGCCGAGGCTATGAACGGCTTACGAACTCTGGAAAGAGCGTTGTGTGTGTCTGTGACGTTCGTGGCGTGTTACAGCTTGTTGCGTTTTGACCGTTACCGCTTTTGGGTATAAATAGACCCCCGCAAGCGTTGTAAACCATTCCTATTTGAGTAGCGAATCGATGCTGTCGCTCTGCTCGAGTCCTGTATTGTAACCTCGCCCGTCGGGGCATTGTTCTTTGGCTTCGGCTCACCTCTCGCTATGAAGTAGACAGTTACGTTAGCCTACGGTTTCTGGACTTCTTCACGGCTGCAACAGCGGCTGGCCGCTCGCATCATACACGCTACCACTCGTATGTCCGAGGCCACGGAGCTCGGATCGGGTGCCCCCGCCCGGTCGCAACAGCGTGCAGCGGATGTGACGGCAGCGCGCTGGCGACGTCAGAGATGTCAGCGGCCCCGAAGGCCACGCCCCCGTTGGAAAGTAGACGAAACGTAATAGCCCAGCCCTGCCGTGCGTTAGCTCAAAGAAAACGGAGGAACGTCTGGGTGAGACAGCGGAACCTAGCCATCCTGATGTGCTAGCTGGGGGCGCTGCACCACTGCGCGTCACAAGCGCGGACGCCGAAACGATTCGGCATGTGAGCTCAGGGATTCCAATTTATACCGATTTAAGCTAGTTAGTTTAGAAATTTCGATAATTGCGAGAAAGCTGAGGGAACTTTTATAATCGCTATTTATCAGAAGCAGTTGCTCCTTTCGCCTTTTGTAATACCTGTTAAAGCACAACCGAATCGGTATTCTCTAATATAGAAAACAGAGTCCTATTCATGGCAAGCAGTGCGCAAAAGGTAGCGTTTTCACCGGCCAGATGTTTGTATGTGGTCTCTAGATTTTGTTTTCCGCCCCTGCAAACCAATCCTTAACGCATCTCTGACGCACGACCACTCAATTCCGTCGGGTCCGGGTTACCCAGGAGGTGCTCTCGAACAAGTTAATCAAGCCATGAGAAGGAAGCGCGCAAAGGACGTGAAGCTGTGCCAGAACAATACCAAAACAACCGTCGCTAAAGCAGACGACAAAGCCGTCCCCGCCTACCCACCCACGGGTGTCAGCACCTCGCGGGCAAAGCTGGGTAACCATTCGCCGCACCCTCTACCTTGTGCTCTGTGAGTGAAAACCGCGCTCTCCCCCTCAGACGCGTTGGGAGTTTCATGTCGCGCACGCCACGAAGGAACGGTTGGCTCGTCAAGGTAGAAAGCTTTGCTTTAAAAATGTAAAGTGTTCCGATTATCCTTGTAACATCCTTCCATGGACAGACATATGACCCCTTGGCCAGAAAATCACGAGACTTCACTTGAAGCCGCCAGCTGCTGCCGCTTGTAGTGTGCCGCTCCCCAAAATACGAAGGCACTAAGCTCTCTTGAAAGCTTCTGGACGCTGTTTTCGGCTTCGAATATAAAATTTCGGTTTATCATTGCGGCATTATTGCTGTTTGTGCCGCCGTTTACAAACCAGATTGTACGCGGCATAGGCTGAATTCCGAAAAGGGCTTGCATTTGCAACGCCAGTAACGCCTGTGCACATGCATTCCATCTATTCCGCATATCCACTAAGATTGCATTGAAAACACCAGTGACATAACTAGAATAAACAAGATAATCTTTATTAGTCACGGGACTTCACCCGCGGCAAGAGGATGATCTTTATAGTGTTTAATAGACCTTCTATAAAAACCCACATAAATAAAAAAGGGAATCTAAAGTACCTTACAAAGAAACAAAAAAAAGTAACGGCAAGCTGGTGCAAAGAAAGAAATCAATGGCGTGCAGGATAAGTATTCCATGAAAGAGGTACTAAACAAAAACATGAAAAGGCACAATTTCTAAATGCGAACTTTCGAAACATGGCAAATATTCGATCAGTACAGTAAGTAATAATCTACAACATATGATCTGCGCAATCGAAAAAGCCCATACTTCTTTTAAAACAAACAAACGCCAAGTCCGTTCCTCAACAAGTAAGAACTGGTATGTCTTACAACGGGATGTTATGGATCCGACAAGCGTTAGGCCTAACGGATGAGGTATGCGATGAACGTGCCACTCTGCCGACACCTATCAGATACTTGCCACTGCGCAGATACTACTGGTTTTGCGGACATTGTTTCTGGTCATATTTATGGGGGCTATGAGAAACAAAACAAGAGACGATGGAGGACAAAGCTGCATTGTCCAAAAAAAGAAAAAAAAAAAGAAGCCTGCCGAAACCCGGGATCGAACCAGGGACCTTTAGATCTTCAGTCTAACGCTCTCCCAACTGAGCTATTTCGGCGGGGCGAAAGCGGCACGTTACATACCCTGCCAGGCGTCGCTCGCGAGTTGCGTAATTTGCACAGATAACGAACGCATTCTTCCACACGCTATGAGTCACAGTCGCCTGAGCCTGCTCTGTAAAAGTTTTGCAGCGGGCTGTACGCCAAGGCTGTACGAGTGGGTACAAATAGAGCCACTAGATGAAGTGGCTTTAGGTACAAAGAGTCAGTGAGCTGCGAGCCACGGTGTATTGCACGGGCGAGTGTTTGAAGTGACAAGGAATTAGAATTATAATATTGTAATTATAACAATATAATTGCTACAATGACATATACTAAGGACGACCAATATCAATAATTTAACTATGTGGCATAGCATTTCACTTCAAAATGGTGTCTCGCAGGTGTGGAGTTCGCAACACGTTTACCTACGCTTTGGTAAACCTGAATTTCCACGAAGTTTAATCAGTACGTTCAGCGGGGCGTTTCCCACGATTACCATCGTATAGAGAGAAGGTGTCACCGACGCAGAGAGACGTGTGCAATGATCTGATTTTGGACTTGATTAGGAAGGGGGATAGCGCGAACGCAGTCCCCCACTACCAAAAATTGCATGCCCCATCTGCCCCAGTTTGGGGTAGTGGCAGGGGTCAACACGAGCGCAGTGCAATGCCCGCGTCTCGCCCTGGGAGCTCCGGGCAGAAATATTTATTCGTGACACATGTATACAGGATGGGTATGGAAAGACACGGGATGGCGTTAGCGCCTCCTTGAGCGTCCATGTTGCATCGAGAGGGCTGGATTGCCCCGCTAGAAGAAATGACTATTTACAAAATTATATCCTCTTTGGGGATTTCACACGACAGTCGCCACCCTGGAGGCACAAAAGTGTCTCATCTCCTCCAGGGTGCTTCACGCACACACACACATAGTTCTGTATACATTGTCACTCTGGTTGGTGTTTCGGGCACCTACACGACGCACACACTTTTCGTTGGGTTGACTCGTTTTCAATTCACTAACACGCGTGCCTCACACTTGCACATCACGTGCACGGTTCGTCGGGATGAGTCGTTCACGGTTGATCCCCGGCACGCGTGCCGCGCACCGCCAGATCCGTTCCCCGCAACCACACAACGCCGCTGAAGCACCACGACTGTTGGAAGGATTCCTGGTTGGTTAGGTCGAGCTGGCCTTGGAGGAAGAGTTTGGCTTTCCCGGACACATTATTCACCATGAGGATGATCGGTGCATGCTTCCCGCGGAACGAGTCAACGAAACACCTGTTCCGCCACAGTTCTTGCCGACCTAGAGCGGTGTACAGGAGCCGCAGTTTCTCACGTGCTCCTGCATTTCTATCTTGGTCGTTTTTGGGGTTCAGTGGGAGGTGAAGATTCGTGATCCACGACAGGCGTCGCCAGAAGGCCTTGGGGACTCTGCACTGGGCGAAGACGTGGTCGGTCGTCTCTGGCTGCCCGCAGTAAGTGCACCACCAGTCGCGCGTAATGCGCCACCTGGCTAGCCGGTCGCGGGTCGCCATGGCACTTGCCTCGATCTTCCACTGTAGCTCTCGTAGGTTCGGTGGCAACCACGGGGGACACGCTCTTTTCCACCGCTTCTCCGATCGGCGACGGGTAGTCGGTGGGCGTATGACGCCAAACGGCGTGGTGGGGAGCTTTTCTGATGCCTCAATGGGGGATAGTTCGCGTAGGTTTTCGTCTTGCAGATGTTGCCTGGCTTTTTTCAGGTAGGTTACCACGGTGGCTTGGTGGCGACCTGGAGTCTCGCTTTTGGCAACCTGGTTCCAGTTTATGTCCTCTATGTGCTTTCCTAGGGGGCCAATCCAGTACCGGAGGAGGGTGGCGGCTGGTTCGTCGTTCACTTCTAGAATGTCGAACATTGTTCTCAAAGCGAGCTGCCGGGCGGCAATGTACAGGTTCGGTACTGACAGTCCTCCCGTGTTCACGGTGCTGTGTAACTGTTCTCGAGGCACGCGTTCCCTGGGGCTTGCCCATATAAATCGGAAGAGGATTTTGTGGATTTTCTTGACCTGTTGTGGTGAAGGTAATTGTACGCGGGATAAGTGCCATGCTTTCGCGCAAAGTGTTGCTTTAACTACATGTACACGTTCGTGCATGGACATGTTGATTGTTGGTGTTTGATTTATAGCTTTTTCGATGTTGTCCCTTATGGTGTTCCAGTTCTCTTGGATTGGCCCGTGTTCATTGAACGTGACACCTAATATTTTTAGCCTGTCGTTGAGTGGTAGACCTAATATTGGTGGCTGTTGTCGGAAATGTCCAAGTGCCATAGTGTTCGATTTTCGGATGTTTAATTCTGCGCCCGAAAGACTCGCGTAACTCTGGAAACATTTCAGACCTTCCTTCACATCCACTTCATCTCGCGCATACAGTGTCACGTCGTCAGCGTATGCGAGTACCTTCAGGCAGGAGCTACCTGGAAGGGGAATTCCCCGGAAAACTCTATCCTGTTGTACTGCTCGCAAGTACGGGTCGATGGCGATAATGAAAAGTATGGGGGCAAGGGGGCACCCCTGTCGAACTCCTCTCTCGAGTTGAACAGGCTCTCCTAGTATACCGGCCATGCAGACCCTAGCCACATTTGCGGTGTAGGCTGTTTGAAGTACTGCGATTAATGTGCTCGGGATTTTATACTCTCTGAGAGTGGCGAAAAGGTACTCATGCTTGACCTTGTCATAGGCTTTTTTCTGGTCTAGTGATACTATGTACCCAGCTGCATTGCGCTTTGTGACGTAGCTTAGTATGTCACGGGTCGCGCTTAAATGGCTGTACATGTTTCGGTACGGCACGCTGCAATGCTGTGATCTGTCAATGATCGTTTCCAGCGCCGCCTGGATCCTTTTCGATATCAGTGACATTATGATTTTATAGTCAACATTTAGCAGAGAGATTGGCCGCCATGTACTTGGATCGTCTGCTCGAGAGTTGTCTTTCGGAATCGGGACTAAAAGACTCGATGTGAACGATTGGGGCCAGTTTCGGTCTGATGCTGCGTGGTGCACAAGTTTTGTGAAAAAGGCACGAAGTTGTGGCCAAAAAACTTTGTAAAAGGCCCATGGTAGGCCGTCTGGACCTGGGGATGAATCAGTGCGCGCTTTGTTAACAACATCGTCTAATTCGACTGTGCTAAAAGGTGCCTCTAACGCTTCGCGCAAGTCTGGGTCAACAGTCGGCACATCGCGCAAAAGATCGCCGAGGTTGCAGATTTGCTCGTCGTCGGTGGCTCGAGCAAATAATTCGCGATAATAGTCTGTGAACGCGTCGATATCTGTCATGTTGGCGATCGGCGCTTTCGGGCGCTGGTGAAAGTACTGATACGCGTTGGGGCCTCCCGTGGCGTTTATCTTGAAAGCTTTAAGTCTCGCGTCGAGCGACGTTTCCCGCATAAGTTCCGTGTGTTTTTGCTTTAAAATTGCAATCTCCTGTCCTACAAGGGCGGTTTTCTGTGGCGCGCGTTCCAAAATGCGTATTTTCGTCGCTACAGCGTTCATGTGTGCGGTGTGTTCGCGTGCGACGCGGCGTCCGCATTTTTTGAGCGTCTGTTTTAGGTTTTCTTTAATTGTCATCCAGGCGGCTAAAGTGGGTTCCGTTCTTGGTAGCTCGTTTTGGAGAAACTCTCCCACTTTCTCTTTCGTTTTTCCATCGATTAACAAGCTACTAGACAGGCGCCAAGGGCGATCCGTAACATCGGTCGAGGGGATGGCGATTTTCATTTTTAGGCACTGGTGATCCGATACCGGCGGTGCGTTTGGTCTAGGGTTTTCCACTGACGAAAAAGTTACGATGTCCGCTATATCGGGTGTTACGTAAAACCTGTCGATGCGGGAGCTAGCCGGACCCCTTTCCCACGTGGGGCCGTACGTTTGCCCGTGCAGTTTGACCCACACGTCCGCCATGTTGTAATTACTGATCAGCTTCCTTAGCTCTCTCGTGTACCACATTGGTCGCGGTGCCTGTCTCGGGCTCTTTGCGTCTCGGGCAGAATTGAGGACATTGTTAAAATCTCCCCCTAGTATCACTGGCATATTGTGTGTCATGTACGCGTTAAGGTTTTCATAGAAAGGATTTTGTTCGCTCTCTTTAACGGGGGCGTAGATGTTTACTATGCGTAGGCTCGTGCCTTTTACTTTCAGGTCTAAGGCTAGTATTCTGCCGCAATAGTCTTGGTGGAAGAAATGCTTATGAAGCAAATCCTTTCTAAGGATTAAGATACCGGTGCCGCAAAACTGACGCGTCGTAAGGCTGAAAAATCCATCTACTCCAAACTTTCTTTTCAGGTCGTAAACTTCTGCCGCTCTTGACAAGTTCGTTTCTTGTAACAATAAAATATCTATATTTTGACGGCGAGCGAAATGTATGACGTCATTCTGCTTACTTTCGTCTTTAAATCCCCGAACGTTAAGCGTTCCTATTCTAAGCAGCATGATTAGAAGGGTTGGAAGCGGAGCCTTCAGCTTACGTGTCTTCGTCATCGCTGAGCTGTTGAAGTTCTTTTTTCATCCTTTTTGTTTGGTGTGCGCGTCGAAGTTCGGCTCGCGCTTCTTTCACTTCGCTGCTTGACACGGAAGAGTCCGAGTCCATGGCTTCGTCGTTCTTGCCATCGTCGGCCTTGGAATGGTGGAGTTGCTCCTCTTCTTCGTTGGTCTCCATAGAGGACTCATCTTCCACGATGACGAGGGGCTGAGGAGAGCTGCACGAGCTGCTCTCGCTGGGGTGTTCCGTTCCCGTGGGGGTTGCCTGCGGTGAATCGGTGGCTGTCACGTGTAGAGGAGGTGGGGACGCTTGCGCTTCGGGTTCGACCGGGTTAGCCTCGTTGTGAGACGGTGCCGCAGGTTCCTCTGCTGACACCGTGCTTGAAGGGGGCGTGCTTCCGTCGTTCCCGCCATCTTCTTCCATGGCGACGCTTCGCTGCCGTCGCTCGCGACCGGCGAGAACTTCAGCGAAGCTTCGTGGCTTGACGCAGTCAGCCGTGGCGTGGTCGCCTCGGCACCGCCTGCATTTTGCCGTGCAGCTTGCTGTTGTGTGGCCGAAGGTCGAGCACCGGACTCCGCCTGGATGATCACGGATACTCCGGCACCAGGTAAGTATGCTTAAGAATCGTCGCGCTTGGCTACCGCACCCAGGACAACATGGCGTGTGGTACCGGTGACTGAAGGCTAGCACATCAAAATATGTATGCAATGTTGACAATGTCACAATAATTTTTACACTTGTATAATCCAGTAAACTTATTACGCAGTAACTTTTAGTCTGTTCTGCCGTTTGCCTTAATAGTGGGTGACCAAATTTAAAGAAGGTACAGGAAAATAAACGCGAACAACCCTGGTTGACATTTCTGGGACACTTTGCAACTGAAGATGAGAGCACGTGGCGTCGCACCGCCCTCAAAATGGCAGAAAAGCCTGCTATTGTAAGATTACACAGCTGCAAGCTCACGTGCGTGTAACGGTTCGGACGTGGCTGACATCCACACGTGTAAGCCAAATCTATTAGACGCAGGTGCACGTTTGTAGGCTTCCTTTGAGAGAAAATATGTTCCATGCTCAATAAGTTACCGCGACTGCTTTTAGAGGTAAACAGAAGTGCACAGAATGGACATCTACTATGCAGAGAAAAAGCTATATACTGACTGCGCCGTGTCATGTCATTGGAGAAAATGTTGGAACAGCGGGAGAAAATAAAACGAATTTAAAAGGCGTGTGACAGACGTGAACAAAACTGTAATGGACCGCAATGAAGGTTACTACAAATGTTAGGGAAAATACGGCCACTTAAGCTTCGCCGGCCGGAAATCAAAGCCAGGCCACACATAGAAGGCAGGCAAGTACTAGTCTAGATTTACCACCGCATCACCAAATCTGGCATTTACAAACAGCATGCATCCCCCACACGCTGCCGAGTTTCTCCCTGCGACCGTTAATTTGGTCTAAATGTAAACTTTTCAGTTTGCATTGCTATATTTGTCATTCAGTCTACTTTCATGTTTAATTTGTGAGCGAGACTGTTTCCGCTTAATCCTTTAATTCTTCCGTTTAATCTCTTCTCCCAGCTTGCTGTTTGCGACTTGTCCGCTGGATATGTGTATTGCTTCACACAGTTTCTTTTTTTTTTTTTAATTGTGATGCGTAACTACATACGTTACATTAAACGGAATTTTGGGTATTATGCAAATTATTGCTCTCCTAGCTAGCCTTTTTTTAATTAAATGAAAGAGCTCGGGATTTTAGGATGTCGGCGAAAATTCGAGTGCATGTATCACCAAAAATATTTCGCATGATATGGCCAGCTGCGTATACCAAATGATTAAACATCAATAATAATTTAATACGACAAAATCCGCGGAGTGTCTGAAATTTTTAAGCGATACAAATTTAGGGCACTATAGTACCCCTGCGTGTTGCGGAGCACGAATCACTTGCAAGTCTCGAAGGAAGAAGGCGCAGACAATCTGGGGTTCTTATCGATCACTGAGCACGCGCATACGTTTTTGAAGACATCGCCAGGAAAAGTGCATGATTTGTGAATGTGTGTACCGTACCAGTGCGCTGTGTTGAAATTCGAATATGCGAGCTCTTGTCTCTTCTGAAATAATTTTTCTCAGACTGTTTAGTGGCGTAAAAAGATAGCCAGGTAATAACACTTCCAACGCTTCCATGCCCTCTTTTTTGAAAGGAAGCGATCGAGACCGGGGTGTCCACCGTCAGACTACATTGCTCTTTTACAATTGTGCACATGTCTTTTTAGAATCCATGAGGGCACGAAAGAGAAACAAGTCCCACTTTTCAACGTGTCGCCTCCAGGCTCGAGATTGTGAAAGCTGAAACACTTGATGTCAGGGCTTCAAGGGCAAGCCATGGGAAACATTTGCCTCAAGAATGCGCAAAATTTAGTGGCTGTAGGCAAGGTCGTCGGTAGGATATTGTCTTGAGGGGGGCAAAAAGAGGGCGAGGGTGAGGCTTAGTTCTGGAATGGCTTAGGTGGGGGTAAGGTAGTGGGGGGAGCGAAGGGAGCAAGTACCCCTTTTGCACCCCCTGCCGACGCCCATGGCTGCAGCTAGGACATACAGCAGCAGTTCAGTTGTTTGAAGGAGCGCTGAAAGAAAAGAGGGACTGGAAGAGGTTCACTGAACCTCTTGGTGAACCATCTTTGTTTTGTTTTCAGCAAGAAAGTGTTTCAGTAGTTTGAAAAAGAAAGAATGGGTATAAATATTTCAAATAACTGAGCAGGCTTGTGAAGAAATAAAAATATAAATGCATCGGTTGAGCTGCATTAGCTTGCATGTCCATAGATAAGCAGCATTATAAAGCAATACGATGAACTGTCCTAGACTTCCACACCCTAACAGATCACAATAATTTTGTTATTTTCAGTGTTAATCAAAAACTTCATCACTCCAGAAAACTAATTACACTCTGGTGTGTTACCACATTTCTACAAGTACGAATCCAAATCAAGCCAATCCTAGTGGATTTATTGGCGCGCAAAAAGCTGATCGCACGTTGACGATTTTGCCGCTTGCGCGCGAGTTATCAAATATCGAAGCCAAATAACGATGACCCGCCAGCGTAAAGGTGGCGCGGCTTCGTCTGAAAGTTCCCAGGAGCCTGTAAGACTTTTCGTGCTGCCAAGTAAGTCAGTTTGAATGTCATTTCGGATACTTCGTTAGCACGCAAATGTTTTCTTTTCTTGCTTGGTGTGTTTAGCAAAAGTTTAACCTGTTTTGTTATTTTAAGATCATGCTGTAAGCTCCAAGCCGACCGTTTATTTCTAAACTGACTCGTTAAACACACCAAATTGAGCGCATTGTGTAGCTTTTACAGCCGCACTGTATCCAGCCCATCGCCGCTATCTACCATGACCTACCTTTCTGCTTGCAGAGGAGTTCGCGACTGACGATGAGCACACGCATAGCATCGTCCCGTTGCCTCATCCAAAAACAGGTGCATTGCTTTACGGTTTTGATTCAAGCTCTTTTTCCTCGAGGATTTTTCTGTTCCTCGTAGTTTGACCGCTACGAACTTTTGTTTCAGTGCTTTTACGAGGAGAGAAACTGAAGCAGAAGTTGTGTTTTTGATTCAGTTGTTGCAAGGGTGGCTTCTATAATCTAATGGAGATATCAGGGGATTGACTGGTTGAAGTGCTCAGCTAATCTGTGGCCTTTTCTCAGCGGAAAAAGGAAAAAGAGCCTACTTCCGCGTTCTGTTAACGCTACCTGTATTGCATATTTCCGTGTTGGCTACATAGCTAACAACACAGGTGGCAGTGTAACAAAGCTGGCAGCGATCACTTGGTGTCTCCATCGTAAAAACATGACACTGCCTACCCACGTCTTTCGCAGGGGCATCGTCGCTGTTTCTCAAAGCTGACGCAGGCGCATACCTGGAATTGGTTAAGCTCAAGGAAAAACATGGATCCTGGACTGTGGATGATTTTGTGGAGCCAGGTAATTGCGAGCATTATTCACATTTTCACATCATTCATAACAAGTTTCACATCATTGCGAAGTTTTGCTAGTTTATTTTTTCTAATTGTGTGCAAATAATGAAAAATTAGGCATAGTAGGGCTGTCTTTGCGGACTTAATTCCCACACATTGTTGCACGCAACATGATGAAGGTACCATTTAGAGCATGCTTGGCACTAACACGTCATTTTTTTAGTTGTCTTAAAAAAAGGTGTAACCCTTCAGTGGGACCTTACAAGGTGGGTTTGTTGTTATTCCATCGTAATTTAAACTAAGCCCACGCTTTTTGATCGAGTGGAGTATATTTGACCAGGGGCTTGGTATATACTATTTTCACTTAGCATGAATAGCACTGTTGTTGTTCACAAGGAATTTAAGTAATGGAGTGCTTCATTATTGCTGCTCTACAGTCAGTCTTTCTCGTTTATTTGAAGTTTAATGTCTTCCACACAATGCTTTTCATGACGCCGTGTCTGTTACTATCGTTTATCGTGTCACGCTCGACGTTTTGTTGTTGTTATTTGCTTTCAAATGGTCGTTAAACAGAGTACTCTAGAATAATACTTAAGTTACCAGTAGCAGTGTTAACATGTGCATGTACACACAGAATCGTTTCCTCGAAGTGAGTCTGGAACAGTTTGAAAGTGAATCCTAGCCCATTGAAAAGCTTGCGTGCTCCCAACATTGCCTTACGTTTTTTCTGATGTTCGTCAAACCCTCGACTTCACATATAGCCAGAACTCTTATAAGGGTGGCCTGATTTCTTCTAAGGTCATATATAGCATGTCTGAAAGGTGTTGTTGCAAAATTCAAAGAATAAGTGGACGAGGCGGAAGTGAAACACTGTTTACAACGCCAGTGTCGGTTGCGCGCTAAAGCAGCAACAAGAATTAGCAACATAATGATGCGGCACGTTGTATTGTGTTTTTGTTAGTTCCAGGTGTTCGTTGTAGTGTTGGTGCATTGCTGAATGTGTATCTCTAATAAGAAATGTGTGCTTAGCTGCTATTATGAATTGGGAATTCTTGTCTCCCCTATGTGTGCAGATGGATCGCTGTATGTTGGCACTGCAATGGATCCCCTCTACTTTGCGGCAGCTCTTCTTCATAAGGTACCGGTGCTGCAGAGTGTGTCCTTACACAGCTCGTGGTTCAATTTCATGCGGTTCAATTCATCGTGGTTCAATTCCACAATAGTTGTACCTACCGAATACAAATCCTAGACTGCATGTTTACAGCACCTTCAATTTGCGCCCTGTGTTTTGCAACGTGGGAAAGACACGTTTTTGTTGATCAGTTCAAAGCAGGTGCAGCCATTGTCGCTAACGAGGTAGGAGCTTGCTAAGTTGCGGAGGACAACGCAATCTACCTCCAAATTATCATTGAGCCAGTGTTCTGTGTCTCTTTAACTCTATCCTTTCTATTATGCATAGGACACTGATCACTTCGTACCAGTTGTTTTTGGTCCTCTGCAAAATTATGGTCGCAGCTGTAAATACGGGATGCAGTTTTTTTTTCAAGAGTGTGCTTACCAGCATGCCAGAGCACACTTAAGTTTGCGGCGGGTCTCTCCAAAGCTTTAAGTGGGTTCAAGTAGGTTTTCCAGGCACACCACAACAACTGCTGCTGTGCTTGAATTGTCACAACGTATGGCCATATTTCTGTAAAGGTTTGTAGCCATGTTTGTAGTCATCTTGGTTTGTAGTCTTTTGTAGGTTTGTAGTCATTTTGTAGGTTTGTAGTCATTTTGTAGCCTTGGCATCAGTTCCTTTTCAGGACCCCCCACCCCCGTTATTTAATGAGGGAAAGCCATAATTGATCTTTTAGCGGGAAGTAGTGATGTTGGATCACAAACACTGCTGAAAGTATTGTAAAAGGTCATGGTGTTTGGAGAGTAAGTTTATAATTTACAACTTTTTTTTCTTCAGAAAGTGTGCATTGTTCAGCTGAAGGATGACAGTGTCAGCCATGTTTTTGGTTAGCTCGTTTTAATTTTTTAATGCAAAAGCATTATGCTCTTCGTGAGGCGAAAAACCTGACATGAGCAGTGGATGACACCAAGTTTCTCGTGCCTTCAATTAAAAATAAAAATAAACTGCTCTCGAGACCGAATTGAGCTCGTGTAATCGCAGTGGCATGCACGTGTAATAACCTACCCTGCACATAAGCTACACGGAACATGGCTTTTGAGGTACACTTTAGTTTGCTTTCGTGCTTTTAGTGCAAAAGCATTGTGGCTTGCCCTGGCAGTACCTTATTGCGTGTGTGTCATTCTATAAAGACACCATAATACAGTATCGTAGCTTCCCAGTATAGTATACACTGGTCACGTACCTGGTCAAGGAAATTGGTGAGTGATGTCGACGGCTTCTTTCAGAAGCTCGTGTCCCATTCACCCATTACCATTTGACAGCAATCGCAACATAGCCACCCACAATCCAGGGATGCTCTTTGCGAGGGATTGGACTGTAAAGATGGTGGCTGTCGTCAGATGCTCACGTTCAGTTAACCAATTTCGATTGCCGTGATGCTTTTGCATTCAAACCATGTAAGCAGACTTAATTGCCCCTGAGTAATTTGTTTTTTTCTTCGGCAGCCACACGTCTTTTGAAATGCATTGGACTCCAACTGAGCACTTGTACTTGAGTGCTATACCAGCCTTTATTAGTGACTGACTTGGTTTGATCTTTGCACCACGCCGTGTAAGACTTCTGCCGGTGCAACGCCAAGTGCGTACTTTGGCACCAAGCCTTGGGTGACTCGCGAAAGAATTTCGTAGCACTGTGTTTGGATTTCTGTGTGTTTTAACACTTAAAAAGTTCTTTGTTGAGGCATTGCAAGGTGTTACAGGTGTCCCAGCACTGTACACTGCACTGCCCTAGCTGGCAAAGGCATCGTTGCAGTGACTAGCTTCGCAACGAAAAGAAGTACCGTATTTTTGAGTGTACTATACCCGCACCAATAATGCAAAAATTTCAGTGGCAAAACGGGTGCGGATACTGCGCGTGGTTTTTCCTTTGGTGCAGTTTCACGGCAACGCGCATTGTGCCGTGAAGCTCCTACGCAGTAAAACTAACCAAGCCTTCCACGGCAGCAATTGCTCAAAACATACAAAGGCAAGGGAGAAAAGAAAAAACAAGTGCAACTGCACTGTAACAACTGAATTTTGTTAGTGAATTGTGACTTTTGCTTTGCAGTCACTGTATTCTAGCTGCTAAATATACGCTGTTTCTGTCTACGTGGTATGTGATGTGTTGCTTGAGCAGTAGCTGTGGTGCAGCCTTTCCTGAATCAAATGTGCGGCCAATTCTCGAGGATTTTTCTTTTCTTTTTTTTCCCCGGCAGACTGAAAGTGGGGGTGCGGATTACGTGCAGGGGCAGGCTATATGTGCGAAAATACGGTATTTTATCTAGTTTGTAAAAATGACAGGTGGTATTGCGGCTGAATTCATATAATCAAGATGTGTGAATTGCAACTTGTCTTGCATGCTTGCTCAGATTTGGAAAATGAATTTTCATAAACCAATCAATTTCTGATTAGATACTTTTTGAGTTACTTTGATACTGCAGTTAATTTTACGCGAAATAGTGCTTGGTATAACAGTGGGACTTTTAAAAGCAAGAAAAGCTTTAAATTTCAATACCAGTTTTACTCTTTTTTTTACCTCAATTTTAACAGATGCCGCAAGTTTTAAATTTGCCTTTCGCAACCACCAATTTCTTTTGTTTGCTGTCATTTTGTTTTGGCAGAGAGGTACAATGGAACACAAAGACAGAATTTCTTGTCTAAAACAAGCGCCTTCATGCACATTTTTCTCCCGTTTTTGCACAATCTCGGATTCATTTGGCCTGAATTGGCACGTATGTTTAGCCAGCTACAGTGTTTTAATTCAGTTGCAAATTGAATTGAATTTGTTTCGCGGCAGGGTGACAAGTTCCGGCCACTCGAGGACTTCATTGAGGACAACTCTTATCCTGAGCTAGTCACTGCTATCCGATTCTGCAGCGGCCGATTGGAGCACATAGCTGACATCAAAGGTGTGTATAAGTATATCAGTCCCTGTATGTAGATTTATCAGTATATGAGTGCCTATACAAGTTTAGCATGTGCTTATCGGGGTTTATTTTTCTCTGCAAATTTTGCCTTTATTTACACCCATTTGTTTTTGTGCCTTTTTAATTTTATCGCATTTTTTGCATCTTTGTGGCTTGAAAAACGGCACTGATGTTTTCATTTTTAGGAATACAGCCTTTACTAAAAAAAATTCACGCAAAAGTAGTTCAATTCACCGTTCGCGCATTTCGAAAACTTGTTCGATACAGAGAGTATGTGGACATATAAACAAATATTCACTCATAACAGCTGCTCTTGAGAAAAGTGAGCATATTCAGTAGTGTGGTTATTGAAAAAAACATGCTTGAACTTGCTTACACAGGGTATAAAACTTCAGGGTATTTTTCTTGGAAGGGAGAAGGAAGGGGCATTTTTGATGATGCTGAAGATCTTAGCTGGGCACAGTGTTTAGCTCTATGGAGAAGAGGAGCTTGCCTGCACATTTCGCTCGCTCGCCTACTTAGTTTGTGAAAAAAAAAAAAAGAAAGAGTTCATTGAAATGAGCACACAATAAAACAATGATGTGAGATGATAATAATGGTAACAAGAATTAGTTTGTGCATGCAGTAATTTAAGTAATATCCTACCCCTTTTCTTTTGCAGATAAATAGGCATAATTCTTGTCCCTTGGTCGGTTTGTTAGAGGCATGTTCCCTGGGTGTAGGCTCGACTTGCATGCAGTCAGCTCAAAGACATGCTTGCCAGACCCCTACCGGTCGGGAAAACCAGTATTCTGGGGCAGTTCAGCAAGTCTGGGAAAATGAAAGATCGCATTTTCCAATTCACACGACTCAAGCTCACGCCAACCGGCAGGGCTAGTTACCCGGCTGGGCTGCGGGCTTCCCCCAAACTGCGAACAGAGGCAACGCATCCCTCTAGCCATCCGACAATACATCAAAGTCGCACCCATTCCTAGGAATATGCACCCCATCTATAACAAGGCACGCTGAGAAGCCAAGATACAAGCCCTTAGAAAACGCTTCCCCAACTCTCCCTGTACTCGTTACACGGATGCCTCTTCGTACCACCAACAACCTGCTCATGCCGTATGTGTCACCGATGCCAACAGTGCAGAACTGACAGCCGCTACAGTTCCCACGACGTCTATTGAGGCAGCAGGAGAACTTGCCGTCGGTCTAGCCGCCACCACTGAAAGTGACTACCTCACTGTAATGACAGACTGACAAGCTGCCTGCCGCAACTTCCTTATAGTTAGCATAACACCCGCGGCCCCAAAAATTCTGCAAAGTGTGCGCCATCACCCGGAAATGCACATGATCTGGACCCCCGGACACGAGTACTTTGAGGGAAGCGAGGCGACACACGGCTGCCCGCGTTCATGCCCACTGGGCTGTTTCTAAAGAAGGCGAAATCACGCAGCCCCTTCGCTTTTCCAGGCCTGCTACTCTTACTTCATACAGAGACATCCTCACCCATTACCGCTACGAACGACGACGCTTCCCGCCACCACATCCCCATTTATCCAGAGCAGAGGCGTCTGCCTTTCGTCGACTTCAGACAAGTTCCTATACTCAGCCCACTGTCCTCCATGCCATGTACCCCACCCTCTACTACTCTACGTGTAACTTCTGTCCCCAACCTGGCACCCTGTGCCACATGGTATGGGAGTGTCAGAAAACCCCATCCCTTACCCCCAATTCTCACCCAACGTACGAGCAGTGGGTGGGTCAGCTGGCCAGCTCCGACCTCTCAGTCCAGCGTAGCCTGGTGGAGAGCGCTGGGGCAACCAGCGTTGACCAGGGCTTCCCGGACTAGAGGAGGCCCCTTCCGGGCAGGTGCCCAACCATCAGTGCCTGAAGCTCATCTACATAAATTTTATTCACTCACTCGGGTAATTTTCGCCTTTTTCGGTCCTAGACAGTGAAAATAAAAGTGTTGCTTGAAGTAAGCTCGAAACTTAGGCTTACACGCAAACCTGGCTGATGAGACTACGCGATTATGCTTAGTGCTGGGACGTACATTTTGTACTCGTGCATTGCTACCAGGGAGAGGTGATTTGTTTATGTAAGAGTTTTATGACCTCTGATCAGTGCAAATAACACATGCAGAGTTAAGTAGGTGCAGGCCTGCAACCCTTTTGCCAATTAGCTGTTACAGATAAAGAATCCAGGAGCTACTAGAGGGGGGATTGCGGAGTGGCACAAAAAATACTTTTTTAGATGCGACGCTCAGAGCATCTCTTGTCGGCGGCCCTGTCCTTCCTGCGTGCGTCCGTTGTCCGCAGCCACTCTCCCCCTCTCCTCCCGATAGCGAACACTCTCGCGAGGGGCATTGGATTGGATTGGATTGGATTAAAGTGGATTGTGTTGGATTGTGTTGCGTCATAGCCGCGGCAGACGCACTGGCGCCGGCGCGTGCCCAGGTGAGAGCGTGTGCTGCCCAGCGCGCTCTCACTACGCCGGTGGGCGGCGCTGCGCGCGGTGCTGCGCATGTGCAGTACTCTTTCTCTCCGCGGTCTCCTGTCCTTTGGGCGCGCTGCGCATATAACCGGTGTGCCGCTCTCTGGTGGCCTTTCGGTCGACGGTTACTCTCCGCTTGCGCTTGAACCCCCCTCAGTGTCGCATCACACCAGGGTTCCCGCGAGGGGAGGTGGGCGTAATTTTTTTCCTCTCAGTTTTCTTTTTTCTTTCCAGTTTGTGTGCTTGAACAGCGTTTGAAATTGCGAACGAAAGCAGTTCAGGTGACTGTGTGTGTGTGTGTCTGTAGCTGGCGTACAAGAATTTGGTGAGCAGCAAAACATCACACATGCTCTGACGAACGTGGAGCTCCACTGATTTAAAAAAAATTGGCCGCGTATCTGCTCCTTTCGTTGCAAATGTCGTCAAAAGACGATAGTCTTTGTAGACATTTGCCGAGGAAATCCCCCCTTTGCTTTCCCACTCACCTCTCATGCTCTTCCTGTACCGTCGCGCTCATCCCAAGGTAAACACACTAAAGGTTTGCGCAAGGCGATTTGAATTTACCATGTTCCACTGCTACAGGCGGGGTTCCTCGATGCCAGCGCTGCAGTACGGCGGAGATGTGCGTGAATGGAGGCGGCCGACTAGAAGGTTTATAGAGCCGCGTCGCCGTGCTCCACGTGCGTTCCAAGCAGAACGTGTAACCTAGCTAGTGGAACCTTTCATTGCTATTGGCGCGTGATTTTTCATATGCCGCCAGGAGGCGGCAGTTTTGTGCAGTAGATGTAGAATATCATTAGCAATCGAAAAACCAAGCATCCATGAATTTTTTAATAAAGGAACACTGTAAATATCCCTTGTGTACTAATTTCCTGTCTTATATTTGCGTAATGGCTTGTTCTTAATCAACAAAGTTGACAAGTATGAACATATAAACCGGGCTTAGACGTTTACATGTGGCTGTGAGTAAATAAGACTATTGCGCAATATCAATTTTACTTTGGCCGGGTGGCTGAATCGAGTCACAGACAGACAGACATACAGACAGGCCAGAATTTCTGGGTTTAAGTAGCCCAAGAAAGACTATCGCCTTTAAAATTGGCATCATGAATTTTTTCCACAGACATTGTGGATGAGTGCTCACAATGGGCAGGTTACCTGGAATTGTTGTCAACTGAATTCATTTAATGAAGTACTAAACGGATGATTTTAACGGCTTTGTAATGTCGAGTTCGAAGTGTATTTCACTCCTGCTGTTGTGTGCCGTGAGCTTTTGTTAAACCAAGCCATAACGCAACTGATACAAGTGCCCACTAATGCCCACTAAAACATTCAAATGCGGAACTTGCGTGAGAGATTTTTTATCCTTCACAGTTCCACTTATTTTTGGACTTCTTGGTTCGAAATTGTGAGGGCACTCATATGCTCTCACAATTCTCGGTTTTAACAAAATAGTGATTATTTTGTTAAAACCGAGAACTTCGTTTTATCGAGAAAGCATTGAGCTTACAAAAAAACTGCTACGGAAGTCAAATTTGTTTAGTAATTCAGAGGTATTCGTAAAATAAGTTTTCATGATATTAAGGTTCAGCAGTAGCTGATAACATATTGAACCGTGGAAAGTACAACCATCGGTCACTAAGGGAGACATGAATTTTGTGCGTCGTCTTTCTAATTAGCAATGAGCTGACTGCCCCCCCTCCTAGATGCCATTCCGGGAATCAGACACGCGCTGTACGTGGATGATATTACCATCTGGGCCACCAGCGGCTCTGATGGAGAAATACAAGATGCGTTACAGGAAGCAGCGAATGCCACCCAACAGTATGCAAGGACAGGGGGACTAACCAGCAGCCCACAAAAATCAGAACTGCTCATGGTCAGAAAAGGCCGCCGGAAAATCAACCCACCGCCCGACATTATGGTCACTGTCGAGGGCGAGCCAGTTAACAGAGTAGGCAGGCTACGGTTGCTAGGGCTGCATGTGCAAACGAACGCGAAGGCCACATACACCTTGGGACTACTAAAAAAACAAATAAATCAAATAATCCACATGATCCGAAGGATAACCAACCGCCGCCACGGCCTTAAAGAAGCGCACGTACTACGCATCGTGCAGGCTCTGATCATAAGCCGCATAACCTATCGTGTACCTTACCACCGACTTACCCAGGTAGAGACTAAGCAGCTGGACACCCTAATGTGCACCACCGTAAAGGCGGCGACACGCATCCCTGTCGATGCCTCAACGAACCTGTTTTATTACGATTGGGCTTACATAATACCACGATGGAATTAATCGAAGCACAAAAAATCAGTCAATTAGAAAGATTGAAACGCACCCCTACAGGGAGACACGTCCTCCGACAACTAGGGTACTCGACGTCTGAACTTGCCCTTCGCAAGCGCAAACCAATACCTCCGGAAGTTAGAGCGAGAATAACAGTATCACCCATACCCAGAAAAATGCATCCAGAACATCATGCCGGCAGGCGTGCCACGCGGGCTAAGGCCTTGCACCGCATATACGGCAGTAACCCCGATACCCTCTATACGGATGCAGCAGACTATCCAGCCATAAATGCCAAGGTGGCAGCGGTAGCGACTGGAGGGGTGAGACGGTAACGTCAGCCACCATACGCTCCGGGAACAGCATGGAAGTGGAAGAGTGTGCAATAGCACTCGCTATCAGCACTCGCCGTTCAGGGAACCCAATAAGTATCATACCCGACCCACAAGAGGCATGCCAAAATTATGCGCAAGGACGTATCACCCCGACCGCCTATCACATCCTGCAGCGAAACCAACAGATTCTACCAGTCCGTCTAATCTGGACACCTGGGCATGCGTGTTTCCCTGGCAATGAATGCGTTCGTGCGGTAGCCCAAAGCCTCACCCTCCGGGCGCCAGCGGAAGACCAACCCAAACCAGACAAGACAGAAAGTATCCCACTCACATACACACATATACTACAACACTACAGACTCTCCCGTAGGACACTTCCTCCGCCACATGCGCAACTCACCCGTGAGGAAGCCGCTGCATGGCGCCAGCTACGAACTAACACATTTCCTAGCCTCTCGCTTTGGCTCACATTCTACCCTACCATGTACCCAGACAGATGCCCATCCTGCGGAGGACACCCGAACCTGTGCCACTCCACATGGGAATTCACCAAACCCCCGACCCAATTGCCTATACCCAACCCCTCCCCCTCCGGATGGGAAGGCGCTTTTTTCCAGCTCAGCCTTGGATGTCCAGCTTGGACTGATCGACCGGGCAAGACGGATTGGAGCAGCAAATGGGGCCCTGGACTAAGGGCACCACCCTCTGAGAGCTAAATAGTCTGACTTTATAATAAAGTTTTCTACTTTACTACTACTTCTAATTAATGCTACTACCATTTCCAATACTGCAAACTGTCTTGGGCTGTTGCTGGGTGAGAATACAGAACACAAGTTCACGTAAAGAACGCTTTCAAATTTACTTCAAATGAGTCAGTGGTGTTGTTAATTGAATACACACAATTTCAAGTTGTTCCACTGAACAGTTGACTTGACAACGAAAGAGTGCCTAAATGCAGCAACTCTGGGCACATAAGATGTGACAGTATAAGTGAAGAAGTGAAAAAACTTTATTAGACGAGAGGCCTTGGGGCCCTGGGGGGAGAAAGGATGAGGGGAAAAGGGGAAGGTCACAACTCGCACAATGTACACAGTTGCAGTATTGGCGTCCTAATCACAAAATGAACCCATTAAAGTCAGTCAGGGGCACTAAAATGCACAGCTCGCACTTAAATGTGCAGTTCATATTGTAGACAATGCGGTTCACACTGAAAACAGTGCCCGCTGCAGTCAGTTCACATTGTAGGTAGAACGGGGAAGTCTAACAGGCCGTTACACTAATTTGTAGTCTGCTTTCAAGGGCGTACTCGGTGATTGCTTCTAGTGTGGTGGGATCGTCGCGGACCCGTCTAACATGTTCCCGTTCAGTCGCAGGGGTGATAAGTGTGAGTGGTGATTAATCACCTCCTGAGGCCTAGTTGCACTTGGGAGCATAGTCCAGCATCATCTATATTTACACCACTTTTTCGCGCTAACTAACCATGCTGTGCTGTCTCGCAGAGCTGGGCGGGGACGAACGGGTGTACCGGTTCAACGAGTCCAAGTGCCTGAGCTGGCTGACCAAGCGAACGAAGGCCGTGGCAGCTGCGCTCGAGTCTGCAGACATCCAGGTTGGGGCCGCGTGTGTTAGTGCAGCCCTCGTCCGGAGCAAACGCGACAGCCGACCCACAAACGGTGAGACCCGCGTTTATTAATTCAGAAGCATTAGTTAGCTTAGTAAGTGAGAAAACCGGTTTTCCCGGCACACTAAGTGTGACAGCTCAAAGAATAAAAAAATTAGGCAATTTAGTTGAAAAGTTGGGTTAATTTGGGTCTGGGTGGGATTTGAACAGGGGACCTCCGATACAGAAGACTACAGGTTTTCTTGCTCAATTTATTCCCATAAAGAAAAGCCCGCTAAGCTGTGTGCACTTTGCGCATAATGAATCAAGAAACACCATGTTTCACCACACCACATGCAACAAAGCCTGCAAAGCTGTGCCTAATTTTGCACAACCCACTCCTGCAGAACTTTCTGACAGCTTGACTAATTTGGTTGGCGACGGGATGAAATTGGTTCGCATTTGGTTTAAATTTGCTGGCACCTGGAATAAATTGGCGTTTGAATTAAATTACATGGCGCTTGGGTAAAATTGGCTGGCACCTGGATTAAATTGGATGGCGATTGGATTAAATTGAGCAGGAAAACCTGTAAGAGACATCTCCAATGCTGCCACAGCTTGGCGTTTCTAGCTGAATAAATACACATGCCCAGGGAATGTGTTGTGGCTTTTGACTTGGAATTGGTGTTGGAGACATCAACTGAGGTCCACATGAGTAGTTTGAGCCTGCTAATTGTAAAAGCAGCAATTAAGCGAGTTGCAGAGTGCGTCTCGGCTGTATGTCCTCAGTGTTTGGAGATGCAAATGTGTGTATGTGCGACGTCATAGTAACCATGAAAAGAAAAAGATGCAAAACGAAAGAAATCGTGATAGTAATGACACGTTCAGTCATTGGACACTCGTGCTTTTGCTATCACTGTGCTGAGGTGTCTGTGTAATCTTTTGCTGCTGTGTAAAACCCTCCAGCACAGTGGAGAGGGCAGCTTCTCCTATATGTATGTGAATCTAGTTTGATTCAGAACCGAAAGCAGACGGTTGAGTGAGCACAAACTTCCAGGCCCCATTCCTACTTGCCCTGCCAATACTTTTCATGGAAGTGTAACACAGAGACACCTGTGACTACATTATTTGCAGGGGCATGAAAATACTGCACACATTGTGTACAAATTTTAACCCCTTAGCTTCTAATGTAGAAAGAAGCTTGAACGAAATGACTGCCTTTGCACGTATTGTTCCAATGGTACCTGGTTCCATTTTAGAAGCTGTTGGTTTATAGTTTCCAGAGTGAAACTGAGTTTTTTTTTTTTCATCCTACTAGTGTCATTTCCCTACCAGCAAATTTACACACAACAAAGTATTTCGCCCGTGGAACTTGATCCAACCATATCTGCTTGAGCTTAGAGCACAGCTCTATGCCGTCTTAAGTTGCCATTACGGTTTTTACATTTTTATTCTCCCACACACTTTGCAGAGGATTACATGACAGCAGCGCACTCCATTGTTGCGGATTACGTGCCCCCAGCATTGGGCTCTGCGCTGAAGTCGTCACTTGGGTACGTGTCCTGCACTTCATGTAATGGGGATGAACGGTGCAATGTTGCAAACTGCCTTCTTTGTGTTGGCGTCATGCTGGTGCTGTGCAGCAAACGTGTGCTGTTAACTTTTGCAGTCTGGATAAGAAGCCGGCAAATGACAAGGTGAAAAAAGCTGAAAATAAAGAAGATGCGGCGCCGAGCTCTCCACCGCACTCTCCGCCAGCCAAGGTACGGACATTGTATTGTGTCTGCTCTCTTGCGTTGCTCCTGCATTCATTTTCTGCATTTTCTAAATGTGAAGGCGTTTGCGGAGCCAGCTGACCTCTGTTAGTGCCACCTAACCTGTTATCCGTGTGTCCATATCTACATCTAAGATAACAATCTGGTAAGAGAGAAGTTGGGGAAAGGGCAGAAAAAGCTCCAATTTGTGACAGACCGTCAAGTGCAATGAACCAGAAATATTTTCACGTAAACGCCATCATGCAATGGTGCCCATACTAAAGTAGACTGAGTTGTGCTGACAGAAAAGAAAGGCAAGTCATGGCAAGTCATATAGAGGTGCAGGTCATGCACAGAGGCACTGTCATATTATAAAATTGTTATCATTACACTTTGTTACAGGCTCAATTCATTTTTTCTTTTTCCCAATCGAAAAGGTGTGCTGCTGTCATTCACAGGTTTATTTTGTTTCTGCGGTGCTGATTGAATGCTAACCCTTAATTGAAAAAATTGTCGAACACGAAGTCAGCCTGTCTTTTGAATGAGCTGTGCAGGTAATGATCATTAGGCAGATAGCTTTTGCCGTTTGCTTTGTATTCTTATGCCTTACGACTTTTTTGTTCTCTTTATGGGCTCTAAGCGTTAAATGTTGTAGGAGTTTAGCAAGTTAAGCAAAAAATGTGAAGAAAAAAATAAGCTAATAGCAAGCAAGATAGTCTGTCGTGGAAGAACCGGCATCTTAGAATATTGTCTCGTGCATTATTTTTGGTGGAGTGTTTGACATTGGGACTAACCTGGTAGCCACGGATCTTCTCTTTGCAGAAAAAAAAGGGCGAGAAAGTTGAACCGCTGGAGGACTATACCCAGGGTACACCCAAAAATGGCCCCACCAAGGTATCGACTTTCACTTACCAATATTTAAAAATACAAGATCTGGAAGTTCTGTATATGGATGTTTTAACGCAAACAATTGGCCAAGGCCTTTAGCCATAGTAACTTAACCACTTCTTAAGCCACAAAAGTGTAGGTATTCTCCACAACTCAAATAAAGCTCATCGACAGAGGTGCATATCTACAGAGGTATATTGGACAATTTTTTATAAAACAACTGCAGTTGAACCTCGTTATAAGAGGCATAGATGTAAGAGACAATCAAGTATAAGAGACACCATTCACACACATGGATGGCTTCCCTATCTTTCTGATTAGGTTGACCTCTTTTATACCAGACATCGGATGTAGAAAATAGTTGGTTATAAAAAACAAGTTATCCTTGAATTTTGGTCAACAATCTCGCTTGTAACAGACATTTCAACTTTAGATGCCGTGCCACCAGTTACTAACTGCAATTGTGCCCGTTGTGGAATCAAAGGGGACGACGGATGCCTGTAGTAGCTATTAATTATAACTTCTGCGAACGTGCGGTGGTTTAGTCAGCTATGAAACTATGACGAGAAGCCTTGCCAATGGAAATGCAACGTAAAGAAGTAGTTAAAGCTTACCGCCAAGCGTACGAGTGCAACCATGTATGTGGGCTTCTGTGCAAGCCAAGAATACCAAGAGTGCGCCATGGGCTCTCGTAATCGCGTAGCTCGCATTAAGGAAGCATCGCAGATGTCGAAACGTGCAAGCCTGATGTGTTTTGGTATCAAGATTTTTGCGGGAGCCAGATTACAGATTGCTTTGAACTGATTTTTAGCTCTACTGTTACAACGAATATCGGGTATAACAAACTATATTACTGTCCCAATACTACTTCGCTATAACGAGTTTCGACCGCATATTGAAGAACGCGGGGCGCTGATTGCATAGCCAGTGCAAGTTTCTTGCAACCAGCTTTCTCTTTTATGTTTTTAGCCAGCAACCAAGCTGAGCGTGAGCCAGAAGAAACTCCAGAAGGTGGACAAGACGGGCATGAAGAGCATCTCAAGCTTCTTTGCCAAGAGGTGATGGGGACGGGCATGCTATGCCACTCCCCGCCCCCAAAACGTGGCCTTGTGTAGGCCCAGGCACGGTCCACGTGTTGTGCAGAAGTGTTGCCAAACGCACTTTACTCACCCCTCCTTCTCCTTCCTCCCAGCTGAAAAGGCACTCTAAGGCGACTTGCAGAAGTGCTCGCCTTAGAAGTTGATAGTTGTTGGTGAGTGGGGGCTTTTATGAAAGCTGTGAAATGAACCAAGCGCTACTTGTGAAAATGAGGCGGGGGGGGGGGACGTAATTTTTGACGTCGTTTTCAACGTTAGCATTTATGGACCGAGTGCCTGCGGTTTCTCGTGTCCTGTGTCCATCTATAAGTGCACACTTCTTTGCGATAGCTCCTTCTGTACAATAGTCCATCAGCTGATGAAGTGCAGAAGGTTAGGGATGGAAAACGGCTTAGATTATTCTTTTTTTTTTTTTGCATTTTGGCTGCATTTAGCGAAACCTTTCCAAAGATTTAAATTTTGGGGTTTTGCACGCCGAAGCTACACCTGGGCTCTGAGACGTGCCGTAGTAAAAGGCTCTGCATTAATTTTGACCACCTGGGGATCTTTAATGTGAGCTGTAATCTCAGCATTCGGGCATTTGTGTTCTTCCCCTCCATCAGAAAAACAACCGCCACAGCTGTAATCGAACCCACATCTTTGGGAGCAAGACCTCTTTTCCCAACATGACCTGCTCTCCATATAGTAGGAATATGCTTAGCTCCAAGAAAAAATCTCTGTATTTCTGTGCATGGCACAGTTTTCGTCATCATCATCATCATCTGTTGTGCATTTCTGCGAGAGCTGCTAGCTTGTGCTGATCAAGTTGCCTCCCACTTCTAGAATTTTTTTCTCCTGTTTATGGCGCCAAAATTAGATTTATTTACATAGTAGAACCTTGTTGATACGTTTTTAACAAAAACGCAGGGGAGAAACGTACCATCTGGGAAAACGTATGATAATGTACGCAATAGAACGCTCCCAGGGGAAACGTATGCAGTAAAAAAAAGCAATCAGAAGGCAAACATGAGCATTTACGTTTTTTTTCACTTTTACACGTTTGTCACCGTCTGCTGTCGCGTGCTGCAGCCCTTCGAGAGCAAGAGCTCCGTTTCTAAACATTGCAGACTTTTGTCCGCACTGGGATTGTCCTTTGCGCGAAAGTAACTCCGCATCCTTTCTAAGCCAGCCATGGCCCGAGCATATGTGGCCACCGCAGGTGCCACCTCTTCCTCCCAATCATCGTCGCCACCATCTTGATTGTGAACCCCTTTTGGCCCCTAATTTAAAATTACGTTCAATTTGAGCTTGTATGTCAGGCGATATTTTGGCAGTATCTCTCAAATGACCTGCTTCTGTGGTTTGTGCAACTCTTTTGTAACAAATAAAGCGTTTGCAAGCGAAAATTGACCGGACAGTCTGCTCAATTTCTCTTGCCGCCGCTCGACAGAAATCCACTCCCTCCAGTAACCGAGGTTGAAGTTGGATTCGCAAAAACTAAAAACAGCAAAAAAAAGTGTAGCACACTGCATGTAGCCATTAAACACCACTGTACACCTCATCTCAACATCTTGTTGCAGTCACAAAACACATGACTACAGGCATCTTTTCTAAATGCTGCAGTTCACTGTCGGAGTTAAAATGCATTGTGTTCGACGTAGGCTAGTGTACAACAGGGGTGGAACAGCTGTGCCATTTGTGCCATTGAGCGCCAAACTTGTTTACCTGCGCCGAACCGCCCCTATTGCGCCAAAATCGCTTATCAGCGCCGCCCTGCGCCACAGAGCTTGAATTGAGCCGCGGGATACGACCGCCATGCTGCCTTGTGCCTGAAAACTTGGCAGCTGAAAAAAATTTTTTGTGGTTTCTGTTTCATCAAGAATATATGAGCGGCTATGAAAATTGGCTTTCGCTTAGCTGTAAGGGCACAGGCACTACATGCCTTCTCCGCCTTCACTTTGAATTTGTGTCGCTTTTTCCGGTTTTTTGTCGGTGCGGGCCGCTGCACCACAATCAATTGAAAATGACCAAAAGTGAGTGAAATGCTTTTGTGTTGCGTTGAAAACACATACAAAACAAAATAGCATTCGCATGAAAGATTTTAAGTTAGTGGAGGTGGACTTGAATTTATTCAACCATTTTTGACGAGCATAGCTGCATGCATAGAACATCACCCAGGCAGCACAGGACTGTTCGGCCTCAACCAAGCCGGTGTACTTTGGCCGGTGATTTTCTGACTGGCCTTTTTCCGGTAGCCATGTTCGGTTTGTGTCCAAATGTGGGCCTTTTGGCTGTATACGGCTGTACTCCCATGGCTGTCCAACAGCCCGTGTTTGTCGGCCAGTCGACCGCTGCTTACGTTCATACGGCCAGATTCCAGCCGTAGGGCTCCGGCCATTCCAAAGCCACCCGTGTATGGCCGAAGCACGGCAACCGGAGGACAGCCGAGATGCGGTTGTCGGACTCCAGCCGAACTAAAGCTGCCGGAAATACGGCCGTGCATTGGAGTTCAGCCACAGTATGTTAACTGTACTGAGGCCAGTCACTGCATGACGCGCAAGCAGATGACTCAGTTGCGCTGTGCAGCAGCACAAAACCAGCATTTTGGGTCCAGTGCAGCCACGTCAAAGTGAGCCCGCGCGCAACCACCAGCCGTCCAGCTTTTAGCGCAGCCTTGCTTAATTATCAGCGTCAGTCGACTCCAAAATTCATTTATTAAACAGTGCTTACAAATGGTCGTTCCTTTAATTGCTATGCTTTTTTTACTGTCAAATACAGAAAATATTCAGTTCTTTGTAGAGCTGGAATAAATGTATTGTCCATGTCCTGATACCTTCTGTGGGGCGGCTTAGCTGCAATAAACGGGGAAAGGGGGTGGGTAGGCTGTTGAATTTCACAAAGATGAAAGGGCCGCTTTTAGCCAATTTCATTTCGGACAATCTTCCTGAGCACTTTCATGCTCTGACTAAATCAACTATTTTTACAACAGTTGCTTGACCAGTTTTGTTGTATATAAAACCGAAGCGAATGCCTTTACGAAGCATTTTGGTACTCCACAAAAACTGAGGAGCATTCAATATAATTTCCATCACACCAACAGTATGTCCCATATTTGTCCATTTTTCTTGCAAAGAAATTTTCTACTCGATCAACTTTTCTTATGATCTTTCACAGGGCTGATCCTAGGAGAGATCGAACAAGTGCTTTCATTATAAATCTTTTTTTATGTTGTTTTCATGAGTTACGTGCACACCACTCAATAGCCCAAAAGACTTAATTTTCCTCTAATGTCGTACTACGGTAAAAAATTCTAGACGCGTTGCGAATGCCGCCTTGCTTCAAGTGGCTGCAGTTGTATCCCTCTGTGTTCACGCAAGGAAAGGCGTAAGACGAGTTTCGTAATATGTTTAAGATCAATAACATAGCAATGGTAGTATTCATACAGCAAAACTTGCATACTGCAACGAATAGAACAATGATTATTTCATTGGTCAAATTTGAATGCGTAAGGTTCTCAACCCGTCTGAGGTGAACTTGCGGCTCCACAAGGTTTTTATTTATTTATTTATTTGATACCTGGTTGCCTTTACTACAGCAGGGAGATACATAGCACTAAGCACGAAATATTAGACCAAACAAAATATTTCCACAAAGCGTGGTGAACATAAACAGTTGGTACAATCATACGCAGAAGATAATTACACTCTCGCATTGATCTAAGAAAATGAATCGCACGAGACGTCACCTTTAAAGTAAAGTTAATAATTTGCTTTAGGCTAGCGGTCCCACTTTGGGATAAGTAGAATGGTGCTTGGATACACTTCTCCCCTTCTATTTCCAGTTTTCGAATGATATTACGAAAAAATTTCAACCTGAGGTTTCGTCTCTGATCTTTCCCATCTTACCATTCAGGTTTACTTTTACTTTCCCTCATGCTAAGTTGCCATTGCCAATTACCTAATACGAATCGCACTGCCCTATTCTGCATGTTTTCGAGCGTATCAACCAGCTCTTTGGTGTAGGGATCCCAGAAAACACATGCGTACTCCTACATTGAGTGCACATGAGTAAAATATGGTTCTTTTGAGGTAGGTGGAGGTTCGCTGAAATTTTATCTGAGAAAGCCAAAAACACGTGCAGCCGTAACTTTTGTGTTGTGAACGTGCCTATTTAACCTCTCATTAAATAAACTCCTAGTTATTTATATTCCCCGGCCGTTCTTAAAGCAGTGTAATTTATGGTATACGTATTCAATTGGAATGAAGGTTTTTTTGTAAAGGTGACGTTAACACACTTTTAACATTCAATGACTTTTTTGAATCAGCACACCAGGATGTTATTAAATTAAATCATGCTGCAGTTATTCGGAATCACGTTCATTTGCTATAGTCCTGTATACTACACAGTCATTCGCGAACATTTTGAACAAAGATTTGCAGCCAATAGTAATAACATTTATATATAACAGAAACAAAAGAGGGCCCACAACTGACCATTGGGGAATTCATGAGGTCATGGGAACATATCCGGACGAACTACCATTGAGAACGACCGACTGCTGTCTTATACTTGGCTATCCATGCAATAACCCATTCGTTCAGTTGATAGCCCGGAATGTACTAACAAAAAGTTGATAGGGAACACCTCCAAATGCTTTTTTTTGCAGTACAATAAAATACAGTCAAATACTTTAAGCTTATCTATTGCTAGAGCCAAATCGTACGTGAACTAAACAAGCTGCATTGAGCAAGAAAAACCCGATGAAATCCGTGTTTGCTAGGATGCTGGCGAATATTCTTAAACAAATGAGCCATTTTTGAAGTGTAGCTAAGCTCACCTTCAAACACCGCAACTAAATTAACATCCAGGCTTCGTCATTCACAAGGCTCTGTTGTTTGCAAATTTAAAATAACACGTGTTTCTAAATAGACAGTCATAAAATCCCATGAAGCAGGGCACGAAGTTGAGCCTACCAATGCACGAGCTTAGACTCCTACGTTTATCACCAACAAAATAGTGCAACATTGTTTTTCGCAGTATTATTGTAAGAAGAATAGCCTCAAACTTGTGCATTTGTGCGCCCTTGCCTTTCTTTGGTGGGGTGTCCTTGACATGGCGCCGGTTAAGCTCCTGCGTGGCGGCCGCTTGCTCTACACCCTTTAACACCACTTATTTTGGTGAACCACCGCCACCTGGGGTCAAACATCTCTGCCGGGTCGATGTCTCCAATGGTCTCAATTTCTTGAGGGGGCGAATAGCCTCGAGCTGATGCGTCGACGAAGTCGGCGAGCGAGGCGTGTAGCGGCTATTACTGGCGAGGGTTAGCTCACCCGTCACTGTGGCTTAGTCTTCTTGTGGCAATAGCATTCCGATGACCTAAAAGGTTCCCTGGTAATGTCCAGTGAGTCCTTGCACCTTTCCCGTTCACCCAGAACACTCATTACTGTTTAACAAACGAAGTTTGTTCATTTAAAACGTAGAAACACCGAACGGATAAAAAACGCGTCTGCGTCATTCGGCTCCCTAACGGCTTTCTTCACCCAGGGAAAAACTGGTCCTACACCGGCGGCTCTCCTTCCAAACACGTCTGCATGAATTCTCGGCGTCCAGACCTGTGCCGTTGTTCGGCTGTACACTGCTCACCGAAAGGATGACGTATAACCTGAGACCTTACGCAGCCTGGTCTCCTCTTGAACACCGGTTGCTAAAATTTTCCGGCCGTCCGCTTGCCATAAGTCAGCCGAGGACCGCTAACCGAATGAAAAATGTACATTCTGGGGCCGTGCGTCGGCCGGTCTCATGTATAACACCAGTCGCCTGAAGAAAACGAATATTCTGCCGCCGGACGCGCGGTTCACTGTTGAAAGAGTGAATGCGAGGCAGCCGCGCTCCGGCCGGTCTCCTTTTGAACACCAACTGCCACAAGAATACGGATATTCTGTGGCCGGTCGCTTGCCGTGCTTCGGCTGAACATTGCTTTCCGAAGGAAAAACGGATGCCCTAAAGCCGCACTTCGGCCGTTCTCTTTCTCAACATCGGCAGCCGAAAGTGAACTGTATATCTGGCAGCCAGGTAGCTGCTGCTGTGTGTCTGAACACGGGCGGCCGGAGAAATACCGAAGCGCTGGTTGCTGAATATTGGCCGCTCGTCGTATGATCAGTGGCTGCCAGAACCTGGATGCTGACCGGACATGCCAGAAAGCGGCCATAGACGGGCCGGTCTTGGGACACACTTTTTGTGCCGCCTGGGATCAGGGTCTTGGATGCTTTGCCCTCACTTGTTTGCTTTTGTTGCGAGGTGATTGCTCATTTCTGCCAGTAAACTTTGCGGTTATCTTTGCTTGTGTGGAGGATGGTCCAGTATGTATTCTAGCACGCTGTCGTGACGTATTATGTAGGGTACGTTTATTGATTCTCGCAACCCCGTGACAGGCAGTCAAAGCCATGTTCTGCTTCGCATGCACTGAAACCGCTGTTCTATAGAAAAAATGCAAGCGCCTTGTTTTACGGAGTGCGCCGTGAGTTGGGGTGCCTCGATTCACGCTATGCACCCTACACGAGTTCGCTTAACTGTGCCATCTACCGGACACGAAGCGAGGCCTGTTATCTGATCCCCTTCGACTCTGCGTTATCACCCTTTGCACGGTGATAACACAGCGGACTCCCTGGGGCCAGAAATATCTCCGCATACCTACTGTAAATTGTTAGATATAGTGAAACAACTACATTCGTGCTTCACAGTAGGTTTTAGTGCACGGTAGAATGCCTAATATAGTTAATAAGTAGATTAAATTCAATTGGCAGGGGGCTAGCACTGGCTGCACCAAGCCTGCTACAAAGGGCAATTTTTCTTGCTCCCAGGACTGCTCCTAAACCCATTTACCCTGTTCCATCCCTGGTACAATTAAAAATGTAATTACAGATTCACTGGTCGCTTTTTAATTAAGAATGCACGAGCATGTCATCCCTTTTGTTGCAAACATCATTTTAAAAAAAGACACGAGAAGACTTATTTCTTGGTTAAAAAAAGCTTTTATCTTCTTTAAAGGTGCCACGAACTTGCAACTGGGACCTAAGCCGCTTATGAAAAAAAGTATTTTTAGTTATGATGAAAATTAGGGGACACGTAGTTACTCATTCTGATTGTAGATATAAATCGTTTCCGTGTAAAACGACTATATTCGCTTTTTTGAGAGCTTTTGTGAAAAAACTGCTGGAGTTATACAGCTGAACAAGGTACCAGTGAACTGTGCACAAATCAAGGAGTGCAATAAGACTAAAATTATCATTCCATCTGGTCTGTAGCAGAAGTTACGGCCGTTTGAAGTTCAGGCCTGGAAGGCAAAACCGGTTTTTCTGGTTCCCACCTTTCAAGCCCAAACTTCAAACGGTCGTAACTTCTGCTACAGACCAGATGGAATGATAATTTTAGTCTTATTGCACTCCTTGATTTGTGCACAGTTCATTGGTACCTTGTTCAGCTGCATCACTCCAGCAGTTTTTTTACAAAAGCTCTCAAAAATCGAACCCGAATAAATTAGGATATAGTCGTTTTACATGAAAACAAAATTTATATCAAGAATGGGAAACTACATATGTCCCCTAATTTTCAACATCATAACTGTAAAAATAAACTTTTTTTGTTTCAAAATCAAAACCGCAGACGTCAGATAAGAAGCATGTTTTGTTTATAAATACAGCGCGGAGTCACAACGAAATTACCTGCCAGCGCTTGTTGAAGTGCGAGGCACCTGAACCGGAGCTTCATCGTCCGAACTGAACTCTGAAGATCCCACATCATTGCTTGACCCCTCACTGCTGCTGGAATCAGAAAAATCGACAGCAGGAGCTGCCGAAGTGCTCGCTACAGCAGTCCGACTGTGCAGAGCGCGGCCCGAACGCGACACCATTTTTTCTCCTGCTCCCCTATACCTTCGGTTCAAATTTCTCTCGCTACACCGCCACCACATGAGACACATAAACAAAAGAAACCGAAATTGAAAGAGAAGTTTCCAATTAACACACCAGATGGCGATAGTTGTCTGTGGAGCGTGCGTTTCAGATTTTGCGGGAGATTTGAAATCATCGGACACCGGCTTCCGATTGCCTATGGCGCCGTCGTGAAACAGTTAATGCCTGTTTGAACGCATTTCTAATGCGTAGTAAACGTCAGTCTGGGTTAGAACTTCCTACCACAGCAAATGACAACACAGCCACTTTCAGCGCGCCCAGCATCGTCACGCACCAAAGAAGAGAAGACGTGAAGAAAAGATGTTCTCTTTTAATGACATGCTTTCGGTTACATGACTGGACAAGGCATCTATGTACAAAACGGCTTTCTTACAGCGACGGGGAGGAACCCGCCGTAGCGCCCATGATCAAGCCCCGCCATCGATGGAGAGTGATGATATGACTGTACAGTTCGCGGCCGGATAACAGCGGCTGGCCGAGCAACCGCCGCACATCCGCGACACCATGATTTGAGTTAAGACATGACATGCGCACCGCCCACACCGATAAAAATCTCTCCACCCCCATCATACAACCATCTCTCACACCATTCTCGCTGCCAAACACCCACCACAGAGAAGACAAAACAGTACAACACAGTCGGCACAAAAAAAGAAAAAAAGAAACAATTCATTCTGTGAAAAAACATGCGCAGTGTTGCAGCGCTTGACACATCAACAAAAACTGGTCACCTCTGCAATCGAAACTGAAGCAAAAGCACAATTGTCAGATTCAAAAAGCAGTCATCCCGCGAGGAGACCCTATTTGCAAATCACTGGGGGCGGTACAATAATGGACAATCAAGGCTTGCAGCATTTCAACGCAATCCCCCACCTTCGCAGATTTCATTTTTTTAATTTGCACTGCCAGCAACTTGCAAAATGGATTGCAGGCACAACAAGCAACATGCAGTTTAAAAAAAAAGTATGCATAACTTAATTAAGAAGGATGAATAGTATGTACATAAGCATTTGTTAAAAAAAGAAGAGGCCCAACAGCGATAGCAGTGATAAGCAAATGCGCGTGTGATTGCCGATGTAAAATGCGACTGTTGTGGCAAAATTGGATGAGGAATTCATTTTTGTTCTGACAACAGGGGTCACTTTGCAAACAAGCAAGAGACCAAATTTGACGACAACACCACGGGAGGAGTCGCGTGAAGGTTAAAAAAGAGAAGCCAGGGACAAAGAAGGGGCCGTGGAGTACAAGCTTTGCGGGGAAGCGTCTGTCGACCGGGGCGCTGATTTCTGTTAAGTAACGACGCGCTGAATGTAGCGCTGGTGCCCCTTTGCCCTCACCCACCCTGTCACGCACACGTGGGCTGTTCAGACTACCAGAGCTTGCAAGATAGTTCGGGGCACTGTTATGAACAGACTTTACCACAACTTTGATGCCAATTGCAGAGAGGATGAGAGGACAATTTCAAGAAATGAGAAAGGGGGGGTTCACTTGCTAGTTGTCCCATCGCTACACGCACAAGCGCTACATCCAGCGGCTATTTTGTTAAAGAGTCTGTGGAGGCTATCCGACCTCAGCGACTCAATTTCACTCGCATTCGACGCAGGCACCGAGACAGGTCCCCTTAACAGAATGCCTTATCTTTATCTTCTTAAACCGGGCCTAGTTCAGAATTGGTTGGTCAAAGCCCTGATGCTGCCAACAATGCCCATGCTGTAATACTGCATTTGCCCCTTCACACTAACGGGCGTCGGCAGAGGTTCTTTTTGTTCTCCGAGAGCACTTGTAGTTTGGAGTATTGAAAAGGAACCCTGCTGGAAATACTGGCTGCTCCTTTTGAAACACATGCTGGTTTAAATAAACACCAGGACAGCCCACACAAGAGTGGCAAACACCCGATCGGTTTTTTAGGCTGGGATGCCTAATCTAATCCATACATTACCGCCAGTACAGGTTCACGACCAATAACAACACAAAAAAACACTGAAAACCTACTCCCCTACGCTTGGCTTTGGAAATGCATTGACGTTCACACTCCAGGCACTGCATGCAAACGGTTATTTCTGAAATACGAGGAATAAAAACCTGGACCTGCAGTCGATAAGATCTCTGCCCAAAGAAATCCATCACCGGATGAGTCGAGATATGTGGCAGTTTTAACGTGTGTAAAGCTGGTTTTGGTAGCAAAATGGTCAATGCCATCTCTTGTTCCAATGTGGCAAGCTTTTCAGAGCCAATGAGTTCAAGCTTCAAAAGTTATGCGGCAAGCCCTGCGACAATAGGAAAAGGGCCGGCGCTCTAACATGCTGCACTAAATCATGTCGGAGTCAGTTGCTTTACTACACGCATTTGCAGTACTGCTGTCTAATTAACAACGTTAAGAATAGTTAAAAACGGTGATCATTTGTTAATGCTCCCCTTAAACCGTGCTGGCTCATGTACCGTAGCAGCCTGCTTTCCCCCACTAAAAGAAAAAGCATCAACTAAATAAGTGTGCCGACAGGAGTCACCAACAGGAGCTGAAGCTACTCGACGTCCCACACCTTCCATTACAGCGAGTGGCCCAAGCTATGGTGTAGACAGAGACCACATATGTACCGACAGCTGGATAAAAGGGTGTCACTTTCCTAAAAACCATTTCCCAGCAAAGCTGTCAGCTGCGGCGGTAATAAAACTGGCTGCGCGGGTAAAACTTTTCCCCATTTGGAATAAAGCCAAAGCAGCAGCATATGCCTTCGGCATCCACCCTCTCTGCCTCAAGGAACTCTTGTTGATAGCTTTGTTCCCAACACCCCCCTTTCTTCTTTCCCCCTATCTGAGGTTGAAGTGGGAACGGTGCACTGATGGTGCATGACACATCGACAATAAACGCGCAAACAACAAGCAGCACAGCCAGTATCCCCCACAAAACCTTGACTGCAATGCACGAGCCCACCGCTTTCTGGCTGTGTGCCCGGCACCACCTAGGAAAAGTTGAGCCACCGGTCAACACCCTGCATCCGCACAGCCGATCCAGAAAAGTCCACAATCCACGGGAGAAACGGAGAACGCGAGGCATCACACCTCGAGGAAAAGACGAGAGGGACGAACAAGACTGAACAGACGGGCAAAACGTGCTTGCCACTACTCCTGAGTGATGTAGGAGACAATGTCCGTGACACTTTTGAGGTCGTCCTCTTCGGCGCCGTCGGCCGCGTTCCTCTGTCGCAAGATGTTAGTGATGGTGAACCCGCCGTCCTGGCCCTGGGGGGTCGCGCCGGGGGGCGGTGGGGGGCCTGCCCCCCACTGCGGGGGTGGCGGCTGTGGCGGGGGGTCGTGGGGGGGACCCTCCGCGTAAGAGCCGCCCGGTGGCGGTGGATGCGGAGGCGGCGGACCGTAGCCACCTTCCTCCGGGCGGGGTGGCCCGTAGTAGCCGGGCGGGCGGTTGTAGTAGCCCGGTGGTGGTGGATGTGGGTGGTAGCCCGGTGGCGGTGGGTGGTGGTGGGGGTGAGGTGGCGGGTACCGGTATGGACCCGGTGGTGGCGGGGGCCCGTAGTAACCGGGCGGAGGCTGGTACGCATCCGGAGGCCTGTACTGGCCCCGGTATGGACTGCCTTCGAGAGGCGTAAGCTGGCGACCCCTACCGGCACCAGGTGGCGGCTGATGCGGGGGTGGGCCGTCGAGGCTGGTGAACTGAGGCGGGCTGGGTGATCCGTGCGCGTATGGGTCAACCGGGGCAGGGGCGAGTGGCCTCCCATAGGCGCCGTCCATTGGTACGCAGTCCCCGTACGGGTCTTGGGGCCCGTACGGTGGCCTGGGCGCCATGTAGGGGTATGGTGGTCGCGGGAAGTGGCCGTGCGGGGGTGGGAGGCCCCCCTTGCCAGCAGGAGGCACCTGTTGGGGTGGGGGCTCCTCGGGAAACCCTTTTTCCTCCAGGTCCTCTTCCTCCTCGGGTGGGAATCCCTTATTCGAATCCTCCTCTTCTTCGTCTTCTGGGAAACCCTTTTCATCACCGCCGGCCCGCGACGGAGAGGATGAGACGCTGCGGGAGGCCTCCTGCACGGACAGCAGGTGCCGATTCATGCTGGGAGAGTCCTGCCTGGGTGGGGCAACAGGCTTGCTGCTGTTGGACTCTGCTGGTGTACTCTTGTCCTCCGATTTGGTAGGAACCGGAGGAAGTTCTCCCGGTGGGGGCTTGCTAGCAGCATCTGCAGTCGCCGTCTCGACAGCTGCACTCTTGTTCTGCTCAGCTGCCTTCGCGTCTGCAGGAGCCGACGGCGGCGCATCCTTGTCAGCAGTCTCCCCCGTATTTTTTGCCTTCTGTTCCTCGGCACCTTTGTCTTCGTCATCGTCATCTGACCGGATGATGCACCGGTTCTTGGCAAACTTCCTGTCACCGTCGTCGGAGCTGGAATTGCTGCTCTCTTCGTCGCCCTCCTCCTCTTCCTCGCTTCCCGACTCCTCAGTCTCTTCCTCATCCTCCGAGCTGCTCCGAGTTGCCTTCTTCTTGCTCTTCACCGGTTCCGGCTTCTTCTCTGGCTTGGCCTCTTTCTTCTTCTCCGGCTTGTGTGGGGCTTTCCTCTTCTCTTCCTCACTCTCCTCCTCTTCCTCCTCCGAGGAGCGTGGCATGCGCTTGCTGCCTCTGCGTCGGCGGTTGTCGTCCGAGCTGTCGTCTTCCACTGTAAACTCGGCCTCCTCCTCAGATGTGGAGCTTGCCCTCCACGTGCGCCGGCGACCGCGCCCTTTCCGCTTCTTGCTGCAGCGCCACTCTTTGTCGCTGTCCTCCGACTCACTGTCCTTGGCTCGCCGCCGCCTGGAGCTGAAACCATAGAAGGAACTGAGTGAGAAAACATCATCTTGTATTTCGAATTTTGATCAGGTGCACCGATGTTTGCGCCTTTAACGAGTGAAATCAGAGGATTACAAGATTCAGCTGTACTCCGCTTCAGTTGCCATTGAAGAACAATAACCATGCGAAATAAAAAACTTTTTTATGTACTGTAATTACAGGCACTCTTGCAAAGATCACACCAATGAGTGCCATAATAACAGTAGAACCCCACTGCCACGTTCTAGGGTGCTGTGCCAGTCGGTCCCAGCATTGCCCTGATAGGATCCCCTGCATTAGAAACCTTGCTATTACATCATAATCGCAGGAAGGTTCCTGCATGCTACATAAAAAACTGGCACTCTGATCTGGCCTGACTGACGAGCGCCGACAACCATGTCAACTTTTTATTCGTATTGGCCTGGCTTGGATACAAGATTAGGCATGCAAAGTGTGGCGTGCTGCTGCGACAGGGTAAAACTGCAGGGGACTTCCAAGAAGGTCGTACTATGATCATCGTTTTTATATATGGTTGCGTTCGTTGAGTCACTGTACTTGTGCTCATTGTTGCTCTGGTTACGCTTGCTGTCTTTTGGAGTTTCCGCCACCTTGGCTGCTTTGTTTTGTGTTGTGTTGTGTTGTGTCTGATAGGCCCTTCACCACAGTTGTGCATGGGCTGTTGTCAGTGGCTTATCTCTCATGCGCGGGCATATTGGAAACTTGTCTGCCGTTGAAGCGTGCATTTGTTTTTTTTTTTACTTGCAGCGTCAACAAAATGCAGCAGACAATGCTGCACGATTTTTTTAAGTGATTAGCAAGCAATAAGGGCATGTGCATTTCACCAATGCGGATATTACTTTTTTCTTTTTTCAGTTTCCTGGGTCTTGCGCCTCCTGGCTCTCAATTTTAGTTTTTCAGATTCTGCGAAAAATGTATCAGTGGGGTTCTACCGTAACAGCTAAAAAAAATAATTGAGCAACCCACGTGTGCAGCTGTCCTGCTAATAACCAATATCTCACTACTACCAAGCTCAGTGTTAGTAGGCAATACCGGACAGCCCTTTTTGTGCTTTGCTTGTTCACCGGTTCTGAGCGTTAGAAAGCCAGTTGGCCACATTTCAGCAAAATCTGCGCGTTTCCTAAGAACATCAAGTTTGCCACTGACGAGAAGCGGCTTGTTTTACTTACGGCGGCCACTATTTCTCAGCTGAAACAAAATGCAGAGACAAAAGCATTGGGTGCCATCATCATTTTCATCAAAAGCAACAAAAGCAGTAGGTGACAAAAAGAAGGTGGAAGCAGCCTTGCTTGGAAAGCCTGGCTGGAATGTGTCAGTACAGATGCACGCAGTTGTGGCAGAAAGGAATAAAGCCAGCAGTTATAAGTAAGGTTGAAAGATATTAATGAGATAATTAGTCATTTTTGGAGGAACAGTAGACAAAACAGTGTTAGCCATAAAACTAATGTTTGTATTTTCCACTACTATGAACCCTGGTGAGTGCAATAAGAGAATCGGCTTTTTGATGCACTGCTTGGAACTAATTTTACAACTCATTAAACTTTCGTGTTTGAAATGGGCATTTGAAGTGGTTCCTTGCCACTGGTGCCACCAAAGTGTAATGAGCTGTAAAATTAGTTCCAAGCGGTGCATCAAAGTGACGTCATAGAAAAGCTGCGGGAAATTGACTAGGGGGTCGCGACTGCTTCACACGTTTTCTTTAATATCTCCGTTATTTGTTCGAAGATTGTGTTTGATATTGGTGTCATTGTTATCGGGACTAAGCAGTCTTTCTAATAAACCCAACTTCTATTTTGTCTTCATGGCTTTTTACAGGGGCCGTAAAGACAAAAAAAAATTACACCATCTTCCCATAGGGGAACCCTGAGTAGCATGCGAAGCAGCATCTTCCCGTAGGGGAACCCTGGGTAGTATGCGAAGCAGAATCTTCCCGTAGGGGAACACTGGGTAGTATGCGAAGCAGCATCTTCCCGTAGGGGAACCCTGGGTAGTATGCGAAGCAGAATCTTGAACCCTGGGTAGTATGCGAAGCAGCATCTTCCCGTAGGGGAACCCTGGGTAGTATGCGAAGCAGAATCTTCCCGTAGGGGAACACTGGGTAGTATGCGAAGCAGCATCTTCCCGTAGGGGAACCCTGGGTAGTATGCGAAGCAGCCATGGGGTAGACTGAAGTTCCCATTAGTTTTCAGTTCGTCGTTTCCGTTGATGGTCAGCTTTGCACACCTTCGTTGTATCAGTAGCTTCTTGATGTAGTTTGAATGAGGGAAGGACATAAGGCGCGTTCGTCTCGGTTTGTAGCGCAGTGGGAAGAGCGCCACCTGCCTCCCGTTGCGGCCAGAGAGTTGTGGGATCGAAACCGGGTGCCGCCTAACTATTTCTTTTTAAAGTGGACTGCGCTGACGTCAGCCCAAATGCTGATGGGACTGAAGAGACGCGCATGCGCAGTAGAGTGCGGACGGCGGACAAGGGAGGGAGGGACAAAGCCCCGAGCATGAGATGCTCCGCATCTAATACAACCCTGCTCAATTTGAAAGAACTGGCCTTTGGCAAGCCACTCAGGTCTATTAATTCAATAAAAGACATTTTTTTAACCGTAAAAAAAAATACACATGAAATACTTTAAAGGAGCCATGAAGAGAAAATACAACTTCGTTTAATTTGAAAGAACTAGGATTCAGTATCTCACTCAGTTGCATTAGAGCCACAAAAGACGTTTTTTTAACAAAAAAAACAAGAAGTATTTAAAAACTTTCAAATTTTGCGCCACAGTGACGTGTTATGAGCAAGAATGACGTCATACGGGCCAACAATAAAATATAATTTTCAGTGAGTTAACTACACGTTAGCATTCAAGTGATGCGGTCAAATTGAACTAGAGGCCCCATTACAAACGTCCAGTCATGTATCGTCGCGACAGGTCAGTTAGGCGGCCGCCAATCGCACAACAAGGTTCCGTGACGTCATAGAAAAGTTGCGGGAAATTGGCTAGGGGGTCGCGACTGCTTCATACGTTTTCTTTAATATCTCCGTTATTTGTTCGAAGATTGCGATGATATTGGCATCATTGTTATCGGGACTAAGCAGTCTTTCTAATAAACCCAACTTGTATTTTGTCTTCATGGCTCCTTTAAACGTTAAAAGTTTGCACTGCGTGTCGTCAGTAGCGGTGCAGTGAGGCCAGCACTGAAAACATGGTTATCAGAGTGTTGACCGCATGATAATGTTCAAGTGATACGATCAAATACGGCTAGAGGTACCACTACAATTGACACGCATTTTTCCCGGCACTGGCTTTCCCCTATCCTTAAAAGGTGGAAGATTTATTGAGGCTAGCGATAAAAGAGGTATCATTGTAACTGAGGCAAAACAGTCTTTTTAGCCAAACTCGCATTTTGTCTTCACGGCCCCTTTAACAGCTGGCACTAGAAGTTGCACCACTCTTCATTTTGTGATCAAGGAGAAAGAGCTCACATGTTCTTCTTCTTGGTGGTCGGGGCCTCCTCGTCGTCGGAGGAGACCTCCCGGTAGTTGACCTGCTTGGCCGCTGCACGGCGCGTGGCGTAGTTGCCGTCGCTTTCCGATTCGTAGTCATCGTCCATCACTGGTGGAGGGGGGCAGGGAACGGGAACAAAGCTGCTTACAGCCCCCTACTTTGCACTCATCTGTCGATAACGTGCTGTACTGCAGACACCAGACACTACCAACCAAAACACCCCACCCCCCCAAATCCAAACATGACAGGGATGAACACACATCACAGAGGCAACTTTAGGACAATACAGCCAGACTGGCAACTTTAACACATTCCTGCCCATGACTATTCAAATCGATAGTATACTGTCAACGCTTTCCCAATTGAATTTTGTGCTTTCCAACTGTGCTCTGAGAGCTGGCAGCATCTTCTGAGTAGTAAATAGTTACACCTTGATTTTTTTCCTTTCTGTGCGCCGTAATTTTTTAGGCCCTGCCGATGTCACGTGATGGGCGCTCGGATAATACCAAGGCGGTGTTGACATCGCACACTACGGCGCCTCGGAGATGCCGCATTTTTAGTGATTTGGACAATTAATTCCACATGCGACTTTCTGGGTGACATTAGCAGCACCGACTCTGAGGACAACTTTTCATCATCGGATTTCAGCATTGGAGGCAACAGTGCACCAAACCAGCCCAGAACTTAATACCCCTGTTCAACGCAAGCCCCCAAAAATGCGTAAGTATCAAAACTGTGTATTGTGGTACGGGGAAAAAAAAAGTGAGCAGAAAACCAATGTTTTCCGCGATGCATGTGTGGCCAACCTATGTTTTGAGGAACTGCTTAGCCCAGTGGCACGATACCCAAGCATTCTTTTTGAAAGGTAAGAAATTTTACATTTTGGCATTAGATATTTGCAGGAGTTTTGCATGATAGTATATGTACAAAATGCATATCTGAAATTTTTGTGTATTTTTCGTCTGTGGAGCAACGCCGACGTTTTTGCTTATTTTCTTGTGTTTGTCCCAAAACTTTCCTGTGTGGCTTCTCTCTCTCTCTCTCTCTCTCTCTCTCTCTCTCTCTCTCTCTCTCTCTCTCTCTCTCTTCTTTTTAAAATAAAAAGTTCTGTTCGAAACAATCACCCCTGCAAAGGAAATTTACTCTTGTACAACTCGACACTATACACTTATATGTTGCACATTCTTTGCAAACGGGAAAAAATTGCTCAGGGGGACTGACCTGATCACATTCCTACGAGATTTACAAATTCATGACCCGTGGGCTCAAAAACCATCGCGCTTCAATAAGAAAAGTGCCACAGTTTCATGGGAATGTTCCTAACCGTGTGGTGGTTTGCTTATTTTAGGAATACATCACTCCTGTACTGAAATAATAAAAATAAACAAGAAACACTGTTTAGTTCAGTTTACACTCGACGGCGCTCGCTCTCTGGCGAGAGCTTTAATTTGTTGTTTCAGTACACAAGTGACCTACTTCTATATTAAGCAAATTAGGTTGTTAGGAACACTTCCACGAAACTGTAAAACGTTTTTTTATTGGAGCACAATGGTTTTTAAGCCCGTGGGTCACGAATGAGTAAATCAGATAGAAATGTGATCTGGCGAGTCCCCCGTAATATAAGACAGGTTCTTGAAATGACCAAGCACTCCATGACGAAACCAGTTTGTCTGTATGCTTCATGCGTCACACCTTCACCGCACATGAAAATGCTATCACTGAAAATCCCTAGGGTCATCACACTTCGCTATCAGGCTCCTTATATATCCCAGGAGAATAATGCCTTCCCAGCAATTCATTTGTGTAAAGTTGTGAAGGCAACTTTAGAGAGGTTCACTGCACAGCAGGGCGGCTTACGCATTTTCTGCATTTATCTGATAACATTCCCACCCTGCATTTTCTGCAAAACTTTCTTTTCTGACAATATTTCTTTTGGAGCAGCACGCAGGAAACTGTGCACCCAAGAGAGAAAGCCTGTTCCTGATTATGTACACAGCAAGCAGGGTATGTCTGTGCTTGCGAATAGCTCCAGCTGATTCAGCAGTTGTCTATAAATGCCTGCCAGTCTCAGTGGGTGTGCGCATGTCTGCAGATTGTTTTTTTTTATTTTCCCCTTCGCTTTTGGTGAGGGAGTGGCCCGAGAAATAGAGTAACTTGGCTCGAATGCTAATGTCTTAACCCTTTCGTGACCGCGCACACTCTCCAAGCACTTCTGGACAGCTAACGCCATCCAAAGGGTAAAACAGGAAGTACTTCATCAGTTTCACTTTATATACTTGAGGGAATCTGTCACCGCAGTCTTGCGCCATTCTCCGCACAGCTTGGCTTGTCTAGCCACATGTTGCCTTTTCACTCTTAAAGCCGAAATCGAGAAGAAGAAAAAAAGGCAAAAGTTTTCACTTGCTTGTTTTGATGAAGCTTGACAAATAATCCCTGACAAATAAAACTTTTGGGGCTACACTTTTCTATTATAAACAAAACTTTTCTACATCAATTTTATTTTTCCATTTTTTTACTTTTTCCAGCCAGTGATAGGTTTTCATCCTGATCGTGAGCCACACCAAGGACAAGTGGAACATGTCCGACAGCATGCTCGCTGAAGTGTAGCTCGTCTAGATGCTGGCACCAGATCTCCCTCTGGCATACGCTAGTACAGTCAAACTCCGCTACAACGAACTCCGCTACAACGAAATTCCCGCTTCAACGAAGGTTTTTCGATTCCCCGCCCGCATCCCATAGGCCCCAATGTATTAAAACTCCCTCCACAACGAACCACTTTTTTATTGTTCTCCCGGTTTAACGAAATTTTCCCGGGACACAAGTCACTCGATCTGCAACGGACTGAACCACTCTAACTAATTTTGATAAGTTCTAACAATGTAAATTATTAGTAGCAACATTTTCTCCGAACATCCGGACATCGAGAAGGTGCCGCTTCTCGATGTCCGGATTACCGGCGCCGACGGCGCCTCCTCCGCCGCCGACGGCGGCGGCGGCGGTGGAGGAGGAGGAAACGGCCGAAGCATGGGCAGCTCTCGAGGAAGCCGGCATCGTTCCTGAGAACGTAGCATTGAGCGACTACGTAAATGCCGACGCGGACGTGATCGTCTACGAGGAGCTGAGTGATGCCGAGATCCTCAAGAGTGCTCGCGCCGCCTCCGCCGCCGCCGCCGATTCATCCGACGACGAAGAGGTCGGGCATGGTGTTCCGACGGTCCCGACGTCAGTGACCGCGTCGCAGGTCATAGACTCCTTGGACGTTTTACGTAGTTTTCTTGGCGCCCATGACGATGATGTCGCCATGCAGCTCCTCGCAGACTGTGAGCAGCGCATTCTCCCGTTGCTCGTGCGAAAGCGCAAACAGTCAAAAATCAGCGATTTTTTCAAGTTTTGGAAATAAAATGCTCCCAGAGTGTCGTGCATATCCTGTGCATATCCGTGACCGCAAATTAAAATATAGACTCCGCGCTGTGATTTTACGACGCCTGCTTTTGCGCGGATCTCCACGAGTACGACGCGCATATTACAACGCTGGTCTAAGCGCCGCGAGACGCGTTGTGACCGCAAATTACGATATAAACTCCGTGCTATAAAAAGGGTGCTATTTTTGGCGGAGCGAGCTCCAAGCAAGTTGGCAACATTGGAGCGAAAAGGTAGGTGGGAGATTTCACGACGCCAGTTAGACGCCTGCCCTGTTTTCTTTATTTACTGATTTTTCCGCGACAACGAAATTCTCGCTACAACGAAATTTTTCGCGATCCCCGTGAATTTCGTTGTAGCGGAGTTTGACTGTGCGACACTCTCTGAGGTGGAAGGAAGCTATGCTAAAGCTGTGCATGCACGATTGTGTAGAAGCCCATGAGAAAGATGGGCTTCCCCGCTGCGAGATTACGTTCCCTTGTGGGCCAAGCTCGGCGTGTCCTGTGCGCGCCAAGCACTACCAGCTTCTGCAAGCGGTGGCAGAAACGCTACATAGAAAGTTAAAGCAAACCCTCAGAACCCCAAGAGCGCCCGAATCTCGCGAGAACGATGGGGTAAGAGAACCGTGGTAATGCCTTACTACCACGCCTTGTCACACAACCTAAAAAAGGTAGCATTAAGGCACAGTGCTCGTTTGGTATTTTCAGCCCCCAGGAAGCTTGCAGGCTTGTTTGCTCGCATTGACAAGGAGCCAAAGGAAGTTGCCTGTCACGCGCAGCACCGCACCGAATACGCTGAATGCGCACAAGGGGTGGTTTATTCCATTCCCTTATCGTGCAAAAAGGTTTACATCGGCCAAACAGGCCAATGTCTTAACGACCGCATGCGTGAGCACTCTAGGAGCCTCATTAATGGCACAGGAAGTCACTTGGCGCAGCACATGTGTGATTGCAAGTGCATTCCCGATTTGGAAAATGTTTCCATTGTGGGGCGGGGTGCTTCGAAGAATGAGCGAGAACCGGTAGAGGCCTTCTTGATCGAGAAAGGAGGAGAGAAATGCGTCAGTGAGCCTTCGGTGGCATTAACTGATAAAGAGATCGCGTTTCTTAATGCGACTAAGATGCCAACGGTGTGAGAGGGTCACCCATCTGCGCATGCGTCGTTTTTTAGTACTTATGGGAGTTCTTCCAACAAACTTTTGTTGTAAGTCCAGTGACTGTCCTTGTCTTGCCTCTCCTCTTGTGTAGCGTGTTTTCACTGGTTTTTTTTCCCTGAACACGATGAACCAACAGGCCCAGACTTCCACTTTACCATCAAACGCTTCGCTCAGAACACTCCTTCTGTTCTTTTGCTACAAAAGAACAGAAGGGGGGTTCTATTCTTTCTATTCTTTTGCAACTGCTACGAAAGCTCCGCTGGCCTGCTAAAGTCGCCTAAGGGTAGAATTGTGGGGCATTGGAACAAAAGCGCCAGGGTTCAAGGCCCAGCAGCGGCAATATTCTTTTAAAAAAACTGTGACGTTTTTTAGTGTAAAATGTTCTCTTCACTCAAATCTGTGCATTATTATCATAAATAAGAGTGTTTCGGTATCTTTTAGGTAGGTTAGGCATAGGTAGGCATATCAACACGCTAAATTACTATCAACCTGTTGGGTTCGTTGGTTCATGTCAACAATCTGCAGCGCAGATGCACAAAGAACTAAGGAAGAATGGCAAACTGCTAGCGCTGAATAATTTCAACAACCTGTGGTGAGCCGTTCTTCTTTCGTCCTTCACGTGTCTGCGCTGTAAACTGTTAACGCTAAACTGACGTACTGCATTGCACTGGAAATGCTGGGCCTGTACCTCCCTTGGAAAGGAATTTCACTTCCCCACAGCCCCCTGCACAGCCACTGCTGCCCCGAGAGCTCACCGAAGTCGTCCCGGTGGTAGCCCGAGCGTGTGGTGGCGCTCCGGCGGCCCTTCTTGCGGGCGGGTGCCGCGTTGCTCCGGCGCCGACGCCTCGCCGAGCTGGCCTGCCAGTCCGAGCCAGAGGACGGGGCACCCTCGCTCACCACGGTGGACGCACTCGCCTCCGAGTGGCTCCCACTGCACACAGCACGAAGAGTGCGATGCAGGGGTGGTACAAGCAAGTATGTTACACAGACGGAACCAGCACATCTCTTTAACCCATTGATTGATTGATTGATTGACTAATTGATTGATTGTGGGGTTTAACGTGCCAAAGCTACATGTGAGCTACGAGGCACGCCATAGCGGAGGGCTCCAAGGTTAATTTCGACCACCTGGGGGATTTTGAACGCGTCCCGAAATATCAACACGCAGAAGGCTTTTATGCTTTTCGCCTCTATTTGAACTTTTTGCCGGTTCCTTGCCCTTACTTTGTGCCGCCACTATGATTCACAATGCTTAGGGCGGGTAGTGAAGGGAACCTCTTTTATGATGTCCACTAGTTAAAGTTTGTAACTCGTCGAGACATGTCCTTAGCACAAGTTCCCATATAGTACTTGCACCGTATAAAAACTATATGGAAAAAAAAAAAAAAAAAAAAAAACGTGGCTTGGGCATGCTTTAACAAGCCCACCTCCTCTTTCACAATTTATTTCCGACGTCACAAATTGCGGTGCGCAGCACTAGTATATGGCACAGCAATACCTGTTTTCCGACTTCGCGAATAAAGAATTACTTCCCTTCTGAAGCCAAAAAAATGACAGAAAGGTCAGCTTATTTTATGCCTCCATTTTTGGTAACTAGAGCCGTTTTCTTTTTCCAACCTGTACAGTGTATTGCGCAGGGAATGTGCATTTCTGCCTTAGTGTAAATTAACAACAGTGACGGTACTGACAATGCGCAGATGCAGGACAACCTCTTTTGCACACTTCCGCATCTCTTTCAAACTGAAAAACAACCGCAACCACCAGCGAAAAGAAAAACGAAGCACGCTTCAACAGCCCCACCATCACACACACACCAGCATCCCATTGGCCCTACTCAAGGCATCACCTGGTAGGAGGCAGAAAACCCCACCAACAAGCACAATGACACCCACGGTCTCGCTAAGGCAAGACAACACTGCACCCAGCACGGTAACTCAAGCACTGGGGAGCAGTGCTGTCACAGAGTTCTTCAATACACAGCAGTTGCAAAACTCTGCTTCAGAATTTGGGCTGTGATAGCACCTCTGCAGCACCTACGGGACAAGGAATTGAACTTTGCTAAACAAATGTTTGTTCATTTATTTATTCATTTTATACCTCAAAGGCCTGGACAACAGGAATGACATGAGGGGGGTGAGCTCAAAGAAAAAATCACTGGTAAACACCACGCGAGATATTTACAAAGAACTTGACAAACAACTGATTTGAAAAAGTGCAGGGGATGGTGGGTCACAAGGGGAAAAATAAAAAGCGGAAGGAATGAAAAGAAAGCTTGAGACACCAAAGGAAAGATTAAAGCAATTTTGAAGACATGCAGATGATGGAAGACGTGCGAGAGGCCATCGGGGAAAAAGCGTTGATCCAAGAATGCACGCGAAGTAAGCTAAGTCAATCGGCTAGTATTTTTGACAGCGATTGCCTGAATTGTACGAGTCTCTAATCTGCACCAGTTCCTGCGGAAGATCGTTCCAATCTTTGGCTGTGCTAATGAAAAAAGAGTATACAATATACAATATTGTATATTGTAATATTGTAATACTTCGAATTTGTTTTCGCTTCCACTAGAAAAACTTGCGCGACTTACGATGTATTCGTTGGATGCCAGTGTGTAATAATATTTGAATGGGTGTAATTGGGCAAGCTTTCGGAGGTGTTCAGTCAAAAACACAACTCGATAAAATAAAGTTTGCCTTTCAAATTAGGAAGCATTCAATTAGGTAATGTTGTTTATTCATGTTTCTACGGTTTTTCTTTCATGGCTTACTGAAGCAGCCGAAAGCACTTGAGCATACTACTTCAAGCTTCCATTGACAGGTGGCAGGCTTGTCAACTTGCCCCTGTTTGAACCCAGTGCAGGTTCAGTGCAGGTTTGACCCCAGTGCAGTTTTTGATTGATTGTAAGGTTTAACGTGCCGATGCAACGCAGGCGATGAGGCGTGCCATAGTGGAGGGCTCCGGATTAATTTTGACCGCCTGGGGATCTCTAACGTGCGCAGAAATCTCATACACACGAGCGTTTTTGCTTTTCGCCTCCATCAGAAAAGCAGCCGCCACAGCCGGGAATCGAACCCATGTCCTCGTGCTCAGCAGCACAACGCCTTAGCCACCGAGCCACCGCGGTGGGTCCAGTGCAGTTTTTTGATACATGGGGCCTATGGGGAGTTTCGAAACTGGTGCACATTGAGTAGCTCTGGTGCTGTTACTCTAGTCACTTTGAGCCAAGCAAGACCGGTAACTCCAGTAAGAAACCGCGTCGTGGCGCAGTACCCACCTGGATCCCTGGTACTCGTCGGTCTCGTCGTCCCCTTCCTCCTCGGAGGTGAAGTCGAGGCTGGTCAACTTGCGGGCCCGCTTGCGCTTCTTGGGCCCGAACGCGGCCAGGGCGTCGGCGGCATCTCCTCCTCCCTCTCCCTCTTCCTCCTCTTCCTCCCCCTCTCCATCCCCATCGCCCTCGCCCTTTCCCTCCTCCTCTTCCTCGTCATCTGGGCCCAGCAAGTTGGACATGTCCTTGCCTCGACTTACCCCTGGCGGAGGCACTGGACGCGGAGCTGCAGGGGGACGAGGGGAAAGACGAGAGAGATGTGACACATCAGGTTGTGTGAAGCTGGAAGAAGCCCTAAGGGGCCTGAAGACAACATAAAAGTTCAGTTCGTTAAGTTGACTGCTTCGTCCCAATGACAATGCACCAAGTTTATTGCAAACTTCAAACAAATACAGTCGAACCCCGCCACAGCGAACTCCGCTTCAACGAGATTTCTGCTTCAACGAAATATTTCCGATTCCCCATCAGCTAGCCATAGAAGTCAGTGCAACAAAGTCCTCACCACAACGAACCATTTGTCAGGCTTGCTTTCGCTTCAACGAAATTTTTGATGATTTGGGCTGGGTTTGAACAATTATTTTACAATTAAATACGCATAGCGCCAGCTATCTGTAACTTTTCATACATTCAGGACGCTTAGCTTCACCGAAAACATGCGCGGTGTGCCCACACCGCCACCCAAAAAAAAAAAAAAAAACATAGGCGGACACTACTGTTTGATGGTGATAACGATGTGGCTGGCCGTCTTTACATGAGGCGCAGGCCCGGTTCACCAATACCAATACAGCCAATACGACGTATCCAGTTACATTCCACGAATGTGCTCCGCTGCTGGCGCGGCGCCGTCATTTATGCGTTGTGAGCAGCTGTCCTTGCCGTTTTCTTTCTACCATTCTTCATAGCCAAGAGCAAAAATCATGTTTGCGTGTTTGGTCTTGAAGCCATATCATCTTATCTTAGTCGCGAGCACACAATCGCGTTAAATGCTAGCGTGCGTCTTGCCTGCCAAGGTCAGTAGTTGCCGTGCCCTGTCAGAGGATAAGATAACGGCATTGCTCCTGCCACAAGTGAGAGGGGGCTTCCGACAGCCTAGCAGCTATCTGCAAGAAATCAGCTCGGTGGACACGCCTTGTAGTACAGCAATGCGTTTTGCGCCTACATTTCTTCACCCCCCTCCGTAACGCGTTCTTGGCGTGCAGTGAAAAAACAGATAACCATTGGTATGTTTGTTATCCGAATAAACATGACGTTATTGCGCGTCACTCCTTTTTCTAAACATTGTATTATGCTGCCAATGACGCGGAAACATACGGGGCTATTTTCCTGGCCTTTCCGTGGTGTGTTGGGGCAGATTTCGCCTCGACGAATTTTCGCTTCAACGAAATTTTTCGCACGTCCCGTCAATTTCGTTGTAGCAGGATTTGACTGTAATCGAGATATTTGTCTACATAACCAATGCTCACTCACTCTTCCCTCACTCTCTTCTCTCCCATCTCGCTCCTCCCACGATAAACTCAGTGAAGGTTTGCTCAAATCAATACGATTTTCCCACATTCCACTGCTTGCGCACCATCTGTTGGAACCTTTCGTCACCTGAAATGCCGCCACGAGGACTAGGCTTGGGCGCGAGTGTGTTTTGCATTTCTGGGTTGAAACATTGTTTTCAATGCACATATTTTTATTTGCTCTCGCAAATATCAAGCGCACATCCATTGTAAATGAAAAGAACGGTGCTAGTACCAGATATGTATTTATGCTTTGCTTCAAATATGCCTGTTTTCTTTATGCCCCGCAATGTTGAAGAGCATGAAGTATATGGTACAAGATTTAGTGGTTTGGAAAGGCTTTGCCGACACAAACTTCTCCTTTCAGAATTTGTTCAACTCTGGCCATGCAGCTGAATGAGGGACAGACAGACAGATTGAAATTTCCAGTTTAAGTAGCCCAAGAAGGACTACCGTCCTTAAAAAGAAGCGAAAAAATTAAAGCCGTTCCACTCAATGTGAAAGCTGTTGGAAGTGCAGAGCAGTGATTCACCATAACGGGTTGTAGCGCTGTTATCCGCTCACTGTTACCACCCAACGCAATTCAAATCTCCCGCCTTCGCAGTGCTCGCGCGCCCCCTGCCTGAAACTGTGCCAGCGGGAGTTCTGTTCTCTTTGTGCTTTTCTCCCGGCACGTGCCGGCGTTGCACTGCCACAATTTGCGTTTACTATTGTAAAAACCAACCCAACAGGCATCCTTAACTAAAGGAATGCGGGTGCTGCTGGTTAATTACGTATATTTTTCCTCAAATGTACCTATGGTTTCCTTTGCTCCAAACAACAGGAAGATGATGACAAGCGCCAGCGTTTCACGAGTTTCGAACGCTTATGACTACATAAACCACTTGGCTTTCGAAGCCTCTGGGTTACGCCGCGACGACAGCCGCTACGACAGAATGCCACCTTGGTGCTCTACATACTTGGCTCGAGCAAGCGGGCTAGGACGACAAGGCGAGCGCCTAAAGTGCTCTGCCCTTAATAAAAGGGGCAGGTGCTCACGTTTGGCATACTCAGCGGCGGCCACGATGTCTGGCTGGACCGCCTGCAGGATCATCTCGTCGTACTCCTTGAACTGGTAGCTGATGGCCTTGCGCTTGCGCGAGGAGCGCTTGTGCAGCAGCAGCCGCGGCCGGCTGTCCTCGTCATCTTCCTCCTCGTACTCCTCCTCCTCCTCCTCAGACTCCTCCTCCTCCTTCTTCTCCTGCAAAGCACGGCAGTCGCGCAACAGGGCTCGTTGCGCACCCAGTACGTCCATGCACTGAACTCCGAAAGAGGCTGCCACGAGAAATGTGGGCGTGATGGATTAGCTGCCATCTGTATTGATCCTGCGCCTCTTTTAACTTGAATGTTACTGCACTGCCCAATTTAAAATTTAAATAATGAGGGTTTAATGCACCAAAGCTACCCCTGGGCTACGAGGTGCGCCGTAGTAGAGGGCTACGGATTAACTTTGACCACTTGTGAGTCTTTAACGTGCAGTGAAATCTCGGCAACGCCAGTTTTCGCTTTTCGGGTCAATCAGAAAAGTGGCCGCTGTGGTCAGGATCAAACCCGCCTCACCTTGGGCTGAGCAGCCCTCTGCCTAGGCCACTGAGCCACTACTCAACAATGGAAACATCTGCTGTTGGTGAATTTTTTTAGGGGCTGGGGCTGTTGGCGTCTCCTGTCGTCATCATCGTAATCGTTGTCCGTCTCATGTAATCATGGTACTAAAACACCAGGAAACTCATTTACGCCTTGTGCTAGGACGTAATGTATACTAAAAAAAAAAACACTGGGACACTCGTTTATGCCTCTCGCTGGAGCGTTTTGTAACACATATTAAAAAAAAGAAAAGCACCGGGACGCCCGTTTACGCCTCGCGCTAGAGAGTCCCGTACTTCAAAGCTTAGACTTTAACAGCAAAGCTGTATACCTGTACCCCCTAACGGTTTCACCTCCACTGGCAAAAACGCCAAGGTGCAAAGAATACACTCATACACTGCACACTTCACCTTTCACCAGGTTTCACGTTAGTAGAAATGGCCCAAGGTTTTTTTCCATGGTAGCTCTCCTACTGCACTGCAGTAGAGTGGAGGCCATTTGTAACATAACCAACCACCTACACTGCAGGATCGGATAGAATGCAGATTTTTGGGACCACCAGTTAGCTTCCCATAGAAGTCGATGTCTAGGCATACAATTTAAGACCGAGTCATTCGGGGCACAGTACTGGTTATAGTGTGATTTCCGCGTGCAAATTACATCTTCGTAACATGTGCACACCACTCACCGGCTTTAGGACATTATCCAAGCTGATGCCCACATATGCCAGTCTCTGTTTCCTGCGAGAAATAAGTCGGCATGAGGTATTTTAACGACAATTGCAATCGCTTCTTTTGAAGTCTCCGAACAACAGTGCCCCAACGGCGCACAAGCACATTTTAAAAACATTGGGCAATGTCTAAAGCCTCTTTTCGATAAACTCAGATTGATTCGGAGCTTGGCGAAGTTTGTGCTTCGACCAAAACCCTCCCACACGAAAGTGCCGTGGTACCTGAGCTCCTCTCGGTCCCTCTTCTTGGAAAGCTGGTCGTAGAGCTTCAGTTCCTCCATCAGTTTCTCACAGAGCTTCCGCTGCAGGAGTGGGAAAAAAAAGACGGTGGTTAGTTCGCACGGTCCCAAACCAACCTGCTAGCACACATGTGTATACACACATCTCAAATGGTACACTTTTACATCTGTTGTAAGATTACAGGACGGAAGAAGCAGTTTTCTTCCATTTCCACCCTGAGGAGCTGCCTGATGAACCTGAATTCCTCGTCCTTTCGCAGTTTTTAATTAAGCAAACGTGTCACATAGCCAAGCCATGGATACGGTCCGAGAAAATGGATACGACTTGAGTCCAGTAAACTATAGTCAGCTACATTTGTGGCTAGCTAGGTTAGAAGAAAAGAAACAAACCCGTAGTCACTGCATAGCGCTGTAACAAGTACTCGCAAAGAAATTTCAAGTGCTGCTCGCACCACATAAAGGCTCGCACTGCAAAAAGGTAACAAATGGGTTTGCCATCTAGGGAGGTACAAATTATATGCAAGCATATGAAGAACCTCACCCGCAGTGGAGACAAAATGCTCCGCTGGGTTGTTAACTCCTTCGTGACCGTGCCTATTCAAAATCGTTCAATTTGAATTATACCTTGGGAGCCCCTTTTTATAGCGTTCCATGCGTTGCTGGAACAAGTAAAGCTATTTGGAGTTAGCTAAGAAAATGCCCTTTCAAAATCAGTTTTGTTTTTATTTTTGCAACAAAAACACAATTTCTGACACGCGTTTGCATCACCTAGGCGTGGAAAAGAGGCGTGGTCATCGGGCATCACTGTTACCAACGAAGAATGCGTGCCACTTGCAATTACTGTGCATCAGCATTTGGTTTCTGTCATCAGGGCACAAATGGTGAATCAGCAAATGATTTTCAATCGTCAGGCTTACACTCTGACTAATAATCCCTGAAATCGGCTGAAAATATCAAGCAGTGCCTGTTTGCAATGCTACTTTACGATTTTAGGCAGTGTTATTGCCTTTACGCATGTTGTTATAAATTGTGTTGTAGTTCTACTTACCACAGGACCATTTGCGAACAGTTTACAATAGTTTCGGTTCCGTTTCTGCATTGTGAAATTCACATTTGGCGCTACTGTGCAGTTACCCAACTTCAAAGCCTACATGCCATGGCGCCTTGAGCGTCCGCGACTGATCCTCGAAAAAAGCATGCCGTTCCTGATTTCACCCAACCCTAACCCGATTTCTGTGATAAGAACTTCCGATGCAAGCCAAAAAGATAACATCCAGTCGCCACATATCTTTTCTGACGAGGAGAGCCCTTCAAGCCAGCCTTACACACTGCCAGCTGTTCACCTGCCAGTTTCGTTTCCTTACGAGGGTATCTCCAGGGGTCTAGTGTTGCTTCTTAGTTGAACTGTCTATTTGGACGCAGTCTCCAATAAGTTTTGTACTGTTTCATTTCAAAAATGTTAGCTGGCGATGCAATGCAGGAGGCTCATAGTGCTGACCCTGTTTATTGCGCAACAGCTACTTGGTCAAAGTTTGCAGGGCATGATTCTAGCGCACTGCACCTCATTCCTGCAAGCAAGGCTACAACAGCGAGTCAGACGATGATTTTTAGGCGCAACTTTATGTTCTGAGAGGTAACAGACAGTGAACGTCAACAAGCATCAACCACAGAGTTCCGTTTTCAACTTCATGCATGTTTTTTTCGCATCACGTGCTTGTCCCAAATATTGTGCTGGCCGTAATTACAAAGTCTCATTTACAAGATGTTTTTACGTTACATGGGGGCAAATTGATGCCTCTGATAATGTCAAACTGCCAGATTTCTTGCACATTTTGAAATGGAGGTTGAGCTTCACCGCATGGCATGAGCACCACGCGTGATAATTTTTTTTATACCTGACAAACTGCTCCACGCAAGTCGACATTTTTGCCAGGGCATGTTTTTGAAATGTTTCCCTACAAAAATGTATATTCTAATTTTTTTTCTACTACCGGCGGTTTGGTATACATAACTCCTTTTTTTATCATTTTCTTCGACAACTTGACGAAAATTTTGATTTTGATATTTTTTTGAAGTATGAAGTATCAAAACATTTTAAAAACTGGTGTTATTGGAAAGGCCGTTAAATAATCTGCATTTCATGTTCCTGTAATTAGTACCTAACCAATTTTTCTAGCAAAAACTAAATGTTTTCTTGGACTCCTAAAGATCGGTCAATTTTCCCACGGTCAAAGAAGAGTTAGGTAAGCTGCGTGTGGGCTTAGACTCAGACAACTTGTCACCACAGCCATACAGCCAGTGTCCCCTCAAGGAGGGTCACAATGCCCAAGACATTGCGACACATACACACACACAAAAAAAGAAGAAAAAAGAAAGAAAAAAGAGAAGCAGCCCCTTCAATTGTGTAGGTGGTTTATCCCAGCAGTGTCACCCCTACCACATGCGCAAACGTGACATGAGAGAAGGAAGGTTGCCTCATCACCACAGTCCTAATGCACGTACAGTAAAACAAATTGTGCCACAGTTGTTGGTTAAAACGACCTCTTTACCACGCTAAGTTTCATGAACAGGTGGTTTCTAGTGCAGTTGTAGACACGTTTGGGAACTCTCACCACCGTACCAAGTTTCTAGGCAAATCCCGGTTCCTATGTTTCAGCAATGCAAACTACACCGCAGGTTCTTAGAACGCTCCCTGTGAATGGCATGTTTCTGCTTGAGAAGAGGCGCGTGATGTTTTTCTTTTTCTCTGCTTTTCAAGAGAGAACACATGACATACAAAGACTTTATTACATTGTGGGGAAAGAATTAAAGAAATAAAGAGGCTGAAAATGCATGGGGATTTTTAGGAGGGCCAAGGCTGGAAAACGAAGGGAATGCATTACACCACAAATTTCGTTGTACTGTTGGGGCTTACTCTATAGATGTCTCGCTATATCCTGATACCGTAACAAACGCCCAACATTACAAAGCAGACACTGCAGTGCACACACACACATGAGAGAGAGAGAGAGATTCTCACATGGTCACAGGGTGGGCAGAACCAGTCACCGTCGGGGATGATCATCAGCGCAGGCTTGAGGCAGGACGTGTGGTAGCCCGCGTCACAAACATCACACAACAGGATCTGCAAGGCAAGGCTGCTTTCAGTACGGCCACCTCTACACGGCTACTTCACACGGACTACTCCAGCAGCACATGCGCTTAGGCTGGCAGCCAGGAAAGCAGTGGCTGCTACGTGTGTTGCGACCGCAACCTACACTGAACCTGTCGGCAAGTGAAGCTCTACTATTCCCTTTACATACTATTCCCTTTTACCAGTTAAAGATGCAAACCTGCTTCCGTGATTAAACCTTTGCAGCCCGTTCTCGGGCCCTGCCCGCAAATGCAACATGGCCGTAGCAGCTCGCTGTCAGGGTATACCTGACATTGGCGTTCAAGGTTAAATTTCGCAGTTTTTTTTTTCACTGTGAGCTATGCATTTTGCCGAAAGACTATGAATTGGTGGCGAAAGCTTTTTTCCAAGAGGTGTCCATTGCCAATAGTGCTATTTGGAGGCGCACACAGCTGCAGAATCATGGCGAGAAAGAGCAGCGAAGCCTGAAATACCACCACAACCTCATCCAACAGCTGGTGGGTGATCTGAGGGCTCGAACCAAAAAGCGGGGCCCGTCTGCACATACGGAGTGCGAGAAAAGGCTAGATGGGACAAGCCATTTCATCTACAAGCTCCCAAAAGGACTGTGCTGGTTGTAGCGATAGAAAAAAAAAAAAAAAAAAAAAGTAGGCTGAAGGAAAACTGTGTTTTTCTGCAAAACCTACAGTAACAACCCTGGCCTGCACCCAGGAGAGAGCTTGGTTGCTCAGATATTAGTAAAGGAGTTGCGAGCAGAATGCAAGAGAAAAAATAAATATCCTGCGAGTTTTTATTGCACAGTTTGTGTTTTTCTGCATGGCGCCAGGAGCTGGCAAAATAGTTGCAGACCGGAATGGCCGGACAGTGGGTAAAAGTTCCGGACCCCAAAGGGTTAAATAGAGCACGGCAAGAACATCTGCGAATGTGCACTGTGGGGTACACGTATCTGTTATGCAGAGCTGTGGCACAGCTCAGAACAAAATCCTTGCAACACCCGCAAGCTTTGAACGCTGCCATGTCGTCACCCTTTCTAGGAAAGGTACACCAGCAACACGTCAATTCATGTTCATGCTCCGCAACATCTCGCACGTCGCCAACCACCATGAATTATTCTGAAGCACTGTCCGTCACACACCACCCCAATGACTGAATCTGAAATGTCTGTCCCAACAGCACCTATGAAATTTCGCATACTGTGGTCATTTTATTTGCCTACTGACCTGTGCCACTTTGCCATTTTCTCCGCTGTAGAAACAACAGGCTCTGCTCAAAACTTTCCTCTTAGCCAATTACTTGTCCAGAAACATAGAACAACACAGCGTACAAACTCACATCCCAAGCCATCATTTTACGTTCCCCAAGCACTTTATTAGGTACACACAACACGTATTTATGCGTAGAATGACTCACTGTCTTCTGGAAAGGAAAAAAGGAAAGGAAGAAGACATTCTTCACTGAATTTCTCGGTTTCAGACATTTTCCAACTTTCCAAGTAATAGCTAACACGGAATACGACGACGCAAATGTGTTCACAAATAAGCCCATACCATATCTGCATAATTAGAATGTGCCCCCTATTGTACTGCGTTTACGTAGTTTATATAGGAAAGTTTACGTAAGAAAATTAGAAAAAAAAATCACGCTGATTCTGCTGCAAAGATTTAGAATTATATTTTGGGAGAAGCGAGTATCAGCGGCAATGCTATTGGCCACTTTGAAGCTGGTTGGTTTCGGCTTTGAGCTCGATTGTAGCGCGCACACAAATTTGAAAGCTAACTTAAGCAAACAAAAATGGTGCGCGTTGGGATTGCGCAAATACGGTGAATGCCAATGCACACCACCAGGCACTCTCAATTTACCCCTCAGTAATGCGAGCTGTGGGTGACAGGTACGGCAGTCTCGGTGAGAATCCTATCCCCTTTGTCCCAGCGCGCATTCACCAAGAAAGCAGGTCATCCCTCAATATGGTTACGATCACTTTCCTGCTCAGAGCTATCCACACGTCGCACCATGTTGTGAAAATTTCTCAGGGCACTTAAAGGAGCCATGAAGAGAAAACACAACTTCGTTAGTATCTCACTCAGCTCCATTACAGTCACAAAAGATGTTTTTTTAATGAAAAAAAAGCAAGACGTATTTAAAAACTTTCAAATTTTGAGCCACAGTTGACGTATTACGAGCAAGAATGACGTCATGCGGGCCAACAATAAAACATAATTTTCAGTGCGTTAACTGCACGTTAGCATTCAAGTGATGCGGTCAAATGGAACTAGTGGCCCCATTACAGACGTCCAGTCATGCGCCCTCGCGACAGGTCAGTTAGGCAGCCGCCTATCGCACAAACAAGGTTCCGTGACGTCATAGAGAAGTTGCGGGAAATTGGCTAGGGGGTCGCGACTGCTTCACACATTTTCTTCAATATCTCCGTTATTTGTTTGAAGATTGCGATGATATTGGTATCATTGTTATCGGGACTCAGCAGTCTTTCCAATAAACCCAACTTGTATTTTGTCTTCATGGCTCCTTTAAGTACGCTTACGTGCTTCGAAGGTGAAAGCCCGGTGATACTCATCAATGACTTCTTTACTTTCCTTCACTTTTCTCCTTTTTTGGGTGCAAAATAGTTTGACCGGCTTCCTTGCTGCTGTATGCGTCTCTTTCTTCGCCTTTGCTGTTATCGGGACAAAGCAGTCCTTTTGATGGACCAACCAACCTTGCATTCTGTTTTCGTGGCACCTTTAAGGCTTCTTCCACCTGCCCCAGAATCCCCCCCTCTCCTCCGCTGCCCCCACTCACCCACTCCGGGTGGTCCCCCTTGCCGCATTTGGCGCAGGGCTTCTCATCCTGCTCCTTCTCGCTCTCCTCCTCCTCCTCTTCCGCACTGCTGCTGCCGTCGCTGGTCCCCTTCTTCTCCTTCTTTTCACACACTGCGTCAAGGAGGGGAATGGAAGATTACGGGGGCATCCCGAGAGATCCCACCTCAATTCTACACTGTATAACGTGGAAGCAGAAGGAAGCCTGCCCCACGCACAAAATGCACCCCTGACTTCGCAAACCCAAGAAAGAGTTCAGAAGAACTGTACACTCACTAAAGAAGGTAACTTCTATCTGCCAGGGGAAAAAAAAAGTAAAGCCATTCCACTCAATGTGAAAGCTGTCGGAAGTGCAGAAATTCGCCATAATGGGCTGTGGCGCCGTTATCTGCTCACTGCTACCACCCACTGCAATTCAAGTTTCCTGCCTTCGCAGTGCTCGCGCGCCCCCTGCCTGAAACTGCACCAGTGGGAGTTCTGTTTTTTTTTTTTTTGTGCTTGCTTTTCCTCCCGCACGTGCCGGCGCTGCACTGCCACTTTTTTCGTTTACTATCGTAAAAACCAACCCAACTAGCGTTCCTAACTGGGCGCTGCCGGTTAATTACGTATATTTTGCCTCAACTGTACCTGCAGTTTTCTTTGCGCTAAACAATGGGGAGGTGTATGACAAGTGGCAGCAGGTCACGAGTTTCGAACGCTTACGACTACGTAAACCGCTTGGCTTTCGAAGCCTCTGTGGGACGCCGTGACGACAGCCGCTACGACAGAACGCCGTGTGGCTCCACTTGGGTACAGCGAGCGAGCTACGACGACAATGCGAGCCCCTGAAGTGCTCTGCACTTAAAAAATCACGAGCCACTCAACTTGGCAAAGGTGGACGACCAGCGAAGCTGTTTAGCAGATGACAGGTGTGACGGAGAATTTTGAACAAAAGTACAAACTCTTTTATTATTATTACGGACTAACTAACCATGACAAGGAAATGAAACTAATTTGTAATGACAGAATTGCCTTAGCAGCCTACTATCGTATAATTTCTTTTGGGAAAGTTTCGATAAAGCACACATCACGGCAGTTTTCTGCAACCATACGTGTCCTGTACATGCCCTTGTAATGACAGCAGATGGGCATTGTGTAAATATTACAACTTTACAGTGAACTAACTATGACAGGTGAACGAAACTCAAAGTAATGGTAGAGCCGCTTCAGCGGCCAAGGCTAATATACTTTTTGTTGGGAAAGTTTTTGATAAAACAAGAGTTACAGCCACTTTCGACCGAGCATTCGCGATAGGATTGGCCTGCTGCAAGGTTGCTCACACGCACATGAACAGAACCTTAGCCATATAAAGATTCGCTTTATAGAAACGTAATGAGGAGGATTCAGAAATGCCCTAACGATGGTACAGACATATCTTTTCATGAACTGTAACCAGCGGCCTTCCTTTAGATTTGTACCATACCCCTGCTTTCCTGCTAGCAATGTTCAAAGGTTAGCAAAAGCGGCATTCACATTTTATACCTCAAAAGCTGAAGGGGTTACATAGGGCAACCGTGACTACACAGTCCTTACAGCTGCTGGGAAAAGGTACCTATGCAAGTAGCTTATCACGTTGAATCCCTCAGAACAAGGCTACAACAGACTGCAGAGTCAATGATGAATTCTAGGAGGCAGAAGCTTGAGCAGTAGAGGCATGCGAGAGTGCTGCTGATCATCGTACATAGCTAATTCTTACGGCTTAGCCATTCTATGCTCCGTTCCCTGCTTGTCTCAGGTTCAATTGAATCTACAAGCAACCAAAAACACCTTCGACTTCAGCCAGCAAATTCACCAAAAAGGAATTTAAAAAAAGCTCCACGGCATTGAACTGACTAAGGCCACAGTGTACCTTAAGAACTGAAATGCCGGTAATGGCTTTAGAAACCGAGAAATGGCTCCCACGCAATCGTGAAACGTTCCACAGCATGAGCGTCGCATTAATAAAAGAACAAGTTTTAAGGACCATGCTGCTAGACAATGCTTAGGTGTGTGTGGAGTCATGTTGAAAGCAGTGTGTGCAGCTATGGCTAAGAGTGCGGTGTTTGCTGACATCCGACACGCCATATCCAGCACGTACCTCGCCGACCTCACCCAGCGGCTAAACAGTCACCACTACTCACAACACGAAACTAGAAAAAGAGCTCAACGTCATTTAATTGGACAATAATGCTTTTGCATTTGCCACTCGTAACAGGTGTGTGGGTATGTCCAGAGTTTCTGTTTTAGTGTAGAGGGGCCGAGGACAGACGGCCCCGCCGACCTCGCACAGCAGCGCAACAGTCACCATTACTCGCAATGTGAAACTAGGAGTGCTCAGCATCGTTCAATCAGAGAATAATGCTTTTGCATTCTCCACTCGTAAGATGCCCAGAGTTTCTGTTTCAGCATGAAGGGGCCGTACGCTACCTTTTTTGACGGTGCGTGCCCGCTTGACAATGACCACTTCCGCGTTGGGGTCCTCCTCCTCGCAGGCGAACTCGTCCTCGTTGTCGTCGAAGTGCAGCTCCTCCTCCTCCTCGTAGGCCTCCTCCTCGTAGGGCTCCTCCTCGTCCTCCAGCTGCGAGGACGAGTCCGAGTCCGACGAGGCCTCCCAGGGGTTGTGGTGCGACCGGCGCCGGTACGTGCCGTTCACCCCGGAGCCACCGCCACCGGACTTGCCGTTGCGGCGGCGCTTCTTCTTGCTCCGCTTCTTCTTCTTGGATGCCTTGTTCTTGGACTCTGCCTCTGCCTCTGCGTCCTCATCCTTGCCGCCCTTGCCGCGCTTGGCCTTGCCACCCTGGTGGGCCTCGTCCTTCTGGGCGAGTGCAAAGAGAACACCCACCCCCAGAATGGGCACCTCAGAAATCAGTAATACATGTACTAAACACCGCGTTTTCATGCATACAGTAGAATCTCGATGATACGAATCTCGCGGGACCGCGAAAAATATTCGTATCATCCGAAATTCGTATGAACCAACACAGACCAAAAAATTGAGCGCTGAAAAAAGTTTTCGTTTATTTCTTTTCTTACTTTCGCGTGAACAAATCCGTGATTTTTTCTGCTTTTTTTCAACCCCCACGTGACAAAGCAGTCCTCCCTGTTCTGTGGCCTAGCTTCGCGCTTGTCTCCTCAAAGCTCGCTACACGCCGCAACAGTCAAGCGTGAACCGCATGGTGCGTTTTTGCACGCGATTCGCACGCCTCGGCTTTGCGCGCGCTGTATTTTCACGGCCACATTGACGATTTCGCGCCCGCGGTATCTTCTACCTCGGTCAGAAAAAGACGCTGACGACTTGCGAAACGCTCGAGACAGCCCGCTGGCTCCGCCCGAGATGTTTAGGCTTAGCACTCCGGCAGATAATTTATGGGCGCTTTCACTAGCGGCGCGGATGGTGTTTTATAGTACCGTTTTCGCCAACATTATCAGCTGCTTTACTGCACAAGAAACTTCGTGTCTGCCTTGAGCGGCATTTTAAAGAGCGGCTAGAAGCAGTCGCTGAAGCGGCCGTGCCACTTCGCGGCCGAAGCCGCCACCATGTTGCCGCCGCCGGCCGCGGCGCGCATGAAGCGTGCGGGGCATGTGCGGGGCGCGTTTTCGCGAGCAGAAAACAACAGCCCGGCCGTTTCTGGAGAAAGAAGAGTGACAAATGGAGAGAGAGAGCCGTCACTTGCTTGTTCGGCAGTTGGGCGCCTCGCCGGCTCGTTTGTATCATCCGCCGGGCCGCGCAGGTCCGTTCGTAACAGCCGAAATTTTTCCCATTGCAAACAATGCAATTTTGCCGGGACTTTTCAGAAATTCGTATCATCCCGAAATTCGTATCACCCAGAATCGTATCATCGAGATTCTACTGTATAACCCACACAATAATGCAAAAAATTCACAGGTAATGTAGAGGCGTGTATTATATGAGAGGTATTTCCTTCGGTGCAGCTTGCAATGCATGTTGTGCTCTGAGGCCCCCTACAGCAGAAATAGCTAGTAATTCACTCTTATCTCACTGATAAGGCTCATTTTCAACATACAGCTCAAAACTTAAACAACTTGAGAAAAAATATTGGGCAAGTCAGCTAGAGTTTTCCACAACGGAAAAGTGCCATTCAAGATGAGAGTAGAAATGCTAACGCTCAAAAACACCATGAAAACACTGGTCAATACTATGATGATGATAGGTAAAAGTTGAATTTTGTTTGAGATGAGGCGGTGGCTTTTGTTGCCGCACTAGTTTATTTTTACAGGCTTAGTTTAGTGTAAACGGTTTTTAATTTTTACCTTTTTGCTGTATAATAATTGTATTCTGCATTCATAAAAGAATGGTAGGTGACGACACCTCTTGATGTTTCGTTGAATAGACCATTCAGTCTCTTGATGTCTCAGTGAATAGACCACCCAAAGCACACGTCAAGCATCCCAACGCTGAATGGATGGCTGCAGGGCTCTATGACGTAACACCGAAAGGCCGTGTCCGTAGACCTGATGTTGTGCTGTTTTGTAAGTGGATCGTCCAAGCATGGAAGGCGATTCCAGGTGAGATGGTTTGCAAGGGCTAAACGAAATGCTGCGTTACAAACAGCATGGACGGAACTGAAGATAATATTGTGTGTGACAGTGACGACTGCAGCCGATGCGATAGCTCCAGCGAGAGCAATGCAATGAGTGATTGCGGCTTAGGCCGTGCTGAAAATGTATTCAATATGCAAAATATAGGTAAGTTTTTTTTTTTTTCACCAACATATGTGCCATGTTGGTTTAGTAGCCTTGGTCCAGCCTTTCCTGCATAAAATGTGCGGGCAATACGCGGGAATATTTATTTACTTTATTTGTGGACTGAAAGTGCGTGTTATATGCAGGGGCAGGTTATACATGCGAAAATACGGCACGAAAGATGCTTCAACTATCTGTTAGAATCATGTCCCCCTCAGGGTCTGCTAGTGCTTCACTTGCAGGGCAGGCGCAAGCGCGTCGTTCTCACCTTTGACCTGCGCTTGTTCTTCACCGAAGGGACGTAGTCCTTGTCAGCCTGACGACTTCGTTTCTGCACAAAATAGTGCGGGAAAGGTCTCAAAATGGCGCCGCTAACACAAAGTGCTTCATGTCTATGCAAGTACCCCAACTAGCATTTCACGCTAAGAAAAAAAAAAAAAAAAAAAAATAACGCCGTTTCACTCAATGTGAAAGCTGTCAGAAGTGCAGAGCAGTGATTCGCCATAATGGGCTGTAGCACCGTTATCCGCTCACTCTTCCCACCCATCACGCTCTTCGCCGCCATGTCTCATTCCTCTCCTGATGAATTCAACAGAGGTTTGTCCAACACATTTCAAATTTCCCGCTTTCGCAGGGCTTGTGCGCCTCTTGCCTGAAACAGCGCCAGCGGGAGTTCTGTTTTTTTGGGGGGCTTCCTTTTCCTCACGCACGTGCCAGCATTGTACTGCCACTTTTTTTCGCTTACTATTATAAAAACCAACCCGACGAGCATTCCTAACTAAAGGAACGTGGGTGCTGCCGGTAAATCACGTGTATTTTGCCTCGAATGCGCCACCAGTTTTCCTTGCGCTGAAGAACGGGGAGATGTAGTACAAGCGCCAGCGGTTCACGAATTTCAAATGCTTATGAATATATAAACCACCTGGCTTACGAAGCCTCGGGATAACACCGCGACGACGGAACGCCGTGTGGCTCTACTTGGGTCCAGCGAGCGAGCTACGACGACAAAGTGAGCCCCTAAAGTTCTCTGCTCTTAAAACGCCACCCCAAATCCACAAAGCCCAAATCCAAATCCACGCACCTTGGGGCTCTTGGTCGGTGTGGCCTCTGCCGACGCCTTGCCCTTGGCTGCGGCCGCCTCCTCCTGCAGGATGGTCTCCTCCAGCTGCTGCTCCATGGCCATCTGCTCGGTGAGCTCCGAGAGCCGCTTTTGCTGCTCCCGCTGGATGCGCGAGCTCCGACGGCGACCCTGGGCGTCCTCGTCGGCCGCCACGCCCTCCTCCACGACACCCAGGAGGCACACCGCGGCCGCCCCCAGCTCTCCGACGAGCCCGCGACCCAGGCCCCTGCCAGCGCCTCGACCCCTGCCCCGACTCCCCCGTGGCCTTCCCCTGCCCCGAACGACAGGGGCGGGCGGCAGGTCGCTGTCCGCGGGCGGTCCCACTGTGTTGTTGCAGCCGCCCGCGTCTCCCGCGCCTTCACAGGGTTTCTTGGGCGAGGGCTCGGCGCCGCCTCCCTGGTTGCGCCGCTTCACGTGGCTCCAGCGTCCCCGTCCGCGACCCCTGCCCCGGCCACGACCCCTTCCGCGACCTCTCGTGCCACTTGGCCTCGGCCCTTCCGAAGCGTCGCCTGGCGCAGGCTTCGAAGCAAGCTCGGAAGTTTCCTCTTCCCCGCCTCCACCTTTCTCGGAGTCGCCGGGTGCTTCACTGTCGTTCACGACGACCGCTGGTGTGGGACAGGATGTCCCTTCTTCGACGCCCTTGTCTGCACCTGCTTCGACTTTGTCCGGTTGAGCACTGGGAACCGCTTCTTCGGTGACCTTTGCCGCTTCTTTTGCTGCTCTGCTTTCTCCCCGAAGCCTCTTGCGCGCTCTGGGCCCGAGGTCGGCTTTCAGTTCTTTCAACTCAGCACCGGGCTGTCCATCAAGCTCGCGCTGCACTTCCTCAGCTGCGCTAGCAGCCATTTTGGCGTCAGCACCTCGGCGACGCTTGACTCTGCCTTGAGTTTTGAGAGTGCTCTCGGCTTCTAACATAGTCCCCAAGTCCGATCCTTTTTCTTTGTTGCTTGACGCCACTGTGTTGCCATCCTTCTCGACGACGCCCTCAAGTCTGCTCTGAAGGATGGAAGGAATTGGTGATTCGCTTTCACTCGCTTCTGCACCAGTGGTGAGTGCGGTGGTCGGCTTGCCGTCACCTGCAGACTTTACTCCAGCAGGTGCTTCAAGCACATCAGCCTTTGCGGCATCGCCGACCGGTGAGGCCAGGTTGTCACCATCTGGTTTGAGAACTGCCTCTTCTCCATCCTGCGAGCAGTCAACGCTTCCTCTGGTTCTTCTTTGTTTTCTGCTTTCCCGAAGCTTGCTATACAGTGCTGAACGAGACTTGCCCCTGGCCCTCTTGCCTAACCCCGGGGCCAATTTTTCTTCAGACTTGTCACCCGATTTCTCTTCGGACTGCAATCCGCTATCGTCATCCGGCTGAGGCTTTGCTTCCTCAGCTGCTTCTGGGGGAGACACAGAAGATGCGCCTTCTGTTGCAACCCCGCCAACTCTGGGACATTCGTCAGCTGCTTGTGGCTGGCCTGAAACACCTTTGCTAGAGGCACTGCTGCTGAGTGCATCCTCTGCGCGCTTCCCACTTTTGGATAGATTCGTGGAAAGCGATTTACTCGATTCACTATTGACCTCTTCAACTTTGCTCTCTTCAGGGGCGTCACTAGCTCCAGCACTCTTCACTTTGCTTGTGTCAGTCGGACCTGCTTGGCTGGCATCTTGTTGTTCCTTATCTCTTACACTGGGCGGACTGGACTTGGAAGTGACGCATGGTCCAACACTCGGGGTGTCGTCTTTTGCAGCGCCTGCAACCTCTTCTTGCCCCTTGTCTTCCTTGGTGGACGGCGAGACGATGGCCTCCCCAGACTCTGCAGATTTTTCGTCGGTACTTTTCTCGATGCAGTCGTGCTTTGAACTTTTAGACGTCTTGCCAGCGTCTTTGAGCTTCAATTTTGTGGCTTTTGGCGTACCTTCAGGGTGCCGACTGTCGCTCCCACTTTTCGGCTGGTCACTGGGCGGTAACTCGTTCAGGACGTCTTTGTTCTTCGCATCTGCGGATTTTTCAAACCTTGCATCCTCTGTGACTGCTTCCGTTCTCTTTTTACAGGTGTCACTGCAATCTGGACCACTTGTCTCCACTACCTGCAGCTTGTCTGCAGAGGTGTCATCCCGTTTACACTCTGTACTAGAAGTTTTCGATTCTAACCTTTCTGATGCCAGTGTTGGCGTTTGGTCGATACTCTCCCCCTTTTCAGATGATGAAGAGCACTTGCTAGAAGAAGAAGCAGTAGAATGACTCTCCGAAGACTTGCTAGTTTCTTTATCAAGATTGTCCCCTGACTCAGTCCTCACTGGGGTTTTTTCTGCTGCCACGGAATCCTTCAAACTTTCCGATTTGCTCTTCGTCGGACTGTCTTCTGTTACCACTGGATCCCCTGGAATTTGTGATTTACTCTTCACTAACTCTGGTTCTGTTACTGTAGAGTCCTTTTGACTTTCATCGGATGAGTGTGGCTTCTTCTCAATAATGGGTTTTTTCAATGATGCTTCTGGGTCCTTATGGACTTCTGAACTGATTTGGGGGGATTTTTCTGCTTTTGACAGTTCTCTATTTGACGAAGCTTTCTTTTCTGCTTCTTCTCTTTTCTGGGTCTTCTCAGGGGTTGTGACAATTTTAGCTTCAGTGTTTTTCGCGGACGCGCCTTTCTCGTTTGTGGCCCCACTAGCACCTTTTGCGTTATCAACATCTCTCTTTTTAGGTTCTCTAATTCTTTCGCTGGTTAGCTGCTCTTTAGACAGCTGCTTCGAAATACTGGCACTTTCTTTTTCGTCGACAACAGTTCCTGCCTGATCGCTCGCAGCTACTGCCGAAACCTCAGAAGCCCTTTTACGCTCGGTAACAGGCGCTTTTTCCGTTGTTTCAGGAATCTCTTTTGTGTCGGTAACTTCCCTTGTACTGGGTGGCTTGTCAACGCTGCCTTTCGAGCTTGGGGGTTCGACATGCTTCAGACTCTCCGACTGCGACAGACGTTCCCTGACAAGTTGTTCAGGCTTTCCTTCGGTTGGCTTTGCATCGGCGACCACTTCCTTCGCTACACCACCTTGTTTGTCTTCAACCTTCGTTGTCTCGACAGGCGCACACTTGCTCGCAGACAACGAAGTTGCATCGCCACAAACACTTGCGGTCGAACCACGACCACCTGTCCTCAAAACACTAAGATCAGACGGCACAGATGACACCGCACTGTCGGCACACGTGGCGGAACTCGAACCGCTCGACGAGTCCACTGCGCGCGTTGGCACTTTCGCTTCTCCGGTGGCATGAATAACAGATGCCGCAGAGACGGCAGCATGTGAAACAGCCTCAACAGGGTCACCAGCAGGCAAAGGGGTGTCGTGAGAGGTGTGAACGGCGGTTGAAGTTCTGCGGGATGCCTTCGCTGTCGAAGAGTCCTGAGAGGGTAACTTGTTCTTGGCCGGCGACTCGCTGTTGGCCGAAGAGGCGGCCGGAGTACTCGGCACGTCGCCTGGATGTGCCTCTGGAGGGGCCCGGGTGAGATCCAACGCTAGCGACTGTTCCGCGACACGGTCGTCCTGCCGGCCGCTCATTGTCGTGGAGGTCACCGTAGGCGGAGAGGCGCCCTCGTGAGCGTGTGGAATACTTCCCGGCGACTCGGGCCGACCGTTTTCTTCGGACACCCGCACCTCGTCGGGCTTCTCTCCCGTTCGTAAATCTTCCGCACCAACATCGACGAGCCGTCTCACCTCTGCCATTTGCTGCTGGGCGTCCGTCGCGGACGCTGACGGAGCGGGCTCGCCCGCGGGCGGCGCGCTCTCCTGTTCGCGGTGTGCGGCGACAGAGAGGTCGCACGGAAGGCTCTCGTGCAACGCCACTCCGTTCCCGTTTGCGCTTCCGAAACCGTGTGTTGCGGCCGGCTTGTCCGGGAAGGGTGGCACGCACCTGTTCGCCGTCGCGTGAGCGTGGTTCTGCACAGCTGACGGCTGGGCGGGCGTCTTAGACTCGCCGTCGTCGGCCGCCGCCCGTGTGCACAAATCCTCGGCGTTGCTCTGCACCGGCTTTTCGGCTTCCCCGCTCTTGGGGGACACAGCACGCTTCTTCGATTCCTGGTGACTGTCCGGAGCGCAATCAGTCGCTGCTTCACGATCGTCTTCATTTCTCTTGGCATCGTTTTGCCGAGGCTCGTTCCGGGACACGGATGGTGCCTTCTCACTCAATTTGGCCGCACCTTCCGATGCGACGGCAATGTCTTCCAGGGGTTCTTTTTTGATGACGACAACGGGTAGGGGAAGAGCGTTCTCCTTGGTTCCCGAGGCTGACAAGGTGATGGACAGCGTCTCTTCGTGGTGGGGTTCCTCTTTCTTCACAGAAGGGGGCTGGCCCGTGTCTGTTACTGCCGGCTTTTCGTCGTCCGCCAGCGCAGGACCCGGCTTTTCTGCACGTGAAAGAGTGAAAGAACAGTGGTAGACTCGCAGACCAAACTGTACAGGTGACGTCAAAGGCAAGGGGAGTGCAGGAGGGTAGAGACATGCTGCAATATGGGATCCCCCACTCACTTCTGCTTTTTTTTTTGCGCAAGCAATTTTTCAAATGAACACGGCTTCCGCGAAAAACACACAGCAGCAGCCAAGCATCCACATGAAATATTATTTCTCATCAAGCAACCACCCCAAGGCCGCATTCACTTTCTACAGACGCTCACCACTGGAGCAGGTAAAGGCATCGCGCCTTTTTGAGCTCATCACAGTTCAGCTCACCAAATCCAGAAAACAGCCAAGTTCTCTTGGTACACCTAGCTGCAAATAAACTATTCTCCTAGCATAAATCTGCATTGCAAAGCGCAACCGCGCAAACAGAGGCCGAATTCACATTTGAAGGAGTTATTCTGCCCCACATTTGGAAAAATAAATTTCATACTGAACGACCACAAATGCGGTTTTAATTTTGCAATAAATATTGTTTTTTTAAAAAAAGCTTCTCCTCTATCCTCTAAGCAGCGCACCGCAATGACCGCTGGAGACTTAACCCTTTCGCTGTCACTGACGTACTGGTATCTTTCCGCATTTCCCCTCCGCAGTCTCACTGACGTACCAATACGTTCTCCATTGTGCGTTCAAAAATTCGCGACATAGCACATAGCCTGGACTGTTCGCACCATCTGTTCAATCTTTCTAGTAGCTCGTATCTTCACTCGCTAGCTCTCTGCAAAGGTATATTGGGGAGTATGGAGCAACCGCCCCCACCCTTCGTTGCAGGGCGCTTGGTTGCTCCGTGCGCAGTACTGTGGGGATGAGTGACCATGCGGCACGCGTGCAATTACAAGAGCAAGGGTTGTTGTGCCATCCGCAACGGGTTTCTAGGTATTTTTTTTATTCTGTTCCCGCGTCTTCTACGGCACACCAGGTTAGCTCAGTGTGCCGTTGCCTCTCCAATAGACTGGAACACGACTCTGTCGCAGCTTTTGCTGGCTCATTTCTGTCCATTGTAACGGGCTGCTGAAAGTGATCCCTCCGTGCGGGCAGTTACTTTCGGATGGCTGACCGCGCGGGGCCTTCGACTGCGGACAGGAGCGATGGTTCTTTGATTCCGATCACAATACGAGCTGATCCCTGATTCGCATTCTGAGAGTTTCTCATCCGAGGAAGGTGTGCGAGTTCCACATCGTCAGATTCTGATGTTGAAACGGGGCGGTCGTCGTCCCCCCGGAAGCGTGCACGGCAAACTGAAAACGTCTGGAAGAAAGGCGATTTCTCACCCACGCTCTTTCCTTCCGATGCGTTACGTTCCGGACGCTATCATAGTCAAATAAATCGCAATGTTCCTCCCCTCATACTTCGGAAACCAAGCTGACACTGGGGGTGCGTCACGGCCTGAAACACCCGACAGTGAATGGGTTAAAATAAAATGGCATCTACTGGTACCACTATCGCTTTATATGCAGCTAAATGCATATAAAAAAAATGCTGTTAGTTACTTCTTTTTCCTAGATAACGTTGACTAAACATATCGCCAAGATTTACGAAACACGAGACAAAACAACAATCACGCAGTCTTGTTTTTTGGTGGTTGCTTTGATCTGCAGCTGCCTATTTCTTTTTCACTAAAGGCATGAAACCTCTCTGATATGTTCCCGGTAACTGCTCCGAGAGGTCTCACAAAACAGGCAGGCACGTTTCAAGATTGTACACAGGGAACCAACCCTTCTATCGCGATTTGCACAGAAGATTGATTTTGCCCAATTACGCAACTGTTTTACAATAACAGAGCGCCAAGGTCATTTTTTTTGCGGTCATCACTGCATGCTCATGCTGCGTCGTTCAACCAGCTTACTGTACTAAGCATGCCCATAATTGTTCTCTTACACTTGTTCAGTACGCAGGTTCAACACATTGTTGCCCAGACTCTTTCCTTCGAGTTTTGACAAATTGGATTCAAACAAGAATTGACAATGCAGGCTGGTACAAGACCTAGAGCGGAATTCTCAATTTTGCCCATTTTTTGTCCATTTAGAAGTGTCTATTTCGAGCGAGCCCTGATTGGCTGAAAGCAGACAACTGGATGTGACGCAGCATATCCACTGGTCAGAGGCCTTTTCAAGTGCACCGATGTCACAACTGAAACGGACGTTAAGGGGGTACATTGGTCTTGAGGACCAAAAATTTTCCAAAAAAGTCCATTTTCTGTATTAATTTTTTTTGCAGTCTGCAGGTCCCGAAGAATGTACCTGCAAAATATTATACAGTGGAATCTCAGTGATACGAATTCGGTTGATACGAATTTCGTTGTGATACGAATTTTCAAAATTCCCCGGCCAAAATGCATTGTACGCAATGTAAAAAAAATCGGATGATCCGGTCGCATTTATCACCCGGTGCGGGTGATACGAACACGCGAGCCGCGAGCAGATGACTGCGGCGTGGACGGGAGGCGGGAGTGTTTGTGCGGCCGTGTGGCCTTGGTCGCACGCAGGCACAAAATCATTAAGCGTGAACTGCATGGAGCGTTTTCTGCTCACGAAAACGCGCCGCGCAAGCCACAGGCGCGCTGACGCCACCGCGAATACCACCCGCATGCGGCGCGCGGCGCGGTAAGCCGCGGCAACATGGCGGCGTCAACGGCCGCGAAGTAGGGCGGGTGGCTCGACCCAGGGCCGTACCCAGAATTTTTTTTCGGGGGGGTTATGAATTTTGGGAAGGGGGTAGTTTTGCTGAAAGCAACAGTAAGTATTGTTTACGCGCTGCCTGGAAAAGATTTCGGGAGGGGTTTGAACCCCCAAACCCCCCCTCTGGGTACGGCCCTGGCTCGACCGACCGCTTCTGACCGCTCTTTAAAGAACAAAAGAAGTTGCTTATGAAGTAAGGGAGCTGATGAGTCCGAAAACGACACTGTAAAGCATCGTCCGCGCGGCTAGGGAAAGCGCCTATCAAATATCCGCCACCGTGGTAAGCCTAAACATCTCCGGCGGAGCCAGCGGGCTGTCCGGAGCGCTTTCAAACTGCCGCCATGAAGAGCGTGCCTCCCCGTTGGCGCAAGTCGGCAGGCTCCTCCCACTGCCGCACGCGTCGCGCGTCATTTTACGAGCGAGGTAAAATCTGACGTGGGGGCGAAATCGTCGACGCGGGCGTCAAAAGAACGCGCGCGCAAACGCCGACGCGCCCGAATGGCATGCGGTTCAGGCTTGAGTTCGTGTGCGCGCGTCGCGTCGGCGATGAGCGCGCGTCTTTTGACGCCCGCGCTGACGATTCAGCCCGGCACCCAGGCGCCAGCCTCTGCCTCGGTTACCGCTAACTGCATTGGGAGGAGCCTCACGACTTGCGCCAATAGGGAGACGCGCGCCTCATTGTGATTGCGGCAATTTCGGAGCGCCAGCAGCAGCTGGCTGGGCCACCTCCGCGGTGGATATTTGGCGTAGATGACATTTTATAGTGCTTCTCCCATACTGTCAGCTCCTTTCCCGCATGAGCAATTTAATTTACATTGAGCTCCGTTTTAACAAAAGGTTAGAAGCGGTTGCTGAAGCTACCTGCACCTCTTCGCGGCAATAGCCGACGCCATATTGCCGCCGCCTGTCGCATGCGCAGCACATTTCCATTTTTTCTCGTTTTCTGATGATACGAATTTTCGGGTGATACGAATATTTTTGGCGCCCCTTGAGATTCGTATGACCGAGATTCCACTGTAGCTGTAACATAAGTATTTACAAAGCTGTCACCCTTTGAAGTTGCCTAAATGACCATTTTCACATATGCTTCCAAACTTTGTGCCTTGTTTTCTCAGGACCAACTTTTTTCCCCTGGGGTCAACTGTCGGGTACAATATCTTGGGATGTACTGGTTGGATTTGTATCATTTTTGCTGCATCCGAAAGCTTATGGACTGAATAGTGCAATAAAAATCACAGAAATGTAGAGCATCTTTTTTCTAGCACAATTTTTTGTGCTGTTCGCTTCACGAAAACTTCAGAAATTGATGACCTGACATTTAACAAGTTTACAGCAATAGCAGAAATAAAGCTAAAATTACTGCAGTGGTATAGTTGCACTGCCTGGTACTTCTAGAGCCCAAAGAGATAAGAAGTATTTGAGTGACTCATAGGTAGATAATGAAGAAATTGCCTGAAACGTAATTGCATAACATGTTGCTCAACTTTGAACTTACACCACATAGAAGAAAACTGACCGCATATTTGTGCTCAGGGTGCTAAAATACATTCACTGTGTAAATCTCAGGCACATACGTTAAAAAATAACAAGAATGTCCTCAAGACCAGTGTCCCCCCTTAAAGGGGTCCTGAAATACCTTCCGCCGATGCATGGATGTACATGTAACCAAATAAAGCAATGTATTAGCAATCTCCTCCCGCAAGAATTTCGTTAAAGCGATGAGTATTAGCTGAGAAATCGTAAATCAAAAACCGTGCATTATCTTCGCTCCGCGTTTCCTCCTCCTTTCGACTTACTCTCCGCTGTTGACGGCGCGCGAGCCTTGCCTCCCATGATGCTGCGCTCATCCGCGGTGACGTACTTCCGCTATTGCGCTGCTCAGACTGTCGTCTGCTACGGGCGAACTTTGTTGACCCCATGAATCCCGCACTCCGCTCAAGGCTGGAAAACCGAACGAAAAATCAGGCCGCATGTATGCGGCGGCCTGGCCTTGCCCTTTCGCGGTGTACGTTGCTGGCGGCACATGACTTTTTATCAGTGGCGAACTCGCAGCCGCACGGGGAGGATCGCGCACTCGTTCCCTTGATGCACCGCGCACTGTTTATCCAAAAAGCGCCGTATCAGATGTGGCCCTGCTGGTGCCGGGTCTTATTTTGCGGCGGTGGTAATTCCTGCCGGCGGCATGTGAAAAAGTCATTTAAACCGATACAGAACCCGTGCACAAAACGCTTCAATCCTGTGACCAGTTCAGCTTGGGGCGACGCATGGTGGAGAGCGGCAACGTTGGCAAAAGATGCTGCGCCGTGGCTCTTAGCTTTCCAGCGCTGGAGCGAGCGCCATTTCTTTGACAATTTCAAACATCGGTTGCCTTGGCAACAAGGCACAAACCGCTCCAGAAGTCAGTTACGGTTGCGTGATCCCGGTTCAGCTTGGGGCCCCACTTCGCGACATGTGGGCACTGAAGGCGCACTACTCACTCCCATTGGGAAGTGCGAGATGCGTTTGGCATTACAGGAGGCGATGGTATGTGTTGTGGACGCCTTTGTTTTGCGATGAAATGCGACGTTGTGCTTCTGCGGGTGGATAGTGCTTCCCATGGTCTGGATTATCTTTCTCGAGCGACGTACGACTCAACCTCGCGTGGGGTATGTGTAGTGTGCGTGGCTAAAAGCCATCGGCTTGTGCGCCAGAGTTAAGTGACTTGCTGTTCGTCCCCGCAAACCGCGCGCGAGGTGAGTACCGAATTTACGACGGGCAGGAGGCAACCCATCTTCTGTCAATCGCGGTTCAGACTTGCAACGCATGTTGTGACGTTGTGTTCGTTAGAAACGCATCTCTGGATTGTTTTGAAGTTGAATAAAATGTATGCGTCAAACCCGCGCATTCGGCTCAGGGCGTTCTCTGCGATTGCACGAAAGAAGTGCCACGGGGCTTCAACGCTTTCTTTATGGAACGTACTCAGGTAACAGAATATCCATGTCGTGCTATGGCCGTGTTGCATTCAATACAAACGGTTAAGCGTTTGTTTTACACTTGTTTCGTTTGTCGTAAAATGCCCAAGCACTCCGGCACTTCGCTGGCAGATCAGCCGGAGAGCCGACGCTGAGCAGACGACTCATCTCTTTGCCGGAAGTACGTGAAAAAGCCGCCCAATAGCAGGATGTCTAGCTCATGACGAACATCTGGGAATCGATGATGTAGACATGTGAAGATGGCGGCGTCCAAAAACACGAAGGGACCGGTGAGAAAAAAAACGACAAACTTTGCAACAAAAGTGTGAGCTTTCCGCTGCGCTTAAAAGAGTAATACTTGGCACAGATGACGTTGACGACCCAATCCAACGGTTGCGCTAGTTCATTTAGTGTGCTCAAAATGCCTTTCAGGGCCCCTTTAAGTGGACACCTTCGAAACGGACACAACTTATAATTCCACCCCGGATCTCCACTTGTAAGGGTAGGGGTGGCTGCTGTGCTCTTAATGCAGGTTTCCCCAGGTTTCCCATCAGTTTCCCCTACTGCCCTCCCCCCTTCTTTCAAGACAACACCCTCACCCTCAGAGGCGGCCTTGACGTCTGACTCGGTGAGGTTGCTCTCGCCGGTTTCGCTGTCCAAGGAGGAGCTCTCTTCCTTCTTGAGCACCGAACAGCTCCCCTCCAGGTCGGCTATCAGCTGCGCCAGCTCCTCACGTGACCTGCACACACGCCAGTCACCGTCGAGTCACGCAACTCACCATGCCGCAAGACGACCCCGGCCACAACAAGCTGAGCAGTTTAAGCGTGTCTCACCCTGGCCTTTGTGGAAAAACCTGAAGAGCATCCGCTCACCGCTGATGCGCGGGGAGGCAGATAATAGTTACAAATGAGCTCCCCTTCCCCCTATTTTCCTCTCTCCAAAAAAGATAACAGTTTCACAAGACAACACTGAAAGGAAAAAAAATAAATAAATAAACAGTGTATATCAGCTAAGGTTTGCAGCCAGCATTTACATGTACAGCGTGCAAACAATTATGTGATGCCGAACGCAACTACCTTTTTCTGAAAAGAACACCATAAACCCAGGTTTCGTCATAATGCTGGCACCATTTTCCCATGCTCAATTTGCATCCTTAAAGCCATCTCTAAGATGGGACAGGTAGTACACAGTGTACAAATGGTACACAGTAAAACCTCGTTACAAGAGACACTGTTACAAGAAACACTTGGTTATGAGAGACATTTCAACGAAAACTGTTCGGTTGGTTTTCCTATGTTCGCCATGTTGGCAACATTGCATACAAGAGTCCATGGTTGCAAGAGATATGTTTCTTCCCAGGTCCCTTAATTAAGTGTCTCTATAACAAGGTTTTACTGTAATGTGTACGAACAGTAAAGTATATGCTTGAATTAAATTCAAATGCAATAGTGCTAAAAGTGGCGAAAAATGTCAATACCGAATAAAGTGCAAACAGGCACATACTTCTTGCATTCAGAATTTGATCTCGCTACTCATGCGGCAGATGCGCAAGTCAAATCCTTTTGATGAAAAATGCACTGACCTCATTCTTTTATGAAAAGGTGTTTTTCATGACACCGACCCATCAGGAGACAAGTGCAAATGACCAACCACTCATCAAAAGGAGAGTGCAACTGGCTGACCACCCACCCACCGCAAGGCGAGTTACAGCCGGCCACCCACCCAACCCAAACCCAGCGGGAGACAAGTGCAAATGACCGACCACCCGCCGAAAAGCGAGTGCAACCGGCTGACCACCCACCCACTGAAAGACAAGTGCACCCGACCGACCACCCAACCCAAACCCATCGAGAGACAAGTGCAAATGACCGACCACCCGCCGAAAAGCGAGTGCAACCAGCCAACCACCCACCCACCCACTGAAAGACAAGTGCACCCGACCGACCACCCAACCCAAACCCACCGAGAGACAAGTGCAAATGACCGACCACCCGCCGAAAAGCGAGTGCAACCAGCCAACCACCCACCCACCCACTGAAAGACAAGTGCACCCGACCGACCACCCAACCCAAACCCACCGAGAGACAAGTGCAAATGACCGACCACCCACTGAAAGGCAAGTGCAACCAGCCCAACAACCAACCCACCCACTGAAAGGCGAGTGCAACCAACCAACCACCCAACCCAAACCCACCGAGACAAGTGCAACCGAAAGGCGAGTGCAACCGCAAGACGATTGCAACCGGCCTCGACCGGCCTCGATCGACACTCGACACTCAACCGGCACTCGACCGAAAGGCGAGTGCGACCGGCTGACCACCCACCCACCACGAGACAAGTACGGCCGACCACCCACCCACTGGAAGACGAGTGCAACCAACTGACCACCCCACCCAGCCAAACCCACCGGGAGACGAGCGCCCAGGAGCCCTCGTCGTCCGGGTGCTCGCGGTACAGGCGCAGGTTGAGCTGGGCGTCCCTGTGCAGCCAGTACAGGTGTCCCCGCACGTCCCTGCCCAGGGGCTGCAGCCGCAGGGCCTCCGCCTCGCGCCGGTTCAGCTCCGCCTTGAACTTGCCGTTGGCGTCGAACTGCACCTCCATCAGCCGCTTCAGCACCCCGAGCTTCACCGACAGCTTGGCCTTGCGGTAGCCGAACCGCTCCAGCTCCCAGCCCTCCACGTCTGCCCGGCCCTGGTGGCAGAACTGCAAGTGGGGAAGCAGGGAGAGGGTTTGCGTTCGGCGGTTAGGCCTAACGACCGCACTTCCATGTCCCTACGGGCAGGCTTTGGAAACAAAACAGAAACCCATCTGTTATATGGATGATCAGGCAGTGCCTGTTGATGAGAAATCAAGCATGCGGCTAGCAGTTGACACAAGTGTACATTACAAATTTCTTTGGACGACAAAAGGGGGCATTGGTGTAAACATAAACCTTCGAAGAAATACATTTTGTGAACCTTTCATTAACGTAGGCCACACCAGGCTGCATAGAAACTCTCTTTCAGCCATCCGAGAAATATTTGTTTAAAATCGAAGTAAACAAAGGTCCCTGAAAAAGACACCTGTAAGAAGACAGCCACAATAGAACATCTCCACAGAAAAAGAGTGGATTCGAGTTGCAAAGTGCAATATGCCGCGACATGCACGACCGAGCTGAGCACATTCTAAGCCAAAGTAGCTGGAATGGTGCGATGTACCGTATTTAAATACTCGCGTAATGATTGCACTTTTTTTCCAAAAAACTTGATGCAAATTTAGGGGTGCGTTCATTACGCGAGGTAAATTTTCCACGAAAATCTTTTGAGCACAGGAAAGGCTAGCAAATTGCGGGTCAAAATTTTTACGATGACAGGTCTCATGGGGACATAATAAAAATAATAAATAAAAAATATTAAGAACTCCCCACACCACCGCCAGCCGCTTTGCAAAGTGACGCAAAATGCAGTGTTCTCATGAATTACGGAACGTGCCGGAACGAGTTTGCTGCGAGGTGACAACAGGGCGACCAATAAGTGGCTGCCGCTGTCACAGTTCGGGACATCCAAACAGACATGGGGGCCGACGCAGCAAGCTGAGAGCATTTTTTTTCTTTGTCTTGTGAGTACATTATGTCCATATAGTGAGATATATTGAACGCATGCTTGCCGATATCGCTAATATCGGCAAGTCTACGGCAATAACGCATCCATGTTTGCTTTGAAATGGAATGAAACAGAGGTAAGCATGATCATCATATCATCAGCTAGACTTGGCACACATACTGCTGCGGCAAGTTCGGGGTGCGTTCATTGCATGAAAAATCAAAAAAAAAAAAAAAAAAAAAAAAAAAAAAAAAAAACATTTTGACGACAAACTTCAGGGGTGCGATCATTACAAGAGTGCAATCATTATGCGAGTAAATACGGTATTTAAAGTGTAAAACTGGCTGGCTACAGTGTCAGGTACACCAACTAATAACGTCTCTTCCTTAGCTACCACCACAGAAAGCAGCCCACTTTATGGGATTCTGTACGAATCTGTGTCTACAGCAACCATTGCTCACAAAAAAAAAAAAAAAAAGAGAAAGAAAGAAAGACAGAAAGAAAGAAAAAAAAAAGACAAATGGCACATCCCCATCTTCCTCTCTTTATCAAAGTGCAGTTGTAGGTTGAACTTTGAGCCCAGAAATACTTCACTCAGGTGCTAGCTCCAGCTAGCTCCAGCTAGCGTGACAGTTGGTGGGCACTTTCTGTATCTGTGACGACTTAGGCGTGTTAGCTAGGCATACACAGCACTGCACCCAAACAAGGCCACTTACCTTCAGTGAACACGTTCACGCGCTTTGCACGCGCAATGCACTTTTATAGTGAAAGCTACGCGTGCACCAGAACTCCACCAGGGTGCGATTAGCCTCTATCTGCCATTCCCGGGAAACTGCGCCAGAGAGAGTATGGCTCTGCTCTGGATGAAAGGAAGCAGCCAGCCATTGGTGGTTTCGGCTTGCATGTAAGGCAAGAGGAAAAGGCCCCATGTAACCTAATGCCCAACGGGCGAGACAATGAACAGCTCCAGACTGGACCTGTCACCTGAGGATCGCTTAGAGAGGATGAATGGTGGCCTGATCTTGGTTGCTGGCTTCTATGTCGCTTTTAGTTCCCATGCAAGCCTTTGGTACGCAATGCAAGAGAAAAACCGTCGCCGATTGGCAGTATCTTGCTCGCAATTATTCAAAATCATCGCTATGAGTTTCCCTTCCATGGTGCATAATAATCCAAAGGCATGACTTTCACAACCACTTAACTTCCAGTATGCAGCAAACAGTCGCAATCATACCCAGTGACCTGTCTGTATGCAAACCGCTTTTTTATTCAGGCATACAATGCTTGTTCGACAGATTTTTGCCTTTCTCAGCTTCTGTATGCTTGGGTCTTCAGTTCTTTTACACTGGTTCCAAAGCAGCCTGACACACAAAACTCCTGTAATATTACGTCATGGACGCGCAACTTTTGACATGAAAGCCCTTCTGAGGGGGTATGCTTCAGCCCCTATCTGGGGCCAACTCAAAAACAGCTTCCCACCAAAACAGCATTCTGAAACCAATTGTAGAAAGTTTTTTTTTTTTTCCAAAAGAATTTGTGGCCATGTGGGCACAAACACAATTTTTCCATGGAAATGAAAAGCATTGAAGCAACATTTGCACCCTGAGGCACGCCATACTGAAGGGCTCAGCAATGCTCGTGTGCCCACTGACAGTCAGTCCCCAAAAGCTTGGGCTGAGCTCTCATGGACACTGGCAGTAAAACATGAGCTGAATTCTCATTAATTGGTATTAGTAATGATCATTAGCAATAGCACTATGGCGGGGAGCCACAAAGGCATTATATCCTTTCACTCAATTTTAAAGCACTTGAACAAGAAGCAAGAGGCAAATTTAGTCATCAAAACTTGTGGCAAATTAACAACTGTTTGTCCCAGCCATGCCACAGCATAGAAAGAAAGCACTTTGCTTTACTTCGGTGCTGTGCTCCAGGGAGAGTCAAAAATAAACGTGAGACGAGAACAGTGCTTGCTGACACCAGCTTGTCTTATTGCAGTTAATCAGCACTGATTTCTGAAGCTAATTCTGAATCATTTTTATGCCGCTGCGAACTCAAACGTGTGAACAACATCACACAGGAGAAGAATGTCTGTCCAAATGGCCCACACAGCTGTATTTCGGAGCTTTCCTCATCCATTGTAGCTAAAAACTGTGACCTGCACGCCACAAATAAACTTCCGAAGTGCAACACTGCCACAAATTAAGTTTTAGCCCCTGCAATACAAGTGTCCAGCAGCAAAGGCATTGAAAGGTTCACATATTCCAGTAAGAGCTAAGCAATGATGACTGAGGACTGGTTACCGTAGCAGCTAAAGTGCTCTTACAAGACAGCATGCTAAAGAGATGCAATGTCACACTGTTGAGCTCGTACTGACGTAATGAAACGGGAAAGTGATGAGGGAGGTCTTTAATACCTTTATGAGTGCGTTTTCCCATTTCTCCCGAGGCACCCGGCGATTGGCTTTCTTCAGGAGGTGTACATGTAGGTCAATCAGGGTCGGGTCCACTGCAGTCCCATAGCGGAGGGGGAGAATTGAAGTAAGAGGCGAGGTGCAACATAATTATTCTACAACCCACAATGCTCTCTGGCCCCATCTCACTTAAACACAGAGAGATTCATCAGTTAGGGCAACACAACTTGCCGCAGTACCCCTCCTTGCCAGTGCAGGAATAGCTGATACAGCTGATCAGCTGCAAGGCTGGTGCAAGGTAACAATTCATGCTGCTTTAATAGCATGATAACAGAATGCACATGCTCTCAGAAGGGCCCTAAAGGGCAAAAAACAAGTTGGCCGAGAATGAAAGATTAATGAGCGCAGTTTACAATTTTTAGAAGCTTGGCAGTACCAGTGCCTCGATAAACTAGAAAATGACAACGATGCACAAACTTCTCTTATGCAATATTTCCAATGTCACAAATCGTAAAAGTAGTTTAATACAACTCAATTATGAATCTCTATTACTACAAATATGTATTCCAGCATACAAACTTGACGTGCAGATTTTTATATACCGTATTTTCGCACGAATAACCTGCAACGAAAATGCGAAAATTTCAGTGGCAAAGTAGGGGTGCGGATAATATGCGGGGTATTTCCTTTAGTGCAGCTTCATGGAAATGCCCGTTGTGCCGTGAAACTCCTACGCAGTGAAACTGACTAAGCCTTCCACGGCAGCAATTGCTCAAAACGTACAAAGACAAGGAAGAAAAAACAAAGACGAGCGCACTCTAACAACTGAATTTCATTAGTGAATTGTGACTTTCACCTTGCAGTCAATGTATTCCACTTGCTAAATGTACGCTTTTTGTGTCTGCATTATATGTGATGTGTTGCTTGAGCAGTACCTTTGCCTTTCCTGTATGTTTTTTCTTTTCCGGCAAGCTGAACGTGGGGTGCGGATTATATGCAGGGGCTGGTTATACGCGCGAAAACACGGTATATTAATTGTTATTTCTATATTCCCTGCTGGGCTAAGTGGATGGGCTGATTCTGGTTTGAAACAGCAGCAAAGTCTGATGCAAGAAAATCATGGTGAAAATCATCCAGAAACAACTTCCACTCCTAATCACAGACACCTATAGTTATAGATGTTGAGATATACACTTATCGCTTGTGCAATTTGCAGGCGATGACAAAACCTACCGCTAACGAGCATGGTTGTTCATGCCTCTGGTTTCATCTGATTGTGTCCCTCGAATGCTGGCGAGGAGTTATTAACACACCGACAGCACTGGTCTTAGTACATCACCAATGACATCACTGGTGACGTTACATAGGGTAAAATTTGAAAGCTGGTCTACACTAACAATCGTTTCTTCGTGAAAAAAAAATGTCTCTTGGAGGCTGGAATCAAGTTTAATGGGTGATGCAATGCGACTTGCCAAATGAAACAATGGTTTACGCCGTCTTTATGGTCCCTTTAAAGTCTTCAACCAAATTTGGCAGGTTTGCCACTCCGCCGTGGAAATTTATTGACTGAAACTAAGTTCTACGTTGCCTTCATGGTTCTTCAAAGAATGTAGTTTTTTATGCAGCGCAGCTATAGAAATAGCGCACAAAGGCATAAAAGCAGAATATGAAACTGCTTTTATGTCTCCACTTAACAAATGCAAAGTCTAACATCCATTCCTAAAAACCCATTACTGAAAGTAAAAATTCGTTTGACTCAGTGTAATATATCGAAAGTGTGGTTTTCGCCTCAACTCTGGAATAAGAACCTGCGGCCATTACACAATTCTACGCAAGAATATTGCGTTAAGTCATGAAAAGAAAGAAGGGAAACAAAAGAGGGAAGTAGAAAGTGTATTCACAGAACAAATGGCAAGAAAGCTGTAAAAACATCCAATTTGCCAGCTAGAGTAGAAACTCGCTGCACAGAATGTAGGAAGCTTTGAAAGCACCAATTCTGAGCTTAATGAGAATCACAAGCCAACATCTGGCTTTGTGAGTTCTTTTTGAAAAAGCAGTTGTGGTAAAGAATTCTACTGCGCATCTTCGCGCTCTTTTCAGCCATGCATCTCATTTTGGCACTATCCTTGGGGCAACTTTTACGACTGCAGCTAGAATGAGCCGCTGGCTTGATGTCACAACTTGTGATGTCTCGAAATGAAAGCAAAATAACTGGATGAAATCATTCCTATAACTAGGTAATTGGGCACTAAATTAAAAGGAAAAATGGTTGAATGCCCAATTCCAGAGCAAATGCTTTTGGTTTTGTGCCCATATCATGACTCATTTTTTTCGCTTTATATCTTGGGTTGTATCTTGTACATACTGGAACACAAATACTGCCAAGCTCACCTAGAACAGCTTTTCCATCATGAAACAGGGGGGGGGGGGGGGGGGCACAATGTATTTAGGAAATAGAAAAACGCTTAATACGAAACTTGATTACAATGGGAATGGCTTTAGCTTGTTACAAAAAGAATTACTATAGTCAAATACAAGTAAAGAATATTGCTGCCATTGTGTCTTGAGAGTTTTCTGAGAATTCATGTAATTTCAGATACCTACAACCTCGAATAAAAGATTTCTATATTGTAACACGCACTCAGCACCCAAGATGGTTACAAATTGACTTTAATGCGTGAACGTGAAAACGATTTTTATATCAGCGGAAGCACCATACACTGTTGCACTCTTGACATTTCTTGCTTGGTGTCTGCAGCCCATCAACTTCACAATGACAGCACTCTCGCTAGCCGATTTTTCAAGGAAGTTGGCAAATGACGGCACAACGTGCAGTCGGGGCACCAAACCACGCAATTTTTGTGCTCTCAGTAGGATCTTTGGGATCAGAAGTTGTACAAAAAAGAAATACTGCAGATCGTCTGCTACGGTTTTCGTAGCGGGCGCATGAAAGAAAAAAAGGTAAGTCGACAATGCCACGGATAAAAATGAAACTTCAACGACACAAAAACTTTCTGATAAAAAAAAAATACATGTCTTTTCTCTGCGCATTCTTACGCAACAATCAATCAAATCGGGCCCGGCCGCCACATGCGTGCAACATCTTCGGCCCGCAAACTGCATTTTTAGTTGTTGGCGCCATCGGGAAACTATTTTTCCTCCGTCTGCGAGAAGTGCACAGCTTACACAGCGCCGCGAACGGAAAAAAAGAAAGAAAAAAAAGACCAGGAAATCGCAAGGCAAACACGAAATGCAAAGCATCGACGGACGCCGCCGCCACATGGAGAAGGCGCGGCGGCGACTGTGCAGACGACAAAACGCCGTCGCGCGCAGACAGCTCTCCGCACGGCCACTACGGCGCGGGAGAAAACGGAGCTGCCGACATCGTTACAAAATCCACTTCAAGATCACCCAAGTCCGCCGGGCAGCGCGCGATCGCGAGGTTGTTAGAGGCGATCACGTCGCCGAGATAAACTTTACGCACTCCCGAAGCATTTTCGTTCTCTGGCGGGGGCGCCAGTCCAACCCTTGCCAGCGGGAGCAGCTTCCGCTTATTTTTCTGCTCGCCGCCAGCTTCCATGTTCCGGTCAGCGCCGAATAAACGGGCCTCTTTCCAATCGGCTGCCTCAATAGCTCTCGGCACTGACAGCGGCGGCTGAGGCCTCTGCAATTAAGCAAAACAGCACCCTGCTACCAAGAAGGCTGGGGCAACAATCACGCGAAGAGGCCTTTAACAGCGCTGTCAGCGCAGTGCGTGTTGCTGCAGCGCACGGCTATGGACGGCGTTGGTGCTCTTTATCGGCATTATGGCACGCATATCCTCCGCCGCAAACCCGGACAAGTCAGCTAGCGTTGCAAAACACGTTCGCCTTGGCGTGCTGACCACAGTAAAATCGGAGGCGGACAAGGCGGATTTTGCGAGCGGCTGCGAGCGCACAGCAAGCAAGTAGTGCCGCAAACTGAGCGCAATCTCAACGACGGGCAAGCAGCCCCGATCCATGGAGGTCGCTTTCGCGAATGCGGGTATTAGAAAAGCGACGCGCGACTACGCGATTCGTACGCGCTTTTCTTTTGGAGGCAGATCACCGACGAGGCATTATTTCGCGATCCACGAACGCGGGCCGATGGTGCGCAGTTTTTAACACAAAACAATACGACGCTAACGGGCCGTAATTTCAAGAGGGGGGAAAGGGGGCACGGTCGGCGCCAGTGTGACGCTGCAAGAGGCCACGTACCGTTTTTGGTATCCTCGAGCATGGACTGTAGCTCGGAGATGGAGATGTTGACGCCACATAATTCGCCGAAATTTAGGATAAACGAGCAGATCACCGCAAAGTTTGGGTCGTCATGACAGTTTTCGTCGGCACTGGTCGCCATTTTCCAAACGCTCTTCGACAAAGGTTGTGTCCATCAATGTTGACAGCTTGGAGGCATAAACCAACCAATAAAACAGTGGTTTCTTGTTTTATTGGGCTAATTTTAGATTAAAAACGCTACATTAATGTGTAAAATATACAAGCCGGCAATCAGTGTCCTCTAAAGCACATTGACATTTCTGAAAATTTTTGAAGTCTCACTGTATCAAGCTTACGAAGACCTTAAAAATTATGTGCGTAACTAACATAAAAGCATATTGTTTTTTTTTTACTTTTTTATACAAAATTATATACTTCATAATCAGCCACGCGGATAACATGTTGCGGCGTAGTTACCGAAGTCAACGAACACTGAAATGTGGCCCTAAAATTTGAATAGTAGAGAATCTTCCGTACTCTGCCGTACACTTCATATTTGCGAAAACAATAAAACATAGAAATGTAAAACTTTAAATTTTAACCGTATTGAAATGTCCAATAGCCACTGGATTGTTATGACAATTCCGCAACAGCCACAACACTAACAAATTTCATGCGAGGTTGGGGGTGGCCTTGGGCTGTTTCTTCGCTCTCCGCGCTAGGGTTTTCACAGCTACAGAGCCAAGTCAGCCGAGTCGGGCCGAGTCGCCAAATCGCCGTGGTTGAGTTTTCGTGGCGGTAACCGCACATCATGGGCACAATAATGAAGCGAATATTACAGGCGTTTTTCCCGGGCAAGTGCTACGAGGAGATAGTAGTGCGCAACAACTTCACGAATGGTAAGTCTACAGCTGAAGAAGCAGCCGCCTACTTTACTAGTAGCACCGTGCGCTATCGCTCAGGTCGTCTGCTGTGTTGTACGCTCCAGAACTCCGTTGGAGGAAATAACGAAGGCAAAAAGTCTTCGAAAGGCACGCATGTGGGCGACTTTCTATGAGTCTCTAAAATGTTCACTTCCTCATAATTAGGTGCAGGACCGTCAAGCTTACGGCTGTTTGTTATCAGTACATCCGCAAAAAATTTATCTGTGCGGCTCACTTGTCAGCAAAGTCGCAGCGCATAGCCCGCTTGGTAGTCCGAGGACTCTGCATGTAAATACATGTAAAAAACGAATGCCGGATTTCTTCTCGTATAGTCCGCAGTATGTCCAGCACTGATAACCAAAGCGTCTTAATATCGCGCCACCCATGCTTTCTAAAAGTGTTGACACGTATGATTTTTAGTAGAAAAGCTGCCTTCCTTTGAAACTGCGGTGTTTGACAAGGAAAACAGACGGATACTGACGTTGGTTTAAAGATCTAAGCGCTGCTCAAAAGCTTTTCAACGCGGAGGTAAGGCAATTTGGTCTCGATCACGTAGCTGAAAATATATTACTCCTTTATTTACTTGCTTGTGTTGACGTGTTCAGGCAGTAACAAGTAATACCCTCGAACAGAATTCGAAGAAGCGTCTGTTGTTTCACTGTTTTGTTTTTGCATCTAGCCTGCGGGATGTGTCGGTGACTGTTGATATTCTCTGCGTTGTTCCCTTCCAGTGGACTGCCTCAAGATAGCGCTAAGCAAATGTCTAGGCTACGGCATCATAGTTGGCTCTACACTAGGTAAGTGGGAAAAACCGAAGCGCGTCATAGAAAGGGCTTTCCTTATTGACTCGGGGAACGGGCACAATGGACTGAGCGTGCAAGTCAAATTGTATAAGAATTATGCCCCAAGCCACATTTATTGGGTGGTACACAGTATAGACATTTCGTAATTCATACAAGCTGTATCTTCCTGTTCGCGTGTTTCTGCGGTGACGTAAGAAATAAGGAAATAAAAAACCTGTCAGGTGCAACTCTATTTCTGGTGTGGGCCTTATTCGCCTGAAACTTTTCAAGTTGTTTTCTCCCAGTAACTTCGTGGCAATGGTTGCTAGTGAGCGTAAGGCGAGTATTCCAGTTTTTCTTTTTCTTTTTTTATTTCATTCCCTTTGTGGAAGACCACCTTACCCCCTGTGGTTGTCCCCTGTCAGCATGTAAAAGCTGCTGTCCAGCCAGCACCACTGAGCACAGTTATTCTTCAACTTGTATAGGCGTTGTTTCCTATTTCCGAGTTCGTGGAAAGCCAACTTTAGGAAAACACAATGGTGGACCGAATGGTAACACCTGCAAACCTTGATTTAGGAGGTGGTTTGTAGTGTGGGTCAGGAAGGCAGAAATGATTGATTGATTGATTATAGGGTTTGACGTGCCGACGAAACGCAGGCGATGAGGTGCGCCATAGTGGAGGGCTCCGGATTAATTTTGACCACCTGGAGATCTTTAACGTGTGCCGAAATCTCGAGCACACGGGCGTTTTCGCTTTTCGCCTCCATCAGAAAAGCAACCGCAGCGGCCGGGAATCGAACCCGCATACTCGGGCTCAGCAGCACAACGCCTTACCCATTGAGCCACCGCGGCGGGCAAAAAAGGCAGAAGTGTCTAGAGTTACGGAATGGGGATCAATATTAATGATGCCCCACAGACTTGTTGGTTCCTGTGCCGATAATAAAGAGGGTGGTGGCAGTCTCTCAAGGGGCCTTTTATTGCATGAGGGATAGGTGGGGCATGTCAGTGAACCATCAATCCGTCAAGAGAACGAGTCACATAAAAACCGGGAGTGAAAGAGCACGTGGCTGCGGTGACGCTGCCTTTGTGCCGCTGCCGATGTTGCCATGGGTACGTCGAGTCAAAGTGGAGCCCACCACCTGCCTCTACCGACACACCGTCTCAGCAGGTGGTCCTGTGACTCTCTGTCACCACTTGTACACGTTTTTAAATGGAGTGTGCAGCCAGTGCAGTGGGGCAAGAGGAAGGAACGGAAACAGCGGCGACGAAATGCCAATAACAAAGTCGCGACTGGGGCAGTACAGTGCTAATCTCAGTGCACACAGGGCAGATGAGAGACTTCGCATTGCAAGCGTCTGGTGCTGGAATGGGTTGTGAGCATTGGACTGAGCCTCATGTTCACGAGGGAAAGGGACGAGATGCTCACGCATTCTCAAAAATCCACCAATGGATCTGCCATTGGTGATTTTTTAAGTGGAAACTTTCTTAGTGGGGTTGATGGCGTCCTGTCAAAAAACTAATACATTTCCCCATAGACAGGTTGGTCGACCCAAAAGCTCTGATAAGATGTCTGGATACACGGCGTGTGCGTGAAACCGGGTTCCCATTGTGTCAAAACGGTTACTTGGAAATCCCGAAAAAGGAACGGTTCTAGATAAAACAGTACACACATCGATCATGAAGAAGGAGTGGAATAGTATACCTTTATCCCGTATACCACGTATTGGTATACGTTACATTGTTCGTGGATGCATTTACATAGTGTGCAAAAAATCCCGGGCCATCTCCACTAACGTGAAACCTGGGGAGGGATGAAGCATGCAGTGTATGAGTGTGTATTCTTGGCGCCTCGGAGTTTTTGCCTACGGAGATGAAACGGTTGGCGGTAGAGGTATGCAGATTTGCTGTAAAAGCCTCTTTGAAATACGAAGCTCCCTAGCGCATGGCGTAAATGAGTGTCCCTGTGTTTTTTTAGGACGCATTACAAAGTGCTCCAGCGTGAGGCGTAAACGAGTGTCCTGGTGTTTTTTTTTAGTACTCGTTATGTTCTAGCGCAAGTCGTAAACAACTTTCCTAGTGTTTTAGTACCGTGACTTCATTAGATGATGATTGCAATGAAGACGGACGACGACAGGAGGCACCAACAGCCACAGCCCCTACGGGGTGTTGCCCCTGAAAAATCGTCACATGGGTTCAATCTTCATTTGCAATTTGTGCCTTTGATGGTTTGACCATAGGTCGGACACACTTTCAGTAAAGGTTGATGCACTTTTAGCAAAGGTTTTGATGCAGTTTTGAAGTGAGAAAGCTTTCGTGCTTCTGTCAATTTTCTTTGGGAACTTATGGTAAATTTTTTTTACAGTGGTATCCACGCATACAGTATTTTTCATTTACAATAAAATTGTGTTACTGTTGTAGCATGAAAGTTCAGTGTACTAAAACAGAGGCCCTTTTCAGCGTCTACTAAGACAAATTCACTGCCTTTTGGTGTAGCCTGGCAACAAGCATGTACTAAACTAGTGCACATACTGAGACAGTGTGTGTCTACCAGCTGTTGGAGCTGAAAGAGAAGATCACCTAATGGTGCAGTCGGGAAAAAAAATTTGGAAGAAAAAAGCAACTTGGTTCGGAGTTGGGAGGTGTCGGGCATTTAGTCTGCAGATTTCCATTCATGTATGCTGATATGGCTATCTGTTGTTTTGAGGACCCTATGAAGTGGCCCTCCCATGACAAGTGGCCCTTCCATGTCAAGTTGTATCGCTGTTGCTGGAGATGGCCAACAGAATATACTGAGCACGCCACAGCAACGCACCTGTGCAAAGCTTGCCCAGCACTAGCGACGTCACAAGAAGCTTCAGCTGTTAAAATTAGATCCATTTGTAAAAGCTGAATGCCTCCTTTTCTTTCTCGGCATTCTCCAAATTTCATTCCCTGCACTTTTTCGTACCTCCCCTTCTACCCCTTCAGGGAATGATTCAATTCTTTGTGCTGAGGGGTGAAATGTTGAAGCAGGACTCTGGTTTTCACCTTTTGTTTCATCTGTAGCTAATCTACTAGTGTAAGCGTTGTGGTCGTTACTACTTTATTCAAGAAATTGGGAGCTATAAGTAATTAGGTGCGCTGTTTATTGTTTAGTTACATCAAATGCTACCATATTCCTCAGGTGCCTAAGCTAAACAGGTTGGAGGGGTACAGTGTGCATAGAAAGGTCCAGCCCAAGCAGAACAGTGCGTGCATGCGGCGTGCAGTCTGCATGGTTCCTAAATGAGTGCTGCCTGTTTTATTTTGGGTGACTTTCTCTCAGCCGTTATTGTTCCTCATTCTTTTCCCCTTTTCACCCTCACCGTGCAGTGAAGGTCCCCCAGATAGTGAAGATAGTGCAGACACAGAGTGGCGAGGGCATCAGCGTCACCTCCGTGCTCATGGAACTGATGGGCATGACGGCGACGGCCGCCTACAGCTACGCACAGCGCTACCCCTTCAGGTGAGAGCCACGCTGTCTGTGGGGGCCCCAGCACTGCTAACTCCTTGGCCCTTTGGACGTGGAGAGAACATGCCTCGTGCTCGTGCTTTTTAATTGTCTGAGGGTTTTCTTGGATGAGGATAAATGGTGCTACGGTGAATGCGACGAGACAATATGTAGACTGAGGGTGTGGCGATGCTTTTGGTGTCTCATGACACCAGTCTGCCTCCGATATGTGGCTGTGGCCTTGGCGTTTCCATTTAGACACTGATAAGGGTTATCATTGATAAGGGAACACTGATAAGGGTTATCATAATGTTATCATTTCGTTTAAGAGTGCGAATAGCGAGCACTCATATGCTATCAGTAATGGGGTCTTGTCAAAAGGGCCCTCACGCAGGTTTTATACGTGGGAAAAAAACTTGCGCAGTCGTAAGGTTGCGTGGTTAAGAGCATCTGCGACAATAGCTCTGTTCGATTCAGAAGTGGTGCAGGTAGTGGTGCAGAGAAATTTCTGTGGTACGGTGCACTGCACAGGCGTAGTTCCGCGTTGCCGTGCAGGCATAGTGGTCGGCTAATCATCCCCGCATGTCGTCCTGTACAACTTGAAGTTTATGGACACCTCGGTTGTTTTGAACACATCAGCGACGACGGGAAGTTCGTCCTGCATGTCTTCTAGCTTGATGTACATTTTCATGCCATTAGCAGTTGTTTTCCCGAGGTAGATGAAAAGCGAAGACGTTCATGCGTCAAGATTTTGGTTCACGTTAAAGATCCTCGGGAGGTCTTATTTGTAGCCCCACACAACGGCGTACCTCGTATTCGAGGTGTCACTTCAGCTTGTAAAAATTCCAAAGTTCGAAGGAACTTGATTTGGAAGTCTGCAAAGTTTGCTTGGCTTTCTGTTGATTCCCTCTCATCATTTGTGCCATGCTTTTGTGTCGCGACTCAGTTCCTGCATTTTGGAGCAAAGATCCCTTCTGTTGAACCGCCTTCTTTCACGCAGTTTGGGCAACACTTAAATGTGACCTTTGTCACCCCTCTCACACGGCAAACCTAATGTCATTCAAAGCAAATTTCATTAGCTGTAAACGATATATGCTTTCCGTGCTGGTCTACGCAGCAAAATAAACGTTTTTTGACAATGATAGCACTGACGATTAGGAAACTCGCAGGAATGCAAGATAATAGTGTACCGCAAAATACCGATCAAGCACTTCCACTCGTGCATGCAAGTGCTGCTGCTAGCCCATAATTTGAGTATTTGGAGTTCTCGCATACTACCGAACAAACCCCCCTTCCCCCTGCAACCACTCTCTGACAACTGAAGCTACGGAAACCAGAACCGCTGAGGAGCGCTTCTGGCTGCGCTTTCGTCTAATCCAAAATTCAATCCAAGAACACATTACATGCCGTATATTACGCGCATGCTCGCCATTTTGTTATTGTCGCCTGACAGTGTCAAATGTGCTCATGACATGCATTCGTATACAGTTAATAAGAAAGTCGAAGGCATGGAATGGCTGAACATGGAACGCTGAAAGGCAGCCTGCAGAAGCCGTTGCGACGAGATGCCACCGACTTTTGTTTCCAAAGTCGATGGCTGTTATCACAGAGGAGACGGTAGCGTCGTTGTTCAGAGGGTAGGGTATTTCCAACACACTGGATAGTTCCGGGGACGGTGAGCTGCATGATGACCTCACTGACATCGGTGCTCTGGCACCAGAACAGCGTAAGGGCTTGCGAAGAGAGTGCCTAGGCGTAGTCTTTAGATCCGAAATGGAAGACTCTTTGGACGGCTTCGAGATTGGTTAGAGCGAATGTCCTCTAATAAGGCTTTTGGTTGCACCATCTTTTTTATTAAAAATGTGTTTCTCCGAAAGCACTGCGTTATTTATTTATTTTTTTTTACTTGGGAGGGAGTAACATTTTTGTGCCACCATATTGTATTCCAGGGCAGTTCCGAACAAGGGCCCCCTCCCCAAAATACCCTGAACTATCCCCACGTTGAGGGGGGCACTTACTAGGTGTTCTATGGTAAATATGTTCATAATGTTTTTGATCTTTTTACTTCTTAAAGTAAGACGACTCGAGTCAACTTTTTAAATGAAGAAAGTGCAGCTCGGTTTTACGTGACATTTACATCACCAGCTCAGACAAGTAAGCACACCACATCTGGGTAGCAGCAAACATGGCAGAGCTTTGCGAAGCTGCTGTTTGTCTTTGTTTCTGCGTAAAAGCAACATTCAAAGGAATTGATTTACCGATACTGTTCTGACACTGTGCTCGTCGCTTTATTTCAAACTTTCTTGCTTGGGGAAAGGCGACTGTTGTCGAGAGTACTCATTCTGCTTAGAAGCTAATGTGAATGTGTTCTTCGAGCTCATTCAATCGCTGAATGCCATTTGGGTAAATGTCATTTAGTATTGTCGTGTGGCGCCAAACTAATGGGCATTCACAGCTAACGTCATTTGAGGCGTTTTTTTTTTCTCCAAAATGAGCCGGTTCCACCTAACGCTAATTTCAGAAACAAGCGGAAGTTTGTTACTAAACCTTAAAGCAGCACCGTCAAAGCTATTATATGATATATTTTACATGCCAGCTGGGTGAAGTTTATGGCCACAAGTAATAAAAAATTATGCTGTGAATTTGAGCAGTATTGAGGTGATAAGTTTGAATTTGGTGCATGTTGAATTGAAACAATCAAGTTGATGCGGCATAATTATGAAAGTAGTAGTAGTGTGTAGTAGTGCTCAACAAAAAAAAATGTTACAAAGAATTAGGCAATGTAGACCACTTTGTTAGACATGTTGTGAGAACTGCAAAGATTCATAGTGTAGTGGCACTGTACTACAGTGTAGGTAGCGAAGAATATTTGCATCATAGGGAATTGCTGTAATCAAAAGCAAGCTAAATGTGCGCAAACACGTAAAGAAAGTGTGTTTGTGTCCTCTACTTAGAAAGTGCTTGCCAATTTTTCACTTAACGTGTTAGTCATAGAATGAACGCACTTTGCATGCAAGGTAATAGTGTTTATTAATCCTCAATATCGACTACACGCTGCTTTTCACACACTGGACCCATTCTGACAGCAAGCCACTTACTGAAATGCCACTGCAAGTCCACGGACTCAACTTTGTTTTGTTATGGGCAGAGTTATTCTGCCTTCGTCTCAAGCCTATCCTCATTGCTCAAAGGTCATGCCAAGCTGCACTGAGGCCATATTGAACTTTATCGAAGACCACGACGACTTCCATACTACCATGCACGGCTCCTGACCCCGTCTTTCCCCATACTGCTACAACTCAATGGAAACATATTCAGCGACCTGACCAACCAACATCAGCGCTCCATTCTTGCACTCGACATCAAGCGAACCTTTGATAACATCTTGCACAACGCCATTCTCAAAGACCTTGCGTCCATCAACTGTGGGCAGCGACTACGATTACGTCACTGCCTTCCTCTCCAATCGCGCTGCTATGACCGACCAAACTTGGGCATTTCAGATCCAATACCTTCCAAGTTAAACCCACAAGAACTCCTCAGGGCTCAGTTATTCCCCCCTGCTTTTCAATTTTATGTACCATAGAAAACCTCCCACTCCCACTCAATGACTACCCAAACCTATGATAGGCTCTCTGTACTGATATCTCACTTCCAGATGCTCTATGGAAGTCCATTGACACAGCACAAGGACACCTTTAAGAGGGAAGAGCTGACTTTGCCCCTGAGAGACCAGTTCTCCTCACACGCAGCAAATGCACGACAGAAAGACAGCACAACTTACCCCAGACCCAGGCCTTTACATTAACAACCAACCCATGCCTAATGCACCTCATCTTCACATTTTAGGTGTCACCATGCCCAAGAGTGGATCAAAGTTTCAGACCATCAGTCCATTCCAGAAATCCCTCATGTAGCAATGTGACCATTTTCCCAGTGTCATTTGTATTTGCAGCACAAGACACTTACTCTAAATAGTTGTGGTATGTGAATATTTGAAACATTCAATATTTTGGAAATGGTGCCTGTAATTCTATTCGATTTGCAGCACAGCTTTACTGTTTGAAATATTTGAAGTTTTTGGATATTTAAAATTTACGAATGATAGAGCTATAAATGTTGGCTTTGCCACACGACATGCAGAATGTCAAGCTTCACTGCGTGACATACCTGTGTGTTGCAGCATAACACTAAAGCTTTGCAAAAAAAAGTAACACATGGAAGTATTGCACGGAAGTATTGCATGTTGGTGAAAGTTGAACACTACTTGTTTAAAATTGATGAGCTGAAAAAAAGTTTCTGGCCAATATCATGACATGAGTGAGAAATCAATAGTTATTAGTACTTGTAGGCTTTCAGTCAGGCCATACCAGCCGCTAGGGTGCCTAGGCTCTCTTCAATGACTGGACGGGCTGGAGCCATTCAAATATACTTCCTGTATTCACAGCATGTTGAGGGACCTGCATTTCTTCATGGCAGCACTTATGTGCCAAATATTTTGTCCCACTCTTTTGCGTCTTGTCTGATTATTTAGTTTTTCTTTCTTGTGTCATTTTCTTGTCTAGTACCCAAGATTTCTTTTCTCTCCTTTTTTTTGTAGCTACATTTTAGAAGCTGTGTATACAGTAAAGCAAGTATGTATTTGCATTCAAAATATTCGTTTCCATTTGCAATCGTATTTTACCCTTCGTATTCAATTCGCAGTCCTAAATTTGATATTCGCACACTTCTGCTGAACAGCACTAAGCTGAAACACTAAACTCCGCAGCACAAGAGTCAGCAATATTAAACTTGGCGGCACAACTCAGCGAGAAGTAATGCTCACACATTCTCTTATCATACAAAAAAGCTTGATTTGATTTGATTGTAGGGTTTAACGCGCCGACGCAACGCAGGCGATGAGGCGCGCCGTAGTGGAGGGCTCCGGATTAATTTTGACCACCTGGGGATCTTTAACGTGCGCCGAAATCTCGTACACACGGGCGTTTTTGCTTTTCGCCTCCATCAGAAAAGCGGCCGCCGCAGCCGGGAATCGAACCCGCGACCTCGTGCTCAGCAGCGCAATACAAAAAAAAAAAAAAAAAAAAAAGCTTAGGTGCTCCCGCAGTTTCTTTCTTTTAAAATGCCAAATGCTGCAAATAGGAGCAGAAACAACAATCGGCTGTCACTGTGGCTTTACTCCGTGTTCGATTGGCTCCTATGATAGTCAGTAAACTGTGTCCCACGTTCTGTCTGATCCCCTTCTCCAAACACTCAGGTCGAAAACCCGCCTATTCTTCCGGCTCGCTTTTCCATGGTTGGTGAGCATCACTTTTGTAGATGCCTGTGCGCTGCCACTGCGAAGGCCATCACAGTGCTAAGCTCCGTGGTACTCAACACTTCCGCCCCTGAGCAGAGAATTGAGAGCAACGTCGACCTGAGAACCCAAAGTAGATAATATATGTGCACTAGGCTCCCAGTTCCAAGCCAAACTTACTGACGAGGCCTTTAATGCCAACTTTGCAACAGTCTGGGGTACGAGAACACAGTCAACCAAATTCAGGCATGTGCACCTCACTGCCCAATCTTCCTGTGTACCTCTCACTTCTCTGATGGCGAACTCAGTCTTGCGGTGAGCAATTCTGCCAGCCATGGTTGCGTCTCCGATGCTGCCCTCCCAAATCTCGAAATACCACGCTTCCAGAGGTTATCACATCTGGCTAGGATTTCGGTATTAACTCGGCACTACCGCTCGCGGGAACCCAGTTCTACCCAAAATCAATAAATTCAAGTGTCTCTGTTTTTTCGCCACTACGGTGTTATGCATGAGGCCGTGGAATCGCAAACCACACTACGTTGATGCGAGGACAAGAGAAGTGACGCCAATTCCAAAAGGGCAGGCACTGCTTCCCCTGCAGCAAAAGGAACTACATGGCCCACGTCTGCAAGGCCACAAGATCCTTACATTGCAGTCACTGTTTGCACCGGCACCTGACATTGCTGTGTGGTGGGGCAGAACTCACTCCAAAGCACACTGCCAAGCCTGTGCTGGTAATGACATCTGACCCAGCACCCTTGGTGGCAACAACATCGACCAGCAACATTTTAACAAAAAGATGCAATGAGTATTGAAAAACTTTCAAGTTCTGCACTACAGTGACGGAATATGGGCAGGAATGACACAATAGAGGTCGGCACTAAAAACAAAATGATAGGAGTGGGTTAGCATTTTCGTGTTCTATACGCCTCGAGCTTCGCGATCGCTGCGCCGCCTGCCGCCGCTTCACCACGGCGTTGACGGGAGTTGCGCTGCGTGGCTGATAGGGGCTCGTTCAGTGTTTTGGTTCTGTTTTGCTTCTTTTCGCCTTTCCGGGCCCCCAAAAAACTTGTTATGGTGACGTATATTAGCAAAGAGTGTGTAGGCGGCTGATGAGGCGGTGCGGCAGGGCCTACATTTATTTAGAGTTGCGTGGGGACGACAACATGGGCCCGAGAATCGGAGAGCGCCCGTGGAGTGCGGCCGAGCAGTACGGAGGCCATGATGTTCTGTGTCGCGTGGCTCGTCCTGCGTGTCGAGGCCACGCGCTGCTGACGCTGGCGGCAGTGGCCAATGACGATGATGGTGGCCGCTACAGGTGCGTTTAGTTCGCTTAAAAAGCAGGCTGCGTCTTCGTAGAGTACGGGATCGCCTGAAAGAGTATACCCGGGGACGCGGTTCTGCGCACTTTGTCGCGGCTGTTTCAGGCATCGGCGACGGTAGCAGCATATCACCACTGTCACCTCCAAATACGTCAAGCAGAAATGAATTTTCTGTCGCATCGTTTAGACCTGATACTGGCGAAGTGAGAGGTTAACTTCATTTTGCAGCGTGGACAACGAATGCGGCTTCGTTTCGAATATATACGTAGCAGAAAAATATGTTCCGGGGACATGATAACCCAATCCCGGACAATAACTTATGCCTTTTATAAGAATATAAAACATGGGAAAATGTTAAGTATATTCCAAGCCTGTGCGTCGTTAAATATTTGCCCACACACGCCTTATAGCAAGAGCCAAGGCAATCTAATATGAAACCACGAAAAAATAAATGCTGTGCAAGTGTGGAAGAAACATAATAGCTCTAACAGAAATGAAAAAAAAAAAAAAAAAACAGTGCAGCTTCTGACATGGTAAAGACGTTTGTCGAAACTTGAGCCAGATAGGGGTCACCAGACCAACTATACGCGAAATGCACTGCTATTTCGCGAAACATGGGGGGGGGGGAGGGGGCTGTGTACAAATGCGGAACGGAATGTACAAATGCGGAACGGAATCAAGCAATCAATGCTTAAGTAATCACACACACAAAACTCCCGTTCACTGTCCTTTTGTTTTTCGACTTCAATGAACAGCTGATCGTACGGTGGACGCATTTTTGGAAGTATACATGTAGGTAGTTAAACAAGCGATGAAAGGGGTCGTTGGAAGTGTGTGGCATGTGATAAGGCCCTCTGATTTTCGTTTCTGCTTTATTCTACCATATGATGATATTTCGTAGAAGGATTTATTCGCAGACGTGGATTATATTCTAAGCCCGTCTCCGCGCTGCTTGCAGAGGATATATGTAGCAGATGAATGTTTGCGGGCGCTCACCTCACGACAAGACGACTCTGTCGTGTGCTGATCCCAGAGTATAATTATGCATTGTCCATTGTACTTTTGTTGAATATTCCCGGAATTAACACAGACTGGCTTGTAAATGGTGGTGATTAATATCAGATGTATAATATTGGCAAACGTAACTAGCGTGCTGTCAGGTATGAGTGCTCCGCTGAATATGTAAGTGCACAAAACTGATTTACATCGTAGCGTAGTATGAACATCTGAGGAACCGGTGGTTACGGAGACACTGCTAGTAAATTCAGGGCAGTGTAACTACAATCGGCTCCATCATACACCGGTTCCGCGACGCTGTCCTGTGACAGACACCTGGCGCTTATACAGACCGAATATACCACACTAAGATCGCGTCAGAAACATTTACACTCTCGTAAACACACCCCATTTGCGTACAGAGTGACTGCTCCACATAAACATGGATTTCAAATGCCCGCGAATGGTAAATCTCTGTCGTGAACGTGCCGCAAAAGCAGGGGCGACAGCGGGGAGCGGGACGCGGACTCCTGCGGCTGCTTTCGAAACGGGCCGCTAGGGGGATTTCAGTGGCGCCCCTACAGGCCGCGCTCGAGGCGTATAGTGCCCCCAGTGCTTGTCTGGAAGCAAACGATGCTTTATTCACTGCGAAATTAATCAGTGTAAGCTAAAATTTTGATTCTCGCGCCAAAACATGTGCTTGAATGACGTTCGCAATGACATCATAAGAACAGGTCTTTCAGCTAAACTTAGTCTGGAGCGGAGACTTGCGTACTGTTAGTCATCGTAGATGGCGCCACCACACCACGGCAAGTTGTTTTCTGCCTTTGGTTTGTTTGTGACCATATTTGAAACTGGCTTGTTTTTGTTCATGAACAAAACACGTAATTGTTTCGTGAAACATGCTGCTCGCTCGACAAATATGGTTACGTAAGACACCGTCGCTTGCGTCAGTCGGCCAGTGTCGTCTGAGACAACCCCAAAGGCCCGCAGTGCTGTGCATCTAAACGTAGTACCAACAGCAGCACGCATCGGTACTTCTATGTTTACGTGTGCTTTCGTAACTTCCAATGTTTGTCCCACCATTCTTACTGATATAAAAAGAATGTGCCCTAAATTTAAGCGGAAATAGCTCGTTCGGCAAGCTTATAAATTCTGCATAATTTGTGTGTGCTTTTTTCAACCTCCGCCAATCACAGAGCTGGCTGGTATAACATCAGAGGTTCTGTTGCGGGAAATGACCTTGTGGGTCACATGGCCATTCCCTTTTTTCCTAATTATACACTTATTTGAGAGAGGTTTACGTTAAAAGGTAGTGTCAGCATGATTTTAACGAGGCAATCTTTTGAATGAACCAAACTTGCGTTTTGTCTTCATGGCCCCTTTAAGGTCTGCATTATTTGTTTGAAGTTTGTGATAAAATTGATATTCATGTTATCGAGAGAAAACAGTCTTTTTAACTAACAAACTTGTATTTTGTCTTCACGGCATCTTTAAATGTTTGACAAGACCTTTTCTACAACAGCCATGTGATGGCACCAAGTTTTAGTCAACAGTAAGCTGCTTGCTGCTGATGTGTGTCTTGTTTCTGCACATGTAGGACAGCACTGCAGCTTATTGGTCAGACACAGCTTTAGCTGCGATTGGCAGGTCAGGTCAGGGACAAATTTTAAAGGTTAATCCACACCTCACAGTCACCAAAATGCTTTTTCTCGGCTGGACTACCTTTAGGATGCCTGCTGTGATTGCAGCGACCACCTTTCAGCCCAATCTAGGGCTTTGTACCTGGCCCTCAGAGAACCCTCGCCAGACGACACTGCAGCAGACGACAAGCTGTCATCCCTGTGGCACAGCTTGATGTAATAATCAGCATCAATGAAAAAGCCCAAGTTGGCAGCACTGGACCATCCAATTGTGGAACGATTTGAGGGAGAAGGGCATACGGTGTGAGGTTCTGCTTCTGATTTAGGCGCCAGGAGTGAATATCCGTGCTGGCAACTTTATCCCCATTAAAAAAAAAAAAGCGCGCCAATCCACCCTGTGAAGGTGGTTGGAAAGCGAAGCTGTAAGCGATGCCCACAACAATTACCCATGCGATTTCACTTGAATTCACACGCGCGGCTGTACAAAGAGTGAAACCAGACACAAGTGAAATGCATTTAACCACACCCTTTATTACTTCAAAGAGATATTCGTTGCTAAGGTTAAATCTGCATGATCCATAAATGGTATTTGGTTGAGTTGTATTGGTGAAGTACCTGAGTCGAAGCTCAAACACTGGGTTAGACGATCTCACTTCTTCTTCATCTCTGCCGCCACTGACGGAGGTGATGAGATCGGCGGCAGAGACGGAAGAGGAGTGAGATGCTATGCATTGCTGTGAGCTTCCTTTAATTTTTACTAACTCCTAGCGCATGCGCAAGGCGTGCACATAGCTACTACACGTGCCATGGGCACAACGGCGCAAGAGGTCGCGGGACGCTATCCCATGGCTTTGTGCAAAAATGCGGGGGGTAAACCCACAGATGTTCTCGGTGAGGGCACCGTCTGTCTTCTCCATCTCCACGTGGGCTTGTAGCTCAAACGGTAAGACAATGGGCTCTCACTCTGTTTCTCCATCCGTTCCAGGTTCGATTCCTGGTGGTGCCAGTAACTTCTTTTATTTGTTCGTATGAGTCTTCTGCTGACACCAGCGGTCGCAAAAGAACCCTTGGGGTGTAGAGGTACAAAGCTTTGCTTTAAAAAAAAAGAAAGACTCAGCTTGCACTAGTGGCACAAGGCTGGAGAAACAGCAGAGCTGGCAGCCTTACCTAGGAGGAAGTTATTCAAGCTCCTTGTTGGCCTTGCGGACTCGCACTTGCTCCTCGGGGAAGCACGTGGGAATGTAAACAACTCCCCGACTCTTCTCGGACATGTCCCGAAAGAGGAGAAACCATGTGGCTTCCTGGGCCAACATCTCGACCGCCTTGAGCATGTTCAAAGCGAGCACCTTGAGCACTTCGAGGTAACCAATGTCGCCGCGGTCCTTCAAAATCTCTGCCACGGCCTTGTGCAGGTTAGACATTCTACGGTCGGCCTTGTTCATGTAGTCGGTGAAATACGTGGCACAGGCATAGTGATCGAGAATGACCTCAATGATCATGTTGGAGTTGAGGACGGAAGCAATCCAGGGGTTGAATGAGTCGACCCACTTCTGATCGGGGCATCGCTTGCACAAGACACAGGGACGACGGACTCCGGCTATGAAAATCTCCAAGTGGTTGACCCTCGTTGTACACGCCAAAGCGGCGATAAGACTGTTCAATATCATCGAGCATTGTGTGTTCCGGACAGTTGTGCATCTTTTCATAGGGGCTGTTTAGCTTTCGAATTCATTTGCGCTCATCTTTGTTTCCTTCTTCATCATCTAATTCACTGCTGGCCATTGCGAACGGGGTCGAGTAGAGAGACTTGATCTTACGCGCCTGAATCAGGTATATCTGCAGAAACAACAACTCCTCATCGCTGTTATCGTAAAGCAGAGAAATCGGGACCCTAGCTTCTCCCGGAGCCGTGACCAGGTAGTGGCAAAACATGTTACACAGCAGCAAGATGGAAGACACCAACCAAGGCAGATGAAGGGATGATTTAATGAGCGGCTGATTAGCATGAGCACTCGGGGTACATGCTATCGTCTTCTTCTACGTCGGGTTAACATGGTGAAGCGCACCAGTGGTGGTTTGTTCCATCTCCTAACATTTTGCACTCTGCATTTTCTTGGTATTTTTTCAGGGCATTCCTGATAAGACGCAAACTCGCGGTGTGCTCGCATTTCCATGGTATTTTTTTTTGCGTATAGACTGCACAACCAAGAGCTTAAACAGCTCTACTCTGAAAAAAGGAATGTGTTTGCAGATGTGACGCCTCTTTTGCCAATCTGTGCTCTCATCCCAGTACAACAAGACCGGGCTTGCTTCATCCAACTGAGCCTGTTAAACAAGTAGCACACTGCACTCACCAAGGAAATTTGGTGTTCAAGAAAGCAATCCACTGACCACGTTGTCGCATGCAGACGTGCAAGAACACGAACCGCACGAGGTAGCAGGTCCTGTCAACAGTTTCTTGCAAGTGGTGTAAATGCCTTACATTTACATTGTGGTCTCACAGAAAGTGTAATGAAGCCACTGTCACATACATGAAATAACTGTCACGTGTCGTGTCTGGGAAAAAAAGAACGGACGAGGGAAACAGAGACAGGCTTAAAGGGGCCATGAAGACAAAATACAACGTTGTTTCATTCAAAAAGTTTTTGCGTTTTATAGTGCCCCCAGTGCTTGTCCGCCAGCAAACGATCCTTTATTCACTGAAAAATTAAACATGTGAAGCCAAAATTTTAATTCTCTCGCTAAATCAAGTGTTTCATGACATCAGCGATTATGTTTTCAGGGAACGTACCTAACACGAAAGTTAGTGTGTTCTCTATGGCTGCTGCGAATAGCAAACAGTCTTTTGCGTTGCTTTGTTCACCATTCGCCATCATAGATGGTGGGACAATAATGCTCGAGGATCGCTGTCCGCACTTGTTCTGTTTTTGTCCGGATTTGTACCTGGCTTTGTTGCGATTTATAGTAATCATCCATGAAAGATTGAGTATGCTTGAGCAGCAGGGTCACAGAAGTGGCGATGTCGCTTACACCAGTTGGCCAGTGTCGTGGTAGACAAGCGCAACACATCCCACGGCTGTGCAGCTTCAGCCGGCAGCATAGTGCGCCTCGTACGCTCTGGTGCTTCTATGTTCACGTATTAGTTCATAACTTCATAGTTCACGTGTTAGTTCATACCCCACCATTGTTACTGCTATAAAAAGAATGTGTAGTAAACTTAAGCGTGAACATCTCATTGTGCAAGCTTATAATCCTTGTTTAATTTATATTGGATTCTGTCTGCCTCACCCAACCGCAACAAGCTGCCCATAATGTGTCATGAGTTCAGTGTGCGAAAGTAGCTAGGGTGTCGCATGCCTCTTCTCTGGTTTCCTCATTGCACAGCTTATTTTAGTGAAGCTTGTGTCGAAGTTGGTGTCAGTGTTATTCTACTAGGGAATGTTTCCAATGAACCCAACTTGCATTTTATCTTAGAATAGAAGATAGAATGCAAGTTGGGTTTATCATAGACTGCTTTGTCCTGATAACAATGATATTCCCGGCCGCAGTGGCCACTTTTCTGATGGAGGCGAAAAGGGAAAACGCCCGTGTGTACCAGATTTCAGCGCGCATTAAAGATCCCCAGGTGGTCACAATTAATCTAGAGCCCTCCAGTACGTGCGCCTCATCGCCTGTGTTACGTCGGCGCGTTAAACCCTTCAATCAAATCAACACGTCACTGCATAGTGTGAAATATGAAAATTTTTCAGTACTACTTGCGGTTTTTTTTTTTTTTTTTTTTTTTTTGTCTGAGAAATGTCTTTTGTGGCTGGAATTGAGCTGAGTGAGGTACTGAAGCCTACTCATTCCAAATTAAACAAAGTGTTACTTTCTCTTCATGGCTCCCTCAAGAAAACAGACATTTATCCCAAACCGCGTAAAACCACTGAATCACACAAAACCAACCAAACAACACAAACCAAACAAACTCCTAAGCAAAAGGTTAATACTCAACCCCAAGAAAAACTGTGTGGTCCTCTATGAAAGTGAACACAAAGTCCTACACCAAATGTCCATAAACATGCATTCCTTGAGTGACCAGCATTGACGTGGGGGAGTCTCAGCGTGGCTGTGAAGAGCTGGAGCCCTGCGTGCTGTAGTCTTGATGTAGTGTGATCAGCGTAGTGCAGCTCAGATTTGGGAGTTTTGCCGTTGTTGGGGTCGTCACAGTAAAGGTCGATGGTGCAATGCTGCTGCATGAAGACACTTGCCCATCGCGGCTGGGGCCGCCAAAGCATCGGTTGGCAGTGCGTCAAGGAGCTTGGGCCACTGCGCCGTCGTCTTTCTCCCACCCAGGCGGCCGCAGCGACCTCAATGTCCGACAGCGTCACCCTGGCTTGGTCGTCCGCAAACTGGTTGTCTCCTGGCACTCCTTGTGGGTTTGGTTTTCCTCTGCCTACTTTCTACCTTGAGCTGCGGCCTTCAACCATCTCGTCAGGCCTATTGTGGCATTCCTTCATTGGTCTTTCTATCTCATCTCCAGCTTCTCTGGCAGGGCGCTGCCCTATTAGTCATGCCATTGGCACCACATTTGAATTTTCTATCTTGTCTTCTTTTTGTGCCACCGAAATTCTGTTCTTGTGAGCTCCTCCTCTTTGATTTCGTTTCGGGTTATTGCCCCCAACTTATGACACAACTCAATGGAGCCAGGGGAGCAGCACGTCAAGCGCAACCTGCAGTGTTGTGATACGCAAACAGAGCCTTTGCATTTTCGTCGTTGGAGGCCAACAGAGTCTGAAAGCTTGGCTATTCAGCTGCAGAGTGTGTGTTACTGACCGGGCAATCGATGTTGCTAGTGGATGCATGCTTTGCCACAGGGTACGGTGTTGGCTCTGTGTTTCAGTTCTAATGAAAGCTGCAGTAGCCAAGCTACGAAGTCTCTTGTCCACGATATTTCAGCCCAGATTGCTGCATCAACGATTTTCAAGGGAAGCTTGTATTGGCTGACTTGCACCGTTGGGGGTGGCATACACCAAAACACCTTGCGGCAAAGCTAACTTTATCCACATAACCTAATGACGACGACGATGCCCCTGAAGTGTTTGGCACGTACTCACTCAGTGGGATTGGCCAGGGATAAAGTGTTGACTGCTCCAACATCCACGTTCTCTAATGACAATGATAATGATGATGTCCTTGAAGTGTTTGGCACATACCCATTCGGGAGGGATGGGCCAGGGATTAAGTATTGACTGTGCCCATGTTGAGTCTTATAGATTGAATTATAGATTGAAACCCTCCTGGGGATTCCCAGGCATAGCTCTCGCTCACCGTTCACGGCTTGTGTGGACGCACGTGCACAGGTGGTGCCCTGTATCTAGCCACAAAGGGAGCCAATCAGCATCGTCGTTCGCATCATGTCACATTGCAGGCGCGGTCGCCCGCTCTCCTTGGGCAGTTCACCTTTTAGCGCAGCATGAATTGGCCATGCGGTGTTCGCTTCGCAGAAGAGTGGGCAGCTATTGAAGAACGGAAACGTTTCCAATAATTGCAGAAGAATGATCTACATAGCATAAATCAAACATTTGCATTTGGGTAAAGCTCAGCGAAATGAAAAGGTTTCGTTTTGGTCGATTGATGGTTTTGCGTTTTCATTTCGGTGGTTGCCTTTTTATTTTGGCAGAAGTGTTTTCGTTCTTCTCTGGTGGTCATTGCGTCTCGATTTTGGTCATTTTTGTTTTAACTGATGTCAAGCTTCACGTGCAATCCTGTTTCTGGAGGGAAGGAGTTATTATTATTTTTTTTTTTTTTTTCGGTTTTTACCCAAGGAGATCTTTCAACATCCCTGTCGGCCACATTTTCAGTGATCGTGTCGAGGTGCAAAACATTAGCACAAGTTCAACGGCAACCACTAACAGCATCCTACTTTATTGAGTGGCTCCATGAGGGGCCAGCACTTCCTCCATGTGGTGTTCAATATCTTTGCTTCCATCAAGGCCAAGAAAGATGAGCAGCCTCACAGTGAGGATTCGGCAGTAGCCATTCATGAGAAGTTCTTTCCCTTCAGCATTCTTGCCTTCACGACCAGGCAGGAGCGACTGCTCGGTGCAAAGAAGAGGGAACTGGATTGGCAAAGTTGTTGGTACTCGGGCAAACATTTTGAGCATAGAATAATCGGAAAAGCTCTCTCTTCACATCATACCGCGTTGAAATGAGATGGACGAGGTTATCCGACGCGGTTTATTTGCTAGTTGGACAGGATTGTGTTGCCAGCACCAGTGTTCTGGGGCAGTCCTCGGGGCAAAAAATCGAGCACTATGTGCGAAGGGTTAAAGGCAGGCAAAGAAAAGAGAGATGGTACCCTGCTGATCATTCCAGGTAGAACCACTAAACAAGCTACGCAAAACCTTTTATTTAGTGGCTCTATAGGTTACTCAGTCTTTTTTTCTTTATTATACCAACCTTTTCCTTGACTATATTTTCTTGAGGGAGTGTGTTGCACATAAAGAGAAAGGGGAGCAAAGGCAAGGGGAACTAGTAGGACAACAGGCCTAGGGTCCCATGTTCTCTCAATTCCTTTGCTACACCTATTAAATCACTGGCTTCATAGCAGAACTCATGCGGCCATGCTGCGGATAATATAAGATCTGAAGTGGAGCTATGAGCCTCTCTCATTGAGCTAGCATCACTGACAAGCCCCCGTATTGCCACACCTGCTGTGTTAGAAGCCTGTCCGGAATCTCTCCTGCATTGGTGTAGTTATCAGCCATGCAGGCTGTCCGCCACTTCTGCACCCATTCTAGCCACCTTACCCATACTGGCCCTACCCAGCACAGCTGTTCTGCTTGTGCGAACGCATGGAGACTATGCTTGAACCATTTCCATTTCTAGTGAGCATAAAATACACCAGATGTCACTGCTATGCTGATGAGGTTAGCGTCGCTAAATAAAGGCTTATTTAGTGGCTCTAGATGAGGTTAAGGCCCCTAAATTACCCTGGGCAGCGACCGGCGGCACCTTATTGCGAGTGCGCCGTTAGCGTCACCTGTTGAAGGTCAGCCAAACTGATGACGGTCGCTGTAAACAGTATATAATGTGCCTGATGCTTTTTCATGGAATGTAAACGGGCAGTTATAGTGCATTTACTTAAGCAAGGAAAGGGTGCCTCATTTTCTGCAAGTCATCAACCGATTGCGCTGGCCGGTCGTCTGAGAAAATTGTTCGAACTAAGTTTTAAATAGAATATTCGCCGGTTTTCCTGCGCGCACTTCGTTCGAATTTCCCCGGGTTGTTTGCCTCGTAGGCTGAATGGCGCCCCTGTCGAGAGATGGCGCAGCGTCCCCGTGTACCGTAAGGTCCCTGTATTTTTAGTGTACCGGGTGTACCGAAAAGTTGTAGGCGCTCTCCCTCGCATCGTGTCCCTCGCTCCTCACGGAGCACGGAGCGGTCTCCCGTTACACGGTACTCGGTAGTGGGCGGAGGAGGAGGGTACAGAATACGTTGAAGCTGATCCGCACGTTTCTTTCTCCGAAACTGCAATTGCGATGTTCCTCAACTGGTGTTGCGGGATTTTTAGATTACTACTTTATCGTGACTACGCAGCCAAACCTTCATTTATTCGTGCGTTCTGGAAATGTTAGTAATTGGTGCACGGCTATTCGAAATGGCCGTCGATGGTTTGAAATGGGCCATGAAGTCAGAATACAACCTGTTCGGTTTGATAGAACTAGCTAGCCTTTCTTGGCCAACTCAGCTGTACTTCAGCCACAAAAGACGTGTTTTTTTTTTTCCGAAAAAAAATATTGAAAAAAAAACGTTCAAATTTCGCGCTGCATGACGTCAGCAGTGGTGCAATAGAAGGAAATACAAGCATAGTTATCACTGGGTTAACTGCGCGTTAGCGTTCAAGTGATCCCATGAAACAGAGCTAAAGACGCCGCTACAACTGTGGAGTCGTGTTTTCTGTCTGTCTGTCTGTCAGCCGGCCAAGAGTTCAAAGAATTCTTGAACAAGTAGTATATATAAGCAAAACCTTTCCAAACTACTATATCTGTATCATACGTCATATTTGTCCACGTTGTTGAGCAAAAAGAAACCATTTATACGTAACTTATACTAGCACTGTTCTTTCAATTAAACGTGGGTGTGCTCGATTTTTGCGATAGCAAATTTTAAAAAATATGCAGAAATTCAGAGAATCGTCTACTAATGCGTAGAATTCTCATTCCGCTTGTCTAGAGTCGCGTGGGAGCTCTTTACAGTCCATTTTTTTTAAGTGCAGAGCACTTTATGGGCTCGCCTTGTCGTCGTAGCTCGCTGTAACGCTCGATGTCAAGCGACTGCCGGAATCAGGCGGCGCAGCGAGATAACGGACCCAAGTGGAGCCTGGTGTACCGTCGTCAAGAGGTCACGCCGAGGCTTCGAAAACCACGCGTTTTAAATAGTCATAACCGTTCGAATCTCGGGAACCGCTGGCGCTTGTCATACATCTCCCCGTTGTTTAGCGCAAAGAAAACTGCATGTACATTTCAGGCAAAATCTGTGTATATAACCTGTAGCCCCCACCGTTCATTTAGTTAGGAACGCCCGTTGGGTTGGTTTTTACGATAGTAAGCGCAAAAAGCGGCCGCGCAAGAAAAAAAAAATGGCGTGTTCGAAATGCCGCAGAAATGCTCCAGCCGCGCAAGAAAAAATTAGCAGTGGCTTAGTTTGGCCAGAGTCCTTCAATGCTTTACATTGAAGGACTCAGGTTTGGCTATGCCAGGATATGCGTAGCGTGACCTAAGGTTCAGCTGGTTATTCTTAGCTTTCCTGGTTGTCTAGGATTAGCTTGATTATCATGCTTACCGCTGCTTCAATGACGCACACACGGTATACGCATTATGTGACGCATGTATATTTATCGAGCGGCATCCGGCGCAGCGTTACCAATCGCCCCAGAGCTAAGCTGGTTCCACAGGCGCACGCCGGGGTTGCTGCGACGCACGAGCCATCGGTTCCACACCCGGCCACCCCTCGCATGAGCATCAAGTGGACCGGGCTGCCACGTGCGGAACGGAGGTCGGCGAAGACGCTGGGCGCGTGGGGTGTGTGAGAGACGCCGGGCAGCGAGCAACGTTCTGTGCGCCGTGTGACGTCACTGCTCCTCGCGCATGCGCAGCACGGCTCTCCGGGAGCCACGCGAAACTGTTCAACCTCGGCCAATGTAGCTCACGCTACAAAAAAATGGCCCGTTTTCGAAATGACGCAAAATGGCTCCAGCGTACGAAATTAAAGCGAGCACAGAAAAAACAACTCCCGCTGGCGCAGTTTCGGGCAGGGGGCGCTCGAGCACTGCGAGGGCGGGACATTTCGATTGCATATTCATCAAGAGACGAGTGAGACAGGGCGGCGAAGAGCGTGATGGGTGGTGGCAGTGACCGGATAACGGCGCCATCACTCATTATGGAGAATCACTGCTCTGCACTTCCGACAGCTTTCACATTGGGCGAAACGGCTTTAATATATATATATATATATATATATATATATATATATATATATATATATATATATATATATATATATATATATATATATATATATATATATATATATTACAAAATATCTGTCCGACAAATTGTCTCCATTTAAGCTATAATAACGATTAACGACGGAACTTACGGGAAATCTGTATTTTTGTGGAAATGCAGAGCGGTACATGGTTCGCCATTATCGCTATTTTTTTTCTATTAAAAATTTCTTATTTTCTGGTTTTCCATAATTCTTTCCGACGAATTATCTCCATTTACGCTATTATAAGGATTGCAGGTGGAACTTCCGCGAAATCTGCACTTTTGTGAAAATGCAGGGCGTTACACGGTCGTGGCTGGGGTGGGGGGGGGGGGGCTACTCTGCAAAGAATGCTACGCAAAAAAGCGTTTTGTCCTAAATTACAGAAAGGAGTCGTTCCCGAGCCTAGGCCTCGAGGCGGCATTCCAAGTCCGACAGCAACGAAATGTTCGAATGGATGGCGCGCGAGTAGTGCGAATGCGGGAAAATTGAATTGCCTCGTTGTCTTTGTTGTGAAATTTGTTGTTTTGAAATTCGCAAGTTCGAATCTCCGAGAGCACATGTTTTTTTTTTAAGTTGATTTATTTGTTTTTTGGGCAATGTTTTCTATACTGAATAACGCTCATTGCTCCACGAGCGAGTTCGCAGAACGCGTACAGACTGACACTGATAACGCTGACGAGCTCTCGTTGTGCGTGGTGGTGCCGTAAGCACCGGCTGCTTGCGGGCGCAGTCCGAGGGTCCCGAATCAGCCGACCCTTGGCCTGGTGCGAACACCCCTCATACGATACAGGCACGGGAAAAGCGCATGCCGCATTTGAGCGTCTCCGGTGACGCGCAGGGCGTTCATCCACTGCGTACCCCTCGGATAAAGTGGTCGTTTCGATTCCAAGCTGTGCTGGCAGGCTTATCTGACGCATTTTACCGCGGGCATGGCAGAAGCGCGATATATACCGATTACTGAGACGTCGAGAACGCGGTGTTTCTCCTTTGAGGCTTTATAAAATAAATACCGTCTTATCGACCGGACAAACGACGGAAAGTGTGTTCATTTGGGCCAGTCTACGCAATGCAAGCAATAACAGAGGTCTGACAAAATTCAGTGTCCCTCTAAACGCGGGAGGGTTGAGACGGGAAGGCAAGAGCGGGAGAGGTTCATGGGCGAGAAAGATAAGATGGGAAGAAGAAGAGAATACTTGTCAGGGGCGGCAGAAGACTATCGTCTTTAGACGACAGTTGCAACGAAGCGAGCAGATATATGCGTGTAATTATTTTTTTACGTTTGCGTTACTAGGCTCATTCCCGTAAATGGCTAAGGCGTCGCGCTGCTGAACACGAGGTCGCGGGTTCGATTCCCGGCCGGCCGCGGCGGCTGCTTTTCTGATGGAGGCGAAAAGCGCAAACGCCCGTGTGTACGAGATTTAGGCACACGCTAAAGACCCCCAGGTGGTCAAAATCAATCCGGAGCCCTCCACTACGGCGCGCCTCATCGCCTGCGTTGCGTCGGCGCGTTAAACCCCCACAATCAATCAATCAGTCAGTCAATCAATCAAATCAATCATTTGCGTAAAAACTTGCGCGCTCGTTAGTCGTGCCCGAACTGACGCCACCACACCGAAGCAGAAACGATAACAACTATATTAGGTCATGCGAGAAAAATTGATTGATTGATTGATTGATTGATTGATTGATTGATTGATTGATTGATTGATTGATTGATTGATTGATTGATTGATTGATTGATTGTAGGGTTTAACGCGCCGACGCAGCGCAGGCGATGAGGCGCGCCGTAGTGGAGGGCTCCGGATTAATTTTGACCACCTGGGAATCTTTAACGTGCGCCGAAATCTCGTACACACGGGCGTTTTTGCTTTTCGCCTCCATCAGAAAAGCGGCCGCCGCGGCCGGGAATCGAATCCGCGACCTCGTGCTCAGCAGCGCAACGCCTTAGCCACGGTGGAGGAATCTTAGCCACTGAGCCACCGCGGCGGGTAGGCGAGAAAAATATTGCGGACCCCGCGCACGGGTGCGAATCGAATTCACGCGAAGCTTTCATCGTGGCACGCCTGAATTGGAAGGTACTATAGCATGTGGCATTTCCTTTAAGGGGTTATTGTACTTGGCGGAGTTTATTTTTCAGAACTGTGAGCAGTGATGAATGCGTCGAGAAATACGAGACGTAACGAGAAAAATGGAGGAAGCTCGCACTAACGCGTAAGACTTGAAGGTATAGCGAACTGTACGCAACCTTCACGACCATCAGGAATGTTTAGGTTCACGATTGCAGCCGATTTGATTCTTCCTCGCTGCCGCAACGACCTTTACTCCGTCATTGTTGCTATAAGTGTGAGCTTCTTCTTTTTCTTTTTTTTTTGCATGTGATAATCATTGGACATCACCTTGGAGGGGGCGTACGCTATGAAGTGTCTTTCTCGTTCCGAGCAACTGTTGCCACGATTGCGGCTAACGCTGGAGTTTTTTGTTTGTTTGTTTGTTTGTTTTTGCCAATGTTTGCCAATCTCCCTAACCGGGCGTGCTTGGCTTGACAAACGCGCGCAGGGGACGCTGGGTGGTCGTCGCGAAGCCCGCGCTCACGTGCGCGCGCTCGGCTATTTGGCGGCATTTTAACTGCGGGCACGAAAAATTGCGATTTGCTAAACAGCTTCGCTGTTAAAACGTCCAACGTCAAGATCTCCTTGGCGAAGATGCCACCAGCTCCGTGCGCGGAGAACCTGAAACGCCCACTAACGAGGCTTCCCCGCGGGTGCCTTCCCGCGAGTCGCTTTCCCGGCGCCGCGTGTGTATGATACGCGGATCCAGCGTTATCTGCTGTAGGTGACACCCAGCGGCGCACCTGGCAAGAATGCAGAAGCAGCAGCCTTTTAAAATTGGGAGAAGAGCCCAAGAAAGCTTCGCTTTGAAAGAGAACTGTGGCGGGGACAAGGATCGGACCCAACTGGACGCCCGGTGACTGCAGGCAAAGTGATTTAAAGGAGCAATGAAGAGAAAATACAACTTCGTTTAATTTGAACGAACTAGGATTCAGTATCTCACTCAGCTCCATTACAGCCCCGGAAGATGTTTTTTTTAACGAAAAAAAAAAGTAAGAAGTACTTAAAATCTTTCAAATTTTGCGCCACAGTGACGTGTTACGAGCAAGAATGACGTCATACGGGCCAACAATAAAACACAATTTTCTGTGCGTTAACTGCACGTTAGCATTCAAGTGATGCGGTCAAACGTCCAGTCATGTGTCGTCGCGACAGGTCAGTTAGGCGGCCGCCAATCGCACAAACAAGGTTCCGTGACGTCATAGAAAAGTTGTGGGAAATTGGCTAGGGCGTCGCCACTGCTTCACACGTTTTCTTTAATATCTCCGTTATTTGTTCGGAGATTGCGATGATATTGGTACCATTGTTATCGGGACTAAGGAGTCTTTCTAATAAACCCAACTTGTATTTTGTCTTCATGGCTCCTTTAACCTTTGCTCTAAGCAGACGCCACGGTGAACATGGTGTTCAAGGGCGACGTCGGTGCTGTCGTATCCGGATAAACGGTCACGTGAGCGCCAGAAGGCGAACGCTGCAATGCCACGCCACGGGCAAGTGCGCAGCCAGCCGGTGAACATCGGAAAGTATACTGTGAATAAGTTTGCTTTTACCAACGCTTTTGGGCCCACAGCCACGCAGCGTATACACGTCCTGCGCAGCTTCTTTAGTAGTGTGCGTTTTTCTTTATTTTCTTTTTAAAGCGAATTCTTTCTTATTGGGACCGGTGGCGTTCTGTCAAAAAACTAGTGCATTGCGTCATAGACCGGTTGATCGACCGAAAAGTTTTGATAACGTCTCCGGACACACGACGCGCGCGGGAAACCGGGCTTCCGTCGTGTCGACACGGTTACTTGAAAATCGCGAAAAAGGAACGGTTCGAGATTAGACAATACACGCATCGTTCACGAAAAAGAAGTGCATTATAGAATGCATTTATATCGCATAAACCACGCATCATTGTATACATTTAGATCGTTCGTAGGTGCGTTTACTATCGTGCGCGAAAAATCGTCGCATGCGTTGGTTCTTCGTTTGCGATTTGGGTCTTTGAGGGTTTGGCGATCGATTGGACGCCCTTCTAGCGAAGGTTTTGACGCACTTTTGACTCAGTTTTGATGCGAGAAAAACTTTTTTTGTGAAGGGGCGGTAGAGTTTTTTTTAGCCCGAAAGGAACTTCTTCGGCTAGCTGTGCACTATTTTTCTAGCCCAAATTTCTGTGAAACTTTAAAAAAATATCCCGGGCCATCTCCCCTAACGTGAAACCTAGGGAGGGGCGAAGCATGCAGCGTATAAGTGTACTCTTAACTCCTTGGCGTTTTTGCCAACGGATATGAAACCGTTGAGGGGTAGAGGTATACAGCTTTGCTGTAAAAATCTCTTGTCTTTGAAGCACGGGGCTCTCTAGCGCGAGGCGTAAACGACTGTCCTGGTGTTTTATTTATTTATTTATTTGTTTTTTATTTGTTTATTTCAAGTACCCTCAATCGCATGAGCATTGAAGAGAGGAGTGGGTTTAAAAAAAAATACAAGTAACAAGTAACAAAGCGGCAAGAATGTAACATAGACTATATATGCTGGTAGTACAAACAACAAAAGTACATAAAAATACGCTAGGGGTTCTTCTGGATAGATCTGTAGAAATATTCGCATTGTACACAACAAGCGGAAAGCATTTGTCGGCTACAAGGCAAACTACACAAAGTTTACGCAGTACTATACTCAAGAATTTTGCAAAAAACATGCGCTCAACATCAGTTATACAAGAGAAAATGAAAATGAGGAACAAACAATAACAACAACATGAACAGAAATAAATTCACGTGGAATCACTACACCCGAAAAAGGCGAACAACGATCGGCGAAAAAGATTTAAATCTGCTATTGATGCTACATCACCGGGAAGGTGGTTCCATTCGGTCGAGGTTTGCGGCAAGAAAGAATGAGTTACGTTCTAGCGCGAGGCGCAAACACGTTTCCCGGTGTTTTAGTACCGTGACTACTAAAGACGACGACGACGACGACGACAGGAGACGCCAGCAGCCTCAGCCCTTAAGGGGCTTCGTCCCTAAAAGTAACGCCTGCCGCGTGATCCCTCTCGCCTGTATACTCATCTCCCGCTCATGGTCCCTCCCACGGAGCAAGTTTTATCTTGCTCCGTGGTCCCTCCCCTCTCGTTCCCGTGTCATAGGACCCGCAGGTTGCTTACCCCCCCCCCCCCTTTCAGTAACCCGTGGGCCACGATTCCTGCTCAGTGACTCGAAGGAAAACCTGCAAATGAATGCTTCAGGAACGGTACTTATATGGAGCTTAGTCGTAGAGGTAAAATAAATGTCGATAAATCGAAAGTAATTTTATATAGACATCTAGTTGCCCCTTTCAGCTTATTGGAACGGAATAGAGAGTTTCAGCTAACCGTTTGCGACGGTCCGCTCCGGTATCGGCGGCCACGCATGCGCAGTGGCGTTCCCGCTTGCTCTCGGAGCGGAGCGGACCGTGAAAGACGGTCAGCTAAAGCTCGCTAATACTGCAAGGTGGGCGATGAATATAACAATCGCGGGCAAGTTGTCACTGCTGGTCGAAACCGCGATAAAGAAACCACGTGTCAAATAAGTATGGGTCGAAATTCTTACGGTGACAACACCCAAATAGTGATCATAATCTGCCTTTTCCACTGAAGGGCGAAGGTGCAACCAGTGCGTATTCCCGGTCGCAGGGGCGTAGCCAGAAATATTTTTCGTTGGGTATGATACGCCGCCGGCAAAAAAAAAAAAAAAAAAGCCTACACGGAAAGCTGTCCTGCACGCAACATTCATTTCATTTTCATTTTGTTATCTAATTTTCTTACATACCCAGCTTTCTCGCTCAAAATTACAACCTCTCGGGAACCTAGAAAAACCACTTTAGGAAAATGATATTTGGCATAAAGCTAGATGTCAACGTGAAGATTAAAACGCTAAAATAACATTTCAGGTTTCTGAATATTTTTTTTTGTGTAATTTGCTGTCAAATCTAACTCCCCATGCATTTCTATGGGATAGTTCCCACGGCTCAGGAACCCAGTCGCGAAACGTGCGCGACTTGAAACTGTGCACAAAGCAAGTGTTCACCCCAAATATTAGCTGTGCAAAAGAACTTTTCATTTCGCTAAAAAATTGCAGAGTAATCACTGTTGAAAGGACTGCCATGAGCGGGAAAGCTGCATATGATTTTGCTTTTACGCAATAACATAACGATGCTGAGTGTTAACAGCATAGACGACAAAAAGGCCGAAATGCGGGGAGGGGGGGGTGGGATGCACCGCTCAGAAAATTTCGGGGTGTGTTCTGATACCGATACACTCCCCCATGACTTGTCCCTGCCCGGTGATGACTTGTCGGTTCTAAACTCGTGAGCTTGTTGTAATTACGTCGAAACAAAACCTAGGTCAGCTCAATGTGCCATGTAAAGGAAAATGAGGGACAGGAGACGGGCGTTTTGGAGTGCGGAACAACCCCTCTAGCTCAGCACAGCTCGTATGAAAATGAGTGGACTTGGCTGGGCATGTAATGCAGATGTCGGACAACAGGTCGACCGCCATGCAGGGTAACAGAATGGTTACTGAAGAACGGAACGAGAAATGCGGAGGGCCGTTAACTCCATGGAGGGATGAAGCAAGAACATTCGGGGGCAGCGTTTGAAAGCTTGCGGAAGAGACATTATTTCTGCAGTAGACACACACACGTGACGATGAGGAGGATGAGGATGAACCCGTTATCCACAAATCATGGGTGACGAACCCTTCTGATCCCCTCCGCTCTCCTCCGGGTTCCGGTAGGACACGGTGAAGAAGATGCAGGGGATTGGGAATGACGCGATGTCGGCGTTTCACGTGCGCGGCACGAAATGGCCTCGCAATTTGCCATGCATATTTTCTTAATGCATATTTTCTTAACAGTACAACTACATCTTTTTACAGCTTTGCGGCCTGATTCAGGAGACCCTGCAGTTGTCTGTCGCTCCCTGCCACCTTGCTAACCGCAGGAGGGAAGGGTTGTGTGCAGGGACGTAGCCAGGGGAAAAAGGGGGGAAGGGGGTGTCAGAATTTTGTGGCCATTTTTTCGCCAACGCTATTTACACACCAAACTGGTGTACTGTAATGTAAGAACAAAAATAATAATAATGTCAGTTTATTAACACGAAAGTGACAAATTTTGTAGGGGCTCAGGATGTCTTCTTTTTTTCCGGCGGCATAAAACACCCCCCTCCCCCCCGAAGCCTATTTCTAGCTGCGCCGCTAGTTCTGTGTGTGTGTTGGGTGCAGGGTGGATGGATAGATAGATGGGAGGTATAGACTACATTTGTGCGTACGTGTAAGGAGGTAGGTGGTTGATGAGCGTTGTGCTGACCTGCTACAACTTTGGGCTTTCGCTGCTCAACAGCGGCGCCCAGTGCTCGTAGAGGCCGCGACCAACCGAGTGCCCCGAAAAACAGGGTGTAGAAATGCGATACTTATGGGGAGCATTCGTACGAGCTTTCAATGGAACGAACGGCGAAATAAAAAAATCACGCCATATCCACGGAATGAATGATAAGTGGGGCGAAGCTCGAGAGGGGGAGATCATCGGTAACCGTAACTCTCCCGTGAAAGTTCGCCCATTACATCATTAAGAAAGACGTAAGACTGTGTGCGTACATTGTACAAATCAACTTTTATTTTCGGAGTCAATGCTCCCAGGCCCAGACCTGGTGAAAGACCCCGCGCCATCGAGGACTACCCCGCACCTCCACCACAATTTGTCACGTAGGATGGGACACAATGGTAAAAAAAGAACTTTTATTTAGGGCGAACTTGTGCCCGAACAAGACTAGAGGAAACGAGCAAAGGTCCTTGCGTCTCGTTCGATCTCCGAGAACGACTGCCTGCGTTCGTGGCGTGATCTCTTGCGTGATCTCCCCCTCGCAGTGCACGTGCGCTCGCGCCTCCGTTGGCGAACACAGACAAGCTCGCGCTCCCGGTGCCTAGTTTGCGCTGCCGGTTGCAGCCGGTTCTTGCGCGTGCAACGCGGCCCACTTTGCGACATCTCCGAAAGCATGCGGCGGTCACGTACCACGAGACACAAGGGATGGACAGACCCATGACTTAAGGAGCTTCGCCCCTAAAAAAAAAAAGACTGAAAGGCTGCCAGCCTTTGAATTGTATTGTGATAACACTACCGCAAGTATATATCAAAATGGTTCTGCCATAATGGATGTCGTCTCTTCTTTAACTTAAGAGGTGGTGGTTATAATTGCTGAAAAGGAATCTTGCGTTTGATTCTGGCCGACTCTTGCTAAAGGGAAGAAATATTGTGGGTTTCGAATTGCTTGGGAGCATTCGTTTGTGGTGAGTTGGGGCTTTCTTCTGGGCGCAACTTCACACTGTTTCTTATTTGGGACCTATGTATTTGATCACTGCTCTCCTTGTTCGGTCATATCAATGACGCATCCTTCTTGCTTCCAAGGTCCTGTGCCCGACAGCATTTTGTTCTCAAGGCCTCCTGCCTCCTCCTTGACTTCCAACTTGATAGAGATTGGGTTCACCTGTATCCCTTCACTAAGTGCTCAAATTTGGAGCTCGCTGACCCGTTGAGCAGCGCCCGCTACCCTCAAGGCATCGAGTGGGCGGAGTCGACAGGGAGTGCAATTAAAGGGACACTGAAGTGATATGTAAACATTGCGGGATTACTAGCGCAAATTGTAGTCCGGAGTCCCCAGGCCATGTTTCGACCACTCTAGGCGCGTTTACGCGATTTTATTTAGTAGAAAAACTAATTCGAAAATGCTGTCCTCCTCTCTTTACGCTCGCCCATTTTCTGTGGCGTTTTCGTGTGACGTCAGGAGGGGATGAGGTAGCAATTGGCTGGCTGCGCTACTGCACGGCTCCCCGGCCTTCAGACAGAGTCAGTCGGCCCAGCGTTTCGTCCGCCGGCCGCCGGCGGGTCGTCGCAATCAAGGAGGTTAAAAAAAATTGCTTGGTCGCAATTCGTTCGCTTAGTTGAAACGAAGCCAGGACACGTTTGTGAATGGAAGAATGTGCCTTTCTTTACTTGGTTTGTTTGTACACTGTATCTAGCTCCAAGTCAAGGTCGCTTCACACAGGCGCTGCACAAGCGCACATGCGACGCTTCGCGTCAGGGTACGCCAGTAGGAAAATATAAGGCCTCTTGAAGGCGGGAGAAGAGTCAGCGAAGTTAATATAGGTACTAAATAAATAAAATCAACTGATATTTTTACCGTAAAGCGTAAAACTAGGGCGCGGGAAGCACTTTTTTGCGCTGGGCGAACAAGAACAGCGGTCAGCAGCACGACTACGCATCTGCGAACGCTTTTCCGTCTACGAAATGCAATTGCTACACGTGAGGTACTGTGGAAACTCGGGCGACGCTTACTGCACGAGCGCAGTACAACAAATAGTCACCTAAGCTGCTTGAAATGCCAAAACTAAATAAAAGTGTAAACCGGTTGTACAATATATACCCTATATTAGGAAGGCCTGCGGATCCGGCTTCGTGGCCGAGTGGGCTGAGGCGTTATGTAGTTCACCGCAAATGTTTTGCAAGTCACGAGTTCGAATCCCCGCGGGTACGTGCTTTTTTTTTTTTTTTGTAAGTTAACTTTTATGTTTTCCGCCAATGTTTTCTATATTGAGTTCACCTTTTTTTGGGCCGCAACGTTCATGTCTACACGAACTAGTTCACAAAACACGCGCAGGCTGGCACTGGCGCGCTAGCGACTTCTCGTTGGCGTGCTGTTGCCATAAGCACCGACTGCTTGCAGGCAGTGGGCACAGGCCAGAATGAACAGACCCTTGGCCTGGTGCGAACACGCTTTTTACGATACAGGCATGAGGGAGGCAAGCTCCAAATATGGGGGAAAAGCGCATGACATTTGGGCGTCTGCGGGTACGCGGAGGGCGTGCATGCACTGCGTAGGTCTCGGCTAGTGAATGCTACGACTACAAGCCGTCCTGGGAGGCTTATCTTGTGCATTTTACAGCCGCCAACATGGCAGAAGCGCGGTACGATGATTACTGAGATATTGAGAATGCCCATCCAACAACGCCATTGGTTATGTTTTACAGAACCGAAACCGAAACCGAAACTTTTTTGATTGCTAACCTTGGGCATCGTCCAATCACGGCGCCCCTCCTCTCAACGTCACAGCCTTAGTTGGTGCGGCCGCCGCAAACCACGCATGGTAGTTTTTCTTCTTTCGCGCTTTGTAAAATAATTACCGATTTGTCAACCGGATAAACCATGAAAAGTGTGCTAATTTGAGCCAGTCTACGCAGTGCAAGCAAAAACGGGAGCTTGACAAATTCACTTCAGTGTCCCTTTAAAGGAGTGCTGAGCACAGTGTGTCTAAACCTTATTTGAAGCTGCATGCTGCAGTTTAACTCAAGTGGTTCGTAATATGACTGTTTTGTAGAAGTCTAAAGCCTGAGCCACTCTGTAATCGATGGCACAAGAGAAAACGCCTTGCGCCATCCGCAGCGGGCGCGCCAACAATCGCAGTGACGTCACCTTGAGAAGGACTTGCTGCCGGGCGAGTTGGTGTGAACTTTGCCACGTGGTTTTAGCGCTAGAAATGGACAAACACAAAATAGAAGGCAGGCGAGTGATCGAGGACAGAACAGAAGAGGACAGGATGGAGGGCAGGACAGGACAGAGTCCTTTTTACGTTCGTCCTTTTTAGCGCCAAAACCATGTAGCAAACGTCACATTGGTTTGCGATTTGTGTACGCGCTATCTCAGCGCTGAAATTTTTGTTTTTAGCCCATGGTTGGTGGATCTACTTTTTCTGTATCAACACGCAGCTTGAACGTGTTGAACGTGCTAAAAGTCCGCTAATCTTATCCTTGAGGACTTGCTAATGGTTCGCCAAAGCCGACGTCGGTGAACTGGCAGCGAGGGTGCAGTGTGCGAGGGAGGCGCCACGAACGCAGTTTTCACGCGGGAAAATGCCTGTAAATCGACCGGAATAACTCACAACGTGCCTGCAGCGCAATATTAGACTTCTGTTTGGTAATGTAACCAGCGAATTTTTTTCTACTGACTGAGAAGTCCGACGATACATGTGCGTTCCTTACGCGGCTATATATGGGACGGCGACTCCTGGCTTTCCTGACCCCCCCCTCCCTTAAAAAAAAAAAAAGTCCCAAAAGAAAGTTACGCCTCCGAACAGTTACGCCTGTACTCGCGAAGAGCTCAAAAATAGGGTGATCAAAAAGGGTCGTCGCGAAACGACATTGATCATGCCAGCTGTCGCCTGTGTTCGTGACGGCGAGGTATGGCTGCCAGTGTATACCTCCGCTGGAAAGGTGACGGCTCTTGCCGAACGTCCACAGTTTGTCGGGACATGGACCGCAGAATGCCAGAGCATAACGGCCTGGAATTCGGGATACCATTCGGATAGTGAGACGAGGAGCCTACATTCAAAAGTGACCACGCACCGCGGACGATGTTCGAAGCTGTAGGCAGACGCAGCCATCGAAGCCTGATGATCGGAAAGGCGTCTTGTTGAGCATTTGAGAAAAGTTCGAGTTTGTTCTGTCCACGGCATTTTTTTAACAAAACTGCCACTGTTACCTTACGGCTTTGAGGCAGAGAACCCATATTTCAACCTTCAAAAATGACAGCAGCAAAGCTGGCATATTTTATTCATACCAACTTCATCTGCCACTGATTTTCTCTTATCTGCTTTCAAACCTTATCAAAGCGTGTGCATATGAGTTTTACTCCTTCTGCCTTCCACGGCTCTTCATATAAACACCGGAACGATAAGCGTAGCATTAATTCCTTCTTTGTTTTTCATAGGCGCACTGGATTGGTTGTAAAAGTGAAGGCGATGAACAGCGACTCAGTGTAAATATCACAGCACTGAAGAGGGGATATCTCGCGAGTAAAGGGGAAGCTAGCGGTCGGCCAGGCAAGCCGCAGCCGCAGTCCCTCTATCCCAGGCCGGATCAGCGTGCCGCCGCGTGCACTGAACCGCCGATCTTCATCGTGGAGGCACGCGTCGGCGCTCTTACGCAAACAGTGGGGTAGAGCACGCGCCCGTTCCCTTAACCCCATAACAAATTGTCGCTCTTCGGCCGCCTCCCCTCTTCCCGTCCCGGTTGCGGCGTGTGTGTGTGTGTAATGCTCCGGTGCCTGAGTATCTATCAAACGCTCCGCATATATATCTTCACACCAGGGGTGGAAGATGGCCCGGAGTGCACGCATATATACCCGTAGGGTTCGGGAAGCGGAAGGGGTCACTGGCGCGTTCGCGAATCGGCATGTAAAGACAAAAAAAAAGGGAGGACGAAGACCGCAAGAACAATGTGCGCATGCTCAACGATGCGCGAACGAATGCGGGTTAGGAGACTTCGTGTGTACTTATGTGGGAACGGAAGGGTGGCAGGATTTCAGCGCTAGAAGAGGCCGCGCTTCCGCCGGCCGAAATGTGGAAGTGAGCGCCGCATGATCCCCATTACGGGAGGGGAAAAGGCGTTTTTTTTTTCCTCGGGAGCGCGCGCATGTACGCGTTGGGGGGAAAGCCATTAGCGGGCTGGGAGAAAAAGGAAGAAAAGGGAAGCGACTCCCTTTGGGAGTGAGAGGGTGCGCCGCCTTTACTCCCTCGTTCCCCCTTTCGATGAGGAGCGAGCGAGCGGGTTGCGACACCGCCTTGCGCTTTCTCCCCTTTTTCCCCGAAAGGGGGAAGCGTGATTTCCCTGGATCCCTAATTGCATTTCCCGAGCCACGGCTCATTTGCCGCGCGCGTCGTCCTCGTGGTCGCCCCAGGGAAAGATCTTCCCTCCTTCTGGCTCTCCTGCAAGGCGCGCACGTGTGCGCGCTCTGCGGCGGCCGAGGGTGGTGGCGGCGTACTAATTACGCTCCGATGCGGAGCTCGCTTGCGAGGGAAAAGGCTGTCCTCAGTCTCGTGGTGCTCTCTCTCTCCGAGACCCGCGAGGGGGGTCGCGGTGGTGCCGCCACGTGGCGACGAGGACCCCGACGACGACCACGGGTCCGCCCCGGAGCTCCTTTTGATGCGCACCGCCGCGCTTCGATCTCGCTTTCCTCCAATGAGGGCGCCCACCGTGCGCGCGGTGGGCCGTCGCTGAAGGCGATCGCCGGCTGCGCTGCCTTCTCGCAGTGTGCCCTGCGTGTGTGCCTAATAGGCCGCTGGCCGGCCGGCTCGCATTTGCCCTAAAGTGTGTGTGCGGACAGTTGAAGCGCCTCTGTCGTTTACCATTTTCTCTGACCTGTTAGCTAGATCCCCATCAGCACCGATTAGGCCTTTAGTTAGTTTCAGATCTTACAGCAGTCTGTCGAAAGTAATATTGTAAGTGAGAATAATAAATGGCATCGATGTCACCGGAGTGTTGCAACATACCGGGTACTATCCAACCGAGCGGAAGCAACACGAGTACATGAGTATCATGGAATCATGCGCATGCGCGCTTGGCCAAGAGAAATCGCTCCGTCGGCCGTCGTCAAAGAACTGATTGGTTGGTTGATTGATTGATTGATTGATTGATTGATTGATTGATTGATTGATTGATTGATTGATTGATTGATTGATTGATTGATTGATTGATTGATTTAACGCGCCAACGCAACGCAGGCGATGAGGTGCGCCGTAGTTGAAGGCTCCGGATTTATTTTGACCACCTGGTGATCTTTAATTTGCGCCGAAATCTCGTGTACACACGGGCCTTTTTGCTTTTCGCCTCCATCAGAAAAGCGGGTTCGTCAAAGAACTGCGGCTCCATCCCCACTCATCACGTTCCTTCTAAAGCTCCCGTGTGCTGTGCAGGATGAGATCCCAGGATATGAGAACGTCTAATATGATGATGGTTGTGCATAAGCGCATGCAGGAGGCCCAGATCGGCCAGATCTGTTTTTACTTATATGTGCGGAGCTTCCGGGGCGGAGCGCCGGCGCGCGGGCCTCAGATCGGAATCGTGCCGTGTGCAAAAGGATGACTCTGCGTTTTGCATTGCGGTGACAAAGCTTGAATGGCACCTGCGACCTAATAGAGAGTTATAGCATAGCGGAGAAGCGGTCCCGCTACGCCGTCCGGTACACGGTCGGCGGCACTGCGCATGCACAACTGTTCTCTCCCCTCTGCGCACGCGCGTGAATTGGCGGAGGGGTGAAGAATAGGCTATATACTCGTTTGACATGACTGCGAACTTCGGTGCTTCTAACTTCATCGTGAACTGTTGTAGCTATTCGTGCATAATGTTCACGGGCCAATTTTCTTCCTTGCGAACTCCAAGAAAAATTAGGAATTAGACGTGCATTTGGCCTCAAAAGTTTCCTACGTAAACTACGGAACAGAACGAACCGCTAAAACTCTCTAATAGAGAGTTTTATCACTCGCTCCGTGTATTCCGTTCCTACCGTGTTGACCGGGACCTGACTGCGCCTGCTCGCGCGGAAGGGCGAGGAGGACACCCCCCACCGTAACGAATGCGCGGACAGGGAGAGGGGCCGGCCCGCGGAATTAATCCACCCTAGCGGAACGAATGCGCATGTGCTCAGACGGGTCCCGGTCAACACGGAGCATACGGAGTGCTAAAACTGTCTAATGACGGTGATTGCGAAGAGAGCGCGAGGAGGAAGGCACAGCGGATGGGGAAAACACGCAGTAAGAGCGCGTGACGAAAACGTTTAGATTTGAAGCTTCCGTTCGTGCTTTGAGCGTGTTGCGTCGGCGCCATCGGCACGATCCATGCGGTGAACGCGTTACCAATACTAATGTTTCCGGGCAGCAGAGTACATACATTGTGCATGTTCTCAAATTGAAAATGTAAGTGTGCACACTCTCAAATTACATTGCAAATAAAACAGCCGAGTTCAAATTTCGCATCGGAATTAAGGTGTCGCTATCATAGTCTGCTGTGAATCTAATTTCCCCTCTTCCCCAATTCCTCGCAATGTTCTGTGCCTCTGCAGCGCGTGGGGCGAGGGCCTGTTCCTGATGCTGGAGACTGCGCTGATCGCGGCGCTGGTTCTCCGCTACCGGGGCCAGACGGGTCGCGTGCTGGGCTTCACGGCCTCGTACGCCTGCCTGCTGGCCGTCCTGGTGGCCGAGGTGGTGCCCGTGTCCACGCTCTGGTCCGCGCAGCTGCTCAGCCTGCCCGTCATCATCTGCGGAAAGGTGAGGCCAGTTCGATATGAGGGCACCTATCGCGTAGCGCTGCTTATAAGGGTTGTGGATGCGAAAGCGTTGATGTCGACTTGAAGGCCTCGGACGTCCTGCAAACGCGTAACGTTGTCCGAGGGGGTTGTGCACGAAATTTCACGATTTCAACGCACCCGTCTCATTTGCCCTCGCGCCTTTTGCCCCGTTTTCGAAAAGCCCGTGCTCGTAAGCCCCGTGCTCGTAAGCCCCGTGCTCGTAAGCTCCGGACACATTCTCCCCGTCTCTTTTGCCCCGTCTCATTCGCCCCGCGCCGAAAGTCGCGCTCTTTAAGCGCCGCACTCGTAACTAAGCCCGCGGTATTCCCGGTTTGTTTCTTCATTTTTTTTTTCTGTCTTTGTGATTTTTAGTGCGGCTATTGAAAAGATACGTGAGGACGGAACAAACTAAAAGAGAAAACTTTGACCGAAATGGCTGGGTCGTCTAGTGGTGGATATTTTCGTCCTATATGAGTTCGTGCGTTGCAGTTATCAATTTAATTGATAATATAGTCATATACGTGTTGGCATGACATACTCGTAGCCGCGTATGAAGAGTACGTTCTGCCTTTCCTGGGTCTTAAGAACCTACCTGGCAACGTCGTTCATTTGGTGTTGAGTGTCGCGCTCACTCGACGAGGCTGCAGTGTGGCCCGGCTGAAGTGGCACCACCCTAGACCTCGGGAGGTCGCAATGGGCGTCGCCATGGACGCGGGCATAACGGAGTTCACTGCGTGGTTATCACTTCCGCAGCAGGGGGCTTCAAGCCCACCCTACCTAGACTACGCATCCAAATTAGCGCTGCTACGGGTGGTGGGAGGCATGCTATCCCAGTGTTACCGCTGCTTTCCTCCCTCTTCCGTTCCAAGCTCGGTTTGCTCCCTCTGCCTTTTCCCTTATATGGTCGTGGAACATTACCTTGCTATTTCTAAAGCTTTTAGGCACCAAAAAATGACGTTTCTGCGTATCGCCACGGGAGAGCGGTTCGGGGAAAATGGCATCGGGGCTTTTGGCGCGCGGGCTTATGGCGCGGGGCCACTGTTCACGGGGCATTTGAGACACAGGGCTAACGTCGTGGAGCTTTTGCGGCGGGGCTTCTGCACGTGGGGAAATCGTAATACACCCGTCCAAGGGCTTCGAAATCGTGCGCTTGAGATGCATTGCTTTGCGATGCGCCTGAACGCTTTCGAGTGGCTTCGATCTGTCTCCTACGGGTTACGCCGCTGCTCATGCCTGGCGCAGCATAATGTTACAGTTGGGGGTGGATTTACGCTGCTTGTCTTCCTCCCCTTTTGTGGGCGCTCTACTGGCGCGGGCGCCCGCCTCTCGGTACTGCCGAGTTTATAAGCTCGCTCTATGGAACGCCTCCAGCTATGGATCACATCCTGTCATGGAACGCTGCCAAAGAGTCGTTTTGCTGCCCGAGACTGGGGTGACGCTAAGGCCGACGCCGGCCTCTTCGCTCCATGGTCCACTTAATTCTGTCGCATCAATGCGAAAAAAAAAGTAACCAACAGTGACGTTGAAGGTAAAGTTTATGATATGTAACCGCTGCTCGACCTTTGCCAGATTCGGTGGAACGGGCTTCCTCTCTCTAGCGATTAGCATAATTGTAGGCGACGGGACCTCGGCTTCGTGAAGCCACGGCATCGGCGGTAAAGGGGTGTATACAAGGGAGGCCCATGGCGAGGTCACCGACTCGTTAGCTGTTTAACGGCGCTCGTGACGTCATTGCAGGATGCCTTGCAGTTGTAAGCGCGTTTAACACTAATAAGAAAGAGACGCTTCGCAAACATGTCAGAAGATATTATGATCTCTTTTTTTATGTTGGCTACATATACAAGCGGCCCGCGTCCTGCTTGCCTCGAGCACTGCCGGGAAACTGTTCCTATTGTGACTGGCCTTTTCACAAAAGGCCAGTCGCGTTGGGAAGCGCGTCATTTAGGCTGCGTGAAACGCCATGCCAATGTAGCCGTGCTATAGCTGAAAAGACAGAGCCTTAAGGCTGGCTTGCTGTATTTTTTTGGATTGTGGCGGCCGAATCTGTCTTTCATGAAGCTTATTATTTGTGACAAGATGTGTACTGTTTTTATTACTGTGTTTCCGACCTTGCTCAGGCTGTTTCGGATGAACGTATAAATCGGTTATGCAAGTTCTTTCGGGTAGCCTTGTATACTAATGAGAATTAAAAATGCATCCCGCATCTTTTTTATTGCTGTAAAGAAGCTTATGTCTTCCTAATAAACGGTGCACTGGCAAGGGGCAGGGGTGCGAAGGGGCCGCATACCCTCCCCACGTGAAAGTTTTGTCCATGGAGGGACGAGCTACAGTAGGCGAGGGTATTGCCTCCACCTGTGATGAAGTAACTACTGACGATCACTTTTTATGGCTTGCGATATCCTATTGCTTGTATTCACTGGCGAGGCACGCATGCAGGGAACCATGTGAGTGCGCCGTCACTGGTTACGTCGGTCTCCTCGAGATGGCGGTACTTGTCCGTCCGTCCGTCCGTCCGTCCGTCTGTCTGTCCGCCCGTCCGTCTGTCTGTCTGTCTGTCTGTGACTCGATTCAGCCACCCGGCCAAAGGGAAACTGAAGCTGCGCAATCGTTTTATATACCCACAGCTAAATCTAAACGTTTAAGTCCGGCGGCAATGTTCATACTTGTCGACATTGTTGAACAAGAACAAAACATTACGCACATTGTTGAACAAGAACAAAACATTACGCAAATATGAGGCAGCAAATCAATGCATAAGTGATATTAGCAGTGTTCCTTTATAAAGAAATTCATGGGTGCTTGATTTTTGCGGTAGAAAATTAAATACTGCATCCAATGAATTCACTCCGTCGCCTGCTGTCGCCCGCGCCAATATAGCTTCTGGCGGCATTTTAAGAAATTAACTGGCAACAGTTACGAAAGGTTCCAATAGATGGGTTCCACGTTCCGCTTGGAACGCATGTAGGGCAACGGTGTTGTATAAAAGTTGGAGTAAGGTGTCTCAAATCACGCGCGTCTCCGCCGTACGGCAGCGCTGGCATCGAGGCACCCGTCCTGGAGCAGGGGAACGCGGTAAATTTAAATTGACTTGAGCAAACCTCTAGAGTGTTTACCTTGCGAGGAGCGTGACCGAAGAGGATGAGAGGTGAGTGGGAATGCGAAGGGAGGCATTTAATTGGCAAATGTACGTCGACGAAAAACCATCGTCTTTTGTCGACATTTGCAACGAAAGCAGCTGATACGCGGCCAATTTTTTTTCCCTCTCACGATGAGGAATTCCCAAGACACCAGTGTAGGCTACGCCACATGACTGTGATGTTGTGCCACTCTCAAGGGTGCAAACAGCTCATGGGCCCGCCGCAGCCGTTCTTTCATGCTCCTATAGCCATCGGCCGAACGGTAGCGTCACGCTACACGCGGCGCCTTACAGGTGGCAACACTGCCGTGGGCTTTCCGCATAAACGAAGGAAGAGGCACTGCAGACATTTGCCACGTCATCACGCAATCATTTGTCATCACGCAATCGACTATACATAGTTCAATTGTACTATTCACGAACGGCGTATATTGCGTTCGCCGATGCTGCTGCCATTGAGACTGAACATTTGTGCCAGATCGGTGGGCGCAACGACCCCTTGCACGTAAGGGGCCTTACTGGCACTGAGCATGGAGCGACACATTTTAGAGCGAAAGCTATATGACTGCAGGCAGTACTGCACCAGAAAACGGCTCGTAGCGTCCATTTGTCCTCGAAGCTCAGTCAAGGTCAAGCCAGCGCTTCGTGCGTTTGCGCGGAGTTAGAGCGTCTAATCGTTCGTTCGTCCCAAGGGGAGAGGTTTGGAAAGGGGAAAAGAGGGCAAGAGCAGGGGCGCATGCTGTCGGAAAATAATACAAGGGGGTGCTGGACGCATTAAAGTAAGTTTACTGCCAGTTCGACTGCGGTGGGCGAAAACCAGGCTTTCGCTCGACAAACTTGATTTAGCCGTGTTCAATCGCGGCAGCATTTTTGCAACTCCTTCTACTGATAACGCAAAAAATGTGTGCAAAGTTTTCGAAGTGGTTATCATAAAAGTCCTCTCGTTTTCTGTAAGAAACAGCCTCATTCCCGAAGCAGCGTTTTGAGGGGCTGTAATTTATTCGGGAATCTCTGGTTCTGTATATCCTTGTGCTTCGATGTGCTCACTGAGCGTGCGTGTTGCGTATTGACCCATTCCACACGCCTCCCTGTTCATGGCCGACTCGCGGGTGGCCACGTCCGTAACGTGCTACGGCGCAAGGCGTCGTGCAACGGATTAATTGCCGGTGTGCGGACACGGCCGGCAGCAACGGGCATTCCATTCCGATCGCGGCGCGTACTTGTGGAGGCACACCACTCGCGAACTCGCGAACGAGCAACTCAGTTCTGCGATGGTCGTGTATACGTGCCCGGGCAGATACAAAACCGGACGCCGGAATGGACGCCAGAATGGACGGCGTCCATTTCGCCGTGATTAACGGCGTTGCTCGAGGAATGCGCTTGGCGAGCTGGGTATTCGCTAATGCGGGTACCCTGTGCGCTATTCAGCTGTGTTAATTAGCGCTAAACCAGCGGCCGAGTGAAAGTCGAGTTAACGTCAGTATACGCTCACTTTCGCAATGCTCCTAAAGAGTGCTGAAAATGCTGTGGCTTTTTGCGCTAATATAGGCTAGTCCTTGCGTATATTAACGGCCTTCACAGCTTCAAAGCCCTTTAATCATACTGTGAACTTGTCCATTGGTACATCCCGTACTTCTGTAATTTGTGTTGAAAATTATGAATGGCATTTTCTGTTCAACAGCTTTGTGGCCAGGAACGGCAATTATGCGAGCGCGTTTCGTTTTGCGTGCTTTGCCGGAGCGTTGCTGTTTTTGCTTTCTTGTGCTGCCGCAACTGAGATACGCAGCTGTTCATTTCATCTGACGACTGAGAAGGGTGCCGATGAGTGAGTTTGCTCGGGGGAAAGGGTGACTCGTTGCGTAAAGCACCTAAAATTTGGACATCTCTTCAGGTGTACCATTACCTTGCGGCATTGAAGTCTACAACACGAAAGTCGCGTTCTGAAGTCTTGTTACCGACATACACGTTTTCTTTTTTCAAGACAAGTCTTCCTTGGGCTACTAAACCCCGAAAATTTTGGTTTGTCCGTCCGTCTGTCTGTCTGTCCGTCTGTCTGTCTGTCTGTGTCTCTGTCTGTCGGTCTGTCTGTCGGTTCAATTACCCGGCTCAAAGTTATAAGAATTCTGAAATGAGAAGTTTATGTAGGCAAAACCTTTCCAAGCCACTAAATCTAGTACCACATTTCGTACTTGTGCACATTGTTGAGCAGAATGAAAACATTGGGCATATTTGAGCGAAACATCAATGGATAACTGGTACTAGCAGTCATCTTCTAATTGGAAATAGATGTGAGCCTAATTTTTTGCGATAGATAAAAAATACGCATTGAAAATGTTGGCTCAAAAAATACAAAGAGGACTCGCGCCCGCTCCCAGACCTCTTGGCGGCATTCTAAGAAGTCCAACAGTAACGAAAGGTTGGAATAGATAGCGCGCGAGCGGTGAAACGCTGGAAAATTGAATTGGCTTGGGCAAACCTCCTCCGTGGGAGAAGGGAGACGGGTTGGGAAGAGCGTGCAATGGCGAGGAAGGGTCTTAAGAGAGCCATTTACGATGGCGGCCTGGCGGCAGAAGACTGTCTTTCGACGTTTCGATCCAATTCCTACGATTAATCTCCACGGTGTGAAAAACCACATCGCACCCTGGACAGTCACACATACTCTCTCTCTCTCTCTCTCTCTCTCTCTCTCTCTCTCTCTCTCTCTCTCTCTCTCTCTCTCTCTCTCTCTCTCTCTCTCTCTCTCTCTCTCTCTCTCTCAATGGAGCCCGTAAATATCAGGCTGCTCGTCTTGTCCCTCTGTCACTTTCCTCGCTGCTGTCCTGGCTGTGCCGGCATACAGCTGTGAGCGGCGCGCCCGTGGTGACGCTCCAGTGGTGCTGCGCATGCGCCCTACTGCAGGCCCACGGGGCCCGTGCCGACGCGGAGGCAATTAAGCGCCACTCCATTAATTACGTTCGGTGGGCGGGCCCCCGCGAGGGTGTTGGGATCCCGGCGGCGGCGTCGTGCACCCGAAATTGGCCGATGCAGAGAGGGGGAAGAGCGGTGATCTATGGTCCTCCGCTGCCGGACGTTCGTCCGTGGATTGTCCGGCCGCCACCCGACACCACGGTCTGAGCACGTCTACGCTGCTCTCGTGAACGCTCCGGCATTTATATTTGCCAGGCTCGGATCGAGCCAGATCCCTGTTTAGTTCGGTTCACGAAGGGGAGAACTTTCATCTGTCCGTGCTTTACTAAAAGATGTCAATGGTTAATTCTCTAAAACTTTGCCCTTATAATTAGCATATTACCGTGGCATGTGATTTGTGGGATGTCGCGCGAATTTGTCGGACCAAACTTGAGTACCAACTGCCCCAGATACGTTGGGTGAATATGGTGAAAACATGATAATACTGAGCTGCCGTGTGGAGCCTAAGACAATGCGGATAAGTTCGTCTTCTGGAAACGGGAAAGTCCGTCTTCAGCCTGATTATCGAGACATCGGGATACCGTCGAGGAATGGACCAAGTTGCGTGTAATCGCTGCTTCCGTCAACGGGCGAGTTTGGTACTCCATTGATTTGATGCTTACAGCGCGAACAAAAGCACGACGGAAGAAGAGAGTGGCGACGCGGACAGACTCTTGCCCGTGTCGCCACTGTCTTCGTCCTTCGACCTGTTCCCGCTGTAAGCATTAGTTCGCTTCTAGTTGGACATTGGCTACAAGTTTCTGTTCAAAGCACCCTTCCCTCTTCGCGGTGTGTGCGTTTTCTGCTGTAAAATCCGCCTTAAATTTTTGTCTCAGGCGGTGTTCATTTATTACAAGAATACTTCAAAAAGTGCAAGGAGCGTCTTTCGCCGCTATAAAAAGGAAAAGGCGAGAAAGCAGCGAAGGCTGCTGTTGTGACAATTCGGAAGCAGGGATCCGATATTCGGCTGCTCTTCACGCACAAAAAGCATTCTTTTTTTTTTCATCTAACCGGTCAGCTAATTAGCGAGGATGGCGGTGGGGAGATTAACTGTAGTATCTGGCTGAGCATCTGGGTATAACGGATGCATTGTTAAAGCGCCGCTTGTTCCGGACATAAACCGTTGCTTTTCTTCAAAATTGGCCAAAGCCAGTGCGGGATGCGAGTTATATGCGTATTTTAATGAGGTATACTAATGGCTGATCAGGGCCTTTTGTGTCAAGTAAAAGGTCCCACCTTTACTCAGGGAAGAATGCAAGCAAGAAAACGGAAAACACAGTCGGCACCAATACTAAGTGGAACAAGCTTGAAATTGCAGTCGGCTTTCCCCTACTACTTAATATTTGAGGCACAACGTGCTATCGTTGATACACGATTAGAACACGTGTGTGTGTCCGAAATTTGTCTGTTTGCCATAGCTGGCTTTATATCCGTAATAGCGCTTCGGAACGTTAGATCACTGCTTGGATGTTCTAAGCGCAGAGCCTACGAAATTCGACGATTAAGTGGAGCGTCCCTTGTGGCTCGTAAGTCGTCTGTCCAGGGGGCTTTGTCCTAGTAACTAAGGCAGTACACCAGGCTACACGGGAACAAGTGTCTCCGTGATATCAACCTATACAGCACTAGTATTAATAGTTCTGAATCGGGCTGCTGGCGCCAACTCTCGCAAGGTGTGGCTAGTAGCCTTGTAACTTTCGCTTACGAACATACCCGGTGTTGTCGCCAGTATTGCTCCGTTCTGCCTGCTTGCTGTTTGTGATTTCGAGGTGTTTGAGTGTGCCCTTGCACGTTGGCCGAATCAATCGGTAATCCGCCGCCGAGTGGGCGGTGGAATCCACAGAAGTTTTCCGAAGTAACCGCCGGCTTGGTTGTCCCCATCGGCGCAATAATCGCCGCGAGCGAAAGTGGCGGCGACCGGCGCGACAGCTGTCTGTCGCGACCGCACCCGCGATTTCTCTTCTTTTCCCGCCAAAGCGCCGAGCGACGCCGTGACGAATCCCGGAAAAACCTGTCGCGGCGGCCTCGTTAGGCTTAACGCGGTGCTCACGTGCCGCCCGCCCTGAGGTGCCCAGCGGCTGCTGCGGCGGCCTGGTGGCGGTCGCGGCTGTTCGTGGGCGGGTGACGAGCTGCCGCGCATCACGAACCGACTCACTTGCGGGATCGGTTCGGCCGGCGCGCGACCTTGACGCGTGACGGCAACCGCGGTGGCATCGGCGGTGGCCAGGAGTGACACCGCGGCGGCTACAGACGCTGCACGGGTCAGAGTTCGCGAGGGGCGCGCGCGCCGACTGTCCCTTGGGCCCGCTGCCGCAGTGGTGCGTCCGTCCTTGCAAGTTCGCCGCCGTGGACGAGGCGCGGTCCGGCCTGTCGGAAGGAGGCCGCTGAACCCTTGCTCGCTGGTCGCCGATCTCCTCCAGCGGAATTAAGCCCTCTCCGCGCCTTGTCAATCAAAGAGCGGTCTCCTTTGCTGCCGGCCCCGGAGCGTTGTTGTCGCACGCTATTGCCTGACTCATCGTGGCACGCGCAAGCCGCCGCTGGTGGCGGCCGGGGCATGATTTGCGCGGTCAGTCAGCGAACCCCCCCATATTTCTCTTCGAAGCGCCCCTACGTGGCGCACGCCCAGCGCTCGGCTGCAGCATCCCGATGGCGGCCGCTCGCGGTGGGGTTTCGGATTATCCGGTTGATCCGACGCGCAACGCCGGGCACCCCTCGGAGAGAAGGGACAGTCCAGCGAGTGGTGCCGGCTGAACCGATTAACGGCGTTCCGCGCTGCTGCAAGGGCGAAGCGATTCGTGGACATCGGCTTTGGCTCGTTTACGCCTCGTTTCCCGGCTTCGAGAGCCGCGCCCGGGTGCCCGTTTCTCTTAGCCCATAACCCCGCGCTCTGTCCGACTGCGTCTCGTCGGTCCTTCGGCGGGCGCCAGCCCCTCGTTGACCGCTGGCTTTAATCTCGCGTATACGCTCGCCGGCACCGACGTCCTGTCGTTTCGCTTGCGTGTAATGGATCCGCGCTTAAGGTGTCTCCCAACGCCCGGGATTCCTTGTGTGTGTCACTTCTGACATCAACAAATTTCATCTTACCTACGTCGCTCCTGAAATTATGAAGCTTAAAGGTGGAGGCGTCGTTGCATCACCGTGTCGCACAGCGGTCGGGATCTCCCGCCGCGGTGGCTCAGTGGCCAAGGACTCGGGTACGTACCCGGTCGCGGTGGCTGCTTTTCTGATGGAAGCGAAAATTGAAAACGGCCGTGTATCGAGATTTTGGCGCAAGTTAAAGACCCCAAGTGGTCCGAATTAATCACCAGCCCCCCACTTATATTATAGTTTATCACGCACGATTTATTGCGCACTTGTTATCGGACCCGACCGCGCTGGTCTGGCAAGAGAATAAGCCGAACTCGAGGTTGCCTTGATTTCGCGACTTCGACCCAGTGCGGAGGACGCGAACGGCTGGGTTGCGAACCTGTTCCCACGCTCCTGTCAACGCCTCGGTGATCGGATTCTTACCAAATGCGAGTAAACCAGATGTTGGTGAAGCAGAATGGTAAGCTTAGATAGTTGGTTAGGAATCGTCTTGGTGAAACCGCGTTTTACTAGGCGGAGGACGACGGGAAGCGCATACAGGCACTGAACGCTTAAGTTTTCAGGAAAGCAAACGTTGTATTGGTACTGGTTGGAGGCGAAAAGAAAAAAAGCCTGTATGTACGAGATTTCGGCGCACGTTAAAGATGCCCAGGTGGTCAAAATTAATCCGGAGCCCTCCACTACGGTGCGCCTCATCGCCTGCGTTGCGTCGGCGCGTTAAACCCAACAACCAATCAAATCAAATGTTTTGCTACTCGTTAGCGAATGCCTCTTGCCACCTTATATTTGTACTGTCCCTTAAAAGATGGGCAATGTGGGGCAAAAAAATATTGATTTTCTTTCAGCTGTGGTATTAGGTCTGTTTCTGAAAGCAAGGTTATCCACTCCTCTGCAAAGTAGTTTCTTCGGTACTTACGCACAAACGGATGCGTTGTTTTTATTAGTAACATTGCTGAAAGTCGGTGGGTGTGGGTTTCTAAAAGCTCGTTTGTGAGAATACCGAAATGGCACCCTTTCGATTGCCTTTTGAACCCTAAGAATTAAAAAGTCGCACGGTTGTAGAACCGTGTAGAACCAAAATGCAATTTTCTATGAAATACATTGTTCACAGAGATTGCCGTGCGACGTGAAGCTTTATTACGCAGCAGTAAAGTGCGCGAAATAACGGCCGCACAAGTTACACCCTCTTCCTTGGGTCTTTCAAGGACAGCCTCGTAAATAGTGTGTTGTTGTTGTCGGGACTGCGAAATATTTGATTGCTGTCCAAAAAGAAAAAACACTACGAGAATGCTTTGGTTTTCAGGGGTCCTGATTCTCGCTTTCTTTATGCACCAGAGTTTTCACCTTTGTGCGCTAGTTTTCACCTATACTCAGGCGACAGGTAGAACTGGGACATTGTGGTACTGAATGTCAAGACACACATCGTACCGATTGGCCGTGTTCCCGATCGGTATGTTGTTTGGGGCCATCGTTATGGCGTCCCTGACAGACAAATACATTCCCCAATCCGGTCATGTACAGCTACTGTTACCGCTTGCTCTATACGAGTGAATGTAAGCTATGTACGAGCAGGACAGACCTACGCCATATTATCTGGGAATGGCCCCAGAGGAAAAATCCCTTAGGTGCTTCTTTATTAATTAAGACCGAGATGGAGTGGGAGACCGTCCCACGCGTCTCCGACCCGGACGTCCAGATCTGGGTCAATCAATGTTGCTTCTCTCTCTAAAAAATTAGTGGGACAGCTTAGGAGGGCCCAGGAAACACACGAAAAAACTGGAAGTGATGTCAACCTTCCTAGCAATGAATGAAAGAACCCTTCAGATTAAGTATCGAAATGTCCGAGTGAAAGTGGCCCTCAAGGGAGTTTTAAAGGCGCCTACTTCCGGGTGTGTGCACAGAATTAAGCTTCGTTCACCAGCTCTGCAGCGCTATCCGTTTGTTGCTATTTTTTCTTGGTAATTAAATGGACCTTACGTGCGCGGTACAACTGCCTGCAAAAAACTGGTTCAATTTTAAACCTGTAGACGACAGTATGAAGTGGGGGCGGTTGCGGGGATAGTGCAGTCATCTCGAGGCAGCTTGCGTGAAACGTTTATTTTGGGCTGTTTAGTTTTAAGGCGAAAGTCTTAGATATCAATATCTCATGGAACGCGTTATGCGGCACTCAGAAAATTGGCCGTATATAATATTCAGGAGTGCGAGCCGGGAAAGGAAAAAAAAAAAAAAACTGGTTGATTCCTCTGTCACAGGAATCGGTAAAACACGAAAGTGAAATGTGCAGCGAAATCTGCAGCTGAGCATGATTTGCGGCTCTTTGGCTGTCTTGTGGGTGTGCTTGGCGAGCGGCGTCCTGCTGGCGGGTCGCTTCGGCAAAGGCGTACTGGGCTCATTTTCGTGACGGATGACGTCAGTGAAATCTTGGTGTATCTCGGCATAAAACACTTTCGTGTTAAAATGTAAAACCCGAAAACGAACAACCCTAAGTATAACGTACTCTTTAGTGCTAAAGGTTGCTTCTCCGCGAGAAGACCCTGTGTGCAGGGATGCACCCTTTACAGGCAGCTTGCTTCGTTGTACTGGCGTCACTTCCGTGACGGATATGACGTCAGCGGAATCTTCGTGAATCCCGGAATAAAACACTTTCGTGTTAAAAATTAAAGCAGTTCCACCCAACCTAAAAGCTATCAAGTTGAGAGCAGTGATTCTCCAAAGGGTCTGTGGGGTCCTCTCTTGGGCAGTTTCAGTATCAGCCTGACGTTGATACCGAAAGTGGTCAAGGGAGGGCGCTGCAGCCCCTCAAGAGGCTTATGAAGAGACACTGGATCAAGTTTTCATTAATTTGGTGTAATTAATGCATCAATATACGATTCTTCCTTATTGTTTGTTATCACAGTTACTTGATGTAGGAGTTGCGAAACTTCCCATAGGCCGCATGCATCAAAAAGTGGCCCCACGATTGGTCCACTGTTTTGGATCTTGTTTTACAGTGGCGTCATCTCTTGGTGACAAAACAAACTATACACCATGGGTCGCCGCTCGACGAGCTGGCCGAAAAATGGTATTTGGGTGCTTACGTAAATTTTTCGTGCCGAAGAAGCCCAAGGTATTCAATCACAAAAGTGTTTTATATGCATTCGAACGCAGAGAAGTAAAAAATTGCGTATGTGTGTTAAACAAGATGCGTTGTCGCCTGCGCAGTGTCGTCTGCTGCGCGTCATCTGCGGTCTTCCGGCGGCAAAAAAAGTTAAAAATTCGCTTCGAAGGCTTCACGCAAGCTTGAAAGGGTTATTTAGAGGCACTGATCAGCTACTGTATTAGTTTTGGCGTACATTGTGATGTAGGCCGAGCGATAACTGCAAATTTAGTACTTCAGGTAGGACCTATGTCGGGCCGGAGTGTTCGCACAAGCGCCAACCCGCCGAGGCAATTGCGCAGACGCAGAAACATTCTCCACAAGAAACCGCAGTTATGAAAGCAATGAATAACTTAAGGAAGTAAAAAAAAAAATATGCGCATTAAAAACAAAATTTCAGGTTAAATTGTCAGTTTGAATATTTAGTTTGTTTTTTGGATAGTGCGTGCGGTGGCCGCAGTGGCGCCACCGTTCGCACGATCCAAAGGAGGGGGGTCCAGGTGCGGGCCGTTTTTTGAGGCGGAGTTTCGCAACTGCCTACATTGAAGAGCTCTGTTTGTTATGGTGTACTTATTTGCGGTCTAGCAACGGAAACTTCCGTGGCTACGGCGAAGCGCAAAGATCATCCCCAACACTTTGGATGTGAGTACCGTGTGCCTCTGTGGCGCAGTGCGATTGACGTTGGCTACGTAACGCGAGGTACCCAGGTTGGATCGCGACCGCGGGAAGCGGTGATGTTTTCGAAGCCCCTGTTTGGGTGCGACGGCCCCTGACGTTCTCTGCACTTAAAGGAGCCATGAGGAGAAAATACAACGTCGTTTAATTTGAAATAACTAGGATTTAGTATCTCACTCAGCTCCATTAGAGCCACAACAGATGTTTTTTTAACGAAAAAAAGCAAGAAGTATTTAAAAACTTTCAAATTTAGCGCCACAGTGACGTGTTATGAGCAGGAATGACGTCATACAGGCCGACAATAAAACATAATTTTCAGTGCGTTAACTGCACGCTAGCATTCAAGTAATGCAGTCAAATGGAACGAGAGGACCCATTACAGCCTTCCAGTCATCTGTCGTCGCGACAAGTCAGTTAGGCGGCCGCCAATCGCACAAACAAGGTTCCGTGACGTCATAGAAAAGTTGCGGGAAATTGGCTACGGGGTCTCGACGGCTTCACACGTTTTCTTTAATACCTCCGTTATTTGTTCGAATATTGCGATGATATTGGTATCATTGTTATCGGGACAAAGCAGTCTTTCTAACAAACCCAACTTGTGTTTTGTCTTCTTGGCTCCTTTAAAAGCAGCGCCGGAGCAAGGTAGAACGCGGCCGCATGTGCAATACGAGCCGCCTTGGGAGGTCCGACGGGGGCGTACGAGATACTCCTGGCGATGGCAAGCGAGCGGAACGAGCTTCGGGGGGTGGTGTCCAGGGGGCTGGTCAAGTGGGGGCGGGCGCGGCCGCTAAGTTTAACAGAAAGTACGTACAACAGCAGATCAAGAAAAAGGTCCAACTAGGCATTCGACTTAACATTCTCCCTGAGTTTTGTAAGCATGCCCTGTATTTTTTGTTGCAGGGCATGGTGTGTGGGTATAGCCCAGGATCTTTCTTTCTCGTGGGGCAGCCAACTACGTAAAGCGCGTGGTTCCTCCGCGCAGCACTCTCCGCCGCCGTGGCTCAGTGGCTGCTTCTGAGCCCAAGGACGCGGGTTCGACTCTCTGTCGCGGCGGCCGTTTTACTGAAGGAGACGAAAAGCGCGAACGCCCGTGTCATTTCGGCGCGCGTTTGTAAAGGGCCCCGGGGAGTCAATGTTAATCCGCAACCTTACACTATGGCGTGCCTTGGCTCTCATGGCCCAGCGATTTTGCGTGCGTACCACTGCGTGTTAGTAGTAGCACGTCGTCCGGAATGCAGTTACAGCAGCAACCTCTGCTGAGAAGTCATCCCCGGCGATTTGTTCATGGCAGCCGAAATGTTACTAATTCGTTTATGCGTTAAAGGAGACACACTGGCGACGTAGCCGCCGTGCGCACCCACCGCGGCCGTTGCTCGGCGTTGACGAACCGGTGGGATAGAGAGGAGGGCTGGGAGGAGGGGGTTATCGGGCGAGTTCGGCGGTCTCGACGGGTTGCTGCTGCATGCCGCTGCGGCGGCGTCGGCGGCCCTGTCGCGTTGCCGCCGCGTGCCTAATGAGGCCCGACGACGACATGCCGCCCCCTTCCCCCCCCCCCCCCTCCTCTCGTCAAGCGCCCCCAGCTGATCCGATTGTAGTGTGGGGGCCGCGGAGCCATCCATCAGGGCTCGTTTGAATGCGGACGACGGAACGCGCGTGCCAGCGGCCCGCCGCCGCCGCCGCCGCCTGGCGCGTGCTCGGCGGGCCCTCCTGGTACACGCCACTACTGTCTGTGTGTGCGTCGGCCCAAGGTCTCCTCCGGCCTGCGCTCCAGAGCTCTGACACGCGCGTGCGTTCGTACGCTTCCGTCGACGTCTCTTGGGTGTGTCTTTTTTTTTTTTCTCCTGTCGCGTGTTTCTGCTTTCATTAGTGTGATCGCGTGCTTTTCGCCGTGTGCGCTCGCGTCGCCGTTCTTGTTCCGACCGAAAACCCGGGCCCGCTCGATGCGGTCTCTGTTACGCTTCTGTGGCAAGCTGCCGGCTTCTTTCTGCGAGCTTGTGGTGGGGCCTTTTTTCCTTGGGCCCTTTTGTGGTATCTGGCGGCGCGCTAACTTTTGGGCCCTTTGAGGAGTCGGCACGCGTAGTCTCCGTCCTCGTACTCGGCTGGGGCAGATTGAGTCGTTGCATTGTCTCCGCTGGCGAATCGTCGATGATTATTCTAACCTCTAACCTCTATTTTTCATGTGATCGCGACAGGGGTGTGTTGCGGAACAGCATTTTACTTCTGCTGGCGTAGACAGAGCGTAGACAACGCACTGCGTGATGGTCACGCAACTTGTCTTGTTACCAAGGTGTCTCTGTGGTCTTCCTGTTTGTGGGCTTTGTAGTGAGATCGCTTTCGCGATTGCTGTGCAGTTACGTCGATTTTCTATTCCGTTTATCTTTAAGTCGTGCACAGCACCGTGTCTGTCTGTCTATCTGTCTGTCTTTTTTTCGTTCGTTTTTTCCTTTCTTAACGCTCACCCGCAAGTTCCGCGGGGCCTTCGTCATGGCTCTTCGTGGGTGGGTCTCTTATTTTCACCGGCGCGGCCACAGATCGTTTTGAAGATGCGGCGGGCTACGGGGAACGCTGTCCCCGTGTTTTCCCCTTTGCGTGGGTGGCCGCGGCTAATGTTTACCTGAATGGCCGTTCGCTGCATGAGGATCGCTCTCGAGGCCAAAAACCAACAGAAAGAAAATTAGGAGAGAAACATCATCCGGTGTGCGAGCGCGGATTTTGTGGGAGTACGCTGACCGTAGCGTTGCTGGCACCGCGGAATGCTTTGCGAGCTGAGGGTAAAGGACGCTTGTCACCGGCTTGTGTATACCGCTCGCCTGTTGGGTAGCATCCCTCCTACGCGTACGCTGTGCCGACTTGTGCGTCTTCTAGTTTTGGCCACTCGCCGGCCCAAACACGATCGATTTTCTGGGTAAATATACCCGCCGCGGCTGCTCTGTGGTTGTGCTGCTGAGCCCGTGTACGCGAGTTCGATCCTTTCTTGCGGAGGCGAACACGTCCGTGGGCCGAGATTTCGGCGCGCGTTGAAAGTACCCAGGCGGTCAAAATAGAACCGGAGCGCTTCACTATGGCGCGTTAAACCCCATAATTAATCAATGATTTTTTTGAGTAAATTAGAGAAAAGCCACGAAAAACTTTACCATATCCCTTCATAAGGAAAAGTTGAGGGAGGCGCGAAAGCTTTCTCTTGTCAAAAGTGCCTCAAAACCCTCGCTAAAAGTGCGTCCCATCGATCGCCAGACTTTCAAAGACCCAAGTCGCAACAAACGAAGAATGAACCCATACGACGATTGCGCACTATGTAAACGCATCTACGAACGATCTAAATGTATGCCGATAGGTGGATTGACATAAAGGTATACTGCTTCTTCATGAGTGATGCGGGTATTTTATCTAGACCCGGAACCGTTCCTTTATCGCGATTTTCAAGCAACCGTGTTGACACAGTGGAAGACGCGTTTCACGCACGCGCCGTGTGTCCAGGGGTCTTACCAGAGCTTTTCGGTCGACCAATCGGTCTATGTGGAAATGCGTTAGTTTTTCTGACAGGGCGCCGTCGGCACCACTAAGAAAGCTTCCGCTTTAAAAGTTTGCTTTGTGTTGAACGGGCGCAGTGTGCCGACTAGTGCGTAGAACTACACGCTGTGTGCCTGCGCCGGTTAACTGCAAAACAGAAGTCTGACGTGTTGTCCTACAGAGGAAGGGAGTGTGTTGGCGGATGCACAATCCGCGTACGCCTGCCTCCTCTTCGGCGCGTGTAATGATGCGGCGCGACCCTTCAGCAGGCGTGGGCGTTGTTCTTGACCGCGTGTCCGGCTGGAACGGCGCACGCCCTAATGGCGCACGTGGTAGCGAAGAGGACCGCTGTTCCGTGGTTCTGGTGGGGCGAGCAACCACCCAAGCAACCACGGACGTCCGTGGGACATCCGAAATACAGCCGGACATCCAATGCCCTATTTGGATGTACTATTATGAGCAATATGAAAGGGAACACGGGAACGCATAGAAAACACCCTCAGACCCAGATATGCGTGATACGCAGCGGCCGCCGTCGGAAACAAAGTGGAAAGGGGGACGCTGTTCTAACAACTGTTCCCATTCCCGCTGTGCGTCTTATCGGCTGTCGGACGATACCATTTTATCGGCGAAATGACGTAAGCTGCTGCTTTGTAGAAATCCCATCGTGGTGGGAGTGCCAACAGTTAGTGCAAGAGCGCCCACCTTTCTCCCTTCCATTTTCACAGCGCCATCCGCGTATGGCTCCGAGTCTGTTTCGAGGCTGTTTGCCACGCGTTCCTGTGTTCCCTTTCATATTGCTCATAATAGTACATTTCCGGACGCACAGTGGACATCCAGAAACGGATGTACAAGTCCGAGTGACATCCGCCAGTGGACGTACAAAGTTACTACAAAGCATCAAATAATGGCTTAAATTGAATATAACAGCAAAAACAAAAAAGCTACTTTGCTTTTCAATTAAAAATATTTTGTACATCAACACCCTGACTTATATATTGCAAATTTCATCTGCATATTTCTGAAATTACGCCTAATTTTTTTTTTTTACTTTTTTGAAGCACCTCACCGATTCCAACGATGATCTCTTTGGGGAAGGATATATAAGAAAAGAACCGCTAACAAAACATGTGGAGCAAGCAGGTTCACTGTGTTCATGTATGCCTGTCTGCCCTGTAGTGCGTTGGTGTTGTGCGGTGTAGTATTCGTTGAAGGAACAGGTTGTCGTTATGGGATTCTGGAAATTTTTCTGAACATCCAAAGTACATCCAATTTCGGACGTTCGACTGAACTTACGGAAGTGTTAAATTCGGACGTCCCACGGACGTACATGGTACGTCCATCGGCCCTGAAACGGACGTCTTACGGACGCCTGGTAGAGCCGGAATAGACGTAGGTGGACGGCCGGCGGACGTCCGGTGTTTGCTTGGGAAGTGGTCGGCTAGCCCACTTTGGTCGGCTGTGGAAACGCGACGGTTCGCTGCAGTTTCGGTGCATCCAGCGCTAAAAGCGCAATAACTTTTCCGTCGCCCCGATTCTGTACGGTGGTCTAATCGGGACTTTATTAAAACGGGCTCAAGAACTGAAACCCTTCCCGTTCCACCGAGGTATAACGGGTAATCGGGAGTAATGATGGGAGAACCGTGGCACAAAAAACTGCTGTTCGAGCCGAGGAGCTAGCTAGGCCTGTGCACCTGCGCTTCCACTCCGCCTATGAAGGCCAAAAGAAAAAAGTCGCATACGATTCTCTTCGTTAGCGCTTTGGATCAGGAGCCGCCCGACACTTGGGAGCTGCCGACAATGCGCAATATTTCTGTTGCGAGGGGCGGTCTCCCTTTAACGAGCACGTGTGCTCCCCTCACTGGAATGGTAGCACGTCGATGGCGCTGAAAATGAGTGTGCGTTGATTTTCAGTGGACGGGTTTTAAATGCCTACGCATTTCTGTGTGCGCTCTGCGAGTAAACCCGTGTGCCCGTCTGCAGCGCTTCGTGTGTCACGCTTTCGCCGCACACGGAAGCTCTATTAATGAAGAGCCCCAAGGCCATCGTACTTTCGTTTCCCCTAAAGTTTTATTCCAAGCAATGCATTTGTGTACAGCCGGGAGGCGTCTGTAAAGGCGCTAGGCATATGGCGTTTTCCGGCGTACGTGTGCTCTTACGGAGTATTTATATTTAATATAAAGCCCTTGGGCCATCATACTTTGATATCAGACTTGTCCTATCGTTCCTAAGATATAGGCCTCCTGCGCTGGAGTTTTGGTGACATGCAGCGCCCCTAGCGGCCGACGCCTCTGGGTAGTACAAAAGCAGACGACCCTCGCCGCCCTCCATGTGTTTTCAATTACAAGCCAGAGTGAAAGTTGGTTGTGGCGCTTTGCGGCGTGTTTAAATGACTGCATACTGTATGAAATTAGCTGCAGAGGTTAAACAAAATAATATCCGCTAAAAGAAGCCGATTTGTCGGCTTTCTTTTGAGCGAGCTGTCGCGGTGGTCGCGGCGTGGGACAGTATCGCTAGATCGGGTGGTTTAACTGTTTGACGACAGTTACAGTTTTTTTTTCTTTTTGCGTGCGGTCGATAAAGGAAAGTTCACGAGTAGCATAAACACGGAACGCTGCTCATCTTACATCCTGAGGTAACTGCAAAAGGTTGCTTCATCGGGAGCTTTAAGCGAACGCAAGAATTGCGCAGCCGACTCAGCTGACACTGCTGGCCTGGCACCGCCTTTGAAACGAGTGGAAATTTTGTTTCGTATTTTCGCAAACTAAATTATTCTTGCGTAACGGTTTACGCCGCACGATTTACGAACGGCAGGGTACATGTATACTAGCGAGTAGGTGGGGCAATACCGCCAATTAAATAAACAAATTAAGCGCTATTAAAGCACGCAAAACACGCACCAAATCACACGCACAGCATAACATAACACAGCCGCATACACAGCGCGGGGCCCCGAATATTTACGTACGATCATCACTGACTGTGTTGGTTTTCTAGTGCAGGGGTCGTCGAATCTGAACGCCGACACGACAGTTTTGACTTCAAATGGAGTTAGACAGCGAGACAAGAACAGAGAATTGGCGTCCTCCAGTTGAATTACCGCCCCCCCCCCCCCCCCAATGTTCCCACTTCGCCAGATTATTGTCAAATATTATTAGAAATTTGCTAAATTTTTTCTCTTTGCATTCAAAACCCCCTCCTCAACCCCCTCCCCCCCTGATTTGACGTCCAGCCCTCCGCCGTGTCGGCTGCATGGAACTCGGCCGTTGCTGACCCTCATTCTAGGCTATTAAGTGCGAACTGGGAATGTATGCTGCAAGAGCATAATTAAGTAAAGTGAGAGCAAGCAAGGAAAGCGAGCGGCCTCTTAGTTTGCCCGACCACTTTTTACGGCCACTAATTTCGGAATCGCGAAACAGATTTCACGCTTCTGACGGTCGCGGCATTTTGTCACTGAGACACGCAACAAAACGGCAAGCTAACGCTGCACCGTGTATTCGTAACGGCGACGCAAACGAGCACTGTTCAATGAACGTGCACGCATAGTGTGCAGGTACGCAAAAGAGCGGCGCACCGCAGCAGGCGAGCCTGCGGTCCGCCGGACTCGCTGCCTTTTTAAAGCGCGATCATCGCCGATTGCGTCACTCTTCTTTTTTTATTGGCTGTTTTTGAGAAGTCTTTGTCACCTAGAGTATAAGTTTTAAACTTTCACTTCGTACGACCATCGATCGGTGAACCTGCGAGTAGCAGACGCCGTCACGGTCCCGGCACTTTCGTCGGCGCTGTAAACGTGTTTAGCGCTGCAAAGCTTTTTCCCCTAATGCCAAGTTGATCGCTGAAATAGATCGGACGCGTCGGGGATGAGCTGGTGACCACGTCGCAAAATAATCGGGAACGCCGAGCTCATTTTGCTTCTGTCAACGCGGGATCCTATGGGACCCACGCAGCTTTGTACTACCCGGAAGTACTGCCCGGAAGCAGCTTGCGCAGCGCCCCCTGGGCAGCGCAGGAGGCCTATATTCTAGCAGTGCGTTAATTGTGCGGAGTAGTGAAGACGATTGAAGGTGTTTTGTGTTTAGCGCTCTCTATTGGATTAATTGAGTTTTGTGGAGGCATTTAATATAATACCCTGTGACCATCACATTTTCATCTCGTACGAAATCGAATGCAATAAAATATTTTTTTTTTCAACATCGTTCTCCGAGATGTAGGGAGCACGGACAAAAAAACCTTCACAGGATCGGCTTGGCTTTATCCGTACGCCCTCAGGAAACTGGCAACCCTATAAAATCAACCAAAGTTGACTACGCAGTGGCGGGGACAGCGGTACATCGCCCGCCGCGGTGGCTCAATGGCTAATAAGGCGTTGTGCTGCTGAGCAAGAGGTCGCGGCTTCTATTCCCGGCCGCGGTGGCCGCTCTTCTGATGGAGGCGAAAAGCAAAAACGCCTGTGTGTACGAGATTTCGGCGCACGTTGAAGAGCCCTCCACTAAGGTGCGCCTCATCGCCTGTGTAGCGTCGGCGCGTTCAACCCCATAATAATCAACAGTGGTACATCATTATACACTGATAATAACAGAAGAAATAAAAATAACAAAAGAAAAAAGACAGAGCATCCGGAACTTGTGCAATAAATAATCGGTACAATATTTCACCCCTTGGATGTTGTTACAATTGATACAATATAAAAAGTTAAGCTAAAGGCAGGCACTTGGGTACAAATACACACATGCACAAAAAGGAACACGACCTGAAGTTAAATATCTAATGCGTTTAGTAGGGGTGGCAAGGTATGCGCGAGCATTTGAAGACCGTAATTTCTGCGCGCATGAGGTATTTTCCAGGGTTCTTTATGGCGCGTGTGATAGTTGGTGCTATTCCCGGTTAGATTAGATAGCTGCGCGATAAAGTTTGTCGTCTTCTTTTGCCCAGCATGGTAATGCTCAAGCAGCATATTCTGGTAAATAAATCCAACTTTAAGAATGCCGTGTTTTAAGTGCGAATGCACTTTATAAGCGACCTCAAACCTTCCACCGCCGGCGGCGGCGGCGGCGTCCGCAGTCCTCCTCTCCCTAGCAACGGCGTGGAGCGGAGAGGAGCGTCGGTAGCAACGGCGCGGTGACGTCACTTCACCACGTGACCGCGCTCGCTCCGCCTCCTCGCCGTGGCTGCGCGGGTGCGCGCCGCTCCCCGCACCGCTCCTCGCGCCGTGACGTCATGGTATGACGTCACAGCGCGCCTCCTCTCCCCAGCAGCTGCCGCGCCTCTCTCTCCACCGTGACGTCACACTCTCTCCTCTCCCCCTCGTTCGGCTGCAGCTGCCGTGCGCCGCTGTCCCTCTCCCCTTGCGCTCGCCTCCTCTCTCAGCCACCTGGCTCGGCGCGCTCGGCGCGGCGTACCCCCCTATATATGCAGCGATAAACTGCCAGACCTCCGTGGGTCGGCTCGCGCGCGCTCACGGGCGAATGCCAACGGATTTTAACTTTACTCCCCCTCATAGCATCACCCCGTGCATTCGCACTTAACCATGTTCACCCTCGGGGAAATGCTTGGGAGTTTTTGTGAAAAGTGGTTCCGTGTGGGCATTGAGTGGTGCGTTAGAGGTTGCGCGCACAACTTTTTTTCTGCAGCAGGAGTAGCCTGTTGATGTTTGAAAGAGTGATTGATTGATTATAGGGTTTAACGCGCCGACGCAACGCAGACGATGAGGCGCGCCGTAGTGGAGGGCTCCGGATTAATTTTGACCACCTGGGGATCTTTAACGTGCACCGAAATCTCGTACACACGGACGTTTTTGCTTTTCGCCTCCATCAGAAAAGCGGCCGCCGCGGCCGGGAATCGAACCCGCAATGTTTGAAAGAGTGGTTTCCCCGAATTAGGTGACACTAGCTAACATGCGAAATTCCCTCCCTCGATAAAAAGAGTCTGCCCAGCGATGCTTTTTTGGGGAGCAGTGAAGCCCAGTTGGAAGGTGCTTAGTATATAATGTTTCATAAGTCTAAAGCAGTCTTTGTGGGCATTTAATAAAAATCCCCTGTGCCTTTAGAGCCTTCCTTCGTTGGTATCCGACCGTTTCTGTGGCGCCCGTAAGAATGGCCTTTCAGCATTGCATGCCGGTCTAGTAGCGAAGCGAACTTTAAAGGGACTCGGTGTTTATATAGCCGAGACATTTCCCTTTTGGGACTTTCTGCAAATTTTTCTGGTGCACGTACTAGGGGTGCCCTATCATCGGCCCCTTGATGCCCCATTATTCGAAATTTACTAAATCAGTCATTGCGAGGCGAAACGCGTTGTGCTTACCCAGTTTTAATCTGGCCGTACTCACGCCGTGTGCGCTCAGTGCTGAGCTTAGCATAATAAAATTTCAAGCTCGGTGCGGCAATCCGGGGCAAGCTTTTCGCCGGGTTACTTGCGACAGGCCCACTCGAAGGGGGGCTTCTTAGGCAGCTGGAACATTTTCTTCTTCAGCCGCCGAATGTCGCCACCGTGGTTTTGCTCGGGACCCATTTGGCGTCATCCGATGTTCGCCGTAAAAGGCCGCGTTTCTTCTTTTCCTGAAATTCTCTGGCTCCGCGGTTTCGCGAAACTATACGAGTGGTATTCATGATGCTGCCAAAGTGTTCACACTGACCCAGGCAATTTTCAAAGCGAAGCTTTTAATGCGTAGCATTCTTTGCCGAGTATTCCCACAACCAGGACCGTGTAACGCCCTGCATTTTCACAAAAATTCAGATATCGCGGAAGTTTCGCATGTAGTCGCAATAATGGCGTAAATGGAGATAACTGGTCGTACGAAATGTTGAAAAACTAAAAGATAAAAATATAAAAATTACGGAAAATGGGGAAACGTGTAACGCCCTCCATTTCCGCAATAATGCAGATTTCGAGAAAGTTCCACCTGTAATCGTTATAATATCGTAAATGGGAATAATTGGTCGAACGAATTTGTGAAAAACTAGAAAAATAAGAAAAAATAGAATAATTCCGGAAAACGGCGAACCGTGTAACTCCCTCCATTTCCGCAATAATGCAGATTTCTCGACAGTTCCAAATGTAATCTTTGTAATAACGTAAATGGAGACAATTTTTTTTTTCACTAATCTCCCGGTTTTATGGATGAAGAGGAGGAGGGGAGCAGCATTGCCTGGTGCGCCCCTGGGTTTTATGGTTTTATCTTTCATCAGATAACGCTGGCCCCCGCGTAACCCGCCTGTGAGGCCTGTGAAAAGTTACGCCATGTAACGCTTGTCTCTTTGTGCCGCACCCGAGGGGCCGGCCGGTGAACCCGTCCATTCGGGTATCAAGTTATCTGCGCTTGGAGCTGGTGGCGTCTTCGCTAGCGGAATCGAGACGTTGAACGTTTCTCCTTACGTCTCGCATTTCTCGACCCACTAGCCACAGCTCACCATTTTGAAAAAATCAGCCCCTATGCCGAGCACAATAACCCTCTAAAAACAATACCACACGCAAGTTCCTTTCAGCCCAGGTAGGCCACGATGGAAGCTTCGCGTCAATTCGATTCCCACCCGTGCGTGGGATCCGCCGATTTCTCTTTTAGAGGCTCCCAGTGGCAAATGGTGTACATCCCTTGGTCAAATTTTTGACATCCAAAGAACGAAAGCTAGTGTAGTAGCGACGCGCGTGAACTCTGGAAATCAATTTCAGGGTGGCAAGGAACTAGCAAATGCAGCATTTATTGAAGTATACTGCTTTCGTCCGTTTGACCAAATTTTGTGCCTCAAAGCTCCTTGCTCACTCGCTCTAGAAGCAGCCCAGGCACGATAATGTACACACTTTGTCAAAATTTTCTAGGTGGATAGGCTTTACCTTTAACTCTGAGAAAGACATCTTATGACACTAATAAAGAAAGGTTCTTTAGTTTTCCGGCATAAAACTTTTCTGCTTGGCTCGCGGCGTAAGCTAATGCATCAAATTTTTTGCTGCCTGTGCACTTCCAGCTTGGTCTAGAAAACTGACGACTGTGCCTGCAGTTACGAACGTGTTCCTGTGTTCTCATCCAGGCTCGAGGTTATTACCGTACTGATGACAAGTCTGTAAATGCAACTTGTTTACTTCACACGGAGCTACTTGTCACTAAGGGCCTGTATTTAGAGGCTTTTGGGCCTATGATGTTGAATAAAGCTAATCAACTTCATTAGATTGTTGTGCTGTGTTTCGGGGTGAGGGCAGTGTACACTGGATATGACCTTCCTCTCACTGCGACCCATAGTTATCTTCCATAATGCTCTCAAATGTGGCCAGTGTGAAGCCATTCCATTCCCCAGTCATCGCTGCATTCGTGGCTCAGTGGCTAAGGCTTCGACAAACGGGCTGCCACAAAAATTGTAGAAGCGAAGGAAACCAGCGCAAATGGATATCCAAATGAATGGAGGCTCTGATACAGATGAGATTGCTTAGCTGCAACACTTACTACTCCTAGGAAGTAACTGCAATGTCTTATCACCGGATTCTTGCAGGAGGCATCAGAGCTGCACATAGAGCTGATGTAAGGAATGTAGATTAGTAAACAGAGGACGACACAAAACAGGCATCACCTTAAAATTAAAAAAAAAAACACGGATGAAATCCAAATCGTCGAGGCTTCAGTCTCTTCCGCATTTGCGAATTGGCTGCATTCAGAAAGTTTTTGTTGCCTGCAATGATAATCGCATCTTAGATTCCTCCGAAGCTTCTCAAAATGCCCTTCAATTCTTTCCAGCACGCTTAAGTTTGCAAGTTGCACAATTCAGCCACATTGCTACAGGATTGGCACGCGTCCTATTTTTCAAGTATACATTTTGAAGTGATTACACGCCCTTGGGACATTGTCCCTGAAGAAGAAAGTGTGTGACGGCTGCATCTTACCAGTACTTACCTATGGGGCAGAAACCTGGAGACTCGTTCAACTTAAATTGGGGATGACTCAGCGAGCAATGGAACAGAAGATGATGGGTGTAACATTAAGGGACAAGAAGAGTGTGGAGTGGGTCAGGGCATAAACGCATGTTAAGGACATATTAGTGTGGGCAGGGCATGTAATGCGAAGGCATGATAACTGTTAGTCATTAAGGGTAACAGAGTGGATCCCTAGAGAAGGCAAGCGTGGCAAGGGCGTGGCAGAAAGTTAGATGGGCAGATGAGATCAAGAAGCTTGTGGGGATAAATTGGCAACAGTTAGCCCACGACCGGGATAATTGAAGATCTATGGGAGAGGCCTTTGCCCTGGAGTAGGCGTAGATAGGCTGATGATGATGATGGTGATGGTGATGGTGACACGCCCTTGGTAACTCCACTTGCACGTGCGCATACTCCTCCGTACTTGGGTGTTTGCATTGCTCGAGCCGCACTGTATGCCTTTCCTCTTCATACAGCTGATGCAGGTGTGGAGCAACTACCGGCAGGGCCACACAGGTCAACTGTCCGTGATCACCACAGCGCTGCTGTTCCTGGGTGGCCTGGCACGCATCTTCACCTCACTCACCGAGACGGGTGACCCCCTCATGGTGCTCAGCTTCAGTCTCGCCACCGCCGTCAACGCGCTCATCTTTGGACAGGTACGACACACAGCGTTCTTCGTAATAGAGAACCTTTTCATTTCCCAAAGCTTGGAAACATGTGTGGGCTTCTCTGTGAACAATTAAAAGTTGCAATTCTTGCAATTGGACCATCTTCTCAAAACGTCTGCCGTGATGGGCTCACTGATTGGTTTGAGGCGGCCACAGTCTTGATCCGAGCCAACCGCAACAAGTGAAGCTGCCGAAGCAGACAGAGGCCAAAAGTGAATTGATCCTCACCAAAAATTTGTATGAAATACTGTGTGAAAGTGGCTTCCTATCTGAGTGTGGCAAAGGTTGACATGGAGAAAAAGGACGTTGGGCGCCATTGGGCACTCTTTAATTTCACATGGTTGTGAATGCCAAAAACAAACGAGACAGAGTGCAAGCTACATATTTAAGGCAAGAATTCAGCCAGACAGGCTAACTTAATTGCTCTGTCATTTTTGCTCTCATTCACATTGCACTTTGTGACCCATATTACGAACTGCAATACTGCACCCATACTTGCTATGGGCATTTTTTGTACAGCGCTGACTGTGTCTTATGCTCTACGTGTTGTGCACCCAAAAAGCTGTCTCCTTTATATTTATACCTCTGTTGTGATATGTGATGTCAAAATCAGCTGCAGATGTAGGAAGAGATATGTGCCTGTTTTATGGTGTCCTATCTGGATCCATTCATTGCTTTTAGTGAAAACTGAGTATATACTGCAGTTACTTGTAATGGCTACATCCCTCACAAAACTTGGGAGTTTTCTCGAAGGTGCTTCGAGAACACAGGCATATGTGCACAGCGTGATGATGGACATTGCCAACTTCAAGTGCACGTTTTGTCACTATTGCAGGTCTTGTTCTACTGGGATGCCACCAATAAGCGACTCCAGAAGAAGAAGGTCAAGTAGCTTTCCTAGATGGCCACTGGCGGCCGGTGGGACTGGGAGAGCTTGGACAGCAAGAGCAGGCATGAGGAGAAAACAGAAGGATGGAAATGCTGGGACTTTGTGTGCTACACGCCCTGGTCCTTGGTTGGCTGTGGGCAGACTTCTTGTTCTCTGTGGCAGCGAGGACCTAAATCGTCGGAATTGGTGCTCACAAGGGCCACCACTGCCTCTGCCAACCACACGTCAGAAGAGGAGCCAAAGCCGCCCTGCGTTTTCCCATGCTGGGTTGGAGAAGCTGACAGAAAGCAAGTGCACTGTTGTGACTTGCTTGAAAAGACACCATTGATGTTCTCTTCATTTTGTTCTCTCTGCCAATGATGTTCTCTCCGCCAGGCTTTGTGCCTTTCCTCTTTGGCCCTGCCTTTTTTATGTGTTTATTTTTCTCTTAGCTGAACATGCTTTAAAACGCCTTCTGCTCTGTTTGTGTGCGCACGCCCAAATGGGCTTATTCTACGGTCCAAGTGGTTTTGTCGCTTTCATTTTTCTCTTTTTGCGTCTTTTGGGTATAATGCAAGGTGCGCGGTTTTCCTGTGCCAGTGTCAGTGTACTGTTGATATGCAGTATTCCTGCTACTTACAGGCAGCAGCTTTGTTTCGAATAATTTGGTCTTTCTGAGCATAAGGAGGAAAAAAGCCAGGTGTTGCACATAGCAGTGTGGGCACCGCCACTGCACTGAGTGCTTCAGATTGTCTGCTTTACATGTCCGTGTTTACCCTGTTCTACAATGTGCAGGAGTTGTCTCTTTTCATAAGCACTGTTAGCAAAACAAACACTCGGCCACGTGATTGTGCCGTTTCGCTCAGGGTAGCTCCGTGATGCCAAAATGAATGGAGTTCCATATGGAAAGCACTCCTCTGCTTTGTCCGTAACCGTTCGGTGTCTTTCTACACTTGCATGCACTAAGCATTCTCTAAGGGCTAGCACATGTGAAGACACAGAAACCTTTCTTCTCCACTAACCTCGCCACAACCTCAGTCTGCAAAGCAGCTGTGGGTGACATTGACTGCATTTGACCTGTTTGAGAAAAAAACCTGTTTGCATGACTATAACGTCGACTGGTCTGACAGGTACAGGTTTATAGGGTAGGAGCTGGAACTTGGTCCACTTAGATGGTGCCTTTGGCCGTGTCCTGCCAGCTGTGAAACCCTGCCGCCCTGTTCAGGAAAATGATGCTGTGGAAAGTGCCTGCTGAAATGGCGCTGAGCATTACCTTGTGAGTTAGAGTGGCCTGTGTTTTGAGGTGTGCCTTGTGTAAGGCACACCTTTTCCCTTGGCGGCAAGAGCTCCTCAAACTTCTCGCATCAGGCAAGCTTGGCGTCATTGACGGCAACAGTAATAGAGATGGTCTATAGGATGGGAACAAGTGGTTCTGTTCTCAGTACTGGTACTGCAAGACATTCGAAGCTGTGAAGTGGATGAGTGGCATATATGTTCAACTGCTATTTCCACGCTTTTTACCTTGTAACTGTAAATGGTGCAGTGTACGTTATGCAATAGGATTGATGGTCACATATAGTTATTGTAGAATTGTGTGATACAGTACAAAGCTGAAACGTCCGGCATTTTATATCAAACATCGCTGCAGTTCTACTCCTTAAAGTCAGGATGTATGTGTGTAGCCTCTAAGCGCTGCATTTTTTTTTCTACAATTGGAACCATATCTGCACATACATTGTCCTAAAGAACAGTTAGAACATATTATACAGAGTAGAAATGATTGTAATGTAACCCACTGCTGCCTCGTTTCCTTTTTTTTGTGTGTCATTCTTTTTTTCCTGTTTGCTAGCGATCTTGTATCGACCAATTTCGTGACTAATAATATTTTTAGATTGTTGAAAAGTCTCATTTATTGTAAGTTGTGTGGGTAGTACTGCGAGACTCCAATTCTTAATCTGCTGTCAACTTGTGCGGCCTCTTAATCTGTCGCTGCACAGATGATAGACTGACTGTTACGTCACCTCATAATGAACACGTCCTATCAGTGTGGTGGCTTCAAGTCGTTTCTGTCTACGCTGCTCGATGGAGTCATGTGAAGGGCTGTCGTGTCAGTTACATGGGCTCTGAGGGAAACGTGGGGGCTACATTACCATTTGCTTCATCGCATGTTACTGGCTTTGCCATGAAGCTAGTCTCGGCTGTGAGGCTGCGCCATCTAGTAAAGCAAATCTGAGCCAATTTATAACTACAAAATGCACAGTTCATGACCAGCCCCTCAGTCTCAAGAGGCTGGCCTTACACAGTTTATAATTGGCGCATTTTTTTTTTGGCTGCCAATAGTAGGAAGGAGCAGGAAGGACCATTGCTTAGTAAAGTACCCGCAAAAAGAACCAATCTGATACCGCCCCTGCTCTAAGGCAGGGCGGTATCAGATTGGGGTGGCCAGCCTCTTCTGACCAGATGGTGGCCGCATGTCTCAACTTCGTAGCTAAATCCAAATACCTCAAAGTACTTCACTGGAAGATTGTAATAGCTGGGTAACACCAATATCTGCAATACCAAGGAACACCTAATTGAAGACAACCAGCTTTCCCGGCTGTCGGCAACGCCAACAGTCTGACACATCATAAACAGGGTTGGTATCAAAGCCCCATAATAACTGGTACACATGCCCCCATTCCCCAAGAAATTCACACCTTGCTAAATGTGCGCCTTCTCCCACACAGTGCGCATCCAGTGCACAATCAAAAGCGGAGAGAACATAGTGCACAAACATGGGCTGAATAAAGGTACCTCATCGGGCCAGATACGGTAATGTAGGTGCTGCTGGTTGCGTGCGTCACAAACCATTTGCAGTGATGTCATTATTCGACCCCATGACCTTACCCCCATCAATTCCATCTCCATACATACAAACCACGTGACACTGGCGGAAAAAGCTGCTCTTTTGCTCGCTTGGTCGCATCAGCAGACCCAGAAAATCTTGTTTTGTGATTCAAAAATGGCTCACAAGAACTTTGCCAAGGGGACAATTTTTCCCCTGGTGCTTAAAATTCTTTTTCGAAGTCGTCCTATCGCCCAGGCAGAGCTGATATGGTCTTCTGCCCACCCAGGGCTGAGGGGGCCATGAATTGGTCAACATTGCGCCTCGAGAGCTTGCTATCCAACCAGGACCAAGCCTTGCCCCCTTCCATAAAGCCAGCCAGCTGGCGGCAGCTTTTTTAACTACCATGAAATTACTATGCAATACCGCCTTACCCGATGACTATACCCGCCTGCACACCGGTAATAGTAAGTATACTAATGCTGAAAAGTGACAAGTGCCTCTTGCAGACCAACACACTGCCATATCGCGCCAGGTTGGGTGCGGTTTATCCCACACTCTGCACCTCATTCAACTGCCCTGCATGGATTGCACAAGATGCCATCGCTCACCTCATATCGAACTGCCCCGAAAAGCCAATAATACCCAGTGGCGAGCATTCGGAGGCGGCGGCGGGCATCTCAGACTTGTGGATTCAGAAGAGCCTAATGGAATGAGCAGCCAAGGTCAGCGCACTCACCGGCGTGCTGCGGCTGCCAGTCATCACATTTCCCTAACCCTATTTCTTTGAAAATAAATATTTTCCTCGTAGTGACAGCTCACAGCGAAGCTGTCTATGGCTGCGGCTAATCGCCTTCGTGTGAGCGAGCAGAAAACCCAACGTAGCATAGAGTGCGCATGCGCGAGAAAAACCGAGTGCGAGGGGTGCCAAAGAACAAAAAGGCCCCTTGCGACGAAATGAGCTATGTCTACGTTTTTGGAACATAGCAAGCCACAAAGGGATAGGGAACGTTCTGACAGCAGATCGCGCGGTGATACGAAGAACGACGCCGCGAGCAGCGACGGTGAAAGAACGAGAGCGTGCCCGTCCCGACTCTGCGGCCCTGGAAACAAAACGGGGCCGTGACGCCGGTGATCAGCCTGCCCTTGTAGATCTCATGCCTCCTCTACCCCACTCACTGAGTGAGATCACTATGTTCCCAACTCTACCGCACGTGTCATCAAAAAGCATCACTCCACCTGGCGAAATTCGGCATGAATCAGCGGCGTGCTTGGAGAACTTCAAAGGAACACTTGCTGATATCCACGGTTGGGCTCGTGACACCAGGCCAGGGAGCAGCAGCTGCAGCATCCATTGCTCCTGCCTTCGCTTCAGCCAGACAATGCCGCCTGCTCGTGGCTAGCAGCCCTTTTTATGAAGCCTGGAGCCACTAGATCAGGTTTAAGCGTAGCTTTTTAGTGGCTCTAATAGAGCCCAATCAACCCGTTACAGCCTTTTGTCTTTCCACGAAATCCCTTGCCACTACCGCTTCTCTCGCCGGCGCTACCCTCCACCCAATTGGTCACTCTCTATCGTTGAGGAACGATACTGGCGCTTTCTCCAACCCAATACACTCCCTTGTCGCGCCAGGATACACGCAGTTTATCCATCTATATTTCCCTTTCCCCAATGCCCCGACTGTGGAGCCCATGAAACAGTTGCTCATATCATTTGGCAATGCCCTCACAACTCATTCCCTCTCGGCTCGGATCGTAGGGTCCAGCAAGGACTCGCTGAACGGGCAGCCCAGGTCACCGGCCCCCTCCAATTGCGCTAGTGGCCACTCGTCGATGACCCAACTTGGTTCTCTCCCCAAGTTGGTTCTCTCCACAACGGTGGAAGTCGCGGGCCTTCACCTGGCTGCGGATGTGATTCAGGATTGAGAGCCGACTCTTGCCAACTGCAAAGTGGCCTTACTCTGTCTTGCTGTGCGAAGTCTCGCCTGCAACCTGGACAGCCTCAGCGCCAAAGGCCTTAGCATCCACCTGATGTGCCTCCCAGCTCGCGCTGGAATCAAGAGAAGTGGGTATTTTGATCCCCTGGCAAAAGAGCGCATCACCCATCCACTTCGATGAGTAAGGCTATCAGGCCCCTGGACGTCCCGAAATAGGGCGCAAAATAGTGGACTGCACTTTTTTTTTTGCAGATTTTGAGTCTCGGTGACTGTGCTGCAGAGTCTTGCATGCTCTATCTCAGGGGTCGCGGGACTCCCTTTCAGCAAGTCAGGGTAACTTCGCTAGGGTCATGTAGTAGCCAAGCGGACTCTCTTTGTTCGCAGATTCGGAGTCGGTATGACTACATTCTACCGAGTCATGCAGACTCTTGACCTGGTAGAGTCAGGACACTCTTTTAAATGCGAATGCATTTCTTAGTCGGGGGTTGTCGTGCGTTGGCCGGCGTGCGCCTAGCAACAGCTGTGGCGCGCCTAGCAACCGGAGCACGTACTAGTAGCTCGGGCGGGAGTAGCGGAGGGCAAAGGGAGAGGAGGAGCGCGCTCGGCGTGTGGGGGCGCTCGCATCGCGGAGCTCGGGCGGAGTAGCGGAGAGTGAGTGGAGAGGAGGAGCGCGCTCGGGCGTGTGAGGGCGCTCGCATCGCGGAGCTCGGCGGAGAGAGCTCGCGCGCGGGGCGGGCGTGTTGCGCGGGTCTCTCTCTCCTCTCCGCGTACCCTCTCTCCGCTCGCTGCGCTCGTAAAAATATATATAAATGCAGTGGAGCGCGCGCCTCTCTTCGTGACTGCTTGCCGCAGCGCACTCATCGGTGCACCCAATGCATTCGAATTTCCGCACGATCCCCTTCGGGGAGGTGGGGGGAGTTTTTTTCAAGAAGAGTCTGTATGACTACTTTTACTAGTCGCAAAGTAGTCATTACGACTCTCTTTGTTTGAAAATTAGGAGTCGTGGTGACTACGTCTTACGGAGTCCTGCAGACTCTTTTTTGACTTGATCTAACAGAGTCACAAGACTTCTCCAAACATAGTCAGGACGACTCTTATTACTACAGGGTCATAACGTAGTCAAGCGGACTCTTTTTGTTTAAGATTTCGGAGTCACCATGACTACATCTTCAGGAGTCCTGCAAACCCACTTTTGACTCTTCTTCACAACTCCCTCCCTAAGAGTCCCAGGACTCTGAAAGAGAGTCTGGTGACCCTCCTCATAAGAGTCCAAAGGTAGTCAATTCTGTAGCAAGCCAATGGCCGTAAAAGGAGTCAGTACTGACTACCTTTTTTCTTAGATTGTAGATATATCGTATCCGTAGGGGCTTCCAAGCCGTCCAACCCAAACCCTGACTTGCGTTAGGCAAGCAGCCTCACCCGCTTCATTCGAGGGGAATGACCCGAGTCAACCACGCTCTCCTGCGTCTGCAAATGGACTGTCACCGCTGCGCAGAAAGAGGTAACAGGCTTGGCATTGCTACCGCACCCATTTGCCCACACCGTCCTGCAATAGAGGAGGAGCAGGAGGTAGCCTTTATTGTGGCGGGAAGACTCTACGTCAAGGGGGGGGGGGGGGTAGTCGGAGTAGAAATTGGGGTGTTTGTAGCTCGGGGCACCTTAAACGCGTACAGTTAGACCGAAAACAGGTGGGATCCTTGGGAAGGCTGGAGAGGCCGCGTGGGGTGAGGAGAGCAGGCTCACAACTGTAAACTGCTCGCACTAGACCGCTTTTTAGAGAAAAGTGTGCAATTAAGGCCATCATAGAGGGTTCTAGTGTACGAGGGTCAATGTATAAAGAGGATGATACTCGCACTTGCGCTGCGCGGATGTGCGCTACATTCCCATGCTCGGACCGCGTTTACACCATCGCACTGGAAATGTGGACTGCCTTCATGCACCCCTTCCAACCTGTTGTTCCCGGGCTGTTGCCCTACAATTCGCGAAAGCGCGTTCCGTGCCTGCTGAACTTTCTAAAGGATACTGGACTCTCGGACGGGCTATGATGCTGCAGTTCGTAATCTTTCTTCTCCCGTTCTGTTCTTTTCTTCTGTCTACTCCGCTGTTAGAACACACACGTTGCAAGGCAACGCCAGGGGCCCCGGGTATGTGCCATGGCGGTCACACTTAGCGGGAACACGGTAGCGTGTGGCGCGAGCCACTACTAGAGCATCCTAACGGCGCCATGCGGAAACGGCGCGCATGCGCGTTGCTGTGGCAAGGAGAATACAGACCTAGTCGCGCGCATCGCGTCATCAGGCGGCAGCGCGTCGTCTTCTACATGCCAGCAGCCGGCGCTCACGAGTAAGTCGGCGTTGCCAGTGGTCGCCGTGAACGCCAAAAATAAATACGACGGTGCTGAAAAAAAGATAAGAGATTTCTTTTCCGCGCAGACAAAACGGTTAATGCAGGGAAGCAAGAACGAATCACGGTCTTTCCCACAACGCGCATTGTCACTCTGCAGCCGTGAAGGTCGCTACCACGAGCCGCCACTACGACCTGCGAGACAAGTCGCAGCTGCACAGGCGTAGCAATAACTTCAACCGACGTGCTTGAAGAAACTACAGCGCAGTTTCTTGAAGGTCTATTTGGGAGCAAAAAAAGCATCACTAAAGCAGTCGTCGCTGGCTCAAGTGCATTATGATTTGTCCTAATAGTTTCTGTAACGCACGTATGGGGCGACGACCTGGCCCGCGATTTGCTGCTAGCGCAGGCTGGTGTTTCTTAACCAGAGATTTGAAATTGCGCCCTGACATTTCTTGTATTCGTACCACTGAAGGAGACGCGCGCTGCACGTGGGCCGGATGTTGGTACCAGATCACTTGCTGGATATCGCGTGCGGCAATAGGTCTGGTGTTGTTATAGAGCGCTGCTGACCCCGGGGGCATATACAGTGTAAAACTATTTAGACTTGAAGCTGAGCGAAAAACGTAAGATTACCACAGCCGTCGTAAACCCAGCCTTGCAATTTTATCAAACCGACCATTAGTACGCCCCTCAGAGGCCCCCGTGAACACTTGCTGAGCTCAAAGCGATTTCCGACGCCTTTGCGACTGCTGAGGCCAGACCAACAACCTGTCAACATTTTTACTAATTCAATGCAAGCCGTCCGAGACCTAGGTAAGGTACTTCATCAAGTGCCCATATCCGAAACCATCCACGCGAAGGCTGCGACCCTTAGCTTCCGAGTGAAGATTACTTGGGCCCAGAGGACGTCGACCCCTGGACATCAGGCGGATGCGGCTACTCGTATACCTCCCACGACGCATCCACTGCCCTTATTTCCAGTCGACGCAATTTCAAAGTTGGTCAGTGACGAAGAAGACCTTCTGCGCTCCACACGCGCACTTATTCCACCGTGTGGTTCAAACCTCCCTGGTGGGCTCACCCGCCGTGAGGAGGTGGCACTACGAAAGATTCGCGTCGGGGCTGCTCTTGCACCAGCTGTTACCCACACCTGGCCCCCGGATCGACGGGCTGCGTTTGGCCGGACATGTCCATATTGCTTCACGTCGGCATCGACCGCAGACATTCACCATCTTCTGTGGACTTGCCGTGGTCTTCAATACTCCCGACAGCAAGTATTAAATAATGTGTGACTCGACCCAGTCGTTGCGCACAAAGGACCCGGCCGAAGCAGAAGAGGTAGCCGTGGCCCTCGCCCTGCTACGCCGGAGGCGAAGACCGTGGTAACCGACTCCAAGATGGCATACGCGCGCTACCGGAGGGGGAGAGTCTGCCGCAGCACTAGCCATTCTGAACAGACGAATACCACCGGGACGAGCGATCAAGCTCGTGTGGCTCCCGGCTCACTCGCATGTGGAAGGCAACCTCCTGGCCGACCACCACGCCCGAGAAGTGTCAATCCGGGCCGAGGACGAGCTACCGCACCCCGCCACGTAGTCCAAATGTACATAGTCCAAATGTACATAGTCCAAATGTACCGAAACGAGCGATGTAGGCTTCCCGGTCCGCATCCGCAGCTGGACAGACGACAGCAGACGATCGTTCGTCGCATGCAAGCGGGGTCGCTACCGCATCCTGTGCTCCTGAGCAGGATGTACCCGGCCGAGCACGACAGCTCGTGCCCGTTCTGCAAGGAGAAGAGAGGCACTCTCGCGCACATCATAGGGGAGTGCACGAAACTCAAGACCCCCCCCCCCCCCCACCTTCCCTTCCACCCATCCCTATCCCCAACCCCCTCGAGCGATGTGAGACCTTGCTGTCAAGCCCCGACCTCGCCACTCAGTACGGACTGGTGGCCAGGAGCCAGGAGCTGTTGGACACATATGGGTACCGTGACTAGGGAACCACCCCATCTGGTGCCTGCGCGCACACACCTTCTTTAAAGGGATCAGTAAAAGTTGATTCTCTCTCTATCTGCATCAACCTTTTTGTCTGCGCGTAAAATAAATCTCTGGACTTTTTTCAGCGTCGCAGTATGACGCGATGACGCAGTATGCCGCCTGATGACGCGATGCGCGCGACGAGGTCTGTACTTCTTGCCCCCGTAACACACATGCGCGCTGTTTCCGCGAGGCACCGCTAGTATTATCTAGTAGTAGCTCGCGCCACGCGCTCCCGAGTTACCGCTAAGTGTGACAGCCATAGTACGTGGCACAACGGCTACCTAGCATACAGTGGCTGTCTAGCATGCTAAGATGAATAGGGAGTCGGTTAGCGCATATAAGCCGGGTCCTTGTTTGGTGGCCTTATCTGCTCGTGATTGCGTAGCGTCATGCCTCTGTTGTATCGCAACAGTTTCAGAGAACAGATCGGTCAAGTGCTTTAACTAAAACGGATGCTTAGCGTCACGCGTCGAGCTCCACGTGCGTTCGTTGACCGCAAAGCGGTGTCTAAACTAATTTTTTAAAAGTAAGAAAACAATGTAGCTGAGGATAATTAAGCCCCGCGATTCCAGCCGCGGTGTCTCAGTGGCTAAGGCGTTGCGCTGCTGAGCACAAAGTCGCGGGTTCGATTCCCGGCCGTGGTGGTTGCTTTTCTGATGGAGGCGAAAAGCCAAAATGCCCGTGTGTACGAGATTTCGGCGCACGTTAAAGATCCCCAGGCGGTCAAAATTAATCCGGAGCCCTCCACTACGGTGCGCCTCATCGCCTGCGTTGCGTCGGTGCGTTAAACCATACAATCAATCAATCAATTTCCGTCTTTTCTGCAGTAGTGACTGAGTGTTGTGCGAGGCTGGTCGATGGAGGTGGCCCTAGAGCATCGGTAGCCGCCATAGGTCGGCGTACTCACTCGTGAGTACACTCATTTGTACTCATTTGTACTCAAACTCACGAGTGAGTACGATGATGAGTGAGTACACACCCAGAAAAAAAAAGTGAGTATGATGACGAGTGAGTACAGGGGTAAGTCAACTACTCGTGAGTACAGTACTCATGAGTACACTACTCATGAGTATGAGTACTCATGAGTACATCATTCATGAGTATGAGTACTCACGAGTTTGAGTACTAATGAGTATGAGTACTCATGAGTACACAGGTACTCATGAGTACATAGTACTCATGAGTACACAGTACTCATGAGTACACAGTATTCGTGAATACACAGTACTCATGAGTACATAGTACTCATGAGTACACAGTACTCATGAGTACAATACTCATGAATACTGGTTTTGCGACAGCTTGCACTCTTGATTATGTGCACTCGTGAGTACAGTACTGCAAGCAAGCAAATTTTATCACGAGCTCGAGTTTGGACGCGCGTGTACGAGTCGCAAACATTAGCAGTGCCGCTGTGCAGCTTAACTGTCAAGGATGTCAAAATTAGACAACGAAAACTGCACCTCCCCCCTTTCCCGGTCCATGTTTGGTGCTGTAAGCGTTTCGCGGCGGTCGCTTGCAAAGGGGTCACGGTGAAGAGGGAAAAACGAGGGGGTGAGGGCCCGGCGGGAAACGCGGTCGCAGTTGCTCTTCTACGGCACTTGTTGACTGCCGCAGTTATTTTTGTTGACGCGGCCTGTGAACGCATGGCGGCTTCATTGCGCGTGCTCCCTTCCAGTTGTTTTAGGGGAGAGGTGGTTGAGGCTGCTAACAATGGACGCATTAGGCGTACTGAAATCCCTCTTTTTCGGTTTTCAGAAGTTTCCGTAGACGCATGTCGCGCTGTGTAGTCGTTTTGTGAACCGAACCGCTCATTTCAACAGTCGCAGTTAGTTTACGTAACTCGCGTCAAACCGACTACGTGGTTTGTAACGTTTGTCTCACCGAAATTGTCCGCACCATTTCGCTGTGTGTATTGAAGCGACAATTTGGCTGATGTACGTGCGCTCATATGGTTTTATTAGGTTCCCGTTTTGAAACATTTTGCTCAGGTTCGCTAGTAATATGGTCTCGTGTAGTGCCATTTACAAGTGAGCATACAGCCCCACCGTGCAACCGCGGCGCTGGAATTTGCCCCAGCAATGGAAATAAAATATCCGGGTACACCTAAGTACGTTTGTGAGTTGTGAATCGGACATCATAATATCCAGTTGAACGCGTGAGACGCCTTGTTTAGCCTCACATATTTTGTCGCAGAGCTCTGGCATCTTGCCGCTGGAGGAGCGTTTTGCTTTCGAATGGCTTTACTTTCGAGTGGCAACCCCATTCGCCGCTTCTCGTTTATGCCACCGTGTAATGACGACGCTGACGATGATGATGAATTTCGGTGGTTGTTATTCCCCTACCCTTCACTACTGTTTACAGGCGGGCGCACACCCCTCGCTAGCAGCTACTGTCGAGTTTAAGCTCGCACTGTGGGAGGCCTCGTGAAGGAATCGTTTTGAAGTGATGAACGCCAACGCCAGACGCTGGGACATCTCGTAAAACATGTGGATTGCACATAACGACGCCACCGCTTTTTTTGATCGATCGCTGCCAGCTTCATCCGCACTGCTCGAGATAAGAGCTGCAGATTTCCACGGTGCAACCAACCAACCAACACGGCAATACAGTGACGTCAGTGCAAGCTATCACGCCTCCAAAAAACGCGTCTGCAAACTTTGTTCTCGAGTGCACGAAGCACGGCAGCGCAGTTCGACACTGCTGGAACGGCTGCCAAGCACCGGCAGCAACTGGGTGCCCTGCGGCCCTCGACTGCGAGCGATACCCCCTCCACGCCCCCCCCTCCCCCCCCCCCCGAACACACACGCACACTGTTTGGACTGGGCCATTCCTGCTCAGTCACCACTGTTGCGACGTTGCCCTGCTCAGTCCGTCATCGACGCGGTGCAGAGCAGAGCGATGAAGTTGTCGAGCCGACAGCGATTTTAAGCTGCATTTATATACACTATATACAAAGGTAGCAAGAGTGTTACATGGCTCGCACAAAGGCGATAGCCCTTCTCAACTCAGTGCCTCCAATGAAATGCCCCTGCACAGCCGCTGCTTCAGGGCTGGTTTTATCCCCCGGGGTTCCGCCGCAGCCGCGTGCAGTTCGAATCTTTCCAATCAGGACTATCACTTGCCGCAGTTTGAAAGCGAAGGGATTGCGTCAGCCGAGCCACGACAAGAAAGGGAAGGCTACTCAGCGGCGCCGTCTCCAGGGTCTACTTGCTGCATGTCTTTTTCGGGCCGGTCGTCCCAGGCATGATTTGGTGCGGCCGTCTCGATGGGAAAAGGAGAGTAGACTCGGCGGCGCTGTGTGCCGCCAAGTCGCGGCACGTCTGCCGCGAGCTGTTTGACCGAGGCGCGAATCGGGCCCACCGTCGTCGTGTCGCCAGGTGCAGCAAATTTGTGTCGGGCGCTCTGGTTAACCGCACACACACGCACACAAAAATAAGTGATTAAGGTCAGACCCGTGGGGGTTTTGACCGTGCTGTTAACGGAAATAGACACAACGACGCGTAGCGCCCCTGTCCTGTCCCTTTCTCGCGGGGGGACTTCCCTCTTTGGCTTTTCGCGCGGTAGCCGGTTTTCGTCTTTCTGTTTATCTGTTACATTGCGGGCTGGCGGCGCTTGCGAGGGGTACGGTTGCGCAATGTTCGCTGAATGCGGAACAGTGGCGGCAGCGTCTCTTTCCAGCTGGTTTTAAAGACGATAGCCTTTCTTTGGCCACTTGAGCGGGACAATGTTGGCCTGTCAGTCTGTCTGTCTGTGTCTGTCATAAAGATAATTTATTATTGCAACTTAATATCACGCCCCGCTGTATACATGGGAGCTACTGGGGTCACCGTTAAGTAGCTTTATGTACATAATGTGCCCTCTCTACAACTGGCCAACTGCCCCGCGATTCAGCCGCTCGGCCAAAAGTTAAAAGAATCCTTAATCGAGGGCTTCATATTGGCAAAATATTCCCTCGCTACTAAAGCTGGTACCATGCTTCCTATTTATCAGCTTTGTTCAACAAAAATAAAACAGGGATATTTGAACCCAGACATAAATACGAAAGTGATATGAAAGTGAAAGTCTCAGGCTACAACCCCGCGCGCTTCGAAGACACATGGAGTCTCGGGAGTTCTTATTTACAGACATGAATTATACACGGAACCGTAGCCATACAAGCTTGGCTAACAGCCGTGCGCTTTCTGACGCTACGGGCGTCGACAGTGCATTATTTATATGTACAATGGAGCACACAACGACTAAACGTTGCCGCGCTTTCGAGATATTACGGGAACTGTACGTCATGAAACTAAGAAAAAAAAAATAAACACCAGAGCACGGAGTCAGAAATGCATCTGAAGGGCGATTTTTTTTTCCCTCTTCGCTGAGCCGCCTCGTTGGCGCGCCGGCACCGGGAGCGCGAGCGTGAAAGTACAAAGAAAGAGTGTGCAACCGGTGGCACAAGGCGGCGAAAAATCCGCTTTTTTGTTTGTTTGTTTTGCTGACCTCGGTTAACCCACGCCATCGACCAATGAGAGGCATCCCATTGCCTGTTGCCCTCAGCTCCTTTCCTGGCACCGTGATAGCATCCCTGGAAAGAAAGAAAGAAGCGACGCGCCACCCTGACGCCTTTCCCTGCGTCCCGAACACACGACGGACCGAGTCAGCCGTCCAATCGGTCACGTGATGAGACGTCACGGTCCGCCGCGGTCCGATCCAAAGCAGAGCGCATCCACACGGCGGGCCGGCTGAGCGGTCTGCGAATGGCCGACCGTCTGAACTCACAAGCCAGAAGGGTGAACACAGGCGCCGTTTGGCCGCGACAACATGTTGTAAAGCACGAGCCTGCACGAAACCTTTCATCCCCACAATAACGGCCACCCGCATGCAAGCCGGGCGGGCGTGCTCACGCAGCCGCCGCCGTCGTTCGCATGAAGGCGACACGACGAGCGGCGACGGCGGGGCGATCCGGGCTGCATACGGCTCGTCACCGCTCGCTGGAACCGAACTCTTCCCTAAATTGAGGTCCACATGCGTGAAACAAAGTGATAATCATAGCTAACATCGCACTAGTAAGAGTCAGGACTCAAGAAAAAGCGCGAATGAAGTATGCGTCGCGATTGTAAGCCTAGCCCGTTGCTTATCCAACCGCGGGTGATTGACAGGCTCCTTTGAGCGCTTCGAAACAGCAGCGCTGCCCGCGCTATTCTCTATTGGCGCAACTGGATGCGGCTCCGCCCACGCGACGCGGCCGCTGTTATGATGTCGTGGTCCGCCGTCGGGACTGCGGGCCGAAAAGCCTCGGCGAATATTTGGACCGCGAAGGCCGCGGTCCTGCGCGGTCCAACGGCGGCGCGCGAAGTGGTGACGTCTTATCACGGGATGCGCGGACCGCGGTCCAAATAATCGTTTTGGTCCGCCGTGTGGATCGGCGAACACGCAAGCGTTAGCCAAGACGTAAACACATCAGGGAGGGAGTACTTGTGGCGGTTGCGCCGTGAAACTTGCAACTTCGCGCTGAGTAGCGCGAGGTATTGCAGTGTCGTCCGTTCCTCTTTCGCCCGTTCCTCTTTCGTGCTGTCCCGGCGCCGGTCCACGCAGCCAACGACATCGCATCCGGATTTTTAGATATGGCCCCGACAAGCGAGCAAGACGCACGGCGCCCGAAATGCACCATACGTGCCGAACGACCGCACACCAATTATAGGGGAGTGTCCTAGATAAAACGAGGCGCACAGCGCACGAAACGCACCAGAGGTGACGAACGACATCCAACTTGAACCAGTCGAGCTGACCACGGCGAACGAAATGCACAGCGCATGGAACGCCACCAAGCCAGCACACACAGAAGAAACTGCTATTCGCGACATCCTCCGCTCGCGCTGCTGCTATCCCGACTTGGCCAGCGAATGTTACAACCTCAGAAATCACGTGGCCACAAGCAACAAAAGACCCAGCGCACGTGGTTCAACCCTACCGGAACGTACGAGCTCTCCGACACCCGCTGCTTGAGCCCGAGTCCAGTGGACGAACGACATCACACTCGTGCAGGTAGGTCCGTCGACGAGCAATGACACGGCCAGCGCATGCGGCATGTCCGAGCCAGAACGAACAAGATCCCCGGCATCCGCGCTCCGACCGAGACTCACACGATAAACACTATTTCGTACAAGAGGACGCAACCGCGAGCAAGCGGACTCGGGACGAACGGGGCCTGCTTGTATGGGAGAGATAGCGATTATAGCATTCTCGAAACAACGGGCAAAAGACGAGGGCTTGAGCGACGACACGGACACAACAAAAACGACAACGAATGAACCCGATCCAGACGAAGGCATCGAATGCCCTAACAATGAAGTCACGCTTGCGACGCCAAGGAATGTGGGACCGAACGGACGGCACGAACTACCCCCGCTTCCCCACCACAATGGTTTCACTTCCGAAACAACCACGGCAACTGCGAGCACGGAGCCGCAATGACTTTGACCGATCAGCCATGCCACCCTACGAAAACGCCCCGCTACCGCACACTAAACGAAAAGCCAATCGGCTCCCGCATCATACGCAACGCACACGTCAATTCAAGCAACGTCCTCAACACGCCGAACTATGCCATCCCTACACAGCGCAGCTCGCCACCGGACGTCTACGCCCCCACATGCATCAAGCACGCGACGAGTTACACGAACACAATCGCCGACGGAAGCGGCGCGACTAACGCAACGCCGTAAACACTGTCAAGTTCAGGTTTGACGAAGTGAATCCCATGGCACACACACAATAAAAGAAAGCAGATTTGAAATTCACCGAAGCTCAATGAGACGAACACCCTCCTAATGAAGTTTCTAGTATCCGGAACAACAAAAAACAAACGCCAGCATCGAGCATCTGTGAATAAGCGGACAGTGATCTCGATACGAACGGACGTTAATCTACAGAAACGCTTCATTGTGCCTGGGGGAAGGCACAATTCTGATTTGGAGCACGATTAGGAGAGTATCAGCAGTATCAGCGCACCTGGAAACGAAAACGGACGACAAAAGCTGCCACCCGAAGACACGCAGAAAACAGCAGTTTACGGCCACGGCCGCACCGACAAGCCCCGAGCTCCCCTGAGCCCGATCCTGTGTTTTTCTAATCAATTAAACATTTTATTTTTTTCTATTTAGTCTTTCATTCGAGATACGACCTAGCTAACAGTGCAGATAAGTTGATTATTCGCGAGTAATACAAATTAAGTACTCATGAGTACAGATTGAGTACTATGAGTGCATAATGAGTAGTACTCATGATTGCAGAATGAGTAGTACTCGTGATTGCAGAATGAGTAGTACTCATGATTGCAGAATGAGTAGTACTCATGATTGCAGAATGAGTAGTACTCATGAGTACAGATTGAGTACTCATGAGTACTGGGTGAGTACTCATGAGTACAGATTGAGTACGAATACTCGTGAGGACAAATGAGTTTGAGTACAAGTGAGTATGATTACAAATGAGTATTTGATGAGTGAGTACGAGTGATTTTGTGAACAGACCAGCTTTTTGAGTCTGAGTTTGATTGAGTACAGCGTGAATGAAAAAAATTGTGATTGAGTTTGAGTGAGTTCTTTCTGTTTTGCCGACCTATGGTAGCCGCACAGGGGTGTTGGTGGAGGAAAGAGAGTGGGTAACGTCTGTGTACCAGGCCCCTGGTTGGCTGAAGTAGTATTGTCGGAGGCATGCGATTCTTATTTCACGGTGGCCGCGCCTGTGTTCGGGGTGAATGTGGCGACTATACCACGCCATCCGACTCCACTGCCCTCCTCCCTGCACTTCAGTGATTAGCACAGACGTGAACCTGGCGGCGCCTCCAAACCGATGTGATCTATAACTGAATGAATGAACCACTTCATTGCGAAAATGACGCCAATCTGGTCCCAAAAGGGGAAGGTGGTTGTGAAGGGAGGCGTTACAAATAACGTTCACGCGGTCAATTCATGTCTGGTATGTCCCTCCCCATAGACACTGCACCCACATTATTGACCCCTGTGGACACTGGGGAAGTGTTATGAGTCGCTTTCCTGTCGGAAACTGTGTGTATGCATGTGTTTAGGACTCAAGGGCAAGGCCAATGAGCGCCACAAGTGTACTCAGCGATTCTTCAGTGTCACTTTAGTGGCTAAAATATGTATGGTATGAGTATGATATTCTTAAAAGGGCTTAATACAGGGGTGTAAAGGGCCCTGATCTACGATATAGAAATGGTCATGGAACATGGATATAGTGCTGTTAATAGTTGCCGCTTTCTCGATCAACACGTCCGGCACGAGCCAGACGAGAAAGCAGCAACAAGCCAGCATCTTGCCATGCATGAAAGCGAAGACCATCGGGAGCCCCTGATTGCGTTTATGGCGTTTATGACGAGCGGCAGCCCTTGTAATGACCGAGGCGCTGCATGCACACGTGCCCGGGCCGTAGCGTTGCTCCCCGGTACAGCGGGGTCGAGGGCATATGGATCGGCAGATGAGGGGCGCGGTGCGTCCCGCCAAACGATGCCGACGCGGTGTGTATGAACGCGGCGAGATCCGTATACCGCGCGGACGGCCGTCGCGTTAGCCGTGATTAAGCGAGCCTCGTTGCAATTAGAGTCGTGCGTGCGCAACGCGGGGAGCAGCGGCGAAGGTTAATGGCCGGGCGCGGTCCCCCTAATGAAGCGGCCCGTCTCTGATGAGTCTATTAGGCAGGAGGAAACCGCCACTCGGGTGCCTCCACGCGTCCTCTCCTGCAGCTCTGCGGCAATTCCCCGTCCGCACGTGCTGGAGGCGAGGAATCATACCGGTGCAGTTGCTCCGTGCTGCGCTTCCAGTTTTCTCTGTTTTTAATGAGATAGAGCTTCATTACGCTAACACCCATGCCCCTCCTCGCCAGCATTTCGCATGCGTACCTGCGTACGCCGGGGCCAAAAATCACTCGGTCTGCAGTGTAATTGCAGCGTGATGAGGTTCCGCATACATGAACTGCACTGCGTGTTTTTAGCCAATCCTGCTTACCTGAAATACAGGTTAGCACACGTTTTAGTGCAGTTCATGATTTATATTGTATGTGCATAAAGGAGGAATAAGTCCTATATTGAACACACGGTCTCATAAGAAGTTACGTGCATAACCAATTTCAATACGCAACCTTAGCAACCTGATGTCTAGGCCGCGAAACTTTAAGTATGGTGTCCCACAGGGATTCGTTCTAGGCCTATTTATGTTTAAATAAACATAAATCGTGATTGGAAACAGCGCAGAACAAAACTTGAACAAGAAAGACTAACGGGATGAAGCGGAAACGTTTAATCGTCAAAACACACAAATATATGTACACAATCTAAGCACCGCCATCACAAAATGTACAGTACAATCTACAATTTTGCACAGTCACGGGGAACAACCAACCAATACACTGCATACAACCAAACCGCACGTGTTCAAACCCCCGGAAAAAACGCACGGTGCGGAGTTGCCACTCACGCTCACTGTTGAAAAACAAAACCACGAGGAATACGCGTGCCATCCGGAGCTACCACACACCATCGTTCTTGACAAACACCGTAAGCGAGAAACAAGAGAAATAATTGAAGCATTTCACATCAGAAAAGAAGAAAATACCTGTGTCAGCAACCTTCTGCCTTGCTATGAGATGCTGAGTTGGCTTTCTTGGATAAAGGCTGATTAAGTGTAAATTATCATAATAGATGTAAATTATCATAGATAGATGTAAATTATCATAAAAATAAATATGCTATATTTGTGCCCTGCGCGAGAAAGAGAGAGGCAAAACTTTATCTGAAGTGAGCCATGTCAGGAGACGCATAAATCAGCAAATTCTCGTCATTTTATGGCGAAATTATTGAACGAGCTACGTCGCACAAGTTTCTTGGTATTGTGTTCAGTAAACATTTATCTTCGTCTGCTCATATTGAAAGATTTGAAACAGGTATGTCCAGATTTGTCGATAATATTTATAAGGTGAAGCGTTTAATGCCTCTTTGGCTAAAACAGTCGTTTAATCCTTGAGGCTACTACTCTTCCAAAAAATCCCATAACAACACCAATGTACCATCGCCACTCAAGAGCCCACTGCACCTTATCCCATCCTTTAAAGCTTAGCCCACTCCCCCAAATGCCTGGTGCCCGCCTTATACCCCAAAAGAGATATCTGTCGTGAACCACATGCAGAAAAAAATCCTTTTCAGGCATCGTCGACTGACGGCCGGAGGAAATGCACCTTGCACAAACTCGGCAAACGCTCAGCCGTTACATCAACTTTACAGTCATCTTGCGGCAATAAAGCTAAGGCAGTGGATCAACGTGTCGTCTGTGACAACATACAGCGAGACTGAAGCTACGCACAGCAGTCAACCACATACCCAAGCAGGCCAGCAAGTCCTTCACGTGATGTGGCCAGTCGCTCATGAAAATCACGGCCAAAAGGAAGTCGATCATCTCTTGCTACGAGACCCGCTCGTCACCATTGGAATAGGATAACAATTCATCTATGTTAACCTATACTAAACCTCTCGCAACAGACTTGGTACGCTAATCACAAAAGTCAGAAAACGAGCGTTAGGCCTAACTTACACCAAAGCTAGACGTTAAGGGAACAGTTTACAAGGTTGAAGACGTCACTGCACTTCATACGTATAGCCAGTCGCGCTGGCTCGAATCCACGCAGGCTCTGGACGCTACATAATGACTGAATTAGGAAAGTATATCTTAAGCCGTGATTAGGATGCAACTCAAATCAGATGTGCCGCTAGGATAAAACCACAATTCCTCAACTAGTACCGCAACACCCCCTCTTCCCTTCCATTCCCACGACAAATGGAAGCGGAAAAGGAACCCACACGCCGGAAAATTCCAGCCAGCTATTATTGCAGAAAGAAGATGAGAGAACCCCGCAATAAAAATGTTTACATCGATGCATCCAACTGAGGCAACACTTTACTGGCTGCTTACGTAAACCATGAAAGGGCGAAGTGAGCACCGATCTTCGCCCCTGACAGGGAAAGGGAGGCAGAAACTCTCGCCATGGTTCTCACAGTTGCTTATTCTAAGAAAACATGTAAGCTCTTGGGCCCGAACACCGCTTATTTCAACTCGTTGCCCCTTTCAGCCTTCAAGGAATCACTTAGGGTGGACTAGATACCTGGTCTCACCGCCGTGTCGGAATTGAGGAGCTCAACTTCCAACCCGCGAAACACTTCTCCGGGTTTCCGCCATCAGCGATCACGTCCAAACTTCTAACCCTCCCACCATATCACTCAAGGCCGATAAGCAGATTCCACCACGACCTCATTTCATACTGACCAAGCAGGAATAGCTAATCCTTCGACAAGCACATACGGACATTCTCTCCACACAAGATATACTTCAGCTCTAGAAATTGACACACCTGCCGGAAAATGCACGCTGGTCGGTGCCGCTGAATCAAACCCACGTCTGGTGGGGCCACAGTTAAACCTCTAAAAACGAAGTTGACAAACATTCGCATTTTTTCGCTATATCGAAGTTTTTGTTACTTGCAGGTTTCGAGTTAAAGCTTGCAGGAATGAAGCAGAAACAAAACCAATATGCTAAGCATCAGTCATGCTGAACTCACCCTTGTACAAGGATATATTTCACACTGAAAAAAAAGTAGTAGTGGCTTAGCTCGGCTATGCTAGGATATATGTAGCGCGAGATAAGGTTCACCTGGTTATTCTTAGGTTTTCTGGTTGTCTAGGATTAGCTGATTGTCATGCTTACTGCTGCTAAAACGATTTACAATCCAGTCCAATCCAATTTAATCCAATCCAATCCAATCGTGGCGGAGGCGCGCCAGCTGTGCGCCGTGAGACGTCAATGCTCGTCGCGCATGCGCAACACGGCTCTCCAGGAGCCACGCGAAACTGCTTAACCTCGGCCAGTGTAGCTCACGCTACAAAACTGCGTGATTGGCGCTTGGTGCTACTACACGGCCCCCGAATTCGCAAACGTAACTAAGTATATCATTTTTCCTTTTGTAACGTGAGCTACAAAAGGAAAAGTGATATACTTCAACCGTGATATACTTCAATGATATACTTCAAAAGTGATATACTTCAACCATAATTTCCATAATATTTTCGTAATATTTCCATAATTTCCATAATATTACCATTGTGTCAACTAAGAACAATTTAAGTCGATTAAATAGCGTAGTTTTTAAGCAAATGCTTGCAAAGATGGAAAAAGTGCGTTTTTGCCAAACTTCAGAGCCAAGAAAAGCACCAAGGCCCTCGAGGTAAAATTACGCGTGACGGCTCATTCTAACTTCCGCAAGGCTATGCCGAAGACGAAAAACCTTACGTCAACAAGCTAGCGACTCAAAGAGCACAAACTTCGTCTGCTTGTAATTAACGCTAGGAGCATCGTTAATAAAATAGATAAATTGGAAACGCTTCTTTTGTCACATGACCCTCAAATATGTGTTATAACTGAAACTTGGCTTCATGATCAAATTAGTGACGACGAAGTCGTGCCGCCTGGCTACAGGATTTACAGACGTGATAGGGGTTCCCGCGGTGGTGGCGTTGCGGTGATAACAAAAGATAATATTGAAGTTACGGTTGCTGACCAAGTCTTTCATCATGAAAGTCTGCTTTTAAGGGTGTCGGTGCAGGGAGACACGTTTTTCGTCTGTGCTGTTTACCGACCTCCGAATGCCGATGACTTGTTTTTGAGTAGGCTATACGACCGCCTGCTAAAATTCCAAGAAAAACACCTAATTATAACAGGAGATTTTAACTTACCATCGATTGATTGGAATAATAGACAATGTGGGTATTCTGTAGCGGCTGACGCTCTAGTTGATATAATGCTTACATTTGATCTTGATCAGATTGTGAGAGATTACACCCGCGGGAATGTAATTTTGGATATCCTATTTCTTTCGGAAAAATTGAGCTCGGGAACAGTGCAGGTTGAACCTGGGATTTCTGACCATAGCCTAATTTACTTCTGCTGGTCTAGATATACCGAGATGATATACCGAGATGCAAAAAGAAAAAATTCCTGCAGCTACAGTAAAAGACTATAACAGAGCCGATGATGCAGCTGTAATTGATTATCTAGAAGAGCATCTTGTTGTTACCACCAATAACGTTGAAAGTTTGTGGCAGAAGTTTCATTCTGCAGTTAATTTTTGCATTAAACATTTCATTCCATCCAAAAGACTGCAAAAGCACCGTAAAAACCCCTGGATTAATCGGGAGATAATACAGACCATGAGAAAGAAGAACAAAACGTTCACTCCACAATTTATGGCGCTAAAGCTTGATCTGCAAAGTAAAGTTAAGCAAGCGAGAAACAATTTTTTCAGCAACACTATTGCAGAATTCATTAAAAATGATCATAGAAAGTTCTGGCGCTACCTCAGCCAGAGTAAGGAGAGTAAAAAAGTCAGGGTTGATGATAAAATTCTGGATGACCCAACTTCTATTGGATGACCCAACTTCTGGATGACCCAACTCATTACCACCAATTTTCGCCAGAACTGACGCTCACAAGTACACATTTTTCCCCCGAACTGTGTCTGAATGGAATTCTTTGCCACGAGAGGTTTTTGAATCTGCTGATTTTATGAAAGAGCTTGAGTCCCACATTTTAAATTTTGATGGTTGAACGTTGCTATAGTTTTCGTGTTGTCTTGATTGTTGTTACTAATCTTCATTATATTGTATGTATTCTGTGTAGCCCCTCCTACCAGGGCCAAAATACTGGCCTGCAGTATCGTTAAATAAATAAATAAATAAATAAATAAATAAATAAATAAATAAATAAATAAATAAATAAATAAATAAATAAATAAATAAAAATTATACGCATCAGCACTTCAGCTTTTGATTTAGAAAATTTCATTCGAGTAAATTTTGTTTGAGGCGAGAAAAAAAATTAAATTTCACAGTCAGCCGCACTTGTGTCCACTATGGACCCGTATCCCTAACTCGAAACGCGTACGTGCCGCCGGCCTTTCTTGTGCCAGGCATGTGCACACCTGTCTCTGATAAACAACCATTGTCTGCGTCACTTGACATCCCAAAAAATACAGCGTAAACGGCGTACTCCAGTCCACCACTTTTTATTTGGCTTTACCCACGCCTCTTTCCTTGCCCCACGGACACCTAGTCCTGCCGTCCAGATGTCACTGTAATAGTGCAGCAGAGCTGCCTTGCCTTGATGGGGTAGGTCCCTAAGGGCGCTTTACAACATCTCATCTAGACCTGCAGATGCACTTTTTTGGCGTTGCAAGGGCGCAGGACGTCGTCTAATCGCGCTGGGGTGAATATTTTCAGACAAGTTCCCGGTCAAAGAGGGCTTTAATAGGCGAAACGCTGCATTGAACAACCGGAGCAAACCAGGAGGAAGAAGAAGCGACCATACACAAAGAGCATGCTGAGCCGCTCCCTTCTCCAACCAGAAAAGCCACTTCGCGGCGGCAGCAAAACGTTCAATCTATTACTGTGGCATCAACCCCCCTCCCCCCTTCCTTAAACATGAAAGAAAATTATGTTTCAAGTTATAGTTCGGTTAGTTAAGCGAGTGGGAGACACCGTTGCAAGCATGCCGGCAGTGCAAAAAGTTCTGCGGGGACGACAGTCAACGTGAGTGGAACGGCTTCATTCTGGCCACGTCGACCACTTCAGGAAGTACCCTCTTGCTGGCCGGGCACCGCAAAGGACGACGAGAGGCCCAGACACTGAATTATTACATACGACATCACCCAACATTACATTCTCACACGACGCACCTTCCCGCCACCGGCAGAAAAACTAGCAAAAGAACAAGTCCCCCTCCGGCAGCTTCAACCAAACACATTTCCACATCCCACACGGCTACACGCCATTCACCCCCCATTATACTACCCCCTGTGCAGGCATTTGGGTAGCCCAGTAAGGCTCTTCTATTTGGTTTGGGCATGCCCTTCAAACCCAGACCATGCACCAAGTTCCCAATCCTACATAGAGCAGTGGGAGAGTGAACTTGCCAGCTCGGACCTAAGTAAGCAGCTTTGGCTCGCTGAAATGGCGAAGACGGCAGGCCGCACCAACGGAGTCCTGGACTGAAGACACCGCCCACTTACGAGCTCGATCTCACAGCTAGTTTTCTCCTCCTTTTCCTCCTCCTTCGGTATGAGCGAGATGTTCCGTCAGGGAGAACTTCGTTGTTGACGTCGCTCAGTCGGCGTCAAGGGTTGTAAGGGTAAGGGTCAAAGGGTCGGCTTGTAAGGGTCAAAGTAGCGACGCAAAAGCTTTTTAGCACACCGTCGGAGGCGTACAGGGCTCCATACCAAAACTTGGTCGCGTGGTTGGAAGGTCACTTCTTTTAAATGCGGAGCATTTCTTAGGCTCGCCTGGTCCTCCGTCGTTGATGGCGGCGCCGTCCACACTCACACTGCGCATGAGCAACTTTCCTCCTTACACCCACAGCTCCGCGATACTACACTATATAAAAAAGAAATAGTTAGCGGCGCCCGGTTTCGATCCCACGACTACCTGGCCGCAACGGGAGGTACGCGGTGCTCTTCCCACTACGCTACAAATCCGGGACAGGAGCAAGTGCTACGAACGCGCCTTATGACCTTGACTCATTCAAACTACGTCAAGAAGCTACTGATACAACGAAGGCACGCGAAGCTGAACGTCAACGGAAACGACGAACTGAAAACTTTAGAGGGGGATGCTGAATTTCCCGTGGGAAAGCTGTGGCGGGAAGCGCCACGCGCTTTGCAGCTCAACCAGCCCCGTCCGCAGCGCCTCTGATGCTGATTGTGGCAGGATGCCCCTAGATATTGGCCAACCAAAGAATCCATCACGAGATAGGTTCGCGTTCAACCACCGTCGTCATCTTCCCGTAGGGGAACCGCCGAAGAAGAAGAAGAACGAGAAGACAAAGCTGCGAAGAGGAGGGCGTGTACATTGCTCTCAGCCGGTGCACCAACCTTTACCTCACCAAAGCTGACGGAGACTACCGATTCTACCACAGAGACAACATCGACAAGAACATGATGGACGAGTTTCGGCGCCTCGAGAACCACCGCCTACTCACCGTAACACAACAGCACTTGCGTGCCTTTGCCACCGGTGTGGACCCGGACGCGGAATTCCCTCTGGCGCTAGTAAAAACCAGATCACTCAACATAACGGCAACACAATGTAACCACACGGAACCGCCACGATGCTTCGCATCCTCATCAGGGTTCCCCACGGGAAGATGATGCAATTTGTTTTTCGTAGGTCGGGTGTTGATTGTTTGTTGGCGCCAGATACGTTCTCGTGCAAGCCGTCCCCTTTCGGCGAGGTGAGCGTATATCCCGCGGCGTCTGAAATAAACTGGCCGATTTCAACGGAGAGCAGCATTGCATCTAACATTGTCGGCACTTTGCGGCTGTGGATAAACAAGAAAGGAGTGAAACGTGTCGTTTCTTGTCGTTACTGTTGTATTGTGCGAAAATGTCACAAACAGCAGTTTGTCATCCCAGTTCTTGTGGTCGTCGTCAACGTACATAGGAATCATATCGGCGATGGTCTTGTTCAGCCGTTCCATGAGCCCGTCCTTCTGGGGGTGATATGCATGCAGTTGTCCTACCATAGTGTGCGTAGCATAGTTTCATTACCTCTTTGCCGAACGACCCATAAGTCACGACTGCATGAACACCATGTCGAAGCAGAGTGCTATGGAGAAATAATCGGGCAACTTGAGTTGACGTTGATTAGGTAATGCTTTTGCTTCGCTATAATGAGTAAGGTAGTCCGCAGCGACTACAATTCACCTATTTCCAGCTGATAACGCCGGGGACGGCCCCAGAAAATTCATGCCGACCTGCTTGAATGGCAGGTCGGTGGGTCTTTAGGCCGAAGGAAGCCAGCTGGCCTGGCAGGCGGGGCCTTCCGCCGCTGACAGTCACGGCACGTTCCTACGTAGCGCTTGACTGTCGCAGATACTCCTTCCCGTACCTGTGTGCGAGTGAAACCAAGGTGCCCAGGCGAAGGCACGTCGTGAGAGGCATGCAGGGTGTCGTCGCCTAACGTTGTTGGCACGACAAGAATGTGGGTGGCTCCCCCAGGGTCAGAACCCCTTTCGTAAAGGACACCGTTTTGTAAAAAAAAAGGACGAGAGAGAGTGCATAAAGAGTCGTTGATGATGCGATCTGTGATCCTCGAGGTACTCAACGAGCGACCGAAGCTTCGAGTCCTTCCTCTGTTTCTAGGTTAGGGCTGACGTTTTCAACGCTCCCAGAAAAGCTGCATCCTCGTCCTGGTTGTCATACTGCCGTTGCAAGCTTGGGCTCGTGCTAGGCAATCAGCGTCGGTCAGTGGCTGCACCGTGCGAGACGTCCAGAGTATAATTTTGGTTGGCGAGCCAGCACACGCAGCGGTGGTCGCTGACGGTTCGAAACAGTGTGACATGTAAGTACGGGCAGAATTTCGTAACTGCCCTGATCACGGCCAAGCACTCCTTGTAGTTGTATAATAGCTGGCTTTGGCTGGTGATAAAGTGTGACTGGCGTATATAAGCCATTACGCATTCAGCACCATCCTGCGACTGCACTAGGATGACGCCGAGACCAACGTTACTCGCATCTGGGTGAAGTTTGGTGTCGGCGTCTTTGTCAAAGTGTATGAGTACCGGGGCAGTTTGTAGACTTGTCTTCAGCTCATCAAACGCACTGCACTGCTCCGGGCCCAAACAAATCACACTTAATGATTTGTTAGAGGAGCAAGGGGCTCAGATATCTTTGAGAAGTTAGCCACGAAGCACCTATAGCAGGCACAGATGACCAATTATCGGCGTACAGCCCGTTCACCAGTGGGTATCTTGAATGCGCTTACCCCAACCGTCTTGTGAGGGTCCTGGCCGACATCCTCGGAGCCCACCTCATGACCAAGAAACTTCAGCTGTTCGAACGCAAAGTGGCGTTTCTCTGGTTTGAGGGAGAGTTCAGGCGAACGGATGGCGTCTAACGCTTGAGATGTTTGTCAAAAGTCTGAGAGAAGATGACGGCGTCAAGGCATGACTGCCTTTCAGGTCAGAAAGAACACTGTCATTCTTTGAAAGGGACTGAACGGGAACACCTCGAATTCACACAGTTCATCAGGAGTAATAAAGGCAGTCTTCTCCGGGTCGCGTTCATTCTCTTCGATCTGCCAATACCCACTGCCTAAGTAAATGAACGCTGGCATGACGCAAATGAAGTAGCTGGCATGACGCAAGCGATCCGAGGAGTCAATACGAGGCAGTGGATACCCTTGACCAAAAGTTAACAGCGCAAAAAAGGAACGAAGGACGAAGGGTGGTGACACGGACACGCTCAATGCTTCCAATTGATATTTATTTTGGAAAATAACATAATCAAGTATTCACACATACGCCTATCTTCGCAAACAAGCCTGGAGGAAAACGGAAGGCACTGCACTTAATTAAAAAAAAAAACTCTCTATTAGGAAACATCAGCAAGACATAACTGAGGGCCCGTTGAACGAGTGGGAGACACCACCGTGGGGAACAGATAACTTAGTTCTTTTTCAGGTAGGCTGAGGGACGGCATACTGACGCGTGCGTCACAAAGACGTGCCATTCGGCCGCTTCTAAAAGTCCTCTTGTCAAGTGATTATTGCTCCTTAATATCCCCTTCCGTATTTCAGTAATCGATCAGCGTGCGCATAGGGCTTCGGTTTATATTGACGCAGACAAAAGAGCCTATTTCGCTCGCCATTACCATGAACCAACCACTTCGACAGTCATTAGCCGGCCAGTTGCCTGAAACACATTCTTGTGAGAAGGCCAGATTTCTTCATCATCACAAACTTCTCTTCAATAACCATCGATTGACTGGGAGAAGACGTTGAGAATGTAGTAGATGCAGTGTCTAAGCATCGGCCAAGGCCTGCTGCATCTATTTTAAAACCAGTTTGCGGCAATAAAGCCAACGTTATTAACATTCGACCAACGAGGTTAAACGTCCAGTTTGTAACAATATGCCCGTATAGAGCAGTGCATGCGGACATCACGGCTTCGACCTACGTGCGTCCCAACAGCTGCAGGCGGAGCGAGCAGAATTTCTACGTGAGTCGGGGCACTCGGACCACATAATCGCACTTTATCAATCACCAGTACCAATCTTACAGCGAATGTAATTTACAATAACGATTTCGTCGACACGTTTGCGCAGCAAAGCAATCCAGGGATCGGGCAGGCCGGGTGTGCACCGTCCCGTAAGGCGATGCCACGTATTGACCGAAACGCACGCGGGGAACTTCTGTTCCCGATGCAAGGGTCCAGCACAACACGACAGACACAATGACGTCAGAAGGTAGTGTGATGCCCTTCATTCACTGTCGCGTTGTCATGATCGTCGGCCTCCTCGATGATGTTCTTGAAAGCCCGTTCGGCGCGTTTAAGAAGACCCTCTCGGTCGTGGACGTATACGGGCCAGTCTTGCTGGGCTGATCTCGCTGGGTGACGGCGTTGGACTCTGACTTCCGTCGTGGTATCGTCACCAGGAGGCACGGTGATGTACTCCCCTTCCTGCGTGAAGACTCCGCCAAACTTTGCGTTTGTTGCGGCGTTGTCATCCCTCGCCGCATATAACGCCAAGCCTAAGAGGATGGCAATGACTGTCAGCATGAGAAGCAGAGGCAGCGAACGGACGTGTCTAGTCGGTAAACACGAGCCACGTCCCATTGCCTTGCTGTTAGAGCCAGATTCGCTGTTGTCGTCGAGCGTCGAAGACTTTGCGGCAGAGCTGCTGGTCTCATTCTCACCTGTCGAGTCATCCGCCTGCGCGTCCCCAAATGACGCGTTCTTCCAAAGCCTCAGCGGGCTCTGGAGGACGATGGCGTACATGGGGGACACGACGGGCCCCTTGTCGATCCACTGAGTGGTGGTGTGCACCTGGGGGGAATCTTTATCGCTTTCCCGGTATCGGCTGGAGGTGCGGCTGGCTTCGGATAACCCCGCGCTGGAACCTTGGCCCAAGGAACGTCCCAAGGAGTTCCGGCCCTTCACTCCAGCCGCCGCAGCAGCACCGATCGGCGTGAAGACGAGCTGTTGTGGCACGAGACGCAGAGACGTCTTCAGGTTTGCAACCTTCACCGATTTCGACTTGCATTTCGAACGTCTGTCGCTGGCTTTCTTGCCAGGAATATTTGCGACCACTGGCCTGGATTTTGATAATGGCGTGAGGGCCGCCAGCTGCGAGTTGGTGGAGCCGGCGCCGCAAGCTCTGGCGCCCTCCTCTACACCGCTGTGTTGCGAGTGTACCTGGACGGAGAGACGTGTTCGCCCCCTTTCCAACTGTTGCGGTAACTGTACGTCCCGCGACTGCGTGGCTTTCGTCCACCTGGTGGTTGAAACTTTCGGTCGTGTCCCAGCGGTCGCGTCGGCTGCAGTTGTTCGCTGCTTATCATTAGCCGACTCTGTGCGTTCTCTCGGCGCCAAACGAATGTTGGGAAGCGAGTGGAACCATCCGCCTTGCTCCCGCGTAGCTGAACGACGTCGCAGGCGCGCCGACGTTGAGAGGGCGGGAACGGTTGGACTACGACGGCCGGCCATCTTGCTTGCTGCGCTTCACTTTGTTTTCTTTCTATTTGGCTCATTTGGTTTGGTTTCCCTGAAAATATCGCGCGTACCAATGTAAGGGATTGGCCATGAAGCTAAAAATGAGAGTTGGGACCATTTCCTAAAGCTAGAAGCTTTATCGAGGCACTTCGTAGATTTTTTTTTTTTGTGTGGGATTTCGTCCCAAATTTCATTTCCCTGCTCCTCTCGTAGGTGGAAATAAAATGAAACGCTACTACTGGTTGTGCGGTCCAGATCACAATCCCGCTCCGCGCTGTCCAGGCGCGGAATGAAACGTATCTGTCTTCCTCCAGGAGCGGAATCAGCAAGTCCCGCTTATGACACACGGGTAATGCTACCACTCTTGTGCAGCAACTTTGCTCGCAAATAGCGCTTGTCCAACGACGCCAACCGACGGGCTGGTGTACGAAACGCAGTACGTGAAATCGAACCCACGAAATGGTTTCCTTCAGGGTGATAATAAAAATAAATTTTAATGAAAAGCAGACATTGTGTGAGGTCGTGGCCTGTGGCACGCTTGCTCGGCACGGGAGGTCGTGGTCCCTGGGTACCAATTTGCTCCTGTCGAACAGGTTGGCCTGGTAAGAAGAAAGAAAGATAAAAGCGAAGACATGTAGTTGCGCTTCAACGAAAACATGAAGACAGAATTGTAGTAATGCTGTAAAAACCGCTGACATTCATCTTGGATCACATGGTTGGTAGCCCAGGCTGATGTTGAGAGTGTATTTGTTTTCTGACACGAAATTTGCACATTCCTTCGAAAACTTCTTTTATTGAGGAACCATGATTTTTTTATCTGTCCAGTTACTGCTTTACAGTGCAGCTGCATGACGTAAATGTCTAATCAGGCCAGCCTCCTGCAAGCACGATTATGGAATTGAGATAGGGCATATCATTTTTCAACCTTTTACACACCTACGGGAACCTGTGATACGGAAACACGCAATATTTTTAAGCTCTTTAAGCCGTTTTGTGCTTGTTCTTCGTGGAGATGAAGCCCTTGCTTGTACTATCGGCTTGGTTCCAGACTATATACTATATTTTAGCTTTATATTGTTTTAAAGGGACAACCAAGCACTTTCTTCAGAGTGCATATCATGTAGCTTGTATGAAAGTCAGCGTTTAAATAGTGGGAAAACCACGGGCAACTTCGAAATAGAGTGGAAAAATAATTTTAATGTGGCACAAGACTTTTTGATATCTGGAAGGTGGCGCCATGAAGTGCGTAAATGCGGCACTACCGTGCGTATATTAAAATCTCCGTCAGTTCCAATGCGCGATTAGAAAACCACATAAGGGAATAAGAAAGATTGCAGTTTACTATTGCTTTAGCTGGGTACAAGTTTTTATGTACTTATCCCCATCTCACGAGCAGTTGAAAGTATGTCGCAGCGCGTCTCACTGTCATAGTTTCTAGAATTCGTTTCAGCAGCATACTTAAGGCTCGTAGTACTAAAAATTCCGCTACCAAAAGTTCTAAGACACTACCAGTAAAACCGTTTCAATTCAAAGGGTTTTAAAGGAGTACTGACAGGAAAATTTTGCGATCCATTTTTATTGCTTTTATCGATGCTTAAGTTAATGGCCTCGCGAACCCGACACAGCACTTTAAATACTTCAGCGCACGATAATTAATTACATTGAATGGCCTGAAAATCGTTCGTTTCGATTTCCCGCGCTTTCAGCCCGAAAGGCGCATATGACAGAATCTCGGCATGACCTCACCGCTTTCTGCGGACGTCAAAACACTGCGGAGGCAGGTGGGGGCGTTGTTTCGACCACGCCGCCGCCGGAGCTGAACGGCTGAGCTGCGTGAAGGTGCTAGGCCATACCATTGCGGTGGAAATTGAATGAGCACTTGCAATAAAAGCCCTGATGGCGACTTCTATTTAGATTTCGGACTATATCATCGCTTCCTTTCCAGTGTGTGGAACTTTATTTTTGCCAACAGTGCCTTTCTGGGCAGCGGTTATGCCTGTAGCTCTGGCTAGGTGCACCCGTTTGTGAATGCACCAGCGCCCAGTCGCCGCTCGCGGGGTCGCGCGTGTGAAGTGACGTCACGAGTTTTTGACGAGCGGTGTCCGCGTCACTGCTTTTGGCTACCACGGGATGATGTCACGCTGATGTCCATTTGCTGAGTGCCGCTCTGCGTGCTGTTCTGTCGGCGCGGTGAATGAGATTCTACTAAAGTATGTTCACAGGCCGCTCCTATTTCAGCCAGCTAGGGTATTCTGTCGAGCAAAGAAGGAGAACTGTGTAATAATATTAACGCCGAAAACTGGTGTCAGTGCTCCTCATGTGGTGATGTTTCATATGGAATACAAATCATATACTCCAAGAAAATCGGTTGCCTGCCCCTTTAAAGGCGAACTGTTCTAAGCTGCTGGTACAGCGGGCCATCAAGGTAAACATGCGTGGGGTATGTGCCAGTGAGCTAAGGCTCATATTCACCGTTACCGAGGTACGGGACTAGAAGCACAGGAAGACCCCTAACTCGGGGTAGGGGTGAAATCACAAAATTCGGAGGCAAAGAGTGGAAAAGATCATCGCAATGCAGGAACGGCTGGAGGCGCATGGAAGAGGTCTTCGTCCAGCAGTGCACACTGGCAGAATGTGATGATGATGATGATGATGATGATGAAAGTTCGAAACTCCGATGATCGGTTAATTAATGGTCGTGTGAGCACGCGCTCGCCTAGTTTCCAAACTGCCAGCGCGAGCTCTTTACGTGAAGTCGGCAACATGAGCACGCGCTCGCCTGGCTCAAGACGACAGTGATCTTTATGCTGGCATTTTTAAAGCGAACCAGCACCACTGGAGACGTACGGAGACATCCTGAGATGGTACCGCCACAACAGGCAGCGACTCCCTGCCCCACACCCGCAAGTAACGCGCCGCGAAGGCGTGCTATACGGCCAGCTACAGACGGACTCGATCCTGACACCCGTGCTCGCCAGATACATCTGCCCAACGCTATACAACACCGACCGTTGCATCATCTGCAAGACTGCCCCCGATACGACAGCGCACGTCCTCAACGATTGCACTCACCTACAAACACACTCTGAAGCACAAGAATTGCCACCAAAAGTGCGAGAAGCCATCACCTCCTCAGACTACAACACACAACTCCAGGCCGTCCGGCAGGTGGAGGAAGCCCTGACCCGACAGCGGGAAGGACCTGTGGTGGCGCAAGCCATTACGGGCTCGACCCGCCCGGGATCGGGGCCGACCCCCACGGCCTAATTCACTCTGCCGGACACGCAATAAAGTTTCTCTCTCTCTTTAAAGACGATAGACTTTCTTCGGCTACGTAAAGCCCAAAAATTTGGTCTGTCTGTCTGTCTGTCTGTCTGTCTGTCTGTCTGTCTGTCTGTCTGTCTGTCTGTCTGTCTGTCTGTCTGTCTGTCTGTCTGTCTGCCTGTCTGTCTGTCCCTCGATTCAGCCATTCGGCCAAAGGTTAAACATTTCTTGAACGATAAGTTTATATAAGAAAAAAGAAAACATTAGGCATGTATAAGGTAAATCGATGCGCAGCTGGTATTCGCAGTGTTCTTTTAAGAGGAGGAGTAATGACTTTACTGTCAGGTGGGGCATTAATGCCCCGGTTGGGAAGGAGAGGGACGCGGAGGGAGGGAGGGAATAATCGAAAATATATCACTGTTGAAGGTTAAATCACTTGAAATGGTGGATAGCATTTTAAAGTCTATGGTTCCGTGAAGATATGGTTCGTAGATTTCGTGAAGAGATAGGTGCTACGTTTATGACATGTGAGTCGGTCCAGGTCATCACACCAACTTGTAGAGACCACTGGTCAGTGAGTATTCAATAATTTTCTCTAGCGCTGAGCGGCCTGCTCGAACGCGTTGCGAGTGCGCTTTTTCATCTGCGGGTGGGAAACCCAGGTCCAATAGTGGCTCGCGACCAGCCGGGAAGTGTGGACAGTGCCATATCAAATGATATAGGTTAGGTATGCATGTCTCGTCACTATACGGGCAGCGTTGGTTGTGCGAGCTGGCTCCGTGGGTCCATTTATGCACTACATGAGGGGTTATGCCGTGTTATCGTAGATCTTATCAGCTATCGCCTCCCCCGGGCGTGTGAGCGTCTTGAGCGGGCCACACCCACCATGGTGTTATCTTGCAGCCTCTTGCGACTCTCTGCCTTGAATTTCCGCAGGTAAAGTTGCCAGTCTGGCCGGGGTAGGTGTTGCAACGGGGCAATGGAAACCAGTGGAAATGTGTGAATTGTCTCTCCCGGGCGGCGGTATAAGCCGTGTGGTTGCCATGTGCCAAAGGCGTGTGCCCCGGAGACCAGACGATGCGGATGGCGATGCCTTCCAGTTGAAGGTCTCGGATGGCATATAGTATATTCGTGGCTGCATAATTACGGGAAAATGTTCAGTTCAAATCGCTAAGGGTGATGTGAGAATCCGTATTGATGCGAAATTTCCGGAATGAGAGAGTCACAATGGTCGCGGATGGTGTGGACAGCGCCCAGGACACCCATGAATTCGGCTTCGTCAGCTAGTCCAGATGTGTTGGAGATCTTCTGGGAACCGTTTAGCAAGGGGTCATCCGTAGGTGTCCATGCGATCGCAGCCTCATTGCCGCGCACGGCGGCGTCCGTGAAGATGCCGACTTCATTCTCCCTCTTGTCGTTCTGGTTGGTACTAACATGTAGCTCGCGTGATGTCGCCTGCCGCCGAGGTATAGGGCAACGCCAAGAGATGCCAATCGCAGGGCCCTCCCAGGGTGGAAGGGACAGTGGGTAACGAGTGGAGTCGAATTCACTGTCTATATAGTTCCATGAGTCTGTAGCCTTGTGTTGGGGGGACTGCTCAAGTGTTCCTGAGGACGTAGCTTGGTGTCTTTGATGAGGCCATCAAGGGAGGGAAGAGGTACAATTTGGTGAAGAATGTCTACGGGGGTGAATTGAGGAAGACCACTAACTGTACGGAGAAGGGGCGATCTAATGAAAGTAAATGTGTGCCTGATATTTGCGATAGCAAATAAAGGATGCACGTTGAAAACAATATTTTTACCCAAAGGTACAAGAAGAGCTCGCGCGAGCCAGGACCTCGTGGCAGTGTTCCAAGTGCAACCATAAAAAGGCCCAGTAGATGGCGCGAGCCGTCGAACGCGGGAAAATTTAATTGACTTCACCAAACCTCCTCCGTGTTTATCGTTGGAGGAGCGATACCGTAGTGGAAGAGCACGAGAGGTGGGCGGGGAGACAAGAGAGGAACTTACGAGGCAGAGGTTGAAGAAGGTTGTCTTTCGACCACATTTTGCAACGAAGTGAGCAGATACGCGACCAATTTTTTATGGAGAAACCATTATGGGGCCCATTGAGCGATAAAATCCGGCTCGGTGTCCGTGGCAGCAAAACGACTATAAACCTTCAACACGTGCTGGCAGAGGTCTATCGGTCGCTTTGAGGTCTAACGACATGAAAGGGAACGTGAAGAGGCTCTAGTATTAAAATAAAAGTTGACCAGCAGCAAGTACACATTGAATAGTTCCCGTGTACGAAATATTGACGCAATACCTGCAGTAGAAGCGGCGCAATACGCAAACAAAAGTGGCCCGATGCTCCACCCACATCTTGCGCGAAACGCCGGAAGGGTAACGTCATAGATGGACTTCCGGCTAGAGCGACCGCCTGTGCCAAGCTCTTTTCACCGTATTTACTCTAAGCGTTCGCCACGGGGAGAATGTCATTCGGTTTTTATTGTCATTGTTGTTGTTGATTGCACTTAGTGTACAAATTTTGTGTTCGGACAGCATGCATGAGCCAAGCATCCGTTACCATGCTGCGTTCCTAAGCAGGATAATGCAATGTCGGGATGTTTCATAACGTACACAAGCGAGAGCTCAGGTTTCTGTGCTTGATAACAGAGAATATACAACCCTACGTTGGATGCGTTATAAAACGCTCTTTTTTCACACCGACGGATGTGAATGTTCGTATCTGATGATAGATATACGGATGATTGTGAATACTGGCCCAGGATGTTTCACTCATGTTCCAGGGGGCAAAAAGTCACATTTGTTTAGAAAATACCTGTTTCTTCGCACGCGTCGGTTTTCTTTTCCGACGGGGCGTAGAACATTATTCAAAAACCCAACTTCTAGGGAAACTAAAACAAGGTTCCAATCCTGCCAGGGCTTCTCCCCGGATAATAGGTAAAAGTGTTCCTACAAAGTAAAAGAACCAAACATGCCTTATTTGGCAAGTATACAATCCGCGAGAAGATATTTGTCTGGAATGAGAAAATACCGCCCGGATCATTGAAGTACCATAATTCGCGAGTTGCTAAGGCGCCTAGTTCTTTGCCCAAGGTGCACTGCGTTATCTTAGGAGCAATCATTTGTTGTTGTTGGCACGCACTTGTTTTCGTTGAACCTTATCTGTACTCCAGCCATATTAGTGGGTAGGAAACACCCAGGAAATGGCCCATATAGCACGATGAGAGTAAAAAAAAAGTAGAAGCGAAGAGTGAATATACGGCCTTTGTGCGACTTGCAGCGAATGCTTAAATCTAGCAATGGCGATACAGGCCAATAACCTATTATCCCAAACCCTTGGTGATTGTTACCAAAAGTAACATAACTACAATGTAACTGCGTTGTCTAACTGCGTTATAACGACGTGGCCGTATTAGGATAGCAGAATGCGTAACGCACATGCGAAAATCGAGCCCCACTGGAGCCGGTAATGGTGCAGAGGCCCCAGGAGGTTTTAAGAACAAACGCAAGTGCAGCAGGAAGGCGCCACTCATCGAGCAAGTGCAGGAATCGCGGAAGCACCGGAGCGTGGCAGCTAGAATAGCCAGCGTGCGCGAGTGCGTGTAACATAAGTACTAGTAACATAAGTACCGGTATACCGGTAACAGAAGTACTGTCCATCGGCAGGGGGGTGCAAAAGGGGCACTTGCTCGCCCCCCAAGCCACACCAGCACTCCCTCCCCCAACCTCCCTGAGTTACCTGCGTCTAAAAAAGCGCTGTAGCCGCGAGCGTGTCGTTCTGCTCACCTGCCGCGACTCCTCAAATACTGGCTTGCTGAAATATTTGCGTCACAGTGACGACCCAAGTTACGCGGCTTCTGAGGAATCGGTACTCGCACGTTAGGCTTAGATGCTTCAAAGAGTCTAAGAAGCTCTTTAGTCGTGCTTGGCTATCTCAAGCCTGCCGTGCTGGATACGCCTAAATGGCTGCTTCAGTGAATTGCGAAATTTAGGCCATGTGGTATTCGCTGCTTGGCACCCCAACCCCCCCCCCCCCTTTTCCTCCCCCCACTGCGCTACTCGTGCTTGCTTATTTTTCTGCTGACGTTCGTGATCAAAAACTTTCCCGGATGGTTATTGCGACCCCAATGACAAAAATAAAGGGGGGCGGTAGGCGTTTCTGCTTGTTTTATGCGGCAAGAACTCAAGTAGACATCATAAAAAAATGGCGGAAGAAAATATGACCCCTGGATGCCTTTACCGAGCAAATTCTGCCCCTGGCATTTTTTTCTGAAAAACCGTTAACGTAGTTTCACTTCGGACGTTTAGGTGCACCCACTTTTGGACAAAGGACTAATCGAAACTGATTCATTACCAACTTATTGCTGTTTAGCTTCTTGTGGTGTGGTTTGAGGTGAAACGTTCTTGTTCTGCGAGGCCTCAACTTTAACATTGCCCATGATTTCGGGCAGTTAGAATGCGATATACATATTTATTGGTTAAATATAATTTAGTGTGTTTGTTCCGACTGTGTACTCGGTAAAGCATATTTAGGTCTGCTTCACTGAAAGGTGCTTTTTTAGTTTTAATCTTGCGTAACGGATGAGTTTTCCTGGTTCGCACTGGGAAGCTTGATGCCGTACATATATCAACGATACATGGGTAGAAAATTGCAGCATGCACCGTCTTGGTTTATTCTGTTATTCGCACTTTGTTAAAAGTTCACATTTAAAATAAACGCTTTAAAAGTGCAGAAGCACTTGAGTATCCTGATAGAAACAAGTAGCGGGAAGAGGTCAGTAGAAGAAATTATTATGGCCCGAGATTCAGAAAAGGAGGAGACAGCAGGACAGCTTGGCACAGATGTCAGAGTTCCCCGAATCACTGCACGCCAGATGCACAGGGTAAACCCTTACAAAAATGTATTTTGAGTTTCAATTCAGTTCCTGTTGAGTTTTTATAGAGTCAATAAAAAACAGTCCAATCAGAGGCGTCAAAGACGAAGAGGACGCGTCTTTCAAATGTGAGCGCGCGTCTTGCAAGATAAATTACGGTTGGACTCACGTATGATAAAATTCAATGTGATATTCGGAATCAGCGTGCGAGAAACTACTTAAGCCCACCCCTAACTCACTTTTTTTTGTTGTTGAGAAGCGCTTCAGCTTCCCTTTCGCAGGTAGCCGCAGGTTGACGTAATGCATTTGACATTAGGTACGTCATTAGGATGAACCTTACGGCTCCACAGGCAGGCAAACCCGGAAGCACACACGCGCAGATATATATAGGCTTACACCCGGCATTTCCCGTTTTACCGTTTTATTTTTGCGGCAAAGACACGAAAAATGCCGGCGGGAGCGACCCCACCAGCTTCGTTGTGGAAGTTGCATTCTTAGAATTTCTCAAGGATGCCCCTGAACGTATACGGCAATTACATATGGCGCTTATGTAGCAGGCCATACGGTAGCGTACTGTTTCGACGATCGTACCGTTTCCGTTCGCCATGACGCCAGAAATCCGACCGGGGCACGCCATGTATTCTTACACAAATATTCTGTGGCGACTTCGATTAGCGATGTTCCCGAGCTCTTCGGGGACGTGTGTAGTTTCACATGCGCAATGGCCATGCCACATGGTTAGGGAGGAACACTGTGACTGCGATCGACGCAGACAACACAAACGTTGCTCTACACAGTGGTCTGAAAATCATCCATTAAAACTAAACACTACAACAAGTCCAAAATGAAAACCGCCTCTTGATTACGTACACACCGCACGCCAACTCACTGGGCTGTCACAAAGAAACCTGTTGTTTTTTTTTTAATTAAGAAAATGCGCGAAAATGCGCGAAAGAAAGGCGCCTGTGTCAATTTCAAGTTGTCGAGCTACTCTGGTCATGGCCAGGTTGAAAAGTAGAGGGCCTAAAATCGACCCTTGGGGAACACCGCGGTCGAGGTAGTAAGTCGTAGGTTCCCATCCAGGGTGCGAACCGTGAAGGCGTACAGGCCGGCTTTGGAGAAATGCTCGAATCCAATTTTGCGTGCGGGCACTGGGGTAGGCACGAGCAAGTTCCTCTAGAATGACCGGGTGGCTAACGTTGTCGAACGCCTTTCGCAGCTCAACCGCCATGATCAGGTCAGGAGTGCCGCGATGGTAGTGGGGGCGGTTAATTACCCTACGCAGAAGCCAGAGGCTATCAAGCGTACCAACATTGGGCCGGAAACCTGTTTTGGCTGGGTGAAAATACGGTTGGACATATTCCAAATAATGTGTGAGCCGATTGTTGATGAGGCGCTCAATCAATTTGCAAATAACGGGCGTGAGGGATATCGGCCTAAGGTTCTTGATTTCACTGGAATGCTTGTGGGGTTTGGGGATAAGGAAAATAAGCGTTAGTTTAGGGTGTTCTGGCACTTGTCCGTGCTCCCAGAGGTCATTGATCTGACATAAAAGGTGTTCCAAGGCCTCAGACGGGAGGTTTCGGAGGTGCTGCCACGTGACACCGTCATGACCGGGCGCAGAATGAAGCCGTCCCTGGCGGATTGCGATGCGTAACTCGGCCACTGTAAAAGGTAGCTCCAAGTCAGGGTCAGGCTGAGGAATATGAATAATTGGAAGTGGAGAGGGGGAAGAGGTGGAAGCATGGGGAAAGAAGGTAGAATGACGGGATTTTTTGGCGTATTAGCTCAGTAAAAACGTAAAAACTGGCCCGTCCTCAGGAATTTTTCGCCAAGGCGTCGCAAAAGCTTCAACCGTGTCTGCTAAGAATAATGTAACTCGATTAGAGAGCGTACGTTCTAAACAAATTGCTTACAAAGATGCAAAAAATGCGTTTTTGCCAAACTTCAGAGCCAAGAAAAGCACCAATGCCCTCGAGGTAAAATTACACGAGACGGCTCATTATACGCATCAGCACTTCAGCTTTCAATTTATAAAATTTCATTCGAGTAAGTTTTGTTTCAGGTGAGAAAAAAATTTAAAGTTCAGGGTCAGCCGCACTTGTGTCCACTATGGACCCATATCCCTAACTCGAAACACGTACGTGCCGCCGGCCTTTTTTGTGCCCGACATGTGCACACCTGTCTCTGATAAACAACCATTGTCTGCGTCGCTTGACATCCCAAAAAATACAGCGTAAACGGCTCCACCACTCCTTTCGTTGCAAATGTCGACAAGAGACGATAGTCTTTATCGACTTTTGTCAAGTAAAAACCTCCCTTCGCTTTCCCGCTCACCTCTCATGTTGTTCCTCTCGCGTCGCGCTCCTCCCAAGGTAAAGACGTCAAACGTTTGCTTAAATCATTTTAAATTTACCGCGTTCCACTGCTCCAGGCCGGGTGTCTCGATGCCAACGATGCCGTACGGCGAAGACGCGCGTGAATCGAGGCGCCCTACTTCAACGTTTATAGAACCACTCTGCCCTACTCCACGTGCGTTGCCAAGAGAACGTGGAACCTATCTAGTGGAACCTTTCGTAATTGTTGCCGGTTGATTTCTTAAAATGGGGCAAGAAGCTATAGTGGCGCGGCCGGCAGCAGGTGACGGCGGAGTGAATTTTTTCTCTGCAGTTGATGAACTATTTAATTTCGCAAAAATCAAGCATGTATGATTTTTTATAAAGGAACACTGCAAATATCATTTCTGTATTAATTTGTTGTCATATTATTTGCGTAATGTCTTATTCTTCTTCAACATGTTGACAAGTATGAACATTACATCGGACTTAGACGGGTAGATTTAGCTGTGACTATATAAGACTATTGCACAGGCATTGTTTTACTGTGGCCGGGTAGCTGAGTCGGGTCACAGACAGACAGACAGACCAAAATTTCTGGGTTTAAGTAGCCCAGGAAAGACTATCGTCTTTAAAAATACAACGTCAACGGCGTACTCCAGTCCACCACTTTTTATTTGGCTTGACCCATGCCTCTTTCTATGCCACTGGGGCACCTAGTCGTGCCGTCCAGATGTCGCTGAAATAGTGCAGCAGAGCTGCCTTGCATTGATGGGGTAGGTCCGCAAGGGCGCTTTACGATATCTCATCTAGACCGGATGCACTTTTTTGGCGTTGCAAAGGCACATGACGTCGTCTAATGGCGCTGGGGTGAATATTGTCACGGCAGGTACCCGTTTCCTTATTAAAGAGGGCCTTAATAGGCGAAACGCTGCCTGGAGCAAGCCAGGAAGAAGAAGAAGAGACCACACACGATTAGCCACCCTCGCCTTGATTTTCCAGATTTTTTTTCGGTCGTTTATGGAATCAAAACTCTTTCCAACCGGTCGAAATTATCTTTTCGAAGCGTCTCGTAATTAGATAAGAATTCCATATATCTTAACCGTCCCCTGTTGATTGGCCGATCCCCTGATTTGGTATGTGCCATATCTTAAAGGGACAGACAACCAATTTTTGTCGCGTGTATGTTCTCTAGCTCATATGAAAGCCAGCGTTTTATATAGCCCGGTAACCACAAGCAATTTTTAAACAAACTGGCGGAAATAATTTTAATTTGGCAGCAAACTTCCTGAAATCGGAAGGGTGGCGGTTCGTAGTGTCGAAACTTGACACTACAATATGTGTCCCTGCCACGTGACCTGCAAACCTAGCAGTTACTGTAACTGCTGAAGCGTTTGTTTACGTATTAAAAACCTTTTAACACAAGTATTTGTACAAGCTTAAATGGTATATGCATTTCTAAACATTACTTTGAAAATTCTAAAGACACGCCGCCCGCTGCCGCTGGGTTGCTCTCAGTGTGGCTAACTGAGCCTCCATGCCCAGAATCAACGGCAGCGTTCAGTAAACAGACCCAGCGAAAGAGCTTTGACGATTCTGTCTGAGTCAGGGACGTTTGTTCTGCCAAAATATTTGATTTCAGTCGCCAAATACGCCAACGGCAGCCTAAAAAAAAAAAAAACGTCGCGCCCGGGGAGAATCGAACTTTCCGCGTCCACAACGTGAAGCCAGATTCTACCTATCGTCTATCCCAACAGATGGCGCATTCGTGCAAAATAGACCCTTGCATTAAAAAAAACACATAAAGGAACAGGAAAGCCTGCGATTCAAAGTTTTTTAGCTCGGAACAAGTTTTTAAATATCGTTTTTTATTTCGCATACAGACAAAAGTATGTTGCCGAGCTACTCTATGTCATGGTTGCCAGCATTAGTTTTGGGAGGGACGCATACGGCTCGTAGATCAAAAAATTCGATTTAAAAAGTTCTAGAGCGTTATCAGCAAAACCGTTTCTCGTCAAGGTGCTTTAAGTGATGCCCTTTCATTTGGGATAGAGAATATATACTCGACAAAAATCGGTTGTCTGTCCCTTTAAGGCGCAACCATAACAACAACAACAACAAATTGCAGGTCGAGCCGCTCCCTTCTCCAAACACAGAAGCCACTTTGCGGCGGCAGCACCGTTAACCTATTACTGTGGCATTAACCCCCCTCCCCCTTCCTTAAAGCGTTGTCTCGGTGCGAAGACAATAGAAAAGTCACAAAAAGGAACAAAAAAACCGAACTGAAAAACATGAAACAATGATCTTTAAACTCATAGTTCGGTTAGTTAATCAAATGGGGGACACCGTTGCAAGCATGCCGGCAGTGCAAGAAGTTCTGCGGGGACGACAGTCAACGTAAGTGGCACGGCTTCATTCTGGCCACGTGAACCACTTCAGGAAGTGTACTCCTGAGATATTGCTCGCCGGGCACCGCAAGAGGACGACGAGAGGACCAGACACTCGATTATTACATACAAAGACATCACTGAATAGTGCACTACATGCTCACACAACGCACCTTCCCGCCACCGGCAGAAAAATTAACGAAAGAACAAGTCACCCTCCGGCAGCTTCAACCCAACACATTTCCACATCCCACATGGCTACACGCCATTCACCCCACATTATACTACGCCCTGTGCATGCATTGCGGCAGGCCAGCAATGTTCTTCTATTCGGTTTGGGCATTCCCTTCAAACCCAGACCTCGCACCAACTCCCAATCCTTCATACAAGCAATGGGAAAGTGAACTTGCCAGCTCGGACCAAAGCAAGCAGCTTTGGCTCGCTGAAATGGCGAAGACGGCAGGCCGCACCAACGGAGTCCTGGACTGAAGACCCCGCCCACTTACGAGCTAGATCTCACAGTTAAGAGTTTTCTTCTCCTCCTTCGGTATGAGCGAGATGTTCCGTCGGGGAGAACTTCGTTGTTGACGTCGCTCAGTTGGCGTGCTGCCTTGTAAGGTTCAAACTAGCGACGCAAAAGTTTTTAGCACATCGTGGGAGGCGCACAGGGCTCCATAACAAAACTTGGTCGCGTGGTTGGAAGGCCACTTCTTTTTTCGTACGTCGGGTGTCGATTGTTTGTTGGCGCCAGTTACGTTCTCGTGCAAGCTGCAGGGCCCTTTCGGCGAGGTGAGCGTATATCCCGCGGAGTCTGAAATAAACTGGCCCAATTCAACGGAAAGCAGCATTGCATCTAACATTGTCGGCACTTTGCGGCTGTGGATAAACAGGAAAGGAGTGAAACGTGTCGTTTCTTGTATTGCTGTATTGTGCGAAAATCTCACAAACAGCGGTTTGTCATCCCAGTTCTTGTGGTCGTCGTCAACGTACATAGAAATCATATCGGCGATGGTCTTGTTCAGCCGTTCCGTCAGCCCGTCCTTCTGGCGGTGATATGCATGCAGTTGTCCTACCATAGTGTGCGCAGCATAGTTTCATTACCTCTTTGCCGAACGACCGATAAGTGACGACTGCATGAACACCATGTCGAAGTACAGTGCTATGGAGAAATAATCGGGCAACTTCAGTTGACGTTGATTAGGTAATGCTTTTGTTTCGCTATAATGAGTAAGGTAGTCCGCAGCGACTACAATCCACCTATTTCCAGCTGATGACGCTGGGGACGGCCCCAGAAAATTCATGCCGACCTGCTTAAATGGCAGGTCGGTGGGTCTATAGGCCGAAGGAAGCCAGCTGGCCTGGTAGGCGGGGCCTTCCGCCACTGACAGTCACGGCACGTTCTTACGTAACGCATGACTGTCGCAGACAGCTTCGGCCAGTAATACTCCTTCCCGTGCCTGTGTGCGAATGAAACCAAGGTGCTCAGACGAAGGTGCGTCGTGAGAAGCATGCAGGGTGCCGTCGCCTTACGTTGGCACGACAAGAAGGTGGGTGGCTCCTTCAGGGTCAGAACCCCTCTTGTAAAAAACACCGTTTTGGAGAAAAAAGGACAAGCGTGAGTGCATAAAGAGTCGTTGAGGATGCGAGCTGTGATTCTCGAGGTACTCAACGAGCGACCGAAGCTTAGAGTCCTTCCTCTGTTTCTGGGTGAGGGCTGACGTTTTCAACGCTCCCAGAAAAGCTGCATCCTCTTCCTGGTTGTCATACTGCCGTTGCAAGCTTGGGCTCGTGGTAGGCAATCAGCGTCGGTCAGTCACAGTCCAGACAGTGACGTCAAACTCTTGAAGCCGGAGGCTGCACCGCGTGAGACGTCCAGAAGTATAATTTTGGTTGGCGAGCCAGCACACGCAGCGGTGGTCGCTGACGGCTCGAAACAGTGTGACATGTAAGTACGGGCAGAATTTGGTAACTGCCCTGATCACGGCGAAGCACTTCTTCTAGTTGTAGAATAGCTGACCTTGGCTGGTGATAAAGTGCGACTAGCGTAAGCCATTACGCATTCAGTACCATCATGCGACTGCACTAGGATTGCGCCGAGACCAACGTTACTCGCATGTGCGTGAAGTTTGATGTCGGCGTCTTTGTCGAATTGTACGAGTACCGGGGCAGTTTGTAGACTTGTCTTCAGCTCATCAAACGCGCTGCACTGCTCCGGGCACAAACAAATCACACTTAATGATTTATTAGAGGAGCAAGGGGCTCAGCTATCTTTGAGAAGTTAGCCACGAAGAACCTATAGCAGGCACAGATGACCAATTATCGGCGTACAGCCCGTTCACCAGTGGGTATCTTGAATGCGTTTACCCCAACCGTCTTGTGAGGGTCTTGGCCGACATCCTCGGAGCCCACCTCATGACCAGGAAACTTCAGCTGTTCGAACGCAAAGTGGCGTTTCTCTGGTTTGAGGGAGAGTTCAGGCGAACGCATGGCGTCTAACGCTTGAGATGTTTGTCAAAGGTCTGAGAGAAAATGACGGCGTCAAGACATGACTGCCTTTCAGTTTCGAAAGAACACTGTCATTCTTTGAAAGGGACTAAACGGGAACACCTTGAATTCACACAGTTCATCTGGAGTAATAAAGGCAGTCTTCTCACGGTCGGTCGCGTTCATCCTCTTCGATCTGCCAATAGCCACTGCGTAAGTAAATGAACGCTGGCATGACGCAAACGATCCGAGGAGTCAATACGAGGCAGTGGATACCCTTGACCAAAAGTTAACAGCGCAAAAAAAGGAACGATGGACGAAGGGTGGTGACACGGACACGGGCTATGCTTCCAACTGATATTTTGAAAAAAAAAAAACATATTCAAGTGTTCACATATACGCCGATCTTCGCGAACAAGACTGGAGGAAAACGGCAGGCACTGCACTTAAAAAAAAACACTCTATTAGGAAACGTCAGCGAGACACAAGTGAGGGCGCGATTTAACGAGTGGGGGACACCACCGTGGGGAACAGATAACTTAGTTCTTTTTCAGATAGGCTGAGGGATGGCATACTGACGCGTGCGTCACTAAGACGTGCCATTTCGGCCGCTTCTGAAATTTCTCTTGTCAACTGATTATTGCTCCTAAATATTCCCTTCCGTATTTCAGTAATCGATCAGCGTGCGCATAGGGCTTCGGTTTATATTGGAGAGTTTTAGCTGACCGTTTCTGACGGCCCGCTCCGCTCCGATAGCTAGCGGGAGCGCCATTGCGCATGCGGGGCGCGCTAGGCTGCTAGCGGCGATACCGGAGCGGGGCCCCGCTCCGCTAACTGGGGCCTCTTGGCGGACCGTCGCGGCAGCTTACGTTGCCGTGCAGAAAATCAACATGGCTGCCCCGCGATGCGAGCGCTGCTCCCGCGAACTCCGTTTTAGTTGAAACGCGAGCGACAAAATCGCGAAAGCTCTTCCAAATAAGCAAATGTGCCATACTCCTCAACGAGCTTTAGTACGGAAGCAAAAAACATAGACTAAAGCGCGGGGCTGCTTCTATGCAGCGCTGAGAAAAACAGCCTTGTCTTGGCTATTCCAAAGTTTATCGGCTTCGTTAAAATAATTTAGAACCACTATACCGTGTAAGCAAATATATTGTATAAAAAAGGTGAAATAATGCACTAAACACGGCAATTTACTTTACGTGAGCGACCAAATTCCAATTCGTTTAAGTTTCCGATGACGTTTTGGTTTGCACGCGCACAGGGCACGACCAGTGACGCGGATCATTCCCCGTCGCCGGAGATACGGTCATAGCTTAGCTAAAAGCCTTTCTGCCACTGACACTCCGGTTGTGCTAAGCGGGCCGTCGGGAGCATAGTGGAGAGTCAAAAAGGGTTAGCTAAAACTCTCTATTGACGGAGACACAAGAGCCTATTTCGCTCGCCATTACCATGAACCGGCCACTTGGGCAGTCATTAGCCTGCCAGTTGCCTCAAACAGATCCTTGTGAGAAGGCCCGACTTTTTCATCCTCACAAACTTCTCTTCAATAACCATCGATTGACTGGAGGAGACGTTGATGATGGAGTAGATGCAGCGTCTAAGCATCGGCCAAGGCTTAGACGCTATTATTATAAAGCCAACGTTATTACCTTTCTACCAACGAGGTTAAATGTCCAGTTTGTAACGATATGCCCGTATAGAGCGGTTCATGCGGAAATCACGGCTTCGCCCTTACGTGCATCCCAACAGCTGCAGGCGAAGCTAGCAGAATTTCTTACGTGAGTCGCGGCGCTCGGACCACATAATCGCACTTTATTAATCACCAGTACCAATCTTACAGCGAATGCAATTTACAATAACGATTTCGTCGACACGCTTGCGCAGCAATGCAATCCAGGGATCGGGCAGGCCGGGTGTGCACCGTCCCGTAAGGCCATGCCACGTATTGACCGAAACGCGGGGAACTTCTGTTCCAGAGGCAAGTGTCCAGCACAACACGACAGACATGGTGTCGTCAGAAGGTAGTATGATGCCCTTCGTTCACTGTCGCGTTGTCATGATCGTCGGCCTCCTCGATGATGTTCTTGAAAGCCCGTTCGGCGCGTTTAAGAAGACCCTCTCGGTCGCGGACGTATACGGGCCAGTCTTGCTGGGCTGATCTCGCTGGGTGACGACGTTGCCCTCTGACTTCCGTCGTGATATCGTCCCCAGGAGGCACGGTGATGTACTCCCCTTCCTGCGTGAAGACTCCGCCAAACTTTGCGTTTGTTGCGGCGTTGTCATCCCTCGCCGCATATAACGCCAAGCCTAACAGGATGGCAATGACTGTCAGCATGAGAAGCAGAGGCAGCGAACGGACGTGTCTGGTCGGTAAACACGAGCCACGTCCCATTGCCTTGCTGTTAGAGCCAGATTCGCTGTTGTCGTCGAGCGTCGAAGACTTTGCGGCAGAGCTGCTGGTCTCATTCTCACCTGTCGAGTCATCCGCCTGCGCGTCCCCAAATGACGCGTTCTTCCAAAGCCTCAGCGGGCTCTGGAGGACGATGGCGTACATGGGGGACACGACGGGCCCCTTGTCGATCCACTGAGTGGTGTGCGCCTGGGGAGAATCTTTATCGCTTTCCCGGTATCGGCTGGAGGTGCGGCTGGCTTCGGATACCCCCGCGCTGGAACCTTCGCCACAGGAACGTCCCAAGGAGTTCCGGCCCTTCACTCCAGCCGGCGCAGCACCACCGATCGGCGTGAAGACGAGCTGTTGTGGCACGAGGCGCAGAGACGTCTTCAGGTTAGCAACCTTTACCGATTTCGACTTGCATTTCGAACGTCTGTCGCTGGCTTTCTTGCCAGGAATATTTGCGACCACTGGCCTGGATTTTGATAATGGCGTGAGGGCCGCCAGCTGCGAGTTGGTGGAGCCGGCGCCGCAAGCTCTGGCGCCCTCCTCTACACCGCTGTGTTGCGAGTGTACCTGGACGGAGAGACGTGTTCGCCCCTTTTCCAACTGTTGCGGTAACTGTACGTCCCGCGACTGCGTGGCTTTCGTCCACCTGGTGGTTGAAACTTTCGGTCGTGTCCCAGCGGTCGCGTCGGCTGCAGATGTTCGCTGCTTATCATTAGCCGACTCTGTGCGTTCTCTCGGCGCCAAACGAATGTTGGGAAGCGAGTGGAACCATCCGCCTTGCTCCCGCGTAGCTGAACGAGGTCGCAGGCACGCCGACGTTGAGAGGGCGGGAACGGTTGGACTACGACGGCCGGCCATTTTGCTTGCTGCGCTTCACTTTGTTTTCTTTTGATTTGGCTCATTTGGTTTGGTTCCCTGAAAATATCGCGCGTACCAATGTAAGGGATTGGCCACGAAGCTAAAAATGAGAGTTGGGACCATTTTCTAAAGCGAGAAACTTTGTCGAGGCACTTCGTAATTTGTTTTGTGTGTGTGTGCGCGTCTGTGGGATTTCGTCCCAAATTTCATTTCCCTGCTCCTCTCGTAGGTGGAAATGAAATGAAACGCTACTACTGGTTGTGCGGTCCCCATCACAATCCCGCTCCGCGCTGTTCAGGCGGGGAATGAAACGTAACTGAGAGAGAGAGAGAGAGAGAGAGAGAGAGAGAGAGAGAGAGAGAGAGAGAGAGAGAGAGAGAGAGAGAGAGAGAGAGAGAGAGAGAGAGAGAGAGAGAGAGAGAGAGAGAGACGTTTATTTGAGCTTTCTGGAATGGGAGTGGTTCCATAGTCCGGGAATCCATGAGGTTTGTCTTCCTCCAGGAGCGGAATCAGCAAGTCCCGCTTATGACACGCGGGTAATGCTTCCACTCTTGTGCATCAACTTTGCTCGCAAATAGCGCTTGCCCAACGACGCCAACCGACGGACTGGTGTACGAAACGCAGTACGTGAAATTGAACCCATGAAATGGTTTCCTTCAGGGTGATAATAAAAATAAATTTTAATGAAAAGCAGACATTGTGTGAGGTCGTCGCCTGTGGCAGGCTTGCTCGGCACGGGAGGCCATGGTCCCTGGGTGCCAATTTGCTCCTGAAGAACAGGTTGGTCTGGTAAGAAGAAATAAAGGTAAAAGCGAAGAAGACGTGTAGTTGCGCTTCGACAAAAACATCAAGATAGAATTGTGGTACTGCTGTAATAACGGCTGACATTCATCTTGGATCACATGGTTGGTTGCCCAAGCTTATGTTTATGGGGTTTTGTTTTCTAACACAAAATTTGCAAATTCCTTCGAAAACTTCCTTTATCGAGGAACATTGATTTTTATCTGTCCAGTTACTGTTCTTTACAGTGCAGCTGCATGACGTAAATGTCTAATCAGGCCAGCCTCCTTCAGTCGCGATTATGGAATTGAGATAGGGCCATGTCATTTTTCAACCGTTTCCACACCTACGGGAACCTGTTATACGGAAACACGCAATATTATAAGCGCTTTAAGCCGTTTTGTGCTTGTTCTTTATGTAGATGAAGCCCTTGTTTGTACTATCGGCTTGGTTCCAGACAGATATATAATATATATTTTAGCTTTAAATTGTTTTAAAGAGACAACCAACTACTTTCTTTAGACTGAATGTCATGTAGTTTATATGAAAGTCGGTGTTTAAATAAGGGGGAAGCCACGGGCAACTTCTAAATGGAGTGGAAAAATAATTCTAATGTGGCACAAAACTTTTTGATATCTGGTAGGGGGCGCCATGAAGTGCGTAAATGCGGCACTACCGTGCGTATATTAAAATCTCCGTCAGTTCCAATGCGCGATTAGAAAACCACATAAGGGAATAGGAAAGATTGCAGTTTACTATTGCTTTAGCTGGGTACAAGTTTTTAAGTACTTATTCCCATCTCACATGCAGTTGAAAGTATGTCGCAGCGCGTCTCACTGTCATAGTTTCTAGAATTCGTTTCAGCAGCATACTTAAGGCTCGTAGTACTAAAAATTCCGCTACCAAAAGTTCTAAGACACTACCAGTAAAACCGTTTCAATTCAAAGGGTTTTAAAGGAGTACTGACACGAAAATTTTGTGATCCATTTTTATTGCTTTTATCGATGCTTAAGTTAATGGTCTCGCGAACCCGACACAGCACTTTAAATACTTCAGCGCACGATAATTAATTACATTGAATGGCCTGAAAATCGTTCGTTTCAATTTCCCGCGCTTTCAGCCCGAAAGGCGCATATGACAGAATCTCGGCATGACCTCACCGCTTTCTGCGGACGTCAAAACACTGCGGAGGCAGGTGGGGGCGTTGTTTCGACCGCGCCGCCGCCGGAGCTGAACGGCTGAGCTGCCTGAAGGTGCTAGGCCATACCATTGCGGTGGATATTGAATGAGCACTTGCAATAAAAGTCCTGATGGCGACTTCTATTTAGATTTCGGACTATATTATCGCTTCCTTTCCCGTGTGTGGAACTTTATTTTTGCCAACAGTGCCTTTCTGGGCAGCGGTTATGCCTGTAGCTCTGGCTAGGTGCACCCGTTTGTGAATGCGCCAGCGCCCAGTCGCCGCTCGCGGGGCCGCGCGTGTGAAGTGACGTCACGAGTTTTTGACGAGCGGTGTCCGCGTCACTTCTTTTGGCTACCACGGGATGATGTCACGCTGATGTCCATTTGCTGAGTGCCGCTCTGCGTGCTGTGAGATGAATGAGATTCTACTAAAGTATGTTCGCAGGCCGCTCATATTTCAGCCAGCTAGGGTATTCTGTAGAGCAAAGGAGAACTGTGTAATAATATTAACGCCGAAAACTGGTGTCAGTGCTCTTTTAAGTGGTGATGTTTCATTTGGAATGCAAATCATATACTCCAAGAAAATCGGTTGCCTGGCCCTTTTAAAAGTGAACTGTTCTAAGCTGCTCGTACAGACTGGAACACCAAGGTAAACATACGTGGGGTAGGTGCCAGTGAGGTAAGGTTCGTATCCACCATTTCTGAGGCACAGGACTAGAAACACAGGAAGACCCCTAACTCGGGGTAGGGGTGAAATCACAAAATTCGGAGGCAAAGAGTGGAAAAGGGCATCGCAATGCAGGAACGGCTGGAGGCGCATGGAAGAGGTCTTCGTCCAGCAGTGCACACTGGCAGGATGTGATGATGATGATGATGATTATGAAAGCTCGAAAACGCCGATGATTTGTTAATTAATGGTCCCGTGAGCACGCGTTCGCCTATATAGGTTCCAAACTGCCAGCGCGAGCTCTTTACGCGAAGTCGGCAACATGAGCACGCGCTCGCGTGGCTCAAGACGACAGGGATCTTTATGCTCGCATTTTTGAAGACGATAGTCTTTCTTCGGCTTCGTAAAGCCCAAAAATTTGGTCTGTCTATCTTTCTGTCTGTCTGTCTGTCTGTCTGTCTGTCTGTCTGTCTGTCTGTCTGTCTGTCTGTCTGTCTGTCTGTCTGTCTGTCCCTCGATTCAGCCATTCGGCCAAAGGTTAAAACAATTCTTGAACGATAAGTTTATATAGGAAAAAAGAAAACATTAGGCATGTATAAGGCAAATTATTGCGCAGCTGGTATTCGCAGTGTTGCTTTAATTGAGGGGGAGGAATACCTTTATTTTCCGATGGGGCATTAATGCCCTGGTGGGGAAGGAGAGGGACACGGAGGGAGGGAGGGAAAAATCGAAAATATATCACTGTTGAAGGTGCAATCACTTAAAATGGTGGATAGCATTTTAAAGTCTATGGTTCCGTGAAGATATGGTTCGTAGATTTCGTGAAGAGAGAGGTGCTACGTTTGTGGCAGGAGTTGGTCCAGGTTATCACACCAACTTGTAGAGACCACTGGTCAGTGAGTATTCAATAATTTTCTCTAGCGCTGAGAGGTCGGCTCGAACGCGTTGCGATGGCGCTTGTTCATCTGAGCCGAGGTCCAATAGTTGCTCGCGACCAGCCGTGAAGTGTGCACAGTGCCATATCAAATTATATAGGTTAGGGATGCATGCCTCGTCACTATAAGGGCAGCGTAGGTTGTGCCATGGCTCCGTGGGTCCATTTATTCACTACATGAGGGCGTATGCCGTGTTATCATAGATCTTATTAGCTATCGCCTCCCCCGAGCGTGTGAGCGTCTTGAGCGGGCCTAGTACACCCAGCGGGGTGGTATCTTAAAGCCTCTTGCGACTTGAATTTCCGCAGGTAAAGTTGCCAGTGTGGCCGGGGTAGGTGTTGCAACGGGGCACTGGAAATCAGTGGAGGTGTGTCAAGTCTTTCCCAGGGCGGCAGTGTGAGCCGTGTGGTTGCCATGTGCCCCAGGCGTGTGCCCCGGGGACCAGACGATGCGGATGGCGATGCCTTCCAGTTGAAGGTATCGGATGGCATATAGTATATTCGTGACCGTATAATTACGGGGAAATGTTCTGTTCAATTCGCCAAGGGCGATGTGAGAATCCGTATTGATGCGAAATTTCCGGACTGAGAGAGTCACAATGGTCGCGGATGGTGTGGACAGCGCCCAGGACACCCATGGGTTCGGCTTCCTCAGCTAGGCCATATGTATTGGAGATCTACCGGGAACCGTTTGGCACTTGGACGTCCGTAGATGTGCATGCGATCGCAGCCTCATCGCCGCGCATGGCAGCGTCCGTGAAGATGTCTACTTCGTTCTACATCTTGTTCTGGTTGGTATGAACGTATAACTCGCGTGCTGTCGCCTGCCGCCGAGGTATAGGGTGACGCCGAGGGATGCCAATCGCAGCGTGCTCCCAGGGTGGAAAATTCGACCCCAGTGGTTACCCACTCTCCCAGGGTGGAAGGGACCGTGGGTAACTACTGGGGTCGAATTTACTGTCCGTATCGTCTCATAAGCCCATAGCCTTGCCTTGGGGGACTGCTTTCTGAAGACGTAGCTTGGTCTCTTCGATGAGAGTACCAGGGGAGGGAAGGGTACAATTTGATGAAGAATGCCTTCGGGGGTGAATTGAGGAAGGCCACTAACTGTACGCAGAAGGGGGCGATTTAATGAAAGTAAATGTGGCAAATAAAGAATACACGTTGCAAACAATATTTTGACTTAAAAATACAAGAAGCTCGCCCGAGCCAGGACCTTGTGGCAGTGTTCCAAGTGCAACCGTAAAAAAGGTCCAGTAGATGGCGCGAGCTGTGGAACGCGGAATATTTTAAAGACGATAGTCTTTCTTGGGCTACTTAAACCCAGAAATTTTGGTCTGTCTGTATGTCTGTCTGTCCGTCTGTCTGTCTGTGACTCGATTCAGCCACACGGCCAAACTAATATTGATATTGCGCAATAGTCTTATATACTCACAGCCACATGTAAACGTCTAAGCCCGGTTTATGTGTTCATACTTCTCAACTTTGTTGAACAAGAACAGGACATTACACAAATATAAGACAGGAAATTAGTACACAAGGGATATTTACAGTGTTCCTTTATTAAAAAAAATTCATGGATGCTTGGTTTTTCGAGAGCAAATGATATTCTACATCTACTGCAGAAAACCGCCGCTTCCTGGCGGCATATGAAAAATCACGCGGCAACAGCAACGAAAGGTTCCACTAGCTAGCTTCCACGTTCTGCTTGGAACGCACGTGGAGCACGGCCACGCGGTTCTATAAACCTTGTAGTCGGCCGCCTCCATTCACGCGCGTCTCCGCCGTACTGAAGCGCTGGCATCGAGGAACCCGGAACGCGGTAAATTCAAATCGCCTTGCGCAAACCTTTAGTCTGTTTACCTTGGAATGAGCGCGACGGTACAGGAACAGCATGAGAGGTGAGCGGGAAAGCAAAGGGGGGCATTTCCTTGGCAAATGTCTACAAAGACTATCGTCTTTTGACGACATTTGCAACGAAAGGAGCAGATACGCGGCCATTTTTTTTTAATTGACTTCAGCAAACCTCCTTTATGTTTATCGTGGGAGGAGCGATACCGGAGGGGAATAGCACGAGAGGTGGGCGGGCAGAGAAGACAGGCATTTACGAGGCAGAGGCGGCAGAAGATTGTCCTTCGACCACGTTTTGCAACGAGGTGAGCAGATACGCGACAAATGTTTCATGGCGAAACTGTTATGGGGCCCATTGTGGGGAAAATCCGGCTCGGTGTCCGTGGCAGAAAAACGACTATAAACCTTCAACACGTGCTGGCAGAGGTCTATCGGCCGCTTTGAGATCTAACAACGTTAAAGGGAAAGTTAAGAGGCTTTAGTATTAAAATAAAAGTTGACCAGCAGCAAGTACACATTGAATAGAAATGCGAAATGTTTTCGCAACACCTGTAGCACAAGCGGCGAAATATGCAACCAAAAGAGGCCTCACGCTCCGCCCACATCTTGCGCGATATGCCGGAGGGGAGGCGAAAACCGGCCGGAAAACGCCATACTTGACTTCCCTCCAGAGCGGCCGCCTGTGCCACGCTCTTTTCACCGTGTTTCATCGAAACGCTCGCCAGAGGGAGAATGTCATCCGGTTGTTGTTGTTGTTGTTGTTGATTTGAGTACAATTTTTGTGTTCAAAAAGTATGCACTAACTCAAAAGCAGGCGTCCGTTACTATGCCGTGTTCATCAGCAGGATAATACCATATATCGGGACGTTTCAGAACATAAGGAAGCGACAGCTGAGGCGGCTGTGCTTGAAACAGAAAATATACAATTCTACGTTGGATGCTTTGTAAAACGCTTTTTGACACCGACGGGTCTGAATCTGATGCTAGATATAGGAACGACGGTGAATACTGCTGTACTTTGGCCCGGGATGTTTCGCTCATGTTCTGGGGGGAAAAATGTCACATTTGTTCAGGAAATAGCTATTTCTTCAAACGCGTCGTTTTTCTTTTCCTACGGGGTGTAGAACATTGTTCGAAAGCCCAACTTTTAGGGAAACTAAAACAAAGTTCCAGTCTTGATAGAGCTTCTCTCCCTGCTAATAGGTAAATAGGATTTCTTAAAAGTAAACCAGCCAAGACCACAACATTACTTATTGGGCAAGTATACATTCCGCGAGAAGATATTTGTGTGGAATAAGGAAATACCGCTCCGAATCACCACAGTGCAATATTTGGCGGGTGGCTAAGGGCTTCTTTGTGGCTTCTTTGTCCAAGGTGCACTGCGTTAGAATTTGTTGTTGTTGGCAGGCACTTGTTTTCGTTGCAGCTTATAGATGTACTCCAGCCATATTCGTCGGTAGGAAACACCCAAAGCAAAATGGCCCAGAAATCACTGAGACTAAAAAAGCAGAGGCGAAGAGTTAATATAAGTCCTTTGTACGACTTGCCCAACGCTTAAATCTTAAACGCTTAAACGCTTAAATCCAGGTATGGTGATACAGGCCAACAACTTATTATCCCAAACCCTTGGTGACCGTTGCCGAAAGTAACGTAGCTACAATCTAACTGCGCTGCCCGGCTGGTCTGTTATAACGACGTGGCCGTATTGGCCGTATAGCAGAATGCGCAACGCACATGCGAAAATCGAGCCCCATGAGAGCCCCTAATGCTGCGGAGGCACCAGTAGGTTTTAAGAACGAATGCAAGCGAAACAGGAAGTCTCCACTGATTGAACAAGTGCAGGGATCGAAGAGGCACCGTAGCGCCGCTGCCAGAATTGCGAGCGTGCGCGAGGGCGTGTGAGTGTGTTTGTAAGGATGAGCAAGGGAGCGGGGTGGGGGACAACGAACAAATGACATCGGGCAGCAAGTCCCCTTCTTAGCTTATGCATATACCGGTAACATAAGTAGAGTCCCGCACATGGGCGTCGGCACGGCCCCACTGCTCCCCTCGTGCTTGCTTGTATTCCCGCTGAGATTGGGGATCAAAAACGTTTCCGAATCGTTATTGCGACCCCAATGTCAAAAAATTAGCAGTGGCTTAGTTTGGCTATGAAGTAGAGTCCCGCACATGGGCGTCGGCACGGCCCCACTGCTCCCCTCGTGCTTGCTTGTATTCCCGCTGAGATTGGGGATCAAAAACTTTTCCGAATCGTTATTGCGACCCCAATGTCAAAAAATTAGCAGTGGCTTAGTTTGGCTATGAAGTAGAGTCCCGCACATGGGCGTCGGCACGGCCCCACTGCTCCCCTCGTGCTTGCTTGTATTCCCGCTGAGATTGGGGATCAAAAACTTTTCCGAATCGTTATTGCGACCCCAATGTCAAAAAATTAGCAGTGGCTTAGTTTGGCTATGAAGTAGAGTCCCGCACATGGGCGTCGGCACGGCCCCACTGCTCCCCTCGTGCTTGCTTGTATTCCCGCTGAGATTGGGGATCAAAAACGTTTCCGAATCGTTATTGCGACCCCAATGCCAAAAAATTAGCAGTGGCTTAGTTTGGCTATGAAGTAGAGTCCCGCACATGGGCGTCGGCACGGCCCCACTGCTCCCCTCGTGCTTGCTTGTATTCCCGCTGAGATTGGGGATCAAAAACGTTTCCGAATCGTTATTGCGACCCCAATGTCAAAAAATTAGCAGTGGCTTAGTTTGGCTATGAAGTAGAGTCCCGCACATGGGCGTCGGCACGGCCCCACTGCTCCCCTCGTGCTTGCTTGTATTCCCGCTGAGATTGGGGATCAAAAACGTTTCCGAATCGTTATTGCGACCCCAATGTCAAAAAATTAGCAGTGGCTTAGTTTGGCTATGAAGTAGAGTCCCGCACATGGGCGTCGGCACGGCCCCACTGCTCCCCTCGTGCTTGCTTGTATTCCCGCTGAGATTGGGGATCAAAAACGTTTCCGAATCGTTATTGCGACCCCAATGTCAAAAAATTAGCAGTGGCTTAGTTTGGCTATGAAGTAGAGTCCCGCACATGGGCGTCGGCACGGCCCCACTGCTCCCCTCGTGCTTGCTTGTATTCCCGCTGAGATTGGGGATCAAAAACTTTTCCGAATCGTTATTGCGACCCCAATGTCAAAAAATTAGCAGTGGCTTAGTTTGGCTATGAAGTAGAGTCCCGCACATGGGCGTCGGCACGGCCCCACTGCTCCCCTCGTGCTTGCTTGTATTCCCGCTGAGATTGGGGATCAAAAACTTTTCCGAATCGTTATTGCGACCCCAATGTCAAAAAATTAGCAGTGGCTTAGTTTGGCTATGCCAGGATATACGTAGCGTGAGCTAAGGTTCAGCTGGTTATTCTTAGGTTTCCTGGCTGTCTATTGGCGGTGAGCGCGAACACAGGCGGCGCTGCGAAGCGCGCCTCCGTGACGTCAGCTTAGGGATTCTCGCATTTGTCGTCTGCTTCACTCAGGATCGCTCTCCCTGCTGTTTCTTTGCGCTCGGTCAACGTCTGATGCTTGTCCGCACCAGAATTGGCGTGTGGGTAACTTTTTATCATAATAATAGGCTTAAAATCGCATACACTAGCTCATGGTATCAATTAAAGTACAGTTTTGGATACCGCTACGGGAGAAACATTACCGGCGTCACCCCATTCCTTGCTAAGTCGGTCCTGTGCGGAGCGCGAAGAGTCGGAGCTAGGCGTCAGCTTCTCATGTCAGCATTCGAACAAAAGGAACAGTCAGCTGCTAATAACCGACAACAGCGAAAATGGAAGACCAAAACAAATTCTAGGCCTTCAGGGCTGTCGGCTTTGGCAGAAGGCATCACGATTACCGGTAATCATATGTAAGGTGAAACAGTTTTTGCAACCTTGCCGAACGCTAGAACGCGTTTTGTCACATCACTTTACGTTGTCAAGACACGAAAATTTGCCGACATGCACTATAGACTGCAAAAACTGTAGGTTGAGTTCCAAATAACCCAGTGTGTATATACGCGCGTGCTGATTCTATACCAGGCATCTAACCAGTATGTAGGTTTATTGAGCAAAACGAGTCACGTCTTTGTTAAATTTATAGTAACACATATATGTTGGTTAAGACCTGGAGGGATATTTCGGAACATTTTGCACAGCCATATCTTCCCGATATTCGGATATGCGTTATAGGAAAACTGCACTCAAGAGGACGAGGAGGAGTAAGGGGAGGAGGGGAAAACTTTGTTTAACAATTAAATCGATCTGGTTAGTGGGCCGGGTCCTTAGTCCAGGACAAGAGAGTAAAAGTAATTTTCGTCAAATCATAGAACGCCATCCCGAGTAGAATAGGATTTGTTCTTCGCGCCTGGAAGGGTTGAAAAGCAATAAAGAGCTACTTGGAATTCTTCTTCGGTTTCGAGTCTTGTAATATATGCAGGTATAATATTTATTACGTTAGTTAGCGAGTATATCATGCCTTCAACACCGTAATCATGTCATCATTGTTCGAGTTGAGAGTCATTTTGTTATGATAACGATATAATTACAATAGAAATTCGGAGCACAAAAGCCGCCTTCGAGTACTGTGGATCACGTTGTTTAGGGCGCGATCGCGGTGGCGTAGCACAAACCTTCTCATTGTATTTGCATGTGAATAAAGAAAGCACGCTGCGGATATGCACCTTCTTGCACGCAGCCGTAATGAAAGCCAATTTGTGAAGAAGGGAATGTATGCCATACAAAATGAAGGAAATATCCACACGACCTTTGTGAGGCTCCCAAACATCCCGAAACCTCCTAATAAGAAGTTGGGGACGGCGCAGAAAAATTAATGCGTTGGGCAGAAAAAAAAAAAGCAAGAAATATTAATGCGATACAAGACAACAACGAAAGAAACAGAAGAAAGCCGCTTTATTGCCTGGTGTGTGAGGAGCGTGTAGAGGCCGCTGCCTGGTACGTAGTATTAGACTGTTGAGTCTTCATAGGAGCATCTCAAATATACTGCAGGGAAGCCTTTTGAGTACTTATCGAGAAGGTCTGATCGCTGATCCTCGCGAATAAGCAAGAAACGACGAGTTACACACGATCTTCTGACCGATACTCTGAAGAAAGTTGTTCTCTATCTCTTCGTGTGTTGAAAACTTGTGGGTGATACAGCTTCAAATTATCAGATGCGTCAGAAAATGGCAAAATAACTGAGTCGCTAGAAATACGCTTTTTAACGCACTACAGCAACGAAGCGGGCGATTTCTAGCCCAGGCACTGTTGCCCCTCACAAGCGGAGTGTAGCAGACGACAGCGGCGCGAATCCCTAAGCCGACGTCAGAGCCAGGGGGCGCCACTCAAAGATCTCACCGCCAATAGGATTAGCTTGATAATCATGCTCACTGCTGTTAAAATGATTTCCAGTCCAGTCCAGTCCAGTACATTCCAGTTACGGCTCCTCGCGCATGCGTAGCACGTCTTTCCAGGAGCCACGCGAAACGGCTATCCAGCGGCTCCGGCGCCGCGTCAGACTCTCTACTCCGCAACGGAGGCGCACAGCTGGGCACGCGCCGGTTCCAGTGCGTCTGCCGCGGCTATGACGTCACTCCTCTGGAATGCGCAGACCGGCGAATGTGCAGACCCAATTCTCTACATACCAGCACTTCAATTTCATTGGATTTCCAATTCAGTCCGATACAATCCAATTTAATGCAATCCAATCCAATCCAATGCTCCTCGCGCTTCCGGAGCACGGCCCTTCAAGGTCCACGCGAAACTGCTCAACGTCGGCCAGTGTAAGCTTACGCTACAAAAGAAAGGCGGGGTAGTAGGCGTTTCTGTTTGTTTTCTTCGGCAGGAACTCAAATAGACGCCATAAAAAATGACGGAAGCCAGCCACCCCTGGAAACCTTTACCGAGCGAATTCTGCCCCCGGCATTTTTTCTGAAAAACCGTAGTTTCACTTCGGACATTTACTGGGTGCACCCACTTTTGGAAAAATCGAAACTGATTCATTACAAATTTCTCGAACTTCAAATTTCTTTCATTACAAACTAATCGAAACTGATTCATTACAAATTTCTTGTTGTTTAGCTTCTTGTCGTTGTTCTTTGAGGTGAAACGCCCTTGTTCTGCGAGGCTTCGACTTTAACATTGCCCACGATGTTGGCCGGTTAGAATGTGATATACATATTTATTGGTTAAGTAATTTAGTGTGTTTGTTACGACCGTGTACTCGATAAAGCATGTTTAGGTCAGCTTCACTGAAAGGTGCCTTTTTAGTTTTATTCTTGCGTAACGAATGAGTTTTTCTGGTGCACTGGTAAGCTTGATGCTGTACATATCACAGATGCATCGGTAGAAAATTGCAGCATGCACCGTCTTGGTTTATTCTGTTATTCGCACTTTGTTAAAAGTTTACATTTAAAATAAACGCTTTAAAAGCGCAGCAGCACTTGAGTCTCCTAATAGAAACAAGCAGCGGGCACAGGTCAAAAGTGGAAGAAATTATTATGGCCCGAGGTTCAGAAAAGGAGGAGGCAGCTTGACACAGATGTCAGAGTTCCCCGTACCACTGCACACCAGATGCACAGCGTAAACCCTTACAAAAATGTATTTTGAGTTTGAATTCAGTTCCTGTTGAGTTTTTATAGAGTAAATAGAAAATACACCAATCAGAGGCGTCAAAGACGAAGAGGACGCGTCTTTCAAGTGGAAGTGCGTGTCTTGCAAGATAAATTACGGTTGGACTCACGTATGATAAAATTCAATGTTATATTCGGAGTCATCGTGGGAGAAACTATGCCCACCCCTAACTCATTTTTTTTAAAGTGCTTTAGCTTCCTTTTCACACGTAGCCGCAGTTTGACGTATATGCATTTGACATTGGGTACGTCATTAGGATGAACCTTACGGATCTACATTCAGGCAAGTCCGGAAGCACACACCCGGAAATATATATAGGCTTACACACGGCGTTTCCCGTTTTCTTTTTGCGACAGACACGAAGCATGCCGGCGGGAGCAACCCCACCAGCTTCGTTGTTAAAGTTGCATTCTTAGAATTTCTCAAGGATGCCCCTGAAGGTGGGGCGATTTCATATGGCGCTTATGTAGTAGGCCATACGTTGGCGTAACGTTTCGACGATCGTACCGTTTCCGTTCGCCATGGCGCCCGAAATCCGGCAGGGTCACGCCATGTATTCTTACACAAATATTCTGAGGCGACTTCTGTGAGCGATGTTCCTGAGCTCTTCGAGGGCTTGTGTTGTTTCACATGCGGAATGGGCACGTCACATGGTTTGGGAGGAACACTGTGGCTGCGATCAGTGACGCAGACAACACAAACGTTGCTCTACACAGTGGTCTGAAAATCATCCATTAAAACTAAACACCACTACAAGTACAAAACGAACACCTCCTCTTGATTACGTACACACCGCACGCCAACTCACTGGGCCGTCACAAACAGGCCTGTCATTTTTCTTAGGGTCGCCTGGTCCTCCGTCGTTGATGGTGGCGCCGTCCACACGCTCACTGCGCATGCGCAACTCTCCTCCTTACACCCACAGCTCCGCGATACTACACTATATAAAAAAGAAATAGTTAGCGGCGCCCGGTTTCGATCCCACGACTCTCTGTCCGCAACGGGAGGTACGCGGTGCTCTTCCCACTACGCTACAAATCCAGGACAGGAGCAAGTGCTACGAACGCGCCTTATGTCCTTGACTCGTTCAAACTACGTCAAGAAGCTACTGATACAACGAATGCACGCGAAGCTGAACGTCAACGGAAACGACGAACTGAAAACTTTAGAGGGGGATGCTGAATTTCCCGTGGGAAAGCTGGGGCGGGAAGCGCCGTACGCGCCTTGCAGCTCAACCAGCCTCGTCCGCAGCGCCTCTGATGCTGATTGTGGCAGGATGTCCCTAGGGATTGGCCAACCAAAGAATCCATCACGAGATAGGTTCGCGTTCAACCACCGTCGTCATCTTCCCTTAGGGGAACCGCCGAAGAAGAAGAAGAACGAGAAGACAAAGCTCCTCCTCTCCCTTTCTTCTTCTTCTTCTTCTCCTTGTTCTTCTTATTTTTCTTTATTTAGTTATTTATTTATTTATTTCCTTTTTTGTTTTGTTTCAATATTGACCAAATTCCAAACTCAATTAATCCAACACAAGAAAAAAAAAAAGCTTCCAAATTTTTCTAATTTTCTTTGAATCATCCACCTAGGCAGTAATCTCATTCGAATTAACGACTGATGTTTGGCCGATCCCCTGATTGGGTATGCGCCAATATCAAGGAACAACAGCAACAACAACAACAACAAAGCTGCGAAGAGGAGGGCGTTACATTGCTCTCAGCCGGTGCACCAATGTCAACAACCTTTGCCTCACCAAAGCTGACGGAGACTACCGATTCTACCACAGAGACAACATCGACAAGAACATGATGGACGAGTTCCGGCGCCTCGAGAACCACCACCTACTACCGTAACACAACAGCACTTGCGTGCCTTTGCCACCGTTGTGGAACCGGACGCGGAATTCCCTCTGGCGCTAGTAAAAACCAGATCACTCAACATAACGGCAACACAATGGAACCACACGGAACCGCCACGATGCTTCGCATCCTCACCAGGGTTCCCCACGGGAAGATGGTGTAATTTTTTTTTATTTAGGCAAATGCGCGAAAATTCAAACAGTTGTGTACTACTGCGCAGCATTCTGCGCCACTTGTAGCCGCCAATGATGAAGTTCTGTGGAAATGCAGGGCGCTACAATGTTCCGACTGTGGGGTAATCGGCAAAGACTGGTATGCATTAAAAACCGTGCTGTACTTTAACCGTCGGTCACTAGAAACAATCCGGCGCATTGCAGACTTTCATACCCTGCACGCAATTAACTGTCTACGTGTCATAGCTGGGCGCGGGCAAATCAGGGCATAACTTGCTACAAGGCTGGCGATCTCATTTACAGTGACCTCCCGGCTTGCACGCACGCGCTCTGGCAGTTGTGCGCGTCACAGGAACCACAGGATAGCTACAGCGCATGAGGTCGTGCGGCGCGCTCGTGTGCAAACGATATCGGATCGTGAGTGGCCCTCCACGTGTGTCCACAAGCCTCCACCGGCGGCAGCGAGCACCGCTGGTATTCTCATTTTTTTCACGTCCGCATGGCTCGTTGCAGGACCAAGGCACTATGCATAGGTGATGGGAATTCACGGGAAGGTGTTTTCCCTGTGTGCAATTAGCCTTTTGCATACTTCTTGGAAGTTTAAATCTTAAAGGAGTACTGACACGAAATTTCAAAGCTGAGATAACTATGTAAAACGCTTCCTTTTTATCAGGAGATATCTCCCAGCAAGTTTCAACAGCAACCGTTCAGCGAAACATATTTAAAATCCATTTTAATCTTCGCCCGCACGAGAAAGCCCAGAGCGGGCCGACGTGACATCATCTGCTACGTGCCCCAAACTGCCGACGTCGGGGCTCCCGTGACGAAGCCGACGCGCTGGCTGTGGTTGGCGCGCGCTGCTCGGGCGTGTGTACACGTCATGGTTTTGGGACTGACGTCATGCTGCCCGGGCCTGTGGGGACGGCGAAAACCTCGGCCGGTCTGGGCGCGCGCGTGCGCTCGCTCGCGCGCGCTTCCAGAGAGGCAGCGATACGGCAAGAATGGTGACGTCATGTTATACATGCTGTCATGGCGGCCGCTCGGCGTTTTTCAGTCGAAACCGAAACTGGCACGAATAAACGACGCCGTAAATGAATGTTTACGCTGCGCTCGACCGTCTAATTTGTCATTCTATGATTAGTGGGCTGGTAGGCACGCATAGCAGCGAAAAAAACGTAACTTAAAAATTTCGTGTCAGTACTCCTTTAAGAAGCTAGAAGTAGTATTTAACCTTCATGAATAGCGCTGCGGTAGCTATAACAGTGCCAAACTTGCAACTGCATATAGCCACAAATTATTCTGAAACCTTGATTTATTCGCATGACAACAGAATTATGGTGGGAGAACTTGAGCAATGCTGAGGCTAGTGGTGAGTGCTTTCTCGGCATAACTATCAAAACCCACAGAGAAGGTCAGCATAGTTCGAAAGTGCGTGGTTCAAAATCACGCGGTAAAATCGAATAAAAAAGATTGGCCGCGTATCTGCACATTTTGTCGCAAATGACGACAGATAACCTTTCCTGGACATTTGCCAAGTAAACGCCTTCCTTCGTTTTCCCGCTCACCTCTCATGCTGTTTCTCTTCCGTCGCGCACCTCCCAAGGTAAAGACGCCAAAGGTTTGCTTAAATCATTTTAAATTTACCGCGTTTCACTGCTCCAGGCCGGGTGTCTCGATGCCACCGCTGCCGTACGGTGAAGACGCGGGTGAATCGAGGCGCCCTGCTTCAACGTTTATAGAACCACTCTGCCCTACTACACGTGCGTTTCAAGCAGAACGTGGTACCTATATAGTGGAACCTTTCATAACTGTTTCCGCTTGATTTCTTAAAATGCCACCAGAAGCTACAGCGGCGTGGGCGGGAGCAGGCGACGGAGTGAATTTTTTTTTTTTGCAGAGCACGTAGTATTTCATTCCGCAAAAATTAAGCACCAGCGAATTTTTTATAAGGGAACACTGCAAATATCACTCATGCATTGATTTTCTGCCTCATATTTGCGTAGTGTCTTGTTTTTGTTCAACAATGTTGACAAATATGAACACTCACAGCGGACTTTGACGTTTACATTTGGCTGTGAGTATATAAGACTATCGCGCAGCATTCGTTTCACTTTGGCCGGGTGGCTGCATCGAGTCACAGACAGACAGATAGACAGACAGACATACAAACAGACCAATATTTCTGCGTTTAAGTAGCCCAAGAAAGTATCGTCTTTAAAAATACCTCACATATCCATTGAAAATAGCTTATTCAATATATGTAGGCCAGCGTTATATTGGTCTTTATATTTTCGTTTTCTAGCCATGAAGTTTATCCGCGGAAGCAAAGTGTCCCTCCGAGTTTAAGACCAGTAATGGATCCTTCTCGTTGCTTGAATACACATGCCGCTACCAGGGGTGAGACAGCTCAATCAGATTTGGGAGCAGTTTTTGGAGCAGCGAAATCTCAAATTTTAGCAGAAGAATCTTGATTTGGAGCAGAAGAACATTTATTATGTCACTTTAGGAGCCTAAAAAATCAAATTTTTGGCAACTCGGGGGGGGGGGGGGGGAAGGGGTGAGGGCACTTTTTAATTGGTTTTGAACGTACATAACATTGAAACATCCTTTCAATAAAGTTTTTTCTACCAGAGTATCACAAGTTACGAACTGCACTACCTTTTTACAAACCATTTTTAAATTAATTCTTAGGCTCCGTGCATAGATAACGTGGAGGGCCATTGAAAATATCGAATTGAAAAAACTACGCAATCATGGTGCATTTTTATCATCATGTGAATGCCGAAATTATTATTTTTGTAATCCCACACTCGGTTGTACTCACAAGTGTAGAGTCACGGCAAAAGTTGCGCAAAACAAGATGACAGTCGTCGCACCCCACCAGCCCTCCCATTTCAATCCCCAAGGTGCGCGTTCAATATGATCGTAATTTGAGTAACGTTGGTATATGTTTACCCACGCCCCATTTGGCATTAAATTTCACTTCAGATAGATGAACCATTACTATATTATTGCTATATATTACGTTATCCTACGGGTATTGAAGTGAAATGTGTTTTTTTTTCTTTCTTCACATGTCTGAAGACTATTTGTATATTGTATGCAGCTTGTGCACTACAGCTGCTTCTGTTGCTGCTCAAGCGGGGTGAAGCCTGGTCACGAGGGTATACCTCCTTTTGCTTTGCCTCGCCGTCATTTCTGTATTGTACTGCCCAAGCGGAACAATAAATACGATACAAAATACAATACTAGCATGCAATAGTAGCCCGTCCCACTATCGGACGCTGCTTGGACACGGACACGGCGACATGTAGCCTGCGCCGCCACTCCTACAGTGTCGATCGTCCCATTTCCATCGCTCCCAATCTCGCTGTCAAAGGCAGCAATAACTCGGCGTTTTACAACACCGCAATGAGTCTGAAATGTCACCTCAAGCCCGCACCGCGCCTCACACTCAAGGCCAAAACATGCCGCGGCGAATTCGCGGGCTTTGATGAACTCCCTTCTTTGGAGTTGCGCAACCTCCCGCAACTGATCAAACGACTAAATGTAAACACAGCCACCCTTATAACCAAAACCACGGTAGAAATCGGGGACTAGCACTCTACCTGAAGCACGAGGAGCTGCTTCGGCCGGTGGGCATGCTTTCCAATCTTCATCATACCAAGATTGCGGCGCCCAGTAATTAGTAATGTCGTTTCGGAGATACGGCGCTCCGAAAATTAGTTTTTTCATCAACTCGCACAAGTAGTTTGTCGCCTCAGTACACATAAGTAGTTTTTGTACTGGACTTTGCAATGGTTTTCGATGGGAAAACTTTTAAAACTCACAGAACATAACATGTGACTTTCGAAAAAACTATCTCGGGGGCAATTTTATGCGGGTTTTTTATTGTATGATTAATCAAATAAACCTTTAAAACAGCATCTAGATGCTGAAAATTATACCAACTGTAAGTATTTTTCTCCGCTGAACCTGAAGGGAGCGTTAAAATCCTTGGCTGTCAGACTGTTTTGGAGTAGTTTGGCGCAATTTTTGCAATTTATAAGCTTTTAGAGCAGCCGGGCGCAGGAAAGCAAGTTTGTAGCAAAACTGCGCAATATGCGCAACCCTCTCATCCCTGCGCTACACGCCGGCACCTGCTGTTGACTCCCCATGGCTCGTGTCATGGGGAGTTCATAGCAGGTGTCCGACGTCTGCTGTGGTTGATGCACCCCAGCAGGTCGGGCACCAGGTTTCTCGGTGCCAGTTCACAAACGTGGTCCCAAGTTGACATAAGGGACACTCCATGTGGACCTTCCGCAGCACAGCCTTCGCGGAATGAGCAAGGCCTAATGGAAGTGAGACCGTATACGTGGTGGTATGACTTACGTTCGACGTCCTCCTGGCCAGCAATTCAAGTGCCTGAGGGTAGCTCTGAAGTTCAGGGACGCAAAAATGCAAGTAACATGCGGGAAACCAACACATGGGCCTACACCAGTGACGCGAGCACGGCTGATGCATGGTGCTTGTTGATGCGGACAGTGGCTACTGTGGCCTGTGGAAAAGGTGGCCCGCCAATGCTCCTTTTTGTGGTCGAATGGCCCGCTTGCGATTTGTTAGGGTGTATAAAAGGAATGTGGGGTGACGCAAGTCAACGATAGCAGGGGGGAGGTGGGGTAAGATATCACTCGTGAGGTTTTCTAGGTGGACATGAGTAATGGTGGTCTCTGCTGGCGTAAAACCTCCGAAGACCACGTTGGGCATGGCCATTCTTGGAGCGGTAGTATTTACACAGGCGCACTTTTTTACGTTGCCAATGAGTGTTTCACTGGTGTTTTCTTGAGACTTAAAAAATTCGGCCATCTTCGCACTTGAGATGCAAAGATTGAGGAAACTGCGGAGCTGGTGATCTTCACTATCTTTAACTTGGCCTTTCTGAGATCTACCCATGTCATCGGTAGATCGCACTCTGACGCCGCCGAACGCACGCCGTCTCTCTCAACTAGAATACCAGCATCCCACAAGCATGCGTCCTAGCCCCAGCCCTCTTCAATGTGACTTTGATAGTGGTGCTATGTGGGCTTCACCAAGCATATGACGTATGCTTCGTTACACGCGCTGATGGCATCAACTTTCTGGCAGCACGTTGGGATCTGGCTTGTAGTGGCGCCATGTAGTTCTTAAACGTGGCACAACCGTTATGATAGAAACAGCTCCGTCGTTATCAATCCGTGATTCGATAATCGCATAAAGTAATAGGAAAGGCTGCATTACATTGTTGGTTTAGCTGGGGCAAGTGTTTAAATATTTCTTTTTATCTCACGTATTCTTTTCGTCCCCCGTACTGCTAAAAGTATATTGCCGCGCGGATCGCTGTCATGGTTGCCAGCATATATTTTGGCAGCATATTTAAGGCTGATGGATCTACAAATTCCGCTTTCAAATGTTCTAGGGCCCTGCCAGTTAAACCGTTCCGGTTCGAGTTGTTTTAAGTGATGCCCTTTCGTTCGGGATAGGGAGCATATACTCAACAAAAATCGGTTTTCTGTCTCTATAAAAGTGGGAATAAGAAGATTTTACATTTTGTTTCAACCTACGCGATCCGCTATGTCTATTATCCGCCACGATTACGTCCTCTTCTATTGCGCTGTTGTTTTCGTCATCAATGGCATATATGTACTTACCTCGGCCATTTGTATGTCAAAGGGAGCGCGAGGTGTCCAACTGACATCCGCTTGTCCTTCGGTATTTATCAAAAACTGTCTGCTTTTCATCTAAAACGAAAACAATGTTTGTTGACTGGAAGCTATCGCAACGCATTCAAAATGTGAAAATAAAAACAGAAAAAAATGAGTTAAGGAGGGGCAGAACGTCGCAGGGGATTCTAACGGTGACGTATTATTTTGACAAGCGATTCGATCAGATCTGTCTTAATTACTGCGTTGTCTACTATTTGTAATTATTTGTTCCAAACCTTCCATAAAATTGCATATTGTGTAATCGCAGTGGGCTCTTATTGCAGTTTTATGGTTGTATCACCCCTTGTATAAATCACTGACCACACTTCCATTGATGATTGATTGTGGGGTTCCACGCGCCGAAGATACACCAGGGCTATGAGGCGCGCCGTAGAGGAGGTCTCCGGATTAATTTTGACCACCTTTGGATCTTCAACGTGCGCCGAAGCCTCGCCACACGGGCTTTTTAATTCTTCGCCTCCACCAGAAAAGCAGACACCGCGACCGGGATAGAACCGCGTCCTTGGACACAGCAGCTCAACGCCTTAGCCATTGAGACACCGCATCGAGCGCCTTCAGACTTCCGATGTCTGGTCTCTGGAGGAAAAAAAAACTAACTTCTGAGCGATAATAATCGGCGTTGTTACTGGGCCGCCAGAGAAAATTCGCACAGCCCCAGTCCCAAGAGTGTCCTTGATACACAACACCAGTTGACTTCCTTCGGGGAACTCCCCCGCCAGCACTGCTGGCAGTACAGCGTCCGTTCAATATAAAGGCCGCATAGTGACGATCCAGGGTTTCTAGAGTGCGGATATCAGCGCCCGCTGTCCGGCCAGGTGCAGGCCAGTCGAGTAGCGGAACACGCCGGGTTACTCGCGTGCACATCATTCAGCGGAGCCCTCCGAGTCTACGCGAAGCTCACTCACGTTGCCAATACTCGCTGCCTGCACCAGTTCGTGTGCTCCCGGTCGGACGTGCATCACGGACTGGCAAGGTCGCCGCGCCGTTCACGGTGCACTCACTGCCCGTCGTGACCGAATACTGAGCTGCAGCCGACCCGCGGGCAGCCACGCACTCACGAACTTTGGCCGGCACAATGGAACGGCAGTGGGGAAGAATCCTGTGGCTTTGGAGTCGTGCAGCTCGTCAGTTCCGCTCTCCCCCCACCTTATTTTTCTGTTGGAAGTAGTACTTGACTCTTACTAGCTTCCCCCTCGCTTTAGCGTTCACCGCCCCATTCACGCATATCGGCTTTTGTTCTGCGCATCTTTTGCAGGCACTAAATTTATTTATTTCCATCTTTTTCCCTCTTTCCGTGGCACAAGGGGGGTCAAAAGAGTAAAACGCACGCAGTCATTCGTATGAATCGGCTATGTTTCGGCGCACTCTGTGTGCAGTTTGAAGGGGAGAGATGGAGGGGCGGTTTTGGATGTTGCTCGGCAAAATGGAATCCCTCCCTTCGCGACCGCCACGTCGATTGTGCCCACCGCCGACTGCGTGGCTCATTCACCGTAGCCGCATTGTGTACACATGAACGGCGAAGCGCGGGGTTGACACACATTTCAGAGTCGTTGGGGCGGTAGCGCTTCTAATACGGAATACACGCTCGCGGTTGTACCGCCTTTTTTGACACGGACATCTAGTTTTCGCTATTGGGGCTGAGGTTTTTTGTTTTCGTCCCCTTTTCATGGCCTGTTCATTGTTGCGCGGCTTTGATTTGTGCTGGAGTAGGCATGTACTTTTACATAAGCGAGACCACCGCTTTGATCCACCGGCAGTGGCGGATCATCTGTCATCGCTCGAGGTGGGTTGCAGATTTTAAAAAACGTAGGGACTAACATGGGTGACTATAAAACCGTGTCCAGATGTCGCCATGTATTCGCTGGACGCCATTATTTGTAGAGGCACCATCTTTCCAACTATGTATGAGGTTGAAGCATGAGCTGCAGAGGAGATAAAATTATGCAAACGTATGTATGTATGTATGTATGTATGTATGTATGTCTGTCTGTATGTATGTATGTATGTATGTATGTATGTATGTATGTATGTATGTATGTATGTATGTATGTATCTATGTATGTACGTATGCATGTATGTATCTATGTATACTTGTATGTATATATGTATGCATGCATGTATGCGTATATGTATGTATGTATGTATGCATGCATGTATGTATGTATGTATGTATGTATGTATGTATGTATGTATGTATGTATGTATGTATGTATGTATGTATGTATGTATGCATGCATGTATGTATGTATGTATGTACGTATGCATGTATGTAAGTATCTATGTATGCATGTACGTATGTACATGCATACATAGATGTCTGTATACATGTATGCATGCATGTATGTGTATATGTTTGTATGTATGTATGCATGCATGCATGCATGCATGCATGTATGTACGTACGCATGTACGTATGTATGCATGCATTTATGTGTGTATGTATGTATGTATGTATGTATGTATGTACGTACACATATATGTATGTAATTATGTATGCATGCATGCATGTATGTACGTACGCATGTATGTATGTATGTACGTACGCATATATGTGTATATATGTTTTGTATGCATTTGTGTATGTATGTATGCATGTATGTATGCATGCATGCATGTATGTATGTACGTATGTATATATGTATGTATGTACGTACGCATGTATGTATGTACGTGTGTATGTATGCATGTATGTATGCATGTATATATGTACGTACCCATGTATGTATGCATGCATGCATGCATGTATGTATGTATGTATGTATGTATGTGTGCATGCATGCATGTATGTGTGTAGCATGTATGTATGCATGTATGCATGCAAGCATGCATGTGTGAAAGAACGTATGCATGTATGTATGTATGTGTGTACGTATGTACGTACGCATGCATGCATGCATGCATGTATGTATGTATGTATGTATGTATGTATGTATGTATGTATGTATGTATGTATGTATGCATGTACGTATGGATGTATTTATGCAAGTCTGTATACGTATACGTATGCACGTACGTACGTACGTGCGTACACAGGTTTCGACAAGACCCCTACGTTTTCGGTTGGGCCCGAACTAAGTCGTACACCCTCGAGTAGCAACTCTGGGCCTTAGTTGTCGCAGCGGCGCGGGCTACCACCCCCACGCGTAGGATACACTGTCATACGCATACACTACACTTACGCTACACCAGTCGCATTACACACACTGCACTCACAGGGCACTGTGCTAGCATAAATACGCATAAGTATGCTACCTGGCACCAGACATAGAAACTGTTGCCTTGGACGTTTCACCGAGATTAGGATGCCCTTTGCTAAAACAGAGTACACAGTAGTGTATATGATTAGTTGCCGTACGCGATGCTGGAAGTAAGTGACGACAAGGCATTCGGGGTGCGCCGTGAGGCGTTCAGTGGAATGTGCTAAGCTAGAGCAGGGTCGGCAACACAGCGAGTGTCTCCAGCTTTGAAACTAATTCGGAGAATGACACAACGGGTCTGTTTTACTAGTAGTCATAATAAATTGCTTAATATCACCTCTAAAAACCACGAGGACTAAAATAGGCACAAAAAAGACGCTGGTTAACAGCTAAAAGGTTTATTGCCCTAACCGTTGTACTATAGATACCAACCTGGTCACCAAAAACACGAAGATCGGGGAAGAAAAAATCAAACGAACAAAAAAAAAGCACACGGCGTAATAAGATTAAAGAGTGTACCAATGAATAAATGGTGTTCCGCGAATTTTCAGTTCCGGTTGCAAATTCCTTCATTGTAGACCCTTTGTTATTTACGAGTTGGATACTTTAACGGACGGTGAGGACCGACAAAATTTTAAGTTGTTCCGTGCCTGTGCCTCATGCTCGCTTGTGGTTTGCCTGGTAACTGTGCATGATTTTTTAAAATAATCCCGGGTCGAGATACGTAACCCTTCATTCGCAATACGCGTGCTCCCACCGTGAAGTTACACCAGTGTGCGCCCGACCTTCCACAGCACGCGCATGAAATCGGACTCAAGTGATTACTGTAACTATATCCCTTGTTTTGACCGCACGTCATGTGTGGCTTCCTAGAGACTCCACCCTGGCCACCATGACTGGCCACCATCCTCGATGGGCAACGCGCGTAGCACTCAATGAAGCTGGCCTGTTGATGTTGCCTTCCTTGTACCCCCAACCACAATGGTTACTCAAACAACTTCAAAATATGAAGTTTCTTCAGGCCGTTTGACTGGCTAAGGTTGATCTTCAGAGGGCGAGCCTGTGGACCTATCATGTATACCAGAGCCCAACGTATGGCGGCAGAGCTTCAGGCGTTGATAGACAGACAAAATAAAGGGCTATAAAGTAAAATAAAAGCCCAACCCGTACCACATACATATCACGGGTGTTGACAGACGTTGACAGGGGAACTAACTTTCATAATACCACCTTCACCGAGAACTGCAACAACTATCGATTCTTGGCATTCTTCCTTGTATTGAGTTTGAGGCGGCCTTCGAAAATAATGAATTGCTTATACTGTAACGTGCAGTCACTCTAACGGATTCCAAGCCAACCCTACAACTGTTGCAGCATGCTTCCCATAGGCAGGACACGCAAACGCTACTTACGTCTGCATGCATCTCAATAAAAATGGCCTTAGTGTTCGTTTCCGGCAGCTCCCTTCACCCGTAGGAGTGCTGGGAAACAGAGTTGCTGACTCGGAGTTTGCCCGAGAAGCGCTTTCATATACTCACTTTTTGAAAGTGGCTCCAGGTGAACGGTGGACTTTAAAGCACACCATTACCGACCATTTCAAGGCCTTTTGTCGTACTTTACTAAACTTGCGTCACCAAAGGGACGAAAAGGGCAGACGCGTCACCACTTCCGCATGAATGCGGATGCAGCACAAACAGCAGCGTGGCTTTGTAAGATGAAAGATCTCCGCTCCTGTGTCTGATTTATGGTGCATCAGGTGACGTCAGGCATATTTCCGCGGACTGCGCATAATATGCGGTGTAGTGCACCAGCTTTGTGAAAAAAACTTCGAAGGAGAGCGCCTCGAATGCAGTGTTCGAGGACGTCCTATTCCCGAACTGACACTGCCTTTCTAGGCGAAACGTCTTGCGCCTAGACACCTCCAGCTTTTCAAGGACACAAACCCTCCGACTCCTGCTGGTTTGCCCTGAATAGTTTTAAAAAAGGTGCGGAGCAATTACCCGGCGGCGAAATTGATGGCACACATTGCAAGACTAGAGGTCCGCGTGTTCATAAAACCAATTTGTAGATAAGAAGAAAAGAAGCAGTGATGCCAAGCACAAAATAAGTCTCCACAGGTACCCACATCGCAGGCAGCAGGCTAATGGCGAACAGGTCAAGCACAAATGACAGCACTAACACAGAATCAGTGCAAATAAAACAGACCCAATAAGGCAGCCTGGCACACTGCGCAATGACAAGATAACCAGCGCACGTGCTATGTAGCCCTGCGCAGTGCGGAGGAACGGCCTAAGAATACTAGATATTCCGACACCATTCAACAAAATTGCACCTGTAATTAGTTTGTCCAAGCATATCTCGCAGCGTTTCAAAAGCGGAGAGAAACAGCATGTTCCTACACACTTCACACTGCAGGAAAAGAGCGAAAACAGTCCGGGCATGTTCCGCTGGTACGACAGAATTCCAGTCCCGCACACCGAATCAGGATATGGTAGCTACCCCAATGTGCTTAAATCACATTATTCTGCAGCCCGCACGCTGCACACTCGATACTACAAAATGCTACTCATACGGTATTGCAGCCCAACACACTGCTAAGAACAACAACCGCTCACACTAAAAATTACACATTGGCACGTTTCCTTGATGAATGAAAAAAAAAAAAGTTAGGCACGTCATACGCGTTAAAGTACCTCTTGGCTCATGGTGATAGCTGTCACACTTCAGGCAGCCTTCGAAATAAACTCAACCAGTTACGTTAGAATTTTAACTGCTACACTGTCGTTCAATACTGTCCGTAAGTGAGGTGGTTCCAGGGCTTGTCTTATTACGCTGTGGATTTGTCGAAGGAAAACTGTTCTTGTACACTCTTGTAAATAGTGAGAAACGGAAGAAGCGTCCTAACCACAGAAGCATCGACAGGTTGCCGTCACTTGTAACCTACAAAAATAATGTGGGAACCGTCCATGTCCCCTGATCATATATGCGTTAGCTTTTTTTGATGGAGGGAAGAAGGAGGGAATGTCCAATATGGTGGGTATCCATCTGTGTAGTTCTGTGTCGGTATTTTCCATCGACAACCTTCGCTGCCATTGCAAGTGACACTCTTTCGTTAATATCTATCTGATCATGCGTTTGGTCAGTTTACTGCGGGCATCTTCTCCTCTCGTAGCCGCACTTGCCGCACCATGTCCGCCGGCTCGTCACCCCAAACACCTGATTGTCCCGGTGCGCAATAAAGATGAACAGATACAGTGTTCGCGAGAGGAAGGATGGCTATTTTCAATTGGCGAACTACGGTCAAGTGATTAAACGGGTTAGCAATAGCGGTTAAGACAGAGAGGCTGTCGGCGTAGACGTGAACCGGAGAAGGTGGATTATCATGTAAAAGCTGAAGTACTTTGTTCAGCGCAATTGCTTCTGCGTCGAACAAAACGGTTGGGGTAACGAGCCGGTAACGGCGCTTTGCTGTAATGGAATCAGGCCCAGATATGATAACAAAGCCAACACCAGCTGAAGTAGAGGTATGGGATGTGCCTGTATAGGCGTGTAGGCCAGGGATTCGAAATCTTTGGTTAGCGTCGGCAGCAGTGAGCCGCTCGCTGCAAATTCGAAGTAATCTGGCTGGATGAGTGAGCGAGCCAATGGGAAACTCTACGTCGAAAGGTTCACAATTAATTGGGTTGAACATGATGGATTGTCGCTCAGAAAACAAGAGAAACATATGAACTTGAATGTCTAGGGGTATGTTAAGATAAAACAGGCTACGTCGCCACTCTGCCCACACTGTGATGTGCGAGAAACCCTGCAGCACCTGCTCTGTGAAAGTGCTCGATTCAGTGCTCAAAGAGTGTCCCTCGCAGTGGCTTTGGAACTGCCGCTTTCCGTGGACATGCAGCTAAAGGACGCTTTAGGGCCATGGACTTGTCCCAAACGTGCTTTACGGGCTACCAAAGCTCTGATAGGGTACCTGCAACACACAGGTCTAGACCAGTCACTGTGAATAGCTCGCCGTCTCTGGGCGCATCAAGTTCCTGAACATCATCGCCATCATCTTCATCACGTCATCAACTGGCGTAGCAAGTTAGGCATTTTAGCCCAGCTAACATCGCCAGACTTCATTAAATATCTCTCTCTCTCTCTCTCTCTCTCTCTCTCTCTCTCTCTCTCTCTCTCTCTCTCTCTCTCTCTCGAGGCAAGGTATTAGCTTTTACCTCTAGAGCAGCCGTTCTTGTGGTCGTGTACGCCCCTGTGATCGCAAACAGTGTAGATCTGAGGAGCGAGCGTACTATTGACCGAAGAATGGAATGCTGTTTCGTATACCACCACGCATGAGTTGCATACGAAACGGCCGGCATTACAACCAAATGATGTAATAAGCGAAGGTGCTGTGAATGTACAATGATGTGCGTGCGACTGAAGCGTATCATTGACACCGCAAGCTTTTCAACAACGGTTCGGAGGTGATTGGCGTGCGCGACAAAGGTTAAATGATTGTCGAAAGCAATCCGAAAGAGCCTCATCTCAACCACATATACTCTAAGTGGTTGTACTCAACCACCTATACTCTTTACATATATACATATACTCAACCACATATACTCTATTATACTCTATACTCCACATATACATATACATATACATATACTTAAATTCCACTATACTCTAAGAGTCACCAACATAAATAATGTAGACAAATATAAGTACTTGGCGGTCACTTTCACAAGCAAGCCAACTTGGTCAACCCACATATCTGACATTACCACTTCCGCTTTACGTAAGTTATGGTTTCTAAAAAATTTCCCCGCATTTCCCCGAGGGGAAGAATGTGAAAGTGCGAATGCAGGAGTTGAATTTGCGCGGTTCGGTAATGTTCGCGAAAGAGAGATCACACACACACACACAACTACAAAGAAAGAAAGATGAATTTATTCACAGACACCTATTTGTGTTGTCGTTGTACTTGATTGCTAGAGCGGATCTCAGCTTTGAAATTTCGTGTCAGTACTCCTTTAAGCGGGTGCATTAGCCCTTCTCACGCCCGATTCCTGGCCAATCCCCCACGTGGGTATGTGCCATGCACAGACACCTATTTGTGTTGTCGTTGTACTTGATTGCTAGAGCGGATCTCAGCTTTGAAATTTCGTGTCAGTACTCCTTTAAGCGGGTGCATTAGCCCTTCTCACGCCCGATTCTTGGCCAATCGCCCTAAGTGGGTATGTGTTAAAGAAATTAGGAACTCTTCTTGGTCAATCGCCCTAAGTGGGCATGTGGTGCGGACGGATGGACGGCGGTGGACGCGTGATTCAGATTACTTGGCCAATCGCCCTAAGTGGGTATGTGCTAAAGAAATTAGGAACTCTTCTTGGCCAATCGCCCTAAGTGGGTATGTGGTGCGGACGGACGGACAGCGGTGGACGCGTGATTCAGGGTCGCTTAAGAAGTGCATTCGCACTTAAAAGAAAACTAGCATCTGCACCCTCCCGCACTAAAATTCTAGCCTATAATGCCTGTGTACGGGGGTTGATGTCGTGGCCATCCAGGTTTTGAAATGGATGTAACACGGGGGATTTTCCGCTGATACGCGAAATTCCCAAGCTGAAGACAGACGTTAAACAGATTTAGGAGGAAAGCGGAAATGTGGGTAATTAAAAGCTGTGTCATAGCAGTAGTAATACCGTCCAAGCCAGGGGCTGAGTTAGGGTTAAGGAGGCTGCGGTCTAACTGCTTCACACATAGACGTTCTTTATAGCCTGTTCACTACTAACAACAACAGCAGCAGGAACAATGCCGAAAATAGCAGCAAGTTTCAGCTGCCTCCTTCAGTAACACATCCCAGAGTGAAAGGAAATAATGGCACTATATATGTCGCGATGTTCTCGTGCTTACCCATTCCCTATAAGCTACCATAGCCACGTGCTTGGAAATCTTTGCCTATTAATTATGGAGACGGCAGAGAGCGGAAATACGGCAAGCTGCTGCCTATGTATACTCTGCATGCCCGCAGCAGCCCTTTGCGGCACGCGCACACCCATGCAACGCTACGAAATACCGCCAGAAGCAGAACACGCGCACCTTGCGGGCGGCCCCCTTTGCATGCCAGCGGGCCAGACGGTGGCCAGACTGACTAATTGAGTTGGCGTCGAGAGTTCATAGACGCGGGGAAGAGCGCGGCAGTGCGAACGCTACAAACAACCGACGCCGCGCCTCCCTCCCTCCGCCGCCGAAGTGGCGTGTTCATAGACACCCCCTGGCGGCGGCCACCTTGCATCACAAAAGCGCGGGAAAAGCCCGCCCGGGCGTCGCTAATGCGATTATTAGAAACCGCAGCTGTGGCGAGTTCATTGTGATTCGAAGAGGAGCGCTGCTGCCACCGTGGTCTCGCACTGACAAAGGCCCGTTCGAGTGGCTCGCTACGTTTTTTTTTATCTTTCGTTTTTCTGCCTTTTCAATCGTTAACTGTGCCTTCGCAGGGCATCCTTTTTTGTTTTTGGTTTACTTCGTCGCTGCAAAGCACCTAGCCTTGGGCTTTGCGGCCGATCAGCGTCGGGGTAGCAGTAACCGTCGGAGCGTGCTCGCGGTTCCGTTCGCCCGCTCCGGGCCCGTGGAGTCGCCATCTTGACGTTTGTCATGCTAAGAGATCCCTTCCTGCGCACGCTTATTGCAACAGTCAAGCCACGCGGCTGTGCCGCCGCGGCCGCCGCCGGCGCAAAGGATTAACGGGAAGGCGTCAGCTGTGACGAATCCGGGCCCGCAAAGATGCCACGTGGCGGGATTTAATTAAGGCCCTCTTCGAGACGAGCAACTTTTCTAGACGGCCGGGAGAAGTATAGCGACGACAGGCGGCGGGTGTTAGGCGTACGAGGGGATGTTGCATAATTGTTTGAAGGTTGGCTTAAAATATTCCTTCCCTAAAACGTTGCCTTGCTCACGCTGTTGCGCACCGTCCTCCTGGCAGTGCATATCAACACCCCTCGGGAGGACTAGGCTTGCCTCTTCCGCCTTCATTAAATGTTGAACTCCCCGTAACATCACACGGGGCCACGCGGGCTTTTTAAAGAGGTTCTACTAACAAAACTTTTGTTATTGTAAATATGTGTCGATAGATAATGCGATAAAGGTAGGTTGTGCGTGCGCGTGCATGGGCATTGTGCATCTCAGCTCATACATTTTGTTTTTCTTGGTTAAGTTTCGCGAAGTTGACAACTCATAATTTTTCAGACGCAGGAATGACGGGCGCGATTGTCGATTGTCTGTTCTAGCATGTTACAATGATTGCACAGGAACCACAACTCATTTTGCCACACTTCTCCATACGCACACTTCGTGTCGTCGTCCTCTTTTTCTTTTGTCCCTGTTCGTAGTTCGCGCTCTCCAGAAACATGGTGTCTTCATGAGAGTTCATACAAAGATATGCTGAGCAGATGTTGCCTATCATAAATGTTATAAATTACTCACAAGCGTTAGTTTTCTTCGATTACAAGGTATCAGTGTATTACGAAAAATTAATTTCTACCATTTATGAGCTGTTCGATGATCGTCACAATCTTCCTCACTCATTATGTGGACGTTTGCTCTGCTGGTGCAATATTCTACTGTCATGAAACCATATAATACTACCAGTATGTATCCCTGAGGCGATACTTTCTTGGTACGAACCTCACTTCCTTATTTGTGTATCATGGTCGCCATAATTGTAGATTTTCTACGGCTTTGTACTCGTAGTACAGGGTCCATATATCTGTATAACAGCCGGCAATCGATAGTACACAAATGGTAGTTTGACCATTAAGGACTACCTGTAGGAATATGCGGAGTTTTAACACAGAATATCACCAGTAATTCAAGACTATAAATGAACTACCGATAGCACCGATTGTATAGGTAGCGTATACTATCTATAGTTCCTACTCGATGCTCTAGCATATTTTGACGAAAAGCAACGAGTACACGAGGACGAAGAAAGACATTCACAAACACCAGTGCAGTTCGTAAATTTTTTTCTTCGTCCTCGTGTACGCGCTGTTTCTTGTCAAAATATGCAAAAGAACCAACTAGGTCAAGTTAAAACCTTAGTTAGATTTGCTATACCCTGTAGCCCGCTGCTGGATACACAATTCAAGGATCATTTCACATATAAACGACGCAGCATATATAAGGAATATCAGAAGTAGTACATAATTTATTTTTGTCGTTACCGGCTTATCACCTGGAATACGCGCATGTTTACACTTGTCATTAACGGTTTGTGATGCTTCTTTGCAACCACTTTTAAAGGCGTTAGGGAATTTCTGCAAGCACATAAACAATACACCCGAAGAGACACAAATACCGACGCTGAAGCACACACATGGGCACATGCAAACCGTAAATATTTGATTAGTTGCCTAGTCATGCCTCTATCATGAAAAAAGAAAGAAAGACACGTCGCGCTGCCTAATTCGTGAACGTGAACGTGTACGTGTTGACAGCTTCTACATAGTTTATCGACAACAAGAGTCATATTTCACGCACGCAAAACTACTGAAATGCTGTGAGTACCAGTATAGAGGTTGCGTTTGGCAGCTCAGAACGTTCGCTCTCTGTCACCCCGGTAACAAATTATAATTTTTGTTAGACGGCACGGCAAATTCTGCTCAAACACTATACCAGGTGAATTCATCAATAAAATTTGTCATCTTCAAAGTGTTCAGCCAGCTATGTTCCGCATCCCTTTAGTTAATTTCTTTTCGTCAATGCAGGACACGAGCTTTACAATTCGAAGCTCAAACATGTATGCGGACGGATGCGTACGTGGTATACGTGGAGGTCGGAACGCAGTTTCCACATCATTGCTGTGTGTTCCACAGGAGTGCGAACATTCCAATTCTAACAAACGTTGTAAACTAGGATAATTTAGGGGTAAATGTTTCGCAGCTAAAAAGAAACAAGATTGGGAAGAAGAAGAAGAAGAAAGCGGTATAGGGCGCTGGTAAGCGCGTAAATTTAAACGCTGTCCTCGCCGTCGTGCCTTTGGGATGCCGCAAGGCGTTCAACTAGTTGTCGGCTTTTCACTCCTGTCGCGTCCAAAGCGCCGCGTCGAAAGAGTTGAATGGGCTTCTTTAAGGAGGCAGAAGTGGAAAATAAGCTCAAATTGCAGCAGTTATAGAATGCCGCGGCTTTCGGCGGCTTCTTTAGTGCTGGCGTTTGAAGGCTCACTTTAGAAAGCTAGCGATGCACGAACCTATTGCTTGTCTTTCTCTTTCCTAAAGTATATGATTTTGCTGCTTTTGTCATTTTTGCCGATTTCTCTTTCTTCCGTGCGCTGTCACATCAAGGGAAGTGCCGCCTTCTTTGCATAGCGTGTGGGCTATCGCCCAAAAGCCGTAAGACTTTTTTATGGCACGCGACAGTTGCCAGCAGTACTTTACACGACCAGGAGAAAAAGAGGGGGCGGTGAAGAAACGTGAAGGCATTAAAGGCAGACATAGCGGCTCCTCCTAACTTTTGGGCTATGCATGTGAAAAGGTTCCGTACCTGCACATACGACGTCCCAAGGAACTAACCGACAGGTGCCGTCGCGAACGCCGCCATAGAGATGGGACGTATGAGGAATGACGTCCTGTGTGTTGGGCTGCGCAGCTGCGCTCGCAAACCACCCCCAGCGCTGTCATAAAAGCGGCCGTTTTGAAAGTAAAGTCCCTACATGTCGCTTTCCCGCGATAAGTTGACGCACTGTCCCCACTTGAGCAACTTTTACACACTAGGAACCGCCGTGAATGGGAAACAACTGAGATCGATTCGTTCTCCTAAATAGCCGGAAAGCTTTATGGCGACGTTTAGCGACGGCAACCCAACGCATTCAATTGTAACAGTGCTAACAACTGCTTGCCCGCGCGCATTCTGCGTGCGGACGAATACTTGCACGCGCACGTGCACGCGCACGCAAGCATGCACGCAAACAGACAGACAGACAGACAGACAGACAGACAGACAGACAGACAGACAGACGTTTATTACGGCGCTGAGCGTGCTTTCACGGTTCCTTCGATACGTAGAGCTCCTTCTTGTTGGTGGCGGCCAACGAAACTTTCACCGCACTGCAGGCCTACGGGAAACAGGATTCAGTTTCAAGGGGTCTTACGGCGAAATGCTTATCTTTGTTTTCATTTCAATTTTGACAGTGGTCACCGGATATCCCTACATGCATGCTTTCAGGCTCTTTGCCACGGGCTCTTCTGTTTCCCCTCGTATCGCAGCTTCAATAAAATAACTGCTCGAGGGATTGATGGTTTCGAAGAGCTCCTGTTACGCGTAGCTGAAAATAACGTTGTGCACGGAGGCTTCCAGCAGCATCAGCACAAATGAACATCGTTTACCACGTGGAAAAACGTGCGCCAAGCAGGGTTGCATGTTTTGAATGTATACGGGCCAAATGCGGCGAGGGATAGAATAAACATCCTTAATAGCCAGTCGGGGCGAGACGGTGAGAGCATTGAGTTTCATACAATAATAGCTAGAGAGGAACCTGGCGCTGCGATCGTCCGCTGCGATGGACGTGATGGGTGGTAGTGGATTCGGATTGGCACTCACTGGCTTCGCGGGAAGTATTATAGATTAGATAGTGCAGCCAGTTTCGTTTTCTTCGCGGTCTTGCATGAATGCCTTTGCCTAGGCGGGGTGTTGCGAATAAGCGTTTAAAAATACGTTTCTCCTTTGACTAAAGGTCGCGCAGTCGCTGACGCCGCACGGAGTGGAAGTGTTCTATGACCAAAGTTGTGAATCGGGTGGGTTATCAATTCATTGCCGGCCCAGCGAGCACGAAAACATAAATGACGATGCTGTAAGCGGCAAAGTTGCCTGCGAATTAGGAGTTGCAGCGCTGCTCATTCGGTAGAGCAGTGTACTTGCGAAACTGACGGAGATTGCTGAATGTCACTACTTCGGGTTAAAATAACTTCCCAAAAGTAAACGGTTCCTTTCTATTTCGGAGTACCAAACTTTTTCTTAATAATAAAAACTACAAGCACCGAAACATTCACAAATATTTTTTAATTAAAGAAATCCGCGTCCCGCTGTAGTTGGCGGGAAATGGCAAACGCACTCCGCAAACCTCCTCGACTCGGCGTCTGCTTTTTTTAAACGCGCCGTTTTATTTAGTACAATACCAGTCTTCAGCGACTGGCTTTCCTGTGCACAATGTAATTTGAAAATAGCAAACTGCGCTCTTGTGATAAAAAAAAAAACACAATATGCCGATTCATAGGAATGTTTCGAGCCAATCCGGTTCCACTAGTCGTTCCCATGGAAGCGTAAGCGGTGTTTCGGAGTTAGCGTTGACACTCATCTCTAGATATTATTGTATGAAACTGTATGGGCGAGAGCACCGGCCCTATGCGTGCGTCCTCTAAAGTCTGGGATTCCCATGTCCCTTGCTAGCTTCTCGTGCCCGCTCTGTCAGCATGGAGGTCAAACCTCGCGAGCCGGTCCACCCAGTTTTGTTTGGCGTCAGAATATCTCCCTATATAGCCTGCAACACTAATTTTACGAGACGAAATTTCTGCGTGCCTTGCCCTCACATCGTTTTCGCTATAGATCGATGTTTGATTGTGCTGTTTCCCGTGTCCATAGCGACGACATACAGCGTGACCCATGCATTTGGCCACGCTTTTTGCGGGTAGTGTCAAGTGAGTGGATCCTACAAGTACGGTTCAAATTTTAGTTTGAAATTGGAGCTCAATGCGCAAAAGTGCACCCACTTGTGCTATCTATTTATTGATCGAGCCGGCCTGTGACCGAATTATAATTCAGAAAGACGGGATTTGGCGTGCGTCCAAGTACTATCGAAGGACTTTTTTTGTATTTGCAATCTATAATGCTGAGCTCCGGCCGAAATTCAAACTTTCGACCTCGCGGGTAACGGTATGCAACGGCCTTTAGGCAATATATGCGCGAAACCGGCGGTTTTAGTTCGGTATGTTGCCACGACAGAGATTACAATTTTTGCAGCCTGATTTACACCACGAACTGGAAGCACCGAATTAAGCTGCGTCTCTTCAGTGACTCAACTCTTTCTTCTCGGATGCTCCTCGAGAGCACCTGAATTTACGTACTGTTAGTTCAGTGGACGCTCCCGTCCGCAAGACAACGTTCCGTCTAATCTTCGGTTTGAGACTGAACAGTTCTACCAAGGCAAATGTTGGCAAAAATACTGAGGAATCGCCCACTTCGACTGGATATAAGCTCTACAAACAACACCAACAGAAAAAAAAAAACGTTCTGGGAATCTAAGCCACTGGTAGACCGGTTTTCGAATGTTGGGGGCATTGCTACTTTTTCCGTGGGCGGTTAGTTTTTCTCCCTTCTTTTCTTTCAGCTTACAAATTTTCCTTCATTTTCCGGCCTGTCCTCTTTTTGGCTCGCGTCAGCACATTCCGCCTGTAGAACTTGCAGATACGTGTGCAGGGGTGCGCGCCACACGAAAAGGACGCAGCGAAGAGACCTCGGAACAAGTGGAGCGTAATTCCTTTCCGTTTCATCAGGATTAAGGAAGGAGGAGACGGCGACGTGGTCAGCCAACTCGTACACAGTGTGCGCACAGCCCGACGGCGCAGCCGAATGCGTTCTAATATATGAACTCGCGGATTTCCCCGCAGAGCTCGGCTTTCATATGTCCAGCGGCCATATATAATCCCCGTTGGCGGGGATTATATATGGGCACAGCAGATGTGAGAAAACTGATGGGCGAACATAGAGAGGAGTGTAGGGGGAACAGGACTGAGGGTAGGGGAGATACAGGCTTAGACAAGCGGCCTTGTGTGTATGCGTACCCGCTGCAATGGTGAGAGAAACAAACAATCAGGGATAATCTCGAAATCGAATGAAGATTTCTCGCGAGGTGGAAAGAAACCTGCAGGGACAGGTGTTCGTTAGTCTTTTCTTTTTGATCTTGTTTTGTTGTGCTTATTGACAGGGCAACTGGACGGGCTTTCATCTTATGAAGATATATGTTAACCGGTGGAGAAAATCACGCGCGTTGTCGTTCACTCTTGGCAAGATGGTCGCTTCTTGCTTTCGCCCTATAGCATTGGCACCAAACCTGGATATATATGTATGCGCTGACGTTGTGCGAAACGAAGACCCTTCGTCGTGATGAGTGCATTCGCTGCGCCTAATAAATCAAGAAAATTATGCCTCATGTATACGTGTCTGCAAGGCACTCAGTGTCGCATAGTAATGCTATATCGGGTATTATTCCCAAATGTACACAGCCCGAGGACATCCAAACACATCTTGTTAGTTGTGAATCTGAAAGAATTGATGTCCACTTTAACGTCCCTGAGTTCTCCATGCTGTGGGTATACGCTGAAGTCGCTGCCAACTGGAATTGGTGAATCGGCCGTGCGCCTAGCGCTGACACCAGCTACCATCGTAACCGACCAATCCACTTCAGTGGATATGTTGCCAGGGGCCTATACTGAGTCTTAACGTTTGCGGTCACCTCAACGGTTAGCCTAACGAGGTGCGAAGCAGCGTCAAACTCGTTGTACCTGGAGCTGCGTGTAAACCGCTTGTAGACATTATCTAACTCGAAGACCGCATCGCGTTCTCTATAGCATTTAGTCAGCTAGAGTCATGTCCAGGCTTGTATGGGGAGTGCTTGCGCAATTCGCATTCAGGATGCCCCGGGTTCGATTCTCACCCAGTCCCACATTTTTCCAATTTATTTTGATCTCTATGCGCCTTCAGCACTTTTAGGAGGCATTTTGCTGCTATAGACCCCGGACGGTGGCGTTTCTGCTCAGTGGACCATTTAACGCTTCCGCATTATCGTTGTCCGTTCGATGCTGATCTGTAGTCTGATGCCGCGTACAAATAAGCCAGGGGTCAGTTGGCTCCTCCTTCGAAAGTCCGAGTCATGTTTTTCGAACGCAATACACCCGCTGATCGAGATCAAGGCTGCGGGAAATTAATGTGGATGGTCGACGTTAACAAAACATCGGGCTCGCGCCCCAGTCCACCCTTGGGTGAGAACGTTCAGGTGTTAGAAGACTGACACAAAAGCGCAAAATACTGCACAAATTCTGCTGCAGTGCGCTACAAATCTCTACGAGAACTCTGATTTTCATGCGTAACCGTGGCCTTTTAGGTCGTTCGCCGCTTTGCTGGACTGTGCGAAAATTCCAAACCATTTTGAATGTATTCCTTTAGTTCGACGCAAGGAACGAGCTTCCTGGCTCTATTGGCAGTCCACAAACACAATCAAAACGATCGACTGCAAAAATCCCCAAAGGCCAGCACATTCTATACGCGCTGCGGTATACAACCCCTGGCGATCCACGACCGGAGAACTGCCACCAGAACTGTTGCACCTCATTCAAACCACACCAATCCCGAGAAATGTGGAGAAGGAACGCAACCCATCTGGCTCATCAAATTTTATGCCAAGAAAGCCACCAGAGACGCGCACCAGATCCATGTTCGCACCCACGCAGCAGTGTAAGGCTGTAGCTATCATCGCATTCACGAGCAGTCCAGGCCATGGGCCACGGTTTAGGCAGCCGCCTGCACTGTAAGACAGCGCACTCTCACTAACATATACACTGACAGCAAGAAAGTCTGCACCCTTCTCACACAGGGCTTCATTCCGAAACCGGCTTTGGAAGAAATTAAACACCTCAAAGCTACGTTAAGGGTACACTGGGTATCGGAACATTGGTTTGGCAGGAAACGATAGGTCAAACCTGTTCGCCCGCGAAGCGCTTCTCCGGGCACCTGCCAACTGCGGCCAAACCCAAAAGAGCCTGTGCCCTGCCAAAACAACGCTAAAAATATGCAGGCAGCAGAGGCAAATTCCTCCACACAAGAAATTGCCCAGGCAACAGCAAACCACCATAAAGCTGGCGCAAACGCAAACACTTCTCACAGCCGACAAAGTATTAGGCTGTATAAAAGCTTCCCCGACTGTGTGATGTATGCCACGGACGTATAAATCAAGAGAACATGTTATGTCTACGCCCCAATGTAGGAGGAGGAATAAACGTTTCATCGAGCAGTCAATGTTGTTGGACTGACCGCCAGGTGCCTTAGTCCAGGAAGCCTGGTTCTGACAGAAGCAATATTCGCAAGGAGTGGCTGACTGAACCGGTGACGCTACAGCAGCCGATATAACGGTGGCGGGCTTTCTCCAGAAGATCACAGGCATCCCACCTTCCAGGCAAGACCCCTGGAAGACCCACCAATAAAAAAAATCCAGTGGTTCCCTGGATTGAGGAGAAGGTCTTAGCCAAAAGGGCAAATAAATTTTTTCCCTCTTTCTCTGCACAATTAACAGCGCTTCGGCATATTGAACATAAGGCTTATGAACAACCTATGATTAAATTTAATCATAGGTTGTTCGATTTCCTCAAGTATTTGGGGCCAATAGGCAGCACATTAGGTGTATATGTTTTGAATGGGAGTGAGTGAAGCGGTTCATTGGGTTAAAGTGGAAAGCACCTTTCGGCCGCTCCATTGTGTACCCGCCATTTTCTTTCTGCCTGGTGAAGGCTCGTGGACACGAATGTTTATGGTATATTATAGCCAATGTGTGGGCCGGGTAATAATAATAACAATCTTTATTTCACGAGGCACTGATTACATGTGTGGGCCAGCCCAAGCCCACACATGTGGGGCCGTGCCCGCCAATGCTACACATCACGGACGCAGCGATGCGAACATTATATCGTCTGTAAAGGAAAGGGAAAGAAAGAAAACAGAGAGAGAAGAAGAAAGTAGAAAGAATGTACAAAAAAGAGTTGGGGGATAAAAAAGCACCAGAAAATAAATTCAACAGCTTCAACCATTCAACACTCAACCATGTAATACAAAAACAGCGTCTCTAACTTGAGCATGGGAGCTAAGAGAAAACAGTTCGGAGGAAAGAGAGTTGAGGATAGAAGGGACATAAACAGTAAGGAGCCGCTCACCATATACTTAGTGCGAACCCTCGGCACAACAAAGCGATCTCGTAAACGGAAGTCACGATGCGGCGTGTACAGTATACAGTGCTCATGGGACCAAATATATTTCAACTGTGCACTGTCTGTTTAAACAACACAAAGAAATCGGGCGTTCTTGACAACTGAAAAACGCCTACATGCGACTCAAGCGATGCACCGTGCATTACAGACATTTCAACAGAGTTGATTTTGTTTTTCCAGAAGGCGGTACAAAAGTAAAAACTACAAATGCCATACCGCAAGACGCTATAAGAAAGAGCATGGGGTATTTGTTTAGGTATGTATACCGGGCATCAGGCTTTAATGGTAAACAGGAGGCAAGCACCCTTGCGGTGCGCTACATGGCTTTTCCAAGACATATCAAAATCAAACAATAAACATAGGTATTTGACAGTAGATAGTTGGGCAATAGGGGTACATGCACAGTGGACACAATTACTAGTATGCAAATAAATTGTAACGTGGTGAGGAATAAGCTTAGCTGGGTTATGGAAACAGACTAATTGTGACTTCTTGTCGTTTATTCTAATTAAATTATCGCTGTACCGCCGCATTACTTGCATACAGTCATGGCGCATGTATTCCGTTGCTCGTTCCTAGTTATTATGTCTGGATACAAGAACCGTGTCGGCCGCATATTGAAACACTCTGCAAGGAGTGCAAGAACTGCTGAGATCATTGACGTATATACTAAATAAAATATAAGCAAGAGTAGACCCCTGAGGGGCGCCTGAGGTTAAATGCGGTGGATTGCTCCTGATCGAACGCAACACAACAATGTGAGAACGATTTGATAGGTACTGGTTAATTAAAGATCGAAACAGCCATCTGAACCCATCATACTGGAACATTTTCTCAGATAACACGGAGTGATTAATAGAATAGAATGCCTTTGAAGCATCCAGAAACATGACACAGGCGAATTCCTAATGTTATAAACCATTGTTTAAAAGATAAGAAACTTCTTCGAGGGCTTTTTATGTTCCGCGCCCTCTGACAAAACCAAATTGGTTGGGTGAGATCATATCATGTGCATCAGGAAAACTCAGAATCACTGTAGCAATGTGTTTTTCTAAAATGAGGGCAAGGAAATACCCCGATAGTTCGTAACGAAATTTTTCAGGCCATTTTCATACTGTCGCGAACGAAGCGCCAGACAATCTTGAGCATACGGCCCCTGGAGTTCCCGCGCAAGACATCGAAAGCGGCCCCCAAATAGGGGCCTCCGACCAGCTGAAAACATGGCCCGTCGCCTAAACACAACGTCTCGCGCACAGCCCCCAAATCGGGCCCCATGACCCAGAGAGAGAGGGAGAGCCCGCCGCCCGGCGGCGATCGGACTCTGAGCCCTGGCCGAGAGCGAGGGAAGTGTAGGACGGACGGCCAGAGGCAAAAAGGAACGCGACGGAAGAAGATGTGAATTTGTATGCGCAGCGTTTAGTCCAATTAAAGCAGTTGTTTATTTGCTTACTGGAAGTTCCGATGCTTGTCATTCAACGTCAAGGACAAAAACTTTGGTGCCGAAACCCGGGAGTCGTCCAATTATTGGCTTCAATAGACTGCGTGTCTCCACAACGATTTGGACGCTCCGCCAACGAACGACATCGGACCTTCTGGTAGGCTCAACGCCATGGAACGCTGCCTCAAAAAACGTGCCGCTGTCCGCTCTCAAGTCACCCGGATATTGAACGAGTGCCAAGATGCTATGCAGAGGGACCTCCTAAGAAGCGAAGCTGCAGTTCTGCACGCTCGGCTGAAAAAAGTAACGAAAAACCTGGAGACCCTCGACAACAAAATCGAGACGCTCGTGCCAGATGAAGACTTCGAGGACGAGTGCGCGCAGGTGCTGGACTACAACGACCGCATCTTATCGTGCCTCACAAGACTCCAGCAACGCATAGATGGCGACTCAGTGCCGAGTGCTGCCCCATCAACGGTCATCAACGAGGTGGTCAGCACAGAGCAAACGCAACGGTCTAAGATCAAGTTGCCAAAACTGGAGCTGATCAAGTTCAGCGGGCGAAGCAACGAGTGGCAGCACTTTTGGGAGCTCTTCGAGGAAGTTGTCGACAAAAATGAAGACCTTTCGTCTATCGACAAGTACAACTTCCTCAGGGCGTCCGTCACTGGAGATGCTGCCACCGCCATCGCTGGACTTCCACCGACAGCTCGTTGCTACAACGATGCCGTGCAACTACTAAAAAAACGATTCGGAAACGAGGAACTCCTCATACAAGAGCACTTCAAAAAGCTGATTGATTTGAAGCCTGTTCGGTCGTCGGAAGATGTGCGCGGACTGCGTCGACTGCACGACACCCTGGCAGCCCACATCAGAGGCCTGGAGACACTCGGGCGCAAGCTGGAGACCTTCAGTTCTATGTTGCTACCCATCGCACAGAGGGCGTTGCCAGGGGACCTACTGCTCGATTATAGTCGGAAACGCGTCCTCGATACATCGAACGACGACCACTACAGCCGACAAACGCCTCACACTGAGGGTGTGCCCGAGACTACCACTGACTCGCAAAAAGGTACCGTGACGTCTTTTTGTCGGCTTCTGGACTTTTTGAGAGTAGAAGTGGAAAGTCGGGAGAACCTGGCTGCTCTCCGTCGCATGGACGTAAGGCAGGAAGTGAAGCATGAGCAAAAAGATCGCCAGAAACAACCTGAACAGCGACCTCAGAGGCATGCATCCTCCATTTCAACGTTGACCCAGAGTGCACGTCAAGAATGCTGCTTTTTCTGCGACGACAACGCGCATTCCACCCAGAACTGCAGCTCTGGAAAGTCTATCGAGGAAAAGAAGAGGATGTTGCTTTCTGCCGGACGATGCTTTCGTTGCACGACGGGGAAGCACCAAGCACGCGCATGCCGTGTGAACGTAAAATGCATGAAATGCAACAAGAAGCATGCCACCACCATGTGCGATCCAACGTATACAGCGAGAAAGTCGCTCGAATCAACGGAGCCTGTCAACAACTCGCACGTGAGCCTAGGAACCGTAACCCATGATGGGGTGCCTGCAGCTAAGACGACGGTCGTCTTGCTTCCAACAGCGAAGGTTATGTGCAGCGGAGAAACTTACAACGCTGAAATCCGCACGCTCTTTGATGGAGGAAGCCAACGCTCGTTTATAACGTCTGCCACATCGAAAAGGCTCGGATGTCAAGTCGTGGGAAACGAAAGATTGACAGTTGGCGTGTTCGGCGGTCGTCAAGAAGAAAAGATGTTCCAGCGAGTAGCGGTGACGCTGAACACAAAACAGGGACGCCGGTTCAAGTTGGAGGTGCTAGAAACCGACGTCATTTGCGACCATAAAATACCGGCTCCGCCACAGTCAGTCGCGCATCAGCTTGGACACCTTGACTGCGACATCGCCGACCTCGCCAACGGCGACGCTCCTGAGGACATTGGTTTACTCATCGGCTCCGAGTACATCTGGGGCCTCACAACTGGCCGAACGAGAAAACTCGGCGAAAGTCTGAGGGCTGTTGAGACGGTGTTCGGTTGGAGCGTGCAGGGTCCAATAGAAGGGACATCTCAGCAAAACCAGTGTACTGAGATTGTTACTTTGCGGACATCGGTCGTTGAAGACAAGACGGCAGATGTCCTGAGCAAATTTTGGACCTTGGAATCCATCGGAATCACTGACAAGGAAGAATGCAAGCCAGGCGAATGCGCTGCGATGGAGGTCTTCGAACAGACATTAACGAAGGTCGACGGCCGGTACGAAGTGGCACTGCCTTGGAAAACGGAGATATCTCTTGACGACAACAAGGAAATCGCTACGAAAAGGCTGCAGCAGTTAACAAACAGGCTCTTGAAGTCGCCAGAACTGCTTGAAGAATATGATGCGGTCATCAGACAATACATTGCTCAAGGCATTGTAGAACGCGTCGAAGGAGAAGTGGACGATGGGCAGAACGTCTACTATATGCCACACCAGGCAGTGATTCGTGAGTCCAGAAAACTCCGAATAGTATTTGATGCCTCATCACACCACAAGAACTCGAAGTCCCTCAACGAAAACCTAGAGACTGGGCCGAACTTGACGGCCGACCTTGTCGGACTGCTACTCAACTTCCGCAGACATCGAATAGCTCTCGTCGCGGATATTGAACAAGCTTTCCTGCAAATAGGCGTCAGGAAGGACGACAGAAATGCCCTCCGATTTATGTGGTTCCGTGAGACACCCCAGCCTGGCAACACGATGCCTCCGGTTGACACTTGGAGAATGACACGTGTTCCATTTGGGACGACGGCAAGCCCATTTCTCTTGTCGGCCACTTTACAGCACCACCTGAGTGGCTGCGAGGAGCAGTTTCCCCTCACTGCACATCAATTGAGACGCAGCCTCTATGTGGATGACCTCCTAACGGGAGCCAACGACGAGGAAGCGGCCTTGAAACTCTACAACGAGGCTAACGAGATGTTCACTGACGCCTCCATGAAGCTCCACAAATGGTCATCCAACAACGAAAGGCTTCGTTCGCAGTTTGAAGAAGATTCTCGTGGATCTAAGCCGCTCGGGTATCTGTCCGGTGTGCTGAAGGTCCTGGGACTGACGTGGGATCCAATAACGGACGTACTTGCATTTTCGCCTTGCTTGGACAACGCCATATCTGGGTGCAGCACTAAGCGTTCAATGCTGCAAACAACGGCACGGATATTCGACCCGCTTGGCTGGTTGTCACCCTTCATCGTACGTGCCAAGATACTCTTCCAGCAGCTGTGGCGCCAGTGTATCCAGTGGGACGACCCTTTGCCGAGTGCCATTGCTGACGCTTGGGACGTGTGGATCCAAGAACTACGACACCTCCCTGAAATCCAGGTGCCGCGGTTTTACGGAGCGGACATCTCAGGACAACAAACATCGGTATCATTACATGTCTTCGCAGATGCCAGCCCAGCCGCCTACGGAGCAGTGGCTTACATCACAGTCACTAACGACGAAGGTACCATGTCAACCATCGTGATGAGCAAATCACGTGTTGCCCCAGTGAAAGAGTTGACCCTGGCGCGACTGGAACTGATGGCGTGTCTTCTCGCAGCCAGGTTGTGCCGCTACATCCTTAACACTCTGGACGAGCGACCGGCAACGGCCTACCTGTGGACAGATTCCACCATTGCCTTACACTGGATTTTTGGGAACGCGGACCGCTGGCAGCAGTTTGTGCGCAACCGAGTCGTCGAGATCCAAAGACTGACCGGCGATCTTTCATGGAGGCACTGCCCTGGAAAGGACAACCCAGCGGATCTCCTGACTCGCGGGCTGCCGGTGGCCCATTTGAAAACGACAAAACTGTGGTGGGCAGGGCCGTCCTGGATATGCCTAGGGGAGAGCGAGTGGCCTCATGATGTTCTCGACTTTGTGTTCAGTGACTCAGAGCTTGAGCAAAAAAAGCAAGCGAATGTATTACCGACGGCGTCATCACCACCGACTACAGATGCCATTATTGACGCGCGGAACTACAGTTCGTTAACGAGGATACTGAGAATCACTGCATGGGTGCTTCGTTTTGTTGGCAAAGTCAAGAGAGAAAATAACGAACCTGGACCACTGACAGCACAAGAGTTGGACCGGGCTGAACAGTACTGGGTCCTTCAAGAACAAAGAAAAGGATTCCCAAGAGAAATCGAGTCTCTCAAAAACCAAAGAAAAATGCCTACAGACTCACCCTTAAAGAACGTGTCACTTATGATGGATGACAATGGCCTTCTCAGAGTCGATGGAAGACTACAACGAAGTCAACTCGACTACAACGCAAAGCACCCTATTATACTGTCTAAACAGAGCTGCCTCGCAAAACAGATGGTCGTCCAGTGCCACCGTCAAGTGCTTCACGGAGGCATCCGTGATACGTTGGCGCAGCTCAGAGAAAGGTACTGGGTGGTTGGAGCGAGGCCACTCGTTAAGAAGACACTGAGGGAATGCATAACATGCCAGCGCTTTAGCTCACGGCCGGCCACTCAGGTTGCCGCGCCGCTTCCAGCCGATCGCATCTCTGAGGCAGCCCCCTTCGAGGTGACAGGTGTTGATTTCGCAGGGCCACTGCTGGTCAAGGGTGCCACTACGACAAAGTGCTACATTGCGCTGTTCACCTGCGGTGTCACGCGAGCAGTACATCTTGAGTTGGTCAGCGATATGTCAGCGGTCTCCTTTCTTCTCGCCTTCAGACGATTCATTTCCCGCCGCGGTGTACCAAGTACCGTTTACAGTGACAACGCCCTCACCTTCAAGAAAACCAGCAAGGACCTAGCTATGCTATGGAGGGTCATAAGAAACGACGATGTGAGGAGCTTTATCGCAAACACCCGTGTTGAATGGAAATTCATCGTGGAGCGTGCACCGTGGTGGGGTGGATTCTACGAGCGCCTGGTTGGCCTGACTAAACAAGCCCTAAAGAAGACGTTGGGTACTAGTTACCTCACCTTCGAGCAACTCACGACAACGCTGAGTGAAGTGGAAGCCATGCTCAATTCCCGTCCATTGACCCACGTCTACACCGAACCATCTGAGCCTGATGCCCTCTGTCCGGCTTTCTTCTTGACCGGAAAACGGCTAACATCTTTACCAGGACTACAGCGCAAGGAGATCGCCGAAGTTTCCTGCGGCAACCTACAACAAATGCTGACCAGTCGAAGCAAACTGCTAAGCGACTTCTGGAAGAGGTGGGCATCAGAATACCTGAACGAACTGCAGGGATCTAAAATTCACCGAGGAACACCGAGGGACCTGAAGAGTGGGGACTTGGTGCTACTGAAAGAGTCCCTGCAGCCCAGACAACTTTGGAAAATGGGACGGGTTGAGCACACCTTCCCTGGCCGCGACGGAAAAGTGCGATCCTGTACGGTGCGGGTATCCAGGGGATCGACAGTCAGGCGCCCCATCCAAGTGCTCTACCCTCTCGAGATGAGAGACTGAGAGAAATGACATCGTCATTTCGGGGGGGAATGTGTCGCGAACGAAGCGCCAGACAATCTTGAGCATACGGCCCCTGGAGTTCCCGCGCAAGACATCGAAAGCGGCCCCCAAATAGGGGCCTCCGACCAGCTGAAAACATGGCCCGTCGCCTAAACACAACGTCTCGCGCACAGCCCCCAAATCGGGCCCCATGACCCAGAGAGAGAGGGAGAGCCCGCCGCCCGGCGGCGATCGGACTCTGAGCCCTGGCCGAGAGCGAGGGAAGTGTAGGACGGACGGCCAGAGGCAAAAAGGAACGCGACGGAAGAAGATGTGAATTTGTATGCGCAGCGTTTAGTCCAATTAAAGCAGTTGTTTATTTGCTTACTGGAAGTTCCGATGCTTGTCATTCAACGTCAAGGACACATACAAGAGCCTTTTTTAAGCACCGAGGTACAATTTGTGTATCAATGATATTGTTGATAATAGCGAGTAATACATGTTTAAGGCGATCAAAATGCCTACAGAGAACTGCAACAGAAATGCTGTCAATTCCTGCAGCTTTATTGTTTTTAAACTAAATAGGATGCAACGAAGATAATCTTCGGTACAGGAGGGTAAAAACGCGGATTAAGATATTGAGTGCAGCCTGTTAACGGGTTGGCAATGCGCATACGTTGCTTGGCTAGCGGAGGAAAATACATCATTAAATTGGTCAGGGAGCGTGATTGACGCAGCACCGAAGTTTCGAGCGAAGGTAGCGCATGCGTCTCTGGATTTTGTGCCGCGCAGTTCATTAATGGTGGCCCACGTTCTAATCGGATTTGTTCTAGAAAGCCTGAACTTTGTGTTGCAATGCTTACGCTTTTTTGCACGTATCAAGGCGTTTGCTCTATTGCGGGCGGTTCTGTGTAGCGATCTTAAGTAAGCATTGTTTGGAGCATGACTACATAGAGCCCAAGCCGATTCGCGCTCTGCAATGGCAGATGGCACAGCAATATTAATACAAGGACATTCAACTTGTCTTTGTCTAATATAAATTGATTTTTTCGACGAATTCTGAATGAGCTGAAAGACCTCTACAACCCGGTTGTAAAGTTGATCGATTGATTGTAGGGTTTAACGCACCGACGCAACGCAGGCGATAAGGCGGGCCGTATACAGTGTAGGGCTCCGGATTAATTTTGACCACCTGGGGATCTTTAACGTGCGCCAAAGTCTCGTACACACGGGCGTTTTTGCTTTTCGCCTCCATCAGAAAAGCGGCCGCCGCGGCCGGGAATCGAACCCGCGACCTCGGCTCAGCAGCGGAACGCCTTAGCCACTCCCGGTTGTAAAGTTCATCAACTGGGGATGTATACCGGAGGGAATTTCAATCACGGTGCTTAACTGCCAAGTCGAATTGCTTTCTGTCAATTATTTCTACTCTATAGGAGTGCAAGGAGCCTTGTCACGTAGCCACGGTAGGAGATAAAAGATGACAGCCAATAGGATCAGACATTTTTTGCTCGACAATAAATGCTGTCGGACATTAACGTGGTCAAGACAGGAAGAAACAACTTTTTCGCGCAAAAAAGATCAATGCGGGTAGGAAGATTAATGGCAGCTTCGACACCGACTTACGCCAGAGTGTTTAGATATTCTACCACATTGTGGTTTTTGTTCTTTAAAAGGTCGATGTTTGTGTCACCAGTCATGCAAATACGTGAACCTGAATTGCCATACATTCCTGGTAAATTGCTGGAGCCGAATGGCCATATAAGGTAGGAGAGCTACCCTATGAGGTAGCTCACTAGATTTCCCCTGAACTACAGAAAGGGTGCAGTTGATGTAACAAATCAATTTTAGGGTTTGATTCGGAATAATATTAGAATACATATACAGTCGAGTCCACTTATAACAATACCGGTTTTAACAATATATCGGATATAACAATGGACAGCCGCGGCACCGTCAGCTTTTCATTGTATTCTATGGCAAAATAAACCGCTTATATACAATGCTGTCATGATGTAATATCGGTTATAACAATTAAATGTGGGCACTGGAACCAACCCTGGAACGCAGAAATGACCGAACTTTGGTCGTCGGTGAACGGTGGTGATGGAGACGCGTCGGGACTTGAGGAGTTTTTGCACGCCGACGACGCAGTAGCAACAAATGAGGACCTCACCGACGAGGCGATCGTCGCTGCGGTCACCGGCGCGGAAGACGACAGCAGTGACGACGAGGAGGAACCGGAACCCATGCAGGCTGTGTCGCATCAGGAAGCGTGGCAAATCATCGACTCCCTGCGCGATTTTGTGTTTGCTAAAAACCTTCCGCTCGGCCACGCGCAGCAGTTGGACGCTTTGCAAAAAGATGTCAATAAGATGGCCAGTAAGCAGTCGAAGCTGACTGCTTACGGTTTTCTACCTGCTAAAAAGTGAAAAGTTTAAGCAACTTCCCCCTCATTAAGTGCTCTTGTTTATCATGTTCCCCTCATTAAATGCTCTTGTTTGTCACGTTTTCTTTGTTATTTTCGGCATAACCCGCTTATAACAATAATCGGTTATAACAATGATATTTTCATGGCACCTCAATATTGTTATAAGTGGACTCGACTGTATACATGATGCTTGCCAAGAGTTGGGTTGAGAGCTCCTGCTAGTCGGTGGAGGACTACAACTTTTAATGCCCGGGCACGCAAGCTCCCGTTGACCAGAGCGGGAACTAAAGGGAGAAGGCCGTGGCGACGAACGGAAGCGGGGGAAGCCAAGTCCCTGCAAACGGTGAGAGACAGGTCCAAGCTCATGTTTGACACCGTGTTTGATATGCCCATATTTGACATGCCCGTGTTTGACATTCCCCACCGTGTTTGACATGCCCATCGTGTCTAAGTTCCTCCAACTTCCTCGTGCGGGCTGGTATGATGGCGTCTTTTCAAAATTGTGGAAAGCGTGCTGGCCGGGACGCCGTGGTCTGCGGCGACGAGAGTGCTGAGTTTATCTCGTAGAGCTCAGTAAAAACGAAACTATATGCTATTTTCCTTTTTTTCCCCCCGAAGTGGCGCAACAGTTTTCGTGGCGTTCTAAAGAAACACTTTCAAAATTTCTCCTTTTTAAATGTATCTCTCCCTGGAAATACTTCGTTGAATCGGGAATGGCGATGGATCTATTTCGTTAAGTCGAGTCTGAGCCGTATAGGCAACTGCGGGGGAATCTTAATTTGTTCGTTACATCGGGAAATTCGTAATATCGGGTTTCGTTAGATCGAGTTCTGACTATATATTCTATGTGTTCGAGTACCTATATATGGTGAAGTTTTTAGGCATTGTATTATTACAACTTCCCACTTGTAATCCTGCGCATATGTTTATCCTTACAGGCGCGAATAAAGCACCCGTTTTCGCTTCATTACCGCCGACTTTCGCCGCTACCCGCCGCGGTGGCTCAGTGGCTGAGGCGTTGCGCTGCTGAGCACGAGGTCGCGGGTTCGATTCCCGGCCGCGGCGGCCGCTTTTCTGATGGTGGCGAAAAGCAAAAACGCCCGTGTGTACGAGATTTCGGCGCACTTTAAAGATCCCCAGGTGGTCAAAATTAATCCGGAGCCCACCACTACGGCGCGCCTCATCGCCGGCGTTGCGTCGGCGCGTTAAAACCCTACAATCAATCAATCAATCGACTTTCGCCGCTAATTGCTGGCTCTGCTGTGCACCCTCCTGTGGTTCGGGGCATCAGCCCAGCGTTGCCCCGCGTGTTACTCAGATGCACAACTTTCGAGCTCCTATTTAGGGGAACTGCATAGCGCACAGCATATAAAATAAGAAAGGTGTGCGCCAGCCATGGGGCAGGCCAATTTTCCCAGCTCGGCTCCTCGACGGTCTCGCCTCACCGCACATATTGGCCGCATTCCTGAGTAGTTTCGCGCCATCACTCATCCCACGTAAGGCTCGACGCCTCCCTTGCGGCGCGAACAAAACTTTGCTCACAGCACAAAACGTAAACCGCTCGCGAGAACTGCCAGAGAAGAGTGTGTGTGTACAGGGTTGGGGTGTTTATGAACTTCGAGTGCCATATTGCTCTTTGCGCCCGAAAAGTGTGGACTACATGGCAAAGATCACACACATATGAAAAGTGTGCACGCAGAAATTTCCTGTCTAAATTTGTTTCGTTTGATCATAAGTTTGTTGGTGATTAAGTTTGGCCATGTTGTATAATAAGATCTAGTATTTAACGTAATATTCATATAGGTGGAGACAGGGCTGGGATTTAGGCTGATGGACTTCTCTCGCGAGGGCGATACCAAGGGTATACCTGAGACATTTCTCGCTTCACAGCCGAGGTGAGTCTTCGTGGTGTATGCCTGTGTGACCTGCAGTGCCAGCTGCAGTGTAATTTTGATTGGTGGTTGGAAGGCTGTGTGCACCCGCAGGGTGATGAAGTGATGGAGGGATTATGCCCTGTCATGGTATTTCTAGTTGATCTGGTAGATTGTTCATAGCAAGGCTGTGAAGGGTGGGTGACATAGTGGAGCCCTCAGACGTGCACCGTCAAACTGGGAGAGAGATCTTTAGCGTCGCATTCTAATCGTGACCTTGGGGTTTATGATGAGGTTCCACACATAGTTGCATATTTTTGTTCAGCACGCAGTCTATTTCAGATGGGCTGGTGCTGTTTCAGGATGTGCTTATATGGCACGGTTTATAGAAGGCCGTAGCGAGGCCTCTAGGCCGAGTATTATACCCTCACTTGGACCGCAAAATTATGATGTAGGATTTCTTCCTTGAATTGTTCGAGACAGACCTGGTTCTAAATTTATGAACGGAGTATATATGCGTCCGTCTCATTTGGGTTGAACCAATTCAACCTTACCTTTTCCGTGAGCCTGTCATTGAAGTTGGCCTCAGGTTCGACAAGGAAAAAGCTTCGGCTGGTTTATGGAATGAAGGTGGTGGATGCCCTCGATGTTTCCCCGTGATGCTGTTTAAGGAGACCATATTACCAGCGAAAGATACACGGACCAAGAAGAAGCAGAAAGGACGATCGCTAGACTCCAACTGAAAAGTTTATTTGGCGCACGTAACACATGATAACACTATCAATCGAGGATAAAATTGAAATATAAACAAATATACAAACAACCAATGTACAGTCATAGTCGCGTGAAGCACTCAGCCAGCTACGTCTCGCGCATTCGCCCTTGCAGAACGCCTATAGCTCCGATAGAAGGCACGCTTTTTAGTTATCTGTCTCTCTGTGAATATGAAAGGCCTCACAAATCTCTCGTTTCACTTGGTCGCTCCCGCTACTTAAAACACGTGTGACATCAAATGATGGGACACAACCAGGTTACCGCTTGCAATGGTTAGGGACACGCTGAAATCTGTGAAGTAGACACGATGGTTATGCGCAGGTGAGTCGATTTCGCCTATTTTTTCCGCTTCCAACATTTTGTTGAACTCTCTTCAGCGCGTTTCCAGGTATCCGATCCTACAATATTGTTGCTGTTTTAAGGTGTACTATAGGCCGTTCCATCGTGCGAAGGGGAAACGTACTCTCTCACTCAGCGGTCCCGGCGCGCGCCCGGTTTTCCCCCTCTCTGCAGTGTGCGCGCGCCGATCACGGCGGGCCTGGCGCGGCTGCTTCTTTGCATTGACTACGTTTTGTAGGCATCGTGCGTTCGGGTTTAGCACTAATATACCCAGTATTTTAAATTAATGTTGCTCATAAATGAGCCAGACTAGCAGCTTGTGAGTTGCGCACCTTAAAGCACACAAGATTGTTGGCAATTTTGTTCTGAGTTCTTTCTGTATACACCTTGGCAGAAAATTCTTGTACCTTCTTTCCAATCTAAAATGGGTCACTGAAACTTACCTGCGTCGAAGATGGTATTAGTTTTATCTCCACCGTTGCTGCGGTCACACTGCGGCATACCCAGCTCCAAGTATCACGTAGGCCTTGGCGATTTTCACAGTGACTACTCCCTCTCTAGGCTGTCCGTTTCCCCAGCTAATCTGAGAAAAAGGGGGGAGGGGGGCTACTGAAGGGGATTCCACCTCCCTTCTTCCTCCATCCCCGACTCGGGCAAAATAAGGTTCACTCACTCATTCACTCCAGCCAAGAGTTCAGTCTATGACCCGAATGTGATGTCTCTTTGTCGGCAACATCAAACTAAGCAACGCAAATCGAACGCCTGTCTGGTTGCCCGACGGCGGGGACGCTTGATAAGCCCGTATATGACGCTCTCCAGGAGCTGTGTTATTTTATTTATGTTGTACATTAGTTGCACGGCTAAATTGTTCTGAGGACAGCTTGAAATTCTAGAGAGAGGAAGTTTTGTTTATAGTGGGCGGCAGTGGTGGCTGAGGGTGAGGTGTTGATATATCGATAAAATTTAATACAAACTATGCAAAATTTTAAATAGCTACTTAGTGCACCCAAAACTCCCAGTATTAAACCCCGCAGGATATGAAGCCAGAAGTATGTTACACGCGCTTCTGCTTGTTGCCCATGGGCGTCGAGGGTATATATATCACGGTTATACCGTTTTAACAAACACCAGTCTTTGCTGTAAAGCGATAAAAATACCCGCTACACACGATCCCGGACACACACACGAAAACAAAAAAATATTTGACGAAGTATTGCAAACTTATGTTACACACGGCATCGTTTACCCACCGTGGACCACGCTACCACGAGGCGAATTTCAGCTCCACCGCGGCCCAAACATCCGCCAATTTAAACCCGATCTCTTGAACTGGTCCTATGCAACAACTTCCCATTCAAAGTATGTTACGGGAAAGAACATACAACGCGCTACAACGAAAAATTCACCGAGCCGCCGCTGGCGCCCATGCGCCGCGGAGCAAACGCCCAAGCCAGCAAATAGGCTAGCTACCATGGGGCGCTGCGCACTCAAGATGGCGCCGCCCTCGTTGAAATGGTCTATAGGGTACGTTTTGTTTCGTTCAAAGTGAGCGCTGTATCTCCTTCATGCGGTTTGAAAGTATGCTGCTTATAAGTTGGGTAGTCTGCTTTAAGAACCTATACTCGTGGAGCAGGACATGCTGGAATTGTTGTGCTATGGGTTTTCTGTCAGCCAAGCTGCCGATATTGTTGGCCTGAGTCTGTCTGTAGTTGCATTAGCGATCGTAAGTATATCTCAAGTGCGTTTGGACAGTGTGCGTTAAGAAAATTGCAGACGGTGTTCCAGTTGTTTCTGCTGAGCTCATCTGCGCCGGATTGAGTGTCCAGATTGAGTTCAAGGAACCGGAGTTGTTGCTGTTGCAGTTGTTGGTCAGCATAGAAAATGGCTGACTCTGCAAAGAGTAAACACGAAACACATTTGAGTTCGTATGAGAATTGAACCCTGGTCTCCAGGGTAGGACCCTGGTTCGTTACCACCGCGCTGCTTGTGTACGCTGCCAGAGGAGGAACACTAGTAGCCTACTGCCTGGTCTAGCTCTACCAAATGGTTGGTGGAAATACCGCAACCATAAATGCGAGCAAAAACAAAATTTAAGAGAATTTTCATTTCAAACACCCTACCCAAACACAAAGAAAGTGGAAAGGAGTTCATAAACGCGAGCAAAAACAAAATTTAAGAGAATTTCCAGTTCAAACACCCTACACAAACACAAAGAAAGTGGAAAGGAGTCTCACAAACTGGCCTCATGAGGCCTTTAGAAAGCCATGAATATAATCTTTCGCCCGTACCGCACCGTCATAAGTGCTCCAGGGGCCGCAAAAGCATATTACGCGAAGGTTTCTCACCCGTAGTCAGTGGCGGTCCCAAGGGAGGGGCGAAGGGGACGATCGCCCCCTCCCCCCAAAGAGGTCCTCAGCTTCTTACTTTTTTGTTTTTTCTAAGCATTACACTTGCGCGAGGTTAAATCCCACTTGCGCAAGGTCACAAACGTGTTGCGACCGTCAGAAATGAGTACTCGAGCCAGCCGTTACACCGCCCAAGGGGCGCCAAACACTACTGTGTCGCTAAGTGATTTGTGCACAAGCGGGTTACACCGCATACGCGCACACTCCTGCATGGTTATCACCTCCTCCGCAGAACTGGCGCAAGGAGGGAAGCGGTTCTTTATCGTCCCCCCCCCACCTCAAAAAAAAATTCGCCCCCCCCCCCAACCAAATCTCTGGGACCGCTACTGCCCGTAGTACACGCTTTCGCTTATATAACGCTGGTGAGAATCGCGAACAAGCTCATAAGACGTGTGCTCAGTGGGCTCCCAAGGGCACACATATATTTAAGAGCCTGTACCTGCTGTTTCTTGTCGCCTTCGTCCACGTCTATAGTTTGCGTCACGTTTCCTTCTTTCTTTAAGTATGTATCAACTAGCTCAGCAACAAGCTTTGTTTGGGACGCATATGTTTGAAATCGAAAGTATTAAACGACCCATTGGGCGAAAAAGCCGTCGTCGGCGTTGGCGTCTGGACAGAAAAACGGCTCATTGAGGAACGTTCCAAAGCATGTGGCGCTCCACAGCACGAGGCGTCCCAATGCGCGATCTTCGCAATAGAATAAAAACACAAGTGAAGAACCACGCGGTTAGCTAACACCGGGTCACGTGAAAAGCGGGGGTGCAGCGTTCTGCGGCGAATCAAGCACGCGGCCCGCTGACCCAGCGCAACGCGGTGCAAGAGTCACGATTACTCACAGCTCAAAACAAGAAGGGGCACTCAGCGGCCTCCAACTGGACATTGTGAAACCTTTCAATTTCATACCTCGTAAGAAGTGTTCAGGTTTCTTCGGATTTTTTGCCCACTCCAGTGTTGAGGAGAAAATGAAAGGCAGTAGCGGCGGTGATACGAGCATGTACTACAGGTACACGGAAATGAGGGTCAGATAGGGCTCAAAGCTTTGTGCGCTCGTTAAACTGTTGTTGAATACGGCGTGCAGCGGGAACTCAATAACTAACGGCAAACGTGGCCCCCCTGACCTATATTTTTTACACTGCGGATTTTTAGCATTACAAGTTGTACATGTACCAGAAAAAAAAAAGAAAAAAAAAAAGAAACTATAATTCGAAGCGCCGATCGGCAGGGAGGAACGTTCAGGATCAGGACCCGCATTCCCGCCGACATGAAAAAGTGGGAAAAAACTGAACCCGTCCCATCGACACCATCCGACGCCTGACTGTGAAGCCACCTTTCACCCAGCCAAACGCAAAAAAAAAAAAAAAAGGAAAGAAAGGTGGAGGATACACGCATGCCTGCTTTACAAATGACAGCCAGCCGCCGGTCCGCAATCGGAAAGGGGCGCCGAATGCTGTACCGTACATGCACGCGCAACGTCGATGTTGAAGTGACTATACAGCAGCGACAGAGCGTCGCTCACAGTTCAGCCGCCGTATCTCGAGCGAGCGGCCCTGTAACACCTCAGACGACGTCTGACCCGACTCCTCCCCCTCTCTACCGTCCTCCCGCTCCTCTCGCGATTTACTTTCTCACTTTTTTGTTTCCTCTTTAAAGCACGGGGGAACTCATTAGGACGTTATAGCGTTCGGCGCGCGTTAGCACCTCCTCATTGTTGTCGGCACATCGGCGCCAGTTATCTCAGCGCGCACCACCGCTGTTTTGCGGGGCCCGAAATGTAGAAGAGATGGTGGCGGGCAAGTAAATACAATACTTACGAAGCGTGGAAGTGCAACGCTGCGCGCGACGAGGGGTAATGGTCCGCTAATAGGCCGCTGCTCTCTGATCTGCCGCCGCAATCTTGCGTCGGCGTAATGCTGCCTTCCCCCTCGCGTCCCCTCTTTCACTGCCGGCGCACGAGCTCACTTTGCCTCGACGGTGCTACGTACAACGGCCCCGCTGAAGGGGGTGTTGGGGGGGTGGGGGGGGCGATAAACGCACAGCCCTCTCTTCTCCGCTAAATTAAGGGGGCAAAGAAGGGCGGTCTGTTTTGTGTGACGTGTTTTGCCGAGAGGACATCGGCCGACCGTCGCTGCTAAGCGAGCACGAGAGAACGACCGCCGCAGCGCTCTCGTCGGCTGCAATCGCCGTCGGTACGGTGGCTCGGATCGCTCTGCCCTACACGACGCATCTCGGCCGCCGTTCTCCCTTCCCCGTCATCCGTCCTCCTCACTTTCTGCGCGCTATTTTCCCGTCTCTCGGTGCCTCGCCGCCGCCTCCGTGATGCGGTTTCCGTGTTGCGTCGGGCGAGTTCACTGCCTTCCTCGGCCCCCGCGCCTCCCGCCCCGCCGACGAGCGGTGAGATAATATTGGAAATTCATTAGAGGCGACCCGCATCGCGGAGGCCCGGGTTCCCCTTGCCACCCCCCGGCTCGGCTGGTGGTGAGGAGGACTTTGGAACGAGGAAGTGAGACAGATGGAGCTAGAGACAGAGTGGGGGGTGGAGAAAGAGAGAAAGATGAGACGAGATATCATGCCTCTTCATCACGCGTCTCTCCCTCTCAGTGATCCCTGCACGCGCAACGCTCTTCCCTCGTCCGTCCTCGTTCTCGGCCGAGCTCGCTGGCCGGTGCCCGCGTGCCGAGCGGTGCCGTGGAGACCCGATCGGCGGTGGGCGTTCCCGCTGAGCCGCGAATAGGCGTGGTCGCCAGGTGACGCCCACCCACTCGCACCGTGCGTTGTTTCGGTTTTCCGGGCTGCGCAGCCGCCGCATACTCGCGCACCCTCTGCCCGGCGTCTCGCGGCTCTTTATTCTCGGCTGCGGCGTTGTTTAGCTTTCCTTGACGCAAGCTACGCCCAGGACGTCGCGACAGAGACAGACAAACACACACGCACGCGTGTGTGTCTGTGTCATAGAATGCACGGGATCTCATGGAGGCAATAATTCAATGACATTGTTGCGCTACTGAGCACGAGGTCGCGGGTTCGATTCCCGGCCGCGGCGGCCGCTTTTCTGATGGAGGCGAAAAGCAAAAACGCCCGTGTGTACGAGATTTCGGCGCACGATAAAGATCCCCAGGTGGTCAAAATTAATCCGGAGCCCTCCACTACGGCGCGCCTCATCGCCTGCGTTGCGTCGGCGCGTTAAACCCCCACAATCAATCAATCAATTCAATGACATTGGGTGTTTTACTTTCATAATGTACTATAACGACTTAGGAAGGTCTCGCTAGGAATGGGCGTGCGGGTAGTAGTAAAGCCATGTTTAAATGGGCTCAGTGTCTAGCGGACTGGGAGAAACATTTATTCGGCAATGCCCTTTTGGGAGTTTCTGCAATTTTCGTGCCCTTTCGCCGAACGTGCCGACACGAGGACCAACGCTCGCGACGTCATGCGTGCCACGCGACGTCATACTCTTGCGCACAGCGCGCTTCAGATGCGAGGCCCGCGCGCCGGCGCTCTGCCGGGGACGTCACGCCCACCCACTACCCGGGCGCGCTGCCCCGCTCTGGGGGCTTCGCCGACCACGACAAACGAAACCGGCCGGTTTGAGCCTCCAACGCTGACGCAACGAAAAATCTTTACGGCATAACTGCAACGCGTTGCGTTAATTCAAGCACCGCTAAAGATATACTCGCGAATCGGCCACCCATTTTAACCTCACCATCCATAAAGGCAAGACTCGTTACAAGCTTATTGTAAGCGGGCACGGTGGAAGCTCCAGCTACGGCAAGCTCTTACCCTTTGCATTTCAAGTGGCCATTAAGACAAAAAACAAGTTTGCTTTATTAAAATGACTCCTTTGTGGGAAACCCAATCGCAAAGTCAAACTAATAATGGAGGTGTTAAGGGAAGCATATGAACCATTGGCGACTCCCCTGCCAATTTCGGGCGATATCTCTATGACGTCGCAGAATCTTGTTTGTGCGATAGTCGGCCGCCGACCTGTAGGCCACCCCCAAGAAAGGTGGTTGAGCGATTGTAGTTCCGTTTGATCGTATCAGTTCAATGCTGACGTGCAGTTAAAGGAGCCATGAAGACAAAATACAAGTTGGGTTTATTAGAAAGACTGTTTAGTCCCGATAACAATGACACCAATATCACCGCAATCTTCGAACAAATAACGGAGATATTAAAGAAAACGTGTGAAGCCGTGGCGACCTCCTAGCCAATTTCCTTGGCAACTTTTCTATGACGTCACGGAACCTTGTTTGTGCGATTGGCTGCCGCCTAACTGACCTGTCGCGACGACACACGACTGGACGTCTCTAATGGGGCCTCTAGTTCCATTTGACCGCATCACTTGAATGCTAACGTGCAGTTAACGCACTGAAAACAAACTATATTTTATTGTTGGCCCGTATGACGTCATTCTTGCTCATAACACCTCACTGTGGCGCGAAATTGGAAAGTTTTTAAATACCTCTTGCTTTTTTTGGTTAAAAAACATCTTTTGTGGCTCTAATGGAGCTGAGTGAGATACTGAATCCTAGTTCCTTCAAATTAAACGAAGTTGTATTTTCTCTTCATGGCTCCTTTAAAGGGGTACTGACGCCAATTTTTGGTGTTCATATTATTACACAGTTCGCTTCCTTTACTCAACAGAATCAACACCCTGGTCGAAATGTGAGTGGCCTGCGACGCGTGAAACGTACTTCAATTTGATCTGATTTATCCAAGGAGGTTGAAGTTTTATACAACCTCCTTGGATTTATCGCGGCGACGGAACAGCACGCGGAGCGGTGCGCAGCGAATGGACATCAGCGTGACATCACTCCTTGAGAGGGAAGTGACGTATGTAGCCGTCTGCGTCCACCGCTCGTCAGAAACTCCTGACGTCCCTTCACGCGCGCGGCGTTTGGGCGCTGGCGCGTTCATGAAGTGAGACACGTAGCCATAGCTACAGGCATAAGCGTTGCCCAGAAAGGCACTCTTGCCAAAAATTAAGTTCCACACGCGGGAAAGGAGCCGATAATAAAGCCCAGAACCGCAACAGAAGCCGCCAACAGGTCTTTAATTGATTCATTGAAAGCGGTCATCAAATTTCAACCGCAATGCTGGGCCTAACGCCTTCAGCTATATAGCTCATCCGCTCAGCTCCGGCGGCGGGGCTGTCGAAACAACGTCTGCTCCAGCCTTTGCAGTGTTTTGACGCCCGCACAAAACGGTTAGGGCATTCCGTGATTCTGTCACACGCGCCTTCCGGGCTGGAAGCACGGGAAACCAAAACGGATGATTTTCAGGCCGTTCAATGTAATTAATTATCGCCCGCTCAAGTATTTTAAGTGCTAATTCGGGTTCTCTAGGCCGTTAAGCATTGACGAAGTCAACAAAAAAGTAACAAAAATTTTTGCTGTCAGTACTCCTTTTGACACACTTGTAACTGTGTTTAATTCTAGCCCATATTACGTCACTCCTGCCAATATTACGTCACGGTAGCGGGTAATTTGCAAGGTTTTTAATATGTAGCCTATTTTCTCGGTAAAGAAAAAGTTTTTTGTGGCTAGGAAGAAGCTGAGTGAGTTACCAAAGCTGGTTCTTTCAAATGGAGAAAATTTGTATTTTGCCTTCATCGCCCCTTTGCCTTCATCGCACGTCACCAAAAGTTGCAGCGTAGGGGGCTAAATTGTAACAGAGCAAAATTCTAAACACTAGAATTTGAAAAGTAACTGAGGTAACCGATAAATTAACTCGCTGCTTTGAGAATACTTCTCTCTGTGTTTCTGATTTTCCGAAACAATACGTGCACATAGTAAAACAGCGAAAGTTATGTCTTCAGTAAAAATGATTCACTTGAGATTCAACACTGTTCTAAAGCGAAGTTTTCTGTGCCTCACCGATGGCGTTCAGCGCACGGCAAAATGCGCTACAGGAAAGCCCACTTTACACAAGCTCCTCAAGAAAAAAAAAAAAAAACTCGCCGCGTATCTGCTCCTTTCATTCCAAATGTCGACGAAAGACGTCGACGTCAACATTTGCAACGTAAATGCCTCCCTCCGCTTTCCCGCTCACCCCTCATGCTGTTCCTCTCCCGTCGCGCTCCTCCCAAGGCGCTGGAGGTTTGCTCAAGCCAATTTAAATTTACCGCGTTCCACTGCTCCAGGCCGGCTGCCTCGATGCCAGCGCTGCCGTATACGGCGGAGACGCGCGTGCATCGAGGCGCCCTTAACCACGTTGCCCTTCTCCACGTGCGTTCCAAGCGGAACATGGAACCTATCTAGTGGGACCTTTCGTAACTGTTTCCGTTTGATTTCGTGAAATTTCGCTAGAAGCTGTAGTGGTGCGGACGATAGCAGGCGACGGAGTGAAATTTTTGTATGCAGTGGATGCAGTATTTCACTTGCTATCACAGGAATGAAGCATCCATGATTTTTTTTATAAAGCAACACGGCAAGTATCACATGTGTACTGATTTTCTGCCTCATATTTGCGTAATGTTTTTTTGTTCCTGTTCGACAACGTTGACGACAATCGTCTTTTAAAAAACACTTCACGTGGTCAGAATCTGTAGTAACCCGAGCGCGCACGGCTTAGCACCATTCATGGACGGGGGTCGGGCGGAGAACAACACCTTTTATCGCGACAAGCGCTTATTCAACTCTTGGCATCCAGAGCAAAGTCTAGATGGATTTGTCCAAAAAGGGTTACAGATTCGGGTAGAAACGAGGCGCACAGGGCCAAAACGAAATAGGTGCGCGTGCAGCTGGTTTCGCTTGCCACCACAAAACAAAACAAACACAACAGAATAGAACCTATAGGCCTCTCGCGTTGTGAAGCCGACGTCTAAGTCAATTATTTCATTCGCATACGGTCGACACGGAGCGCAATGGTATAAAGCGAAGTACAGCGATCACAATTCCATGCTGTGCAATTGAAAAATCGTCGATGCAAGTACCAACATGTATACATGATGAAAAGTTCTCGATTCAATAGAGGCAATCTCTCTAATACGTGCCTTTATTTAAAAATGTTGAAGTTCTGCCGTCAGCGGTTACTTCAGTGCATTCCTTCTTGCTCTGACTGGCACTTCGCCATATGATTTTTGCATGCAACAAGGCTTCGTGTTTCAACGATCGTCGTCGTTAGAAGGGGGAGTATTTGTTTAAATAAATGGTTCCTTAATAAAAGGTATACACTTCTCTAAGGACATCAAATGTGCGTGTTCCTCGACTCGGATTCAGCAGTTATGACCGGGAGGGCGCATCAGACAGCTCAGCAACCCCCCGCTAAACTGGGCAAAGTAAGTTTTATTCACTTACTCCGCGCGAACACTGTCCGGGTCGGCGAAGGGCTGGTTGTCTTGTTTAGGTGATAACGTGTCGTGCTTTGTAGAGTGATTCATTTTTGTTTGGCCCAAAAGTTCAGCTGCATAATTCCGTGACTCTTGTGAGGCCTTCAAGCATTGTAGACTGTGGAATTGGCGAAGCGAAAGACGGACTACGTGGTAGCAGTAGCTTGCAGATACTCTTGTTTAAAGGGACACTGAAGTGATTTGTAAACATTGCGGGATTACTAGCGCAAATTGTAGTTCGGAGTCCGTAGGCATTGTTTCGACCACTCTGGCCGCGTTTACGCGAATTTATTTAGTAGAAAAATCAATTCGAAAATGCTGTCCTCCTCTCTTTACGCTCGCCCATTTTCTGTGGCGTTTTCGTGTGACGTCAGCAGGAGATGAGCTGGAAAATGGCTGCGCTACTGCACGGTTCGCCGACCAGCCGACCTACCGATCGAGTCAGTCGGCCCAGCGTTTCGTCCGCCGGCCGCCGACGGGTCGTCGCTATTCGCTCGCTCAATTGAAACTAAGCCACAACACCTTTGTGAATGAAAGAATGTGCCTTTCCTTACTTTGTTAGTTTGTACACTGTGTCAAACTCAGGGTCCGGGTCGCTCCACACAAGTGCACATGCGACGCTTCGCTGACTTTACGCTAGTAGGAAATTCTAAGGCCAATTGAAGGCGGGAGAAGAGTCAGCGAAGTCAATATAGGTACTAAGAAAATAAAATCACCTGAAACTTTTACCGTACAGCGCAAAACTAGGGAGCAGGAAGCACTTTTTGCGCTGGGTAAACAAGCACAGCGGTCAGCAGCACGACCGCACATCTGCGAACGCTTTTCCGTCAAAGAAATGCAATTGCTAGACGTGAGATATTGTGGAAGTTTGGGGGACACTTACTGCAGGAGTGATATACAACAAATAGTCACATAAAGTACTTAAAATGCTTGAAATAAATAAAAGTGTAAAGTGGTCATACATTATAAACCTTATATATCCAAACCGGCCACCGCCGGCTCGTGGCCTAGCGGTCTGAGGCGCTGGAATTTGTTTTGAAGTCGCAGGTTCGAATCCCCGAGGGTGTATGTAGTTTCTTTTTGTAAGTTGATTTTTTCGTGTGCGGCCGATGTTTTCTGAACTGAGTTCACCATTTTTGGGCCGTAACATTCACTGCTCCACGAGCGAGATCGCAGAACGCGCGCACACTGACAATGACGCGCCAGCGAGTTCTCGTTGGCGTGCTGTTGCCACAAGCACCGACTGCTTGCGGGCAGTGGTCCCAGGCCTGAATCAGCACACCCTTGGCCTGGTGCGAACTAGCTTTTTACGAACAGACATGAGTAAGGCAAGCCCCGAATATGCGGGAAAAGCGCATGGCATTTGAGAGTCTGCGGTGACGCGGAGGGCGTTCATCCACTGCGTAGGCCTCGTCTAGTGATTTCTACGATTCCAAGCCGCCCTGGGAGGTTTATCTTAGATATTTGACAGCCGACAACATGGCAGAAGCGCGGTACGGCGATAATTGAGAAATCGAGAATGCCCATCCAACAACGCCATCAGATGTCAAGCATGTTGTTTTTCAGAACCGAAACCGAAACCGAAACTTTTGATTGCTAACCTTGGGCATCGTCCAATCACGGTGCCCCCCCCCCCCTCCTGACGTCACAGCCTTTTGTTGGTGCGGCCGCCGCAAACCGCGCATAGTAGTTTTTCTTCTTTCGCGCTTTGTAAAATAATTACCGAATTGTCAACCGGATAAACGATGAATAGTGTGTTAATTTGAGCCAGTCTACACAGTGCAAGCAAAAACGGGAGCTTGACATATTCACTTCAGTGTCCCTTTAAGCTGGGCGGGAATAGGGGGCGGGGAGGGGTGTGGCAGAATCTAACCGGCATGAGGGGTCGCTTCACCTCTCCCCCACGCAAGCTTCGCCCTCTCGCATTGCTGCCATGACAATTATGACGAGCGGAGCGCGCGCGCGCGTCATTTACACCGCGGAGCTGCAGTGGCGCCCGCAGGGGAGTATGTAGCGGCTACCGTCGCGTCTCTAACCCTAAGCTGCTTCGCATTATCGCGCGCGGAGCCGCAGGTGTTGCCATTCGTTGCGCAATGCCAGAGAGGAGAGGAGCTTCGGAGAGGAGAGGAGGAATGCCGGAGAGGAGAGGAGCGTCGGAGAGGAGAGGAGGAATGCCTCGCATACTACCCAGGGAAGATGACGACGGTGATTGAACGCGAAGCTCTCTCGTGATGGATTCATTGGTTGGCCAGTCCCTAGGGGCATCCTGCCACAATCAACATCAGCGGTGTCTGGCCAGGCATGCGCAGTGGGGGTGTGGTACTCAGGGTTCCCCTACGGGAAGATGATGACGGTGGTTGAACGCGAAGCTATTTCGTGATGGATTCTTTGGTTGGCCGATCCCTAGGGACATCCTGCCACAATCATCATCAGCGGTGCCTGGCCAGGCATGCGCAGTGGGGGTGTGGTACTCAGGGTTCCCCTACGGGAAGATGACGACGGTGGTTGAACGCGAAGCTCTTCCGTGATGGATTCTTTGGTTGGCCAATCCCTAGGGGCATCCTGCCACAATCATCATCAGCGGTGCCTGGCGATGCGTGCGCAGTGTGGGTGTGGACGCCACACAACGGCGCCCACACAACGGCGAAGGGAACAGGCTCGACCTTAAGCTGCTTTGCATCTAAAAAAAATTGGCTCCAATCCACGCTGTGACGGTGGTTGGACTGCGAAGTTGCAAATGACATCCTCAACGATTACCCATGCGACGTTAACTGAGTTCACACACCTGGCTCTACAAAAAGTGAAACCAAAGACGACCGAACGCGAAGCAGCGACGGAAAAAAGAAAAATGGTAGCATCTCCACTCCGTAGATGATGGCGAGGGTGCGGAATACGGGGACTCGAAATGACATTCAGGTTGCGCCCCGAGTGACATCCGATTTGCGCCCCGACCGTCATTCGATTTGAGCCGTGAACGGGTGCACCCTGATTATTCCCTAAATGAAACTGCAAGTCACGGCTCAAATCGAATTTCGCTTGATTTTCGCTTGATGATGGTGTGCGCATGGATGGACGCGGACGGACATTGGGAGGCCATAAGGTACTGCGCACCGTTACAGGCGAGGGAGTAAGCCGTTTGACTCTCAGGTACTAACTCACGGTCGTAGCCCAATGGGTAAGACGACTGACGCTAACTCTGTCTGGTCGGCCAGACACAGGCTCAAATCCTGCCGGTGCCTGTACGATGCTTTGCGATTGTAAATGCTATACGCACGGATGCGGACGGACATTGTTCGGTCCTAAGGTACTCCGCACCTAAAAGGGAGAGGACCGTCTGGCAAAGGGTGAGGAGGGTGGTGGAACGCGTGGCTACGCCGTCATCTCTCTCACTGCCTCCTCTCACTTGTGTTTCATGCATCGCCGCCAAAAAGTGCCCTTCCCGCCTTTCCCCTCACCAGACGCTGTTTCGCCCGCCGCTAATCAAAACCACGTGAACGCCGTTATCATACATTATGCGGCTTGCACTTCACACGAGGGCTTTGTATGAACTCAGGTTGTAGGGCCGCCGCTGTGCTCGTTGATGCATCGTCTGTCCCCCTGTCTCCTCGTGTGGACGTAGCTTAGTCGGTAAGACGACGGGCTGTCGCTCCTTAACTATATTCGGGTCCAGGCCCGATTCCCGGCGGGGCCAGTGATTTCTTCTATTTGTTCTCGGGAGTTTTCTGTTGACGCCGACGGTCGCGACAGAACCCTTGGCTGGTAGAGGTATCTGCTTCTCAGTAAAAACGGCTGTAAGTGACGGCCTCAAGTTAGGGGATGTATACCATCTACGCTTTCACTGGCCCTGTTCAATGCAAGCAACACGACGTGGTGCCAAGCCAACGTCAATCTAAATACGCGTCGGCGTAATGCAGAAGACCGCGACCATCAGTATGCGCCATCCATTGATGCGGCCAAGGCCCTACACCGACTCACCCAAATTAATATCGAGAACACCACAGCCGCTGTCCTGATATAGCGCCTCACAACTCGGTCAAGGGAGTGATCCGAGGGGTACGAAAGTAGTTCACCTAAGCGGATATATTATCGAACATCGATCAAACATATTCGAGGACTACGTCTGCCGACGCGTGGGCCAGCAATCCGCGGCTGTTCTCCTCACGTTTGCGGGAACCCAGGTCCAGTGTTTCGTCATGCTGTTCGGGGCAGAACACCCCTGTTCCCAGTACAACAAAAAGAAAAAAAGCGTATACGGACGTAAACAGACAGACCCAGGTTCGTCTGCTCGGATAAAATTCGAGCCCTTCAAAGTTCCATTGGAAATAGGAAAGCCTCACTGCCATTACTAAATATGATCAGAAAGAATAAATACGTGCACATTCTGTATGTGTATGTTTCACAGCTCCCGTCTTTGTCTATTCTTGAGTATGTTTTGCCTAAAAAAGCCCATGCATCCAACGATGCGTAAAAGCCGTGCCAGCAGTTTTAGCAGCTTGTTGCCGTCTTGATATACTTCGTGTTCAAGCATTCCTTCACCTGTCTCTATTGTTCGAGCCTTCGGTCATTTGGGTCCATTTGTCAGCCATTTGGTGGGCCATTTTGTCCACGACACCACATTTTTGGTCTATCAGAGTTAATGGGCCCTAAACAGGTTTCCGAGTTCTAAAGGTTGTATGCGCGCAACCATGTGTGGGCGCCGCTTGCCGATAGATGTTGATTGATTATTAGATGCCACGCATCTCTTGCTCTGAGGCATGTCCCTCCTGCGTCGGCGTCGGCGGCGTCCGCACGCCACCTGCGCATGCGCGGCTCTCCTCCGCTGTTCTCTCCGACAGCTGTGCGCAACGCTCTAACTCCGTCTCATTATCATAAACAGCAGCTGCGTGCGCGCGCTTCACTCGCTTCGCTCCGCTCCCGTCGCGCAAGTGCGCGCATGCGCGACTCTCCTCCGCCGTCTCCTCTCCTTCAGGCGCTGTGAATATAAGGCGGGTAGCGCGCTGCTGCGGTTCAGTCAGCGCTCGCTCTCGTTCGACTCCGCGTGACTTGCTTGAGGACTTCCTGCTTGGCTTGATTCTTCCGATGAAGACGTGATGGAAGCGACAGTCCCTTCAGCGAGTGGACTGACGCAATCCAATACCAGTGTCAGTCCAACCGCTCCCCCCTGATGCGTCGCATCACATCAGGGTTCCCTCGCGGGAAGATGGGCGTAATTTTGATTCTTGGGTTTAACGCGCCAACGCAACGCAGACGATGAGGCGAGCCGTAGTGGAGGGCTCCGGATTAATTATGACCACCTGGGGACCTTTAACGTGCCCCAAAATCTCGAACACACGCGCGTTTTCGCTTTTCACCTCCATCAGAAAAGCAGCCGCCGCGGCCAGGAATCGAACCCGCGACGTCGTGCTCAGCAATGCGACGCCTTAGCCACTGAGCCACCGCGGCGGGTCGGATAAATGTCGGTAGTCTCAAACTAACAATTTACTTATTGCTACGCTACCGTTGTGTCTCAATCAGCGTATGCGTGTGCGTTTACCATTTTTTCAGAAGGGATATTTGGCTTTTGTACTGAACCCAACGTGCGGGCGCACCTGTGTCGATATCCGTGTTCGCAGGGAACTGCGCTCCAGCGTAGGCATTTCGCCAAGGGATAGCGTCACGCGGCCCCTTGCGCCGCTTTGCGCTCCGGCCACGGCACGTTTAGCGGCCGTGATCGCTCCTTGCGCATGTACTAGGAGTTGCAAAAATTAAAGGAAGCTCACACCAACCCGCAACATCTCCCTTTTCCTCCGTCTCTGCCGCCGATCTCGTCGCCTCCGCCGGCGGCGGCAGCGACGGAGAAGTGAAATTGTCTTACACCGGGTTCGAGCTTCCTTTAATTTGATAAAAACAGAATTTCAACTCATATGCTTCACCAATACAACTCAACCAACCACTGTTCATGAATCATGCATTGATTTAACCGTAGGAAACATTATCTCTTTGAAGTAATAAATGGTGTGGTTAAGTGCATTTCACTTCTCTCTAGTTTTACTAGGTATATGTAGACCCAAGAGAGAGAAAACTTTAATGAACACTGAAGAGGCTAGCCCCACAAATGGCGGGGCTTGCTACTTCAGATGGGGGTGAACATAGTGAGGTGAAAAAAAAGAGGGGAAGAAGTGCGCACCAACAATGAATAAGAGGGAGAAGAAAATAAAATCAGTTCAGAACGTAGAAAAAATTTACAGCACTAGGAGAAAAAAATCTGAGGATCCCAAGTTTAAAGAACATCGGTTAGTCCCGTGTCAGACAGAAAAGTTAAGAGAGCCTTTGTCCCTCGCGCCGCGTCAGCGTGATTTTGCCACGGACCAAGAAAGTGACGCAGCTCTAAAGAGTGTCCTCGTAGCAGTCGCACCAGAGTTCTTTTAGCTGTTTCGCGTTGAGTTGTATGCTTTGGGCAGTAACACAAGACATGCTGTATGTCGTCTCTCACAGAGCACACAGAGCACAATGGCGAGTCCGCCCAGCCTATCTTAAAAAGAAAACTACCAGTGAAGGCAACGTTCAGGCGTAGTCGGTGAAGGACACCCTCAGTTTTCTTTTGCAGACCTCGCGGAAACTGGAAATTGCACTGAGGGTCAATGGCGTGCACAGGCAAGGGTATCTTAAGAGGGTCCTGCCAAGCTGATAACTGAAGTTTCCATCCAAGCGCATTCACGGCCGCACTTCCGTCTTGTCTGGAATAAGGGATTCCAATAGACACAAGCAGATTGTGCGCCTCTTTCGCTGCTGCGTCAGAGATGACGTTCCCCTGGATGCCGGAATGACCTGGTAGCCATTGAAGCGAGATGTGGTGCCCAAGTGAGTGAATTTAAGTGACGCCGCACGGGAAATCGTTGCGGGTGTCGTTTAAAGCTTTGCTTTCGAACTACATTCACAGGCTGGATTGGCACGCATTTTTCAAACTCTATTTCTAAGCCGCCCGACAAGACGTCGGTGCAGCTTGTCAAAACACGCATGCACCCTGTTGGAGAGTACCGCTGGTTTGCTCTGTGCCTTGAAGACTGTTCATCGGACTGATAAAACGGCCCGAACCAGCGGATTTTCGTGCACGGGTCCTCTGCCGCTTTAAAATGTCATTTTGGCATGCCTCCGGCAGGCATAACCGCAACAGGTATCAATTGCCGGGCTTAAGGTGTCGATTGCCGAGAGCCGTCAGAATAGTGCCCCGGGTCCAGATACCATCACGTATAGGCTGCTTAAAAACTTGAGCGACAGAGCCAGGAAGGATCTCTTGCGGCACAATAACGAGGCCTGTGAGCGGCAACCTACCGAGGCGATGGAAGGAGGCGGAGATCAGGTTCATACCGAAGCCGGGAAAGTCCCCGCACATTGAAAATCTAAGGCACATTTCCCTCACGTCTTGTGTGGGTAAAGTGATGGAGCGGATGATGCTAAATAGGCTGGAAAAGCATCTAGAAAACACCAATCAGATGCCGGATACCATGTTTGGATTCCGAAAGCACCTCGGAACGCAGGACGTGTTGCTACAAGTAAAAGAGGAGGTCATGAAGCAGGCCACGAGACATTCGCCCACAGCCATTTTGGCGCTTGACCTCAAGGGCGCATTTGATAACGTCTCTCACGCCAGCGTCCTATCGAACCTCCAGGGCCCCCGGATGCGGAGAACGGGTATACAATTATGTACGGGACTTCTTGACTGACCGCCAGGCGAGAATCAAAGAGTGGGGAAGAGGTATCCCCTCCTGTGAAACTCGGTAGCCAGGGGACCCCCCAGGGATCCATCTTGTCACCCCTTTTGTTCAACATGGCGCTCCTGGGCCTGCCAAAGGCGCTCGGAGTGATCGAAGGATTGGGGCATGCGCTATATGCCGACGATATCTCGCTCTGGACGACGAAAGCAGGCTCTTAGGATGGATTCAAGACACGCTGCAGGCAGCCGCAGATGTTGTGGACAAATTCGCCAAAGGGTGTGGCCTTAGATGCTTCCCAGCTAAATCAGCACTGGTGATCATCCGGCCAAGGGCGCCTAAGAAACAAAAAGAGGACATAAAAGTCAGCGACGAATACATCCTCCCACGCCCCAGCACAAAAATTCTCGGATTAGTCATCCAGGCCGACAACAGGGCATCTATACCCGTTGCAAAACTAAAGCGCACGTCGGAACAAATCCTTCATATGCTCCGACGGGTGGCGTCAAGAACCCGAGGCCTCAAGGAGAGGGACACACTTAGGCTCGTCCAAGCGTTTGTGGTAACCAGAATAACTTATGTAGCACCTTACCTCCTCTTGAACAAAGCGGACACACAGGTGCTGGACGTCATCATCGGCAAAGCCGTCAACCAAGCTATTGGAGTTCCTATGAGCGCGTCTACATGCAAACTCTTGGAAATGGGCTTGCATAACTAGGTCGACGAGCTCATTGAGGCCCATCTCGCCAATCAGAAACAAAGGCTGAGCCAAACAAAAGCGGGCAGACGCATCTTGCAGAAAATCGGCTGGAAGGCGACGCTATCTGAGGACAGAGACCAGCTGCCAGATGAATGGCTGGAAGCCATCAAAGCCAAGCCCATCTCCAAGAACATGAACCCAGCGTACCATGGCGGCAGGCGGGAGGCAAGAGCTCGTGCTCTCAACAGGCTTCTGGCAAAAGAAGAAGGGGCTATCTTCACGGACGTCTCCATGAATGACGGTACGAACCGGTCAACAGCAACGGTGACAACCACGAAAGAGATGCTGACGTGTGCATCCGCTGTAGTTCAGAGCATTGAAGAGGCAGAGGAGCTGGCGATTGCTCTGGCCCTTACTCTACCGGACAAGACCAAGGTGGTCACGGATTCCCAGCAAGCCTACAGGAGCTTCTAGTGCGGCTGGGTGCCCCGGTTGGCCCTCCGAGTGCTCAAGGAGAAAAAACCTCCGAAGGAAACAATATAATTAGTTTGGGTACCGGCCCATTCTGCGGTGGAGGGTAACGAGTTTGCCCACCAGCAGGCCCGAGCACTGACTTACCGGGCCACGTCCGCAGTAGAGGCAAAAAACCAACAATTGCTTACCTACAGGGAAATAACCACTTATTACAGGCACGAAAGGAGGACGCTACCAGCACCACACACACCACTCACGAAGGAACAGCAAACGATATACCGTCAAATCCAGATAGAGTCCTTTCCACACCCCCGTCTACTCAGTCTACTCAACCGCATGTTCCCAAACCAATTCGAAGAAGCTTGCCCAATCTGTAAAAAACTAGGCACTCTCCAGCACATGATAGGAGAGTGGAGGTTTAGCCCGAAGCACCCGCCCCCCTTACCCGAGTCTCTACCCACCAACCCAACTGAACCCTTTAACGAGAGATGGAGGATCTTGCTGACCAGCCACGCCCTGGAGGATCAGCTACTGCTGGTCACCAGGGGCCAGGCGGCGAGGGCAGCATATGAATTCCCGTGAACAGGGAACCACCTCCGTCCAGTGTGGAGTTCGCAACTAACGACTCTTAAATAAAGTTTCTTCTCTTTCTATAATACTGCATATTTCGCGAAAGTTCCGCTCTAATCTTTATAATAACGTAAATGGAGATAATTGGTCGGAAATTTTTTTTGAAAACTAACAAATAAGAAAAACATAAAAATTAGGAAAAATGGCAAAACGTATAACGCATGGCATTTCCACAATAATGCAGATTTCGCGACATTTCCACTTGTAATCGTTATAATAGCGTAAATGGAGGTAGCTGGTCGAACGTAATTTTGAAAAAAAAACTAAAAAAAAATAAAAAATATCAAATAAATGCGAAAACTGGCGAACAGTAACGCCATGCATTTCCACAATAATGCAGATTTCGAAAAAGTTCCAACTGTGCACGTGTAAATGGAGATTTACGCTAATGGTCGGACAGGATTTAGAAACAAAAAAAATTGGGCTGGAAAAAACTCCCCTGCAAGATAAGCGGCATAAGAATGTTTCCACAAAAAAAAAAAAAAAAGATGTAGAGCTACGAATACGGGTGTTGATATTGAAGAAAAAGAGTGTAATAAACTCCCAACACGCTTTTTCCACTTATGCTACATCCTTTATGGCCACAAAGGGTGTGAGAAAGTTTATTGCGTTGGCTTGCTTGCTTACTGTATCAGCGGTATGTTATGTAAAATGGTCTCCCTCAATTCTGCACCCTTCCTACGGTCGTGCGTTTATTTTTTTCTTAAATTTTTTCTAACTGACGGCGACAAACGCAACAGAAGGCTGCACAGCCAAATATGTTTAAACGGTGTTTCACCTCTGCTCCGTACGACTGAAGTAGAATGCACTGAGAGATGGGCTTGTTGGCGTTAAAGCATCTTCAAAACTTCAGGGTGCTCCAAACAGACACAGACATGAAAAAGCTGGTTCTGCTCCCTTTCAGGTCCGGGTCTCAAGTTTGCGCCCAAGATTTGATGATACCTCAATGACTGTCTCTGCCATGATGCGCACGGTTGGGTTTCATTCACGCGTTTCTCCATCACGCTTCACTTCTTCGATGCCCGTAACTGCAGAGAGAGAGAGAGAGAGAGAGAGAGAGAGAGAGAGAGAGAGAGAGAGAGAGAGAGAGTAATAGTTCCTCTATCTCTCACCATTCATGCAGACCCCGTTGGGTCCCGTGGACTCAGTTGCGTGCACTTACGTATACAGAAGGGCAGGGACACGCAAATTAGTCACTTTCTTTCAACTAAGGGCGGCTTTGAGGATGCACCAATGGTCCGCCAATTGAAAAGCCGTCCCGGGGGGAGGGGAGGGGGAGAAGAAAGGAAACGGAAAACTTGACTCGCACCGGCGCCATGTTGTGCCGTGAATTGGCACTTTCGCTTGGCGGACGCCGCCGAAAATGGAGGCAGTCAAAGGAAGGCGGAGGGCTCTTATATAATAATACCGGGGGTATACACAGAAACGTGACGGCGCCGCCGCGCGTTGTGCCGCCGTCGCCGTGAATAGTTTTGATTCAAAAGAAATGGCGTTTTGTGCCGTCAGCGCTCCGCGTTTTCGCGTGCGCATGTGTATGGGTATGGTATTGAAGGAGGAGAATAATAGAGCCTCATGGAACGGGGGTCTGGGCTAAGGAAAAAGAAGTGAGGGGGGCGGGGGGGAGAGTACGTGTGTTCGAAGCTGGATGGGGAGGATGTACCTTGGATTCCCCCGTGCACACACAAGGCATACAAGGGGCCCGAGTGTCGGTGACTGCAGTGGCCGCATCATGGAGGCAATGCGGCCATGTATGGAAGGTCTTCTTTCCTTTTTTTTTTTCTCGGCGGGGGAAGGTGGAAGGCGGCTTTTTTTTTCCGCCACTGGTTCTGAGAGCGGGCGGCGGCGTGCCTTTTGTGGTGGCCGAGTGAATGTCGCCATGCAGCGGCAAGCGAGAACCCCTAGAGAGCAGCGGCCTTTGTGTACCTGGTTGAATGGCCAGGACTCCACAAAGGAGAGCCACAATCCTCCGCCATCGCTGCGACGGCCGCACTCTGCAGAAATGCTCCCGAGACAGCGGCTCTCGGTCGCCGAGAGCGCAGACTTTGAGAAGCCTCGCTTTAGGCACGACCGCCTGCTGCAGTCGCGGGACATGGTACGATGGTGCGGGTGACAGTGTCCCGGACAGGTGACTCTCCAGAGCCCTGTCGTGTGTCTTGGAGTCTTTGCGGGCGTGCCGCTCCAGAAGGTCGTTTGAGAACAGGCAACGAGTTGGATACTCCGCAAACGAAGACAGAAGGTGCGATCCAGTGCACGGTCTCGGAATAGCCGGGTTGTGCACCAGGCATGATGTGGTCCAGAGGAATACGGTTGAGGATGGTGAAATGGTCTGAGGCATCAAACGCTCGTCGTAGTTACTTGCATCGACGACTCGCTCCCTGGTGACAGCATTCCTTGGTGGATTTGTTCATCTCGTGCCGCGTGAGTTGGTATTCAGCGAAAAAAAAGTGTTCCAGTGAAGGTGATTGATTACTCTGTGATGAACTGTATTGGAGCGATGGTTACGTGGAATGAAGAGACGAGACTACCCGCGTTTTCACTCAGAAAAGCGGTGGGCGGCTTATGATGCGATGAAGTGAACTCTTGGGATTTATCTACGAGCAGCAGCTCACCGGCTGTCAGTTGTGGCCGTTAATGTGAATTTCAAACGTCACTGGTTTAGTTATTTCTGTGGATTGTGTTCGTCGTGAGTATAAAATTATGCAAAATACTTTTTCGCGTTTCTCGTAATGTTCGTTCGTGTGCTCATTCTTAGGAAAATAGCCTCTGTGAAAAGTTAAGGCTGAAAGTTGGGCTAGTTGGTGTTGACTTACAACCATTTTACTAGCGAAAAACAGACAGGGACCTAAAAGTAGACGACAAAATCGCTAGTGATTGTCCCATCTACTTCCTTCTAGGTCCCTGTCCGTTTTTCGCTGGTGAAATGGTTCTCTGTGAAAAGATATAGGCGACTAACGTCAGCACGCTTAAAAATCTTTAATAAGACGACCGGCTTTCGGGTGGTTGTTATTTCGCATTAGGGCCAAAGCAACGTGGATTTCGCATGGATGAAGTATTAACAACTTTTTAATTGTTCATCGAATTTTACCATTGGATAAACGGTGATCTTCACTACAGGTTCAGTTGAATAACACAACCTTACAGTGCTTATTTCTCGTAGCACGCGGTCGGCCGCAGGCACGGCCTGGTGTCTGAACATGTGGATATTAGCCCGAAGGAGAAATGGAGGGCGCAGATTATGCACGGCACCCTGCAGGGCGAGGAGATTAAGATAGCACTAGTGAAATCCCAATTTCTGGTGTACAATATTGCTTCGACCAAACAGTAAAAAATAACACTACGTTGTAAAATAAGCTCACTTTCTTCATTTTGTCCTCATGAGTGCGACAAAGCAATGGTGCAATGGGTTGGGATGTACAGAAACCTACATTGTACAGGGAAAGAATATCGAATCAATGCAAGGAGCGAAGCGTTGAAAAATTGCCGCGATGCGGAATGTGCGCGAAGTTTCGCTCTTTCTGTCGTGGCATCCCTGTTATATTACTTGTTACTCGCGCACACGCAAGGAACACTACTCTCGACTGGTACCAGTTCAGGCTAAACTATCCTGCGATGTGCACGAACCTACGAAAAGAGGTATTAGGCAGGGTACTTAACGAAACTGCAGCTTAATAAGTTGAAGAAGTCACAAAATACGGACACCGGCCGAAAGTTCGAATAAAGCCTTTCGTGGTTGCTGTTACCATGGGTCATATTTATATTAACCACGCCTTTGGCCCCACTGCCACCATGCCCTGTATTTATACACACAGGGAACTGAATATACACACAGGGAACTGAATGAAAGAGCGTTTAAGAAGCTCTTGCGTGAACCACAAAATGCTGCCGGCTGCCGGAGCTTCTACAATAAAGCCAAATAAACCTACTAAAGTTGTTAATCGCTTTGTTTGTGGTAGGGTAAACGATGCATTCGCCATGTGATGTTTTAGTAAAACGAGGCTGTTTCACATGAAAATATATGTAACAATGCAGTTACCTTCATGTCCACAACGCCTTCCGCTAAACTGCCGAGTTTGAGCAATAGACAATTCGTAAAAGGGCGGTAGTTACACTCACTTTTTTTTCGTGTTCTAGCATCAAATGTCAGGGCGGCGTCCACCGAGAATCAGCCATCCCCCAATGCTTGCAAGAAATTACCACCATTAGATTGCGCCTATTCTTACCAGAAATTATTGATTGCATAATTAAATTAGAAGTTACATTCCATAGTAGTAGCTCGACTTCACGTGGGCTTTGAGACAGTATGAACAGCACCCCAGCATCAGGAATGGATTACATGAGACGTGCCCCCGCAAAGCAGTATTCAAAAAGCTGGCAATGTTTCACTTATATCAAAGATTAGTGTGACCGACCAGGGAATTGGCCAAGGAACAACTTTCAATCAGCATTAGCTATGCGGCTTTTGTCGTCCTACGCTTCTTGTCTTGTTTGGAATGCTTTTGAAACGTGTTCTCGTGTCGATGCGGAACTGGGTTCGCGGTTTAATTTTATCCGCGACAATGTCCGTGAGTGAAAACCTTTCCGTGAAGTTAAAAGTCAGAACTATACACTTAAACTTACCCAGTTGCTTCACTTTTGCTCCACCCCCTTTAAAAACCCTCATGAGCGATTTTGAAACGCACACATGTGGGTAACCGAGCCATACATAGCGATAATTTAAGCCGCAAAATCCCCCATGTTTTGGCAGTACCTGTCGAAGGACATAGCTTACAGCAACAGGCGCTGGTCGCTTTCTGCATCATGAGCATACGTTTTAAGAAATTTTATCAAGCTTACTAAGCTGCAAACGCTTTCATCACTGGTCACATCAGGAGGATAATGTTGCGGACATTGTTAGGCTCAATAGGCTGGTAAATGGTTACATCACTGGGCACATCGTGAGCATAATATCTCGGAAATTGGTGGGCTCAATTACCCGATAAACGCTTGCATCACTGGGAACATCGTCAGCGTAATGGTTAAGAAATTCGGCCAGCTCAGTAAGCTGATAAACGCTTACATCACTGCGCACATCGTGAGCATGATATTCCGGAAATTGGCAGGATCAATAAGCTGATAAACACCTGCTTCACTGAGAACATCGTGAGCATAATGGTACAGAAATTCTGCCAGCTCAATAAGCTGATAAACGCTCACATCACTGAGCACATCGTAAGCATAATATTCCGGAAATTGGCAGGTGGCAGGTTCAGTTAGCTGATACACGCTTGCTGCACTGGAACACCGTGAGCATAATGGTACATAAATTATGCCAGCTCAGCATGCCGATACAGGCTTACATTACTGGGTCCATCGTGGGTATAATATCCCGCAAATTGGCAGGTTCAATTAACCGATATACGCTTGCGTCGCTGGAAACATCGTGCACATAATGGCACAAAAATGTTGCCAGCTCAAAAGCTGATAAACGTTTACATCACTGCGCACATCGTGAGCGTGATATTCCGGAAATTCGCAGGTTCAATTAGCTGATAAACCCTTACATCACTGGGAACATCGTGAGCATAACGGTACATAAATTCTGCCAGCTCAATAAGCTGATAAACGCTTATATCAATTGGCACATCGTGAGCACAATATTACGGAAATTGGCAGGTTCAATTAACTGATAAACGCTTCCACCACTGAGAACATCGTGAGCATAATGGTACAGAAATTTTGCCAGCTTAATAAGCTGATCAACGCTTATATCACTGGGCACATTGTGAGCATAATATTCCGGAAATTGGCTGGTTCAATTAGCTGATAAACGCTTGCACCACCGGGAACATCGCCAGCGTATGGTACAGACATTCTGCCAGCTCAGTAAGCTGATAAACGCTTACATCACTGGGCACATCGTGAGCATGATATTCCGGAATTTGGCAGGTTCGATAAGCCGATAAACGCCTGCTTCACTGAGAACATCGTGAGCACAATGGTACAGAAATTCTGCCAGCTTAATAAGCTGATAAACGCTCATATCACTGGGCACATCGTGAGCATAATATTCCGGAAATTGGCAGGTGGCAGGTTCCGTTAGCTGATACACGCTTGCTTCAACGGAACACCGTGAGCATAATGGTACATAAATTCTGCCAGCTCAGTGAGCTGCTCCAGGCTTACATTACTGGGCCCATTGTGAGCATAATATCCCGCAAATTGGCAGGTTCAATAAGCTGATAAACGCCTGCTTCACTGAGAACAGCGTCAGCGTAATGGTACAGCAATTCTGCCAGGTCAGTAAGCTGATAAACGCTTACATCACTAGGCACATCGTGAGCATGATATTCCGGAAATTGGCAGGTTCAATTAGCTGATAAACGCTTCCACCACTGAGAACATCGTGAGCATAATGGTACAGAAATTCTGCCAGCTTAATAAGCTGATAAACGCTTACATCACTGGAAACATCGTGAGCATGATATTCCGGAAATTGGCGTGTTCAATAAGCTGATAAACGCCTGCTTCACTGAGAACAGCGTCAGCGTAATGGTACAGCAATTCTGCCAGGTCAGTAAGCTGATAAACGCTTACATCACTGGGCACATCGTGAGCATGATATTCTCGACATTAGCAGGTTCAATAAGCTGATGAACGCCTGCTTCACTGAGAACATCGTGAGCATCAGGTACAAAAATTCTGCCAGCTAAATAAGCTGATAAACGCTTACATCACTGGGCACATCGTGAGCATAATATTCCGGAAATTGGCAGGTGGCAGGTTCAGTTAGCTGGTACACGCTTGCATCACTGGAACACCGTGAGCATAATGGTACAGCAATTCTGCCAGCTCGGTAAGCTAATACAGGCTTATATTACTGGGCCTATCATGAGCATAATATCCCGCCAATTGGCAGGTTCAATTAGCCACCGGATCTTTTATATTTCACTGGTTATAAGACACAGCACGCAACCATATAAGCTCGCGCTGCTGACCAGTTCACTATAGCAAAGGACTGCTGGTACATGTCGAAGGCCCCAGACCCTGGAGACCAGGGCCGGATTTACAGTGCTGAGGGCCCGTTTCAAGAAAACAAGGGGGACCCCCCTCCCCCCGCCTTACCCTCTGGTCATTCTTGAGAATTGAGGCTTTTTAGAATTTGCTACGCACAACACATGCCGTATTCACTCGCATAATCTCCAGAGTGTTTATGAACATCGCCTGGGCGTCTACTTTCTTCCACAGCACGTAGAGGGAATTTCCGTCGGAGTCGAATTATACAAGGGTACGAAGAGACGCACATTAAGATTTCTTAGGCTAGTTGGTTCATACTTAAAGAAAGGTAAACTGTGCGATAACTTTAGACAAAAGGAAGAAATAGATTCGACCGTTAATTAGACGGGCACTTTAAGTGTCCTATCGGTTTCTTCCACTCGTATTAACCATTAGCGCAGTTTACCCTTGTTTCAGAAGGAATCATCTTTGCTCAAAAATCAGGAAGCGAATTCGCGAAAAATGGCTTCCTCTATCTGCTTCCCTAATTCGGCAGCGCACGCCTTGGTTGCCTACGTGTGAGCACTGCCGGAGTAAACGGGTGGGCCTTTTTCAGAAACTGTTCGCGCAACCCTGCAGTAAATATGCTACCAATCGTCGAGATATTTCGTGATTTCATACAGCAACACAAATTAAAGCTCTCCTATGGCATCCTTTACATACAAACAGTGAAATTATGTATATTGTATATGCTGACTGAGCAAGCAAATGGGTAAATGGTTTATTATTCAAACGTTTTCATCATGCGCAGAGCGAAATCTTTTAGTAAAGGTGGCGCCTATAGAAAACGAGATCGATACCGAACTTTCACAAATGTTTTAATAACACTCTCTAATAAACAATCATACATATTTTCATTTATACACAGAAACAATCATACATATTATCATTTATGCACAGATTGTTCACTTTATACAGGTAATATATTTGCATTTTTGCAAGAAATATCAAGTTTTATAAGAGCAAGAAACTTATTTTATTGCACACGCCTTTTCTGTTATTAAACTACGAAATAAATTTACTTTTAAGAAATGTTGTCTACCTCAAAAAAGTGTGAAAAAATAGGTTATGCCTGTCGTAGAAATTCAACTTTGAAACGGTATATGCATTACCATGTTTTCTCTTTTTACCCATCTTGTAAGAAAAGAAAAAAAAATGTGCGTTTCAAGACACGTTTCCCTCCCTTTTGCTGTGAAAGTTTATTGATGAGATCTTAAAAATTGACCCTTCAAGAAATCCAAGTCCGGCTGCTCTCCGTGTCCATTAGCTAGGCCAGCTCCGTCACTCACACGATACATGGTTTGGGGTCCGTGCAACGTACAACTTTTTTAAGTTTTTTACCGTGAGCTGATTTCAGGATTTGCACATTATGCAACGAGGAGCCTTTTCGAAGCATTCATCACTGAAATCTCTGTTCCAATCAAAGGAAAAATCTGGAGACAAGCTATTTCGCACCAAACCATGAAGTCAACCATATTTTTCTAGCTCTCAAAGTGTGGGGAGGGGGGGGGGGGGGAGACTAAGTTCGGGGTTCCCGGTTCATTTGAATGTTCTGAACCATGGATAATCCGCCCTGATCGAAACATCTAATCATGGGCTGTTTAAGAGCCTTTTCTTTGCAACAACCGAAGACGAAATAAATCAAGGGGTAAATAGTCTCTGCGTTCCAGTCGTCCGGGTACCCTTCCTTCCCGAGGAGAGAACACGCTCACACCTTAATCAACTGGCCGACTGGAGCAGTGTCATGAAAACTCTTCACCGAACTGCGGCGCCATCGGTGAACTGGCGGCTGTTACGCAGCTTTCGCAAGCTCTGTCGCGGAGGGGCGGACAAGGCTTGTCCTTTGATTTCCGAGGAATGCTCTGACACCCTGTTAGCGCCCGACAGCGGCAGCCCGAGTCAAGATGGGGGGAGTCAAACGAGAAGCTGTTTAGCTCTGGCAGCCAGGGTGGCAGGAAGCATTGCACCCTCATTAGGAAAAGAATCGTGGTCACAGTACAAAACCGGAAGACGAACGAGTTGAGCGGCTGCGCGTCGTCCTCCAAGCATAGCCCGTTCACTCTTTCCTCCTACCGCGCATGCTGGCGTCGGTGTCCCTATACGGTGGCATGCGTGCTGGGCTTGCACCTGGGCCGACCGCTGCATACCGCCTTATCATGCCTATGCCTGCAGGAGAGACTGCTCGTGCCTTGTATTGACAGGTACCGTGCACGCTGCGCTTATCAAAGGAGAGGGATTATTGTAAAGCTGCTCTGTGCGCAGCCATCCATAGAATTTCACGTAAAAATAGCAACATTTGCTATATATAGTGCTAAGGGGGGGGGGGTGAAAATTTCCGTCTACAAACAAGAGGTGTGCCGCAAGAGGCAGTTGTGTCACCCACTCTTTCTAACGTCTTGTCTAGTGTGCATGGTTCCTGAGGTTTGTATTCTCTATACTCGTGTCTGTGCCGATGCTAGTGGCTTAATCGTATCAGCGTCTGACATTCGAGCTGATTAAATAATGCAGTCATATCTGAATATTCTTGACTATTGGGTGCACCGTATTCGCTTTTCCATTAATGATAGTAAAAGCTCTCCTACCCTTTCCGGCCCCTACCACACTTTACATAACTTTCTGTTACCGCCAGTGCGTCATTTCTCAGGATGATTCTTTAAAATATGTTGGGGTTCTATACACATCATTGGCCCTAATTGAACCAGTGATGTTCCGTCCTCGGCAGAAAATGTCCGATTTCTAGGTTCAAAAATCCCAAATTTTTAGGACTTTTTCCCGAAGGTTTTTCAAGAATTCCCCGAAAAATACCACGCATTTTCTTTTTGAAGCTGATAGATCTTTACGTGGATTCTTGTTCGGTTCTGGGGGTAGGCCAGCATCACCTATGTCTACTTTCCGTAGCCTTCTGGACGCAGACGCCGTTCATGGAATCAGAGTTTCAGCGTGAACTAAATTCCTCTACATCTGCCACTCAGTAGCATTAACAATACATTTCACGTTTTGTATCAAACAGCATGCTTACTTTGCTAGCTAAAGCGTTAGTTTAAAATGGCCCGCATGAAAAAGAACCGGACATTTTTCTGGAAATAAGGCTTTTTATTGACTTAGATTCAGTATTATGCTGACGTAGTACCGAATTAAATGAACTGTGCATTTAGCCCACTCGGGTTTTCTCTTGTGTGTGAAGAACGATGTGCTTTAACGTAACTCTGAAGCTCTTGCAGCAAATTTTATTGGAGTAGAATCTGGAGCGCACTACCATGATGGAATTCAGAGTCTCGCTCGCCAGCCTTATATTGTGCTTACGCGTCTTCACTAGCACAGCCCACGAGAAAATACGCTCTGCGTCTGCGTTTACCTGTGGGATCGAGAGACAAAGTTGTGCACCCTTCGCAATATTTTGGAACTGCAGTTACAAAATCCGTTGAAGTCATATATGTCTCCAATTTCCCTCCAGATAACCACTGTGTCCAGAGCACAGAGAGTAGTTTTCGCGCTTCTGATGAAACTCTTGGCAGCTGCCTCCTTTCAAGCTGCCCATTATGCTTGTTTATGTTTTCTGCGAAAGCTTTAGTCAGCTCTGTGTTAGCTTTAGTCACTTGCCCCCCGCCTTGGAAAGACAAGGCAACGTCGGCCTGAAGGAGTGACATTTCCTTCATCAGCCGGTTTTCAAAAGGAAGTCGTGACTTCAGTTGCTTCAGCAGTTGCTTCACAACTTCACGCTTTACTAACTCTTTCTCACGGAGCATTCTTTATTTTATGCTCTCTCCTGTTTTATGAACAGCATTGGAAGTGGTCTTGCATGCTTATGGCTTGCGGGAACTTGACTGCGGATATCTGAACACAAATCGAACGAAGTGTTCATAAAACATTTTAAAGGAAAACAAGATGACGCGGTCCGGTGTGCTGACATTATTTTCCGTTTTACTCCATGACTCCTAAAATTCCCTGCATCAATTAAGGGTACCCTTTTTCCCTTTTGGCCAAACTTGCAGCCCAAAATTCCCCGCACGGAACATTTGAACTCACATGTAGCACCCATTGGTGGTAAAGGTGCACGCATTCTTGAAATGGTGCGGCGGATGAGACACAGAAAGGAAGGTATTCGCAGATACTCTCCTATTTTTTGACAGAAAATACGGATACGTTCCCCTTGTTTTAGAGTTTGCAAGTGCATCATTCTCTGGGGCTGCTGCATATAAACTTCGCCCGCGGTTCGTTCTTCCAGAGCGCCGAGCTCTTCAGCACTGCTTGGAGCTACCTAAGAGTGCGGCCATGCTGAATGCATATTTGCAAGCGCGTGTTCCGCCCCTGCTAACTATACCTATCGCATACATACTGCACTTGGACATCTTCCCGACAGCCTATGACCCTGTGCTTAACAGGACGCAGTTTATCTTTATTGCTAAATTAGCTGCCCATTTTGTGCATCAGTGTCTGAGATCTACTCTCTCCGAATCACTTTAGTACGGACCTTTATTTAACCATTAGGTGTAATGGTCAATAGGGTTACTCGTCTTCGGACTAGGACGCCAATATCGACCAACTTCTATGATATTTATCCTCAAAATGTCAAACTACAATTCCAGCGCGTTTGGACGTGTCGCGTCATCTTCTGTACGCCTTGATGAGTAGTGAAAAATGGAGTAAGAAATTGCAGGGACGAGTAGAAGGCAAGAGACGCAGAAATGGAAATTACGGTGACGGGGCTACTGAACAATCAAGGGGCGACAGACATGCAATGCCTGTGGAGAACAGAAATCACAGTTAGCACGGTGCGCGGCCGAGACACATCACCGGCGTGCAAAAAACGTCGAGTCCCGAGCATCTGAAACCTCAGCAAGGCGTGCCGTTGCGTTTTAAGTCAATCCGCAAGTTCAAAAGGGAGAATCAGTGCCAAATATCTTCGCATCTACCCCGCTCTGTACTCCTCACCCCACTGCCCCGCTTGTGGGGTGGTGAGGGCGTTGGGCAGCTCGGATTCGGTGCAAGAAGTCATCGTCGCTCGGGTAGCCAAAGTAGCCGGAGACTTTCCTCCTCCGGTCACTACTCCTCCCCTGAATTAGCTCTCCGGGCAATAAAATTTTTGCATAATTCTTCCCAAAGATACAGAGTACGGCGCACCCCGTAGACTGCATGCCGCCTCAACAGCAGCGGTGTAAAGCGCAGATTAAATTGTAACAACCCAAGACCCTGCAGACCACTTCGCGCAACCTCCACACTAAACTGCACGCGCCGCACGATACACCAATCAAGTTGTTCACGCGCTCATCACGCGGTGCTGCGGACAGTCAGTTGGCGCCACTTTCGAAACTTCACCAAGTACCGTGCCGAGATTGAGAAACGTTCCAAACGTAAAGCGCCGTAAACAAGATGCTGAAAGCCGCCTAATTAGAAAAAAAATGAAGGGAGCTCACACTAACGCGTAAGACTTGTACGCAACCTTCACGACCATCACAACGGTTTAAGTCCACGATTGCAGTTGATTTGCATTTTTTTCGCTGCCGCAACGACCTGCACTCCATCACTGTTGCTGTAAGTGTGAGCTTCCTTCATTTTTTGTAAAGTGATAATCATTGGACATCACCTTTGAGGAGCGTACACTATCACGTGTCTTTCTCGTTCCGAGCAAGTGTTGCCACGATTACGGCGAACGCTGGGGCTTTATTTTATGGCAAATCTTGGCCAATCTCCGTAAGTTGGTGTGGTTGGCTTGCGAAACGTGCGTAGGGGGCGCTGGGCGGTCGCCGCGAGGCACGCACACACGAGGACTCGGCATTTTCTCGGTTTTGTTAGCTGCCGGGCGGTCGCCACGAGGCCCACGCTGACGCGCGCGCACTCGGCAATGTCGCGGTATTTTTAACTGCGGACACGGAAAATTACGATTTGCTAAACAGCTCCGCTATTAAAACAGAAGCCAGAGCAGTAAAAATGTTTGCCGCATATCTGCTTACTTCGCTGCAAATGTCGTCGAAAGATGATAGTCCTCTGCCACTCCTGCCGCGCAAAGGCCTGTCTTCTCTTCTCTTCTCTCACGCTTTTCCCCCGCCCCGTCTTGCTCCTCCCGTGATAAACACAGTGGAGGTTTGCTCAAGTCAATTCAATGTTACCGCGTTCCACGGCTTGCGCGCCATCTATTGGAAGATTTCGTTTCGGTTGGACTTGGAATATACCAACACGAGGAGTATACAGTATACTCTCGATAAACGGAACTTCAAGGGGCCGTAAAAATTAGTTCCGTTTAACAGGAGTTCCGTATACTGAGACATGTGTGAAAGTGAAAATTTGTGTGTACACACTTTCAATACCATTTCATGGAGCTGTAAGCACTAGAAGGTGAATGTAGCTGATAGTTTTTCAGAAAGCAAGAAAACTACAAGAGGTTTAGGCACAGCATTCACAAAGTTTATTTGGCATGAATGAGTCACGGTGCACTACAAAATGCATCAATTATTTTTGTTTAAGTCCTTGCAACTGCATCTTCACGGAGGCTAGAGGCCTCAACCTCGCGAGTTCCTACAGGCCACCGAATTTGAAAGAAGGCAACGTGGTAACGAAGTACGAATAGCACCACGATGGCACGAACGAGGCGGCAGGAGCTGAGCCCTGTAACACCGGCGCCTTGAATCGAGACCGAACGACTGGAACAAGAACTGCGATTTTACATTCGTTGCGCTAACACGGCTGACCACTAACGAGACGAGGCTTACGAGGCCGACGAGGCTAAAAAAAAAATGTGGAGGAAAAAAGACAACAACAAAACAACAACAACAAAAAACGAAACACCCGAAACCGTAAAAAGCTGATTCTCGTGCCAATGGGCTTCACAAGAAGTTCCATTTCTGGTTCCGTCTGCACGGTGACGCGAAATTTCAGTTCAGATTACAGATAGTTTTTTTTTTACGTTATCTGAATACAAAACCAACCAACTTACAGCTGACTGCTCCGTTTTAGCGGTAATTCCGTTTAGGCGATTTCCGTTTATCGAGGTTCTACTGGACTCAGTCGCGAGCCCTTTTTGTACTTTGGGTAAAAACATTTTAAAGCAAAGCTTTTTACCTCTACCCTCGAAGGGTTCTTTCGCGACCGTTGTTGTCACCAGAAAACTTCAGTTTAAAAAAACAAATAACAGAATTCACTGGAACCACCGGGAATCGAACCTGGAACTTATAGACTAAGAAAGCGAGTGCCCGTTGTCTTACCGATTGAGCTACGAGCCCTTTTTTTTTTTTTTTTTTTTTTTTTTTTTTTTTATTGCAATATTTCAGCACAAAACAAGCACCATCAAACAAAAAAACTGCAACGATAAAACTGCTAGTCATCACCTTGCCAGCAGAAAAACGATTAAAATTGTTTGAGGTTGGTCAGTGTTTCCATCACAGGCAACCACTCTGGAGGCTCAGGCTGAGCCCTCCACACTTCAATAATCATGCGCATTGAATCAACGAAATATTCCCTTGACCATTTAGCGTCCACGTCCCTATGGCGTATGGCCATGCGGGATTTCCAAATTGCATGTAGGGCCAGGACCATCACGAGGTCGTAAGGTATTTCGTCACTCTCAATCGGTAAAAACCTAATGCCGTGAGCGTCCAGAGGGAAATCTTTTTTGAGGGTCCGCTGAAGCACGTCCCAAAAGAAGACCCCGTCCCAGCAGTCCAAAAACACGTGTTCTACAGTCTCGGGTTTTCTGCACGGGTAGCAGTCCACCCCACCCGGCAAAAACATTCCCTTTTCCTTCTGCCACGTTTTCACATCAAGGACGCCCACGTGAAGTTTAAAGAAAAACGTCTTAACCCATGGGCCAATCGCCATACGTTTCACACGCTTAAGCACATCCTGTCCTGGCCCTACACAGTAGAGCGATCTATACAATGGAACGGGAAGTACGGAATCAACGAGGTCATTATACAATCTTTTACGCGTCACACTAGATAAGTACTCTAGCGTGAAGCGTGCACGCAAAAACATGGTGGCTTGTACCACCTCACGGAAGTAGCCTTTCGTTGCGCCAAACGAAAAAGAAGCTGACGTTACAACAAAATCAGGAAGCGCTCTGGCCAACTTCACCTGACACACAGTGCGCAAAAAGGGGTCCTTCACATCCCGAAGAAACAAAAAACGATTTACCACTTGACGCAAAAACAGATGCGATAATGACAGGCCACCAAGACGCACGCGCCGAAACAGGTTCGTACGGCTGGTTCTCTCCCATGACGACTCCCAAATCAACACCGCAAAAACTCGGTGCAAGGCCTGTACATGTGCCCGCGAACAATGCAACACCTGTAGAACGTACCACAGTTTGCTAATTAAAAACACATTACACACTGAGGCCCTCGCAAATATTGAAAGTCCGCTACCCTTCCATTTCTCGGCCTTTTCACGCAATTCGACTGTTTGACTGCGCCAGTAAGGGTCGCTGTCTACATAGTTCTCGAGGGGCACTCCCAAGTACTTCACCGGCGTCGTCTGCCAGCTGATACACTCGAAAACACTAGGCGTACTGTCCCACTGGCCATGCCAGAAGCCTAGACATTTCTGCCAATTAACACCACTGGCACTGTACTTACAAAACATTTTCAAGGTGTTTACAGCAATACTTATGCTTCTCCTATCAACAAAAAAGAGAGCAATGTCGTCAGCGTAAGCTAACACCCGCACTTCACACGACTGAAGTTTAAAACCTTTGACGTCTTCGCTCCTGATTACACTTAAACAAAAGGCTTCAATGTACAAACAAAAAAGCAACGGAGACAATGGGCAACCCTGACGAACGGCACGTTGAACAGGAACGGGTGTGCCGATCGTTTTGTTAATAACAAGCCTCGTAGAACACCCAGTGTACGCCATGCGCACACCATTAAGAATAACAGAACCAACATTCACGTGTTCCAACATATTTAACAAAAGTTCGTGAGACACCTGATCGAAGGCTTTAGCCATGTCTACCTGGAGCATTGCCAAAGTCCCTTGCATGGCGTCACAACACTCGAGAACACTTCGGGCAGTATGAATATTTGTAACTATCGACCGCCCTTTGATCCCGCACGTTTGATGCGGCCCTACCACGTCCTTTATGACAGTCTGTAAGCGGCTAGCCAATATTTTCATTAAAACCTTATAGTCGACATTTGTCAGACTAATAGGACGATACCCAGGGATCTGTCTGAGTTTCGCAACCTCCTCCGATTTCGGTATAAACACAGTGTGAGACACAAGAAAAGAAGGTGGCAGCACACCTATGTGGTACGCCTCAGAGTAAACTTTACATAAAACCGGGCTGATGTCACCCTTAAACGCCTTGTAGAAAGCGGCGCTCAGGCCATCAGGGCCCGGCGTCTTCCCTGGGCTCAACTCGTCGATAGCGCCGCGTATCTCTTCTACTGTAATATCTCTTTCGAGATGCGCCTTAACTTCCTCGTCTAAGCACGGTAACAAAGACGTAAACTCTTCTCTAAACTTGACGGCATTGACAGGATGACGAGAAAACAAATTTTTATAAAAGTCACAAAAACAACGCTCTATATTAGCCTGGTCACTATAAACCACACCTTCGGCTTCAATTTCCACTATCGCATTTCTGCGAGCATACTTTTTTTCCGCGCTGAACGCTCTTTTAGTCGGCGCTTCCCCGTGCAAAAATCGTTCAGCTCTTGCGCGCACAAGCGCACCCTCATACTTCTCTTTATCTATTACTTCGAGCTGCGCTTTTAGTCCTCTAATGTCATCCTTCAACGCCCCAGGCGATTCACACTCTTCCTTAACGTAAACGTCCAGGGTACTTCGTAACCAGACTTCTCTTTGCTTCTCGTCGTATTTGATTGCGGATGATCTTTCAATGGCCTTTAACTTAACTTCTTGTTTGAAGAGCTCCCAATTGAGCGTAAAGTTAAGGTTCTCTTCACCACAGAAAAACGTCCGTGCGCATGCGTTAACGGCCTCAGTGAAAAGTTCATCCTGCAGCAGCTTGTTATTAAGCTTCCAAAGCCCCCAACAGAACGCGTTGCCTGGTTTTGCAATTCTACCAACGGTTACGGTCACAAGGCAGTGATCGCTGAAGGAAACAGGGGAGACTCGGTAGCTATCACACTCCGGCAGAATCTCTGACGAAACATACACTCTGTCGAGACGCGCATGACTGCTGCCCTGGAAGTGTGTATAGCGAACGGAACCGCTACTGCCAAGGCTATCACCCACATCTTCCAGCGCAAAGTCAGCGACGATATCAGTTAAAACTGTCGTACTCGCATCGCGGAACCTTGTCGAGCTACTTTTGTCTTGCGCGGAACATACGCAATTAAAGTCGCCAAGTAAAATAACAAGCCTCTCCGTATCGCAAAGCCCGCGAACATCCTCGAAAAAACCTTTCCTTTCCGCTGCCTTTGTGGGCGCGTACACACAGATCAAGCGCCATTCGCTTGACGATAAAACAAAATCGCACACAACAAAACGCCCACACTCGGACGCGGTGACGGTCTCTAGGGTTGCCCCCAAACTCCTTCGTACCAACAGGGCAACACCCGCAGACATCCCGACCGCGTGAGCAACGCACACGTCATACCTCGACGCAAACGGGCGCACCATACGATCTGTCTGCTCCTCTCTCTCAACCTTCGTTTCTTGTACTGCCACTATATCCAGGTCCTGTTCGGTCACTAAACGATACAACTGATTCTGCCGTCTCCTGTCAGCAAGCCCCCTGACGTTAAGCGTGGCAATACGGATTGGCGTGTTTAAATACACCAGGTTAAGAGAGAAAACAAACAGATCCCAAAACATTTACACTGGTACATTTGAAAAAGAAAAAGAAAACAAAATACCGTAAAACGACGAAAACAACCCCCCCCCCCCAAATAAATAAAAAAAAAAAAATCCAATTTGAGCCCGTTGAGAGAGCTTCACTTGACGCGCGTACATACAAAAGCACCCCAAACCCCTGCCCTGGCACGAAGGAAGAACTCTTCGACACCCAACACACCCCCCAAAAAAACGCGCAATGACCGCAAGGAAAACCCTTCGACACCCGACACAGAACCAAAAACCCACGTAATACAACCAACGACCTTAAGCCCATCACTAGAACACGCCCTGCACTTTCCTTGCTTTTCAACGACACACAACGACAATTTAAAAATACTTTTAGCAGTTCGAAAGCGGAGTCAAGGATGGCGTTCTTACGCATTCTTTGTTGCCGTGGGTCCTCTGTCGTAGGGCGTGTTAAGCTTCGGCTTGAAGCTCGAGCGCCGCGACGTAGGTCCCACACTCACCGACCCCACCGCTACGGAACCATCCCCCCCTCCTCGTTGCCCGACACTGTCTTGACCAAGGAGGTTGTCTTGACGCGGCCGCTTGGCCACAGACTGGTCCTGGTCGCCAGTTTTCAAGTCGACGCCCTGTTGGGGGGCGGGAGTTTCCAACGCCGGAAACTGACCCGCCATGCTCACCGGGCTCTCACCGTCGCCATCGTACGTCAGCTGGTCTCCTTCGCTGGCGCTTTGCGCAGGTAGTACTACGACAGCGACCGACTCCTTCACCTCAGCGCTCTTTTCAGGCGGCGCGTCCCCCGTCACCGGGTCTCCGCCGCCCCCTGCTGCAGCCGCCTCTGCCTCCTCCTCGTCCATGATGTTCTCCGTTCGGTCTACATCCCCCACCGGTCCGGCCACCTTCGCGTACGTCCGCACGCACTCGTTCGCTTCATGACCGAAGCGGCGGCAGAGAGTGCAGCGCGGCACCTTGCAGTCGCGCCTCATGTGCCCCGTGCCAGAGCAGCGAAGGCACTGCGGGGCCCTGCCGGGCACGACCACGAGCGCCTGCTCGCCTGCGACACGGAGCTGGTGGGGCATGTCCTCAGCCCTCACGCCCGCGTTGAGCTTGAGGGTCACGGACCGCGTCGTCGAGCCCTTGTCGTGGACGCCTTGTACACGCCAGCGCTCCCGTGAAACGTCGCTGACCCTCCCGTAGGGAGCCAGCGCAACTCGAACGTCGTCCTCGGTCACGTTGTAAAGCAGCCAGTGGAGCTTCAGCCGCAGGTCCTGGTTGGCAGGGTCGATGACGAGGCAGTGTCGACCTTTGACTTGAAGCTCCTTTGCTTCCAAGATCTTTTTGACGCCTTGCTCCGATTTGAACGTCACCGCCCATACGTGACTCATTTGGAACGCCCCCAAGGCAAGCACCTCAGGGAGCAATTCCAGCCGAGCCAAAGTATCGCGGAAATCTTCAACGCGATACGGGCGGGCGCGCATGTCACCGTGCAAAAAAACTGTGTTAACAACGATACGTCCTGTAGGCAATGTCGGCAACGAAACTTGATAACTATCGTCCTGAGCAAACATCCTGTTTCCGCGGCCAACATGGGCCGCATTAACCGCTCCTGAGGAGCCCTGCATCCTGCGTCCGTTCACTGCGGTGGCCGGAAGCAGAATCGATTGAGCTACGAGCCCACGCGAAGACGGGGAAGACAGGTGGTGTACTCACCAAACATATCTACGGATTCCCCCTGCGTTCTCGGCAGGGTTCTTTCGCGACCGTTGTTGTCACCAGAAAACTCCAGTTTAAAAAATCAAATAACAGAATTCACTGGCACCACCGGGAATCGAACCTGGAACTTATAGACTAAGAAAGCGAGTGCCCGTTGTCTTACCGATTGAGCTACGAGCCCACGCGAAGACGGGGAAGACAGGTGGTGTACTCACCAAACATATCTACGGATTCCCCCTGCGTTCTCGGCGAATGCCACGTGAAAGCGTCACGCGACCACTCCCGCCCGTCTAGCGGCCCTGTGCGCACCTTGCTCATGTGCTTAGCGTTACAAAAATTAAAGGAAGCTCACACCAATGCATGGCATCTCACTTCCTTACGCCAATGTGCTAAAGCATGTGGCCTCCAGTGTTCACGTAAAAATCACAGCTCCTTGTCGTCCGCCCTCACGCCAAACCAAGGAATACATTCAAATACTCCTTGATGGCCAGGCCATCACTCCAAGCCCCAGCATCAAGATCCTGGGCCTACATCTTGAGGCTAACACCAAGAGTGACGTCTCCTTGCAGCGCCTCAAAAACAGCAATAATCAAATCATACACATGATCAGGGGAGTTCCCACCAAGAAGCGAGGCCTAAAGGAATCCGGTACCTTTCGATTAATTGAAGCTTTTGTCCTCTTGAGAGTCACTTACGTCAACCCCCTGTCTTCTTCTCGACAATGAAGACATAGAGATGCTTTATATAATGATTGGAAAGGCGGTCGAGCAGATCATTGGTCTTCTAATGAGTGCGTCCACACAGAGGCTGCTTAGCACGGGGCTCCACAACACGGTGGAAGAGCTGATAGAAGGCCATCTTTCTAACCAGAAGGTCCGACTCAGAACAGCGGTGGGTAACCGCATGCTTCACCAGATTGGCTGGGCAGCCCAGAATGTCACTCCGCTTGACGTACTCCGAGACTCTTGGCGAATAAAACTAAAGATGCTCCCTTTGCTTAAAAATATGAACCCCTCAAATGACGACGGTCACCGAAAAGAATGCGCTCAAGCGCTAAACACCACCCTCGGTGGGGATCATGCAGTTATCTACAAAGACTCCTCCAAACTTCGAGTGCAGCAATACGCCATCATCGTGGCTACCTCCAGAACCAACCTCCTTGCGTGTACCTCTCTTACGACCCTAGAAAAGACGGCAGCAGAAGAGGCAGCCATCACCTTGCCAGCCATCACCAGGGGTTCGGAGGGTAGTCACCGATTCCCAGCAAGCCTACTGCAATTACTGGTCGGGTTGGGTGTCCTGACCTGCACTGCGCGTGCTAAAAAACCACTCCCCAAACGGTTCCATTCAGCTCATCTGGACACCCCCTCACGCTTCAATTGAGGGCAACAAATACGCCCACCCAACAAGTCTGCGCTTTTACCTCCCGTGCTATGGAGCTGCACGAGGACAGTCACCCGCTTGTCACGTTCAGGGATATAACCCATCATTATCGCCTTCTGAGACAGACCGTACCTTCGCCTTACCCGGACCTTTTCAGAGAACAACAAAACAACAAAATACCCTACGACTTTTATAATCTGGGCTCTTTCCCACATCCTACGCGCCTTCACTTAATGTATCCTAATTGCTACGACGCTGAATGGAAATTTTGCTCAGAAGAAGGAACACTCCGCCCCGTAATTGGGGTGTGCGACTTTAGCCCTCAGCACCCTCCTCTCTTTCCATCAACTACCCAACAAGAGCAATTGGAGATGCTGCTGTCCAGGCCCTCTCTACCTACCCAGCTTCAGAGGGTGGACAAAAAACAGGCCGCGTGGACTGCATATGGGCCCCACAGAAGAAGGAATCACTCCCCAGGACTGCACTGTGGGCCGTTCAGAAATCTGAACAGAAGTATTTCTTCCTCCTGCTCCTCCTTCTCTGCCGCAAATCTCGTCGCCTCCGTCCGCGGCGCACAGAAGGAGTAGTCAGATCGTCTAACACCGGGTTGGAGCTTACTTTAATTTTATAAAAAAAGTTTCCACTCTTGTGCTACACCAATACAACTCAAACAAACACCGTTCATGCACCATGCATTGATTTAACCTTACCAAGAATATCTCTTTGAAGTAATAAATGGTGTGGTTAAGTGTATGTCACTTCTCTCTGGTTTTACTATTTGTAGAGCGATGTGAGTGAATTTAAGTGACGTCGCAAGGGTAATCGTTTTGGGTGCCGTTTACAGCTTTGCTTTCTAACCACATTCACGGGGTGGATTGGCGCATTTTTTTTTGCTTACTATTGTAATAACCAAGCCAACGAGCGTTCCTAACTGAATGAACGCGGGCGATGCCGGTTAATTATGTATATTTTGCCTCAAATGTACCACAGTTTTCTTCGCGCTAAACAACGGGGATGAGTATGACAAGCGCCAGCGGTTCACGAGTTTCGAACGCTTATGACTATATAAACCGCTTGGCTTTCGAAGCCTCTGGGGTATACGCCGCGACAACGGAACGCCGTGTGCCTCTACTTGGGTCCAGCGAGCGAGCTACGACAAGGCGAGCCCCTGAAGTGCTCTGAACGTAAAAGAAGGGAAACTGCCTCCTTGTTCGCATCACTGGTATACACGTTCCCGGATAATAACTGGGAAACGCCCACCTATGCTTTTTATTTATTGCTGGCTGATCTAGTGAAACATGCCCATGCCCGATATTGGTAGTATTTAAAATTAACGGGGAAAGCTGATTTTATTCAGATTTTTCGAAGTTATAGTGCGTTCGTTTACTTCGTGCAGCTTATCAATCACCTTTAACTTCGTGAGTATGCAGAAACAAATTGTTTTTGATTATCTTGTCATTTTTTAATGTTGTGATCGTGGCATGGAGTACGTGAATTGTGTGTATTATACGAATTCAGCGTCTGCTGTCTGTATTTTATTGTATGGTTCAAAGGCATGTGTTATCATTACATGCTGAAGTTTTTTGTGTAGCCTTACTGTGAAATTAGATCTGGGTGCCCATACGTGTTGCCTATGGCCCTGCAACCAATATATTTTGCTGTATTGTTATACATAAAACTATAAGTGAACAAATAAAAATATGTATTCGTGCGGGAGGAATACGTATGATTCTAATTATACACTCATATGATGTCATCACACTCTGTGTGACCTCATCAATTCCATCGCAAGAGTATTACCCACAATTCCTTTTCCCGCATTTTGGGCTTTCCAAAGTTCTGTGGCGTCAGCTCGTCATGTCACAAGACTTCTTCGACTTCTCTTAGATATTACCATAACTCATCTTCGTATAATGTGTATTTTATGGGAGAAGCCCTTCAGAGACTCGGGCTGTCGGTGTCTCATGTCGTCGTGGTATCATGTAGTCACGATACTAAAACACCGGGGCACCCGTTTTCCAACGCCTCGCGCTCGAACGCTTCGGGCTTCAAACAAAGCTCTATACCTCTACCACCGAACGGTTTAATCTCTGTGGGCAAAAACGCGAAAGCGTCACGAATACTCTTATACGCTGCATGCGTCGACACTTCCCAGGTTTCGCTTAGTGGAGATGGCCTGTGTTTTTTTCGCACTAACATTCAACATATCCAAACCTTTTTTTCATAAAACCGTAGAATATTTTATGTGCAAAAATACTTTTTTTATATAGCACGTATCCTGAGGATGGCACAATATTTATCGAAGTCAGTGATAGAATACGTGGAATGGAGGGTATGCCTTCCTTTATGTCCTGTACTCGTCAAAGCGGCCGTCGAAGCGGCATGCGAATCTCGTCTTTCTCACTCGCGGCCAGCATCATAAATTCGGGAGCTGCAGTCTTCGAGGCTTCGGGGACGAGCTGAGTCTCGCACGCGGCTCCATCGACCGCCCAGCAGCGCCTATCTCAATCTGGACGGGCCAATGGACGTCGTTCTACGCGGACGCTTGTTTTACGAGCCACGATCCCGCAGCCAATAAATGTACGCGTGCGACCGTCGGCGGGGGGCTCCCACGCTGTGCCTTAGCAAGCAGGCGCGTTGTTGAACAGCAGCGAAAGGAACCGCGCAGAGGCGCTTACCCAACCGTTAACGTTCGCCAGCCCCGACTTAATAGACAGAGTGCGGCTATCGACGACCGTACCTTCGCATAAACCATGATTCCGAGCGCTTAGTGTTCTGTGGCTTAGTCTTTGCCCCCCCATTTACAAGACCACCGCTAATTTGTTTCCATGACGAGCGCTACATGGAGACATTGATGAAGGCGTCATTTGACGCCAAGATAGATCGGGTGCCCGGCTTGCTGGGATGATATCTAACGCTGCGAAGGAAGCCTTTGTCTTTCCAGCTATCACATCACCCACGTACCTCCACTCTTCTTGGTCGTTATCTTAAAAAAAAAAAAGAGCAAGTCAGCGCTCGTTTCTTGGGAATCAACCCGTGCCGCGGCGTATCAGGCTTATACGACGGCTCAATGGCACGCTCGAGGCTCCCGGAGATGCCTGCGCTAATGCGAGTTCGAGGCGTGCGGATCGCCGCCGCCGATGGATATTCGTTAGCGGAAGATTCGCGGCGAGCCTGCGTCGTTAACTTGGGCGCACGCGATGTCATCGCGCCGAGCCACGCATAGGGTCATTAATTGAAGAGATAAGGCCGACCAAAAGAACCAAGAGGGAGAGGGGAGGCGACAGAGACTGCCGTTGAAATGAAAAGCGGGCGCCGAAATAAATCCGCGCTCCACCTCGACCACGGGCAGTCATCGGTTTCAGGAGTCAACCGCATGCAGCTTCGGAAGAAGAGAGTGCCGGCTCTTTCTGCATCGATATCTCCTCGCCATGTCTCCTTTTGCTGCGCGTGTTTAGGTTTGGCGGAATGAAAACCGCGGCTGACAAGGGCAGCTTTACGAGGCGGCAGATCTATGGGCAGCGCAGGGAGAGCCGTGAATGCGCGCCGGCGTCGTCAAAAGCGCCCGCGGGAGGACCCGGAGGAGGGCGGACCGGGGTCGCTAATTAGAAGCGTGGACGTGCCGAAACAAAAGGCGGACCTGTTTGTCTTTTGCCCATTGGTCGGCCGCATAGGAGGCTCGTTAGTTTTGCCTAGCAATGACTTCTCGCGGGGCCCGCAGAGCGGTCGAGATACGCGACGGGGGAGAGGGGGACGGCTGGGAGAGGGCTGTCAGGTCGCCTGCAGTGTGTCCCCCCTTACGTATGAATATGCCTCAGGCGGCAGCGTGTGCCTCTGCTACGCTCTCACTTCCCCCCTCTCCCAGTCGTCCGTTATATTAATGCCGTGACAGGCGCATTCCGAGCCGCTATGCGCGCTTGCGGCACCAAGAGTTCGGCAGGGACCGACGGAACAAAAATCTACAAAAAAAAAGGGGGGGGGGGGGGTAGGGGAGGGGGGTCATTTCTCCGTCGTTTTCCCGACGCCTGGATGTATATGTTTCCCTTATTAACGCCTCGCGATGCGCGGCTCGTTTTTTCCTCTTCTTGGCGCGCGCGTATCGGCCTGCGCACGCAGCATCGCATGTGATGGGGCCCTTTGTTGCCCCCTCCTCCTCCTCCTCCTCCTCCTCGTGCGATGTGTACGTGCTCGCGTCCTGCCCGTCTAATGGGGGCCAACACGCCTCCCCGTGCTGACCATCTGAGCGGGCCTTTGTTCTGGTGGCGGGCGCCGTGAATGGCGACGCTAAGCGGCCCTAATGACGCCCCCTGGCTGCGCTGCCCTGCAGGAGAAACACGACGCCCTCCCGTGACACGCCGGTGTTCGCTGCCAACCGGGCCCGGCCTCGGATGTGTGAGAGAGCGTCTTGGACGGAGATCCCGCCGCGGTCACTCCCGCTGATGGATGGCCCACATTGGCTGCTGCTGGAACGTGGTGACGGCGTTTGTTTTAAAGCGAAGCTATGTCCCACTGATGGCGTTCAACGTCGCTACATAACACGGTTTTACGCAATGTTTTTACACAATTCAACTTAACACAATGGGTTCCACAAAGCGATGATGATTATAAGCGAAGGCACAACAAGCTCTTCAAAAAAAAAAAAAAAAGAAAAAAAAAACATGCTTCCCGTGATCGGAATCGAACCTGCCATGGCTTCCTGGCGTTATGCAGCGAATGTGTATCCCATTGCGTCATCGTGACTTTTTTCCTTTAAGGAATTAAAATTTTAGAAAATGCAAGACAAGTAACACACAATATAAACACTAACAGACAGCAAAGGGTGAGCACGTCAGCCTAACAAATTTAGGTCGGCACCATTGCGATTGTAGGGTTAACGCGCCGACGCAACGCAGGCGATGGAGGCGCGCCGTAGTGGAGGGCTCCGGATTAATTTTGATCACCTGGGGATCTTTACCGTGCGCCGCAATCTCGTAGACACTGGCGTTTTTGCTTTTCGCCTCCATCAGAAAAGCAGCCGCCGCGGCCGGGAATGAAAAATCGGCACCATTTCAAAATTCAGGCAAGCAAGCACACGCACCCGAAAGAGGCAGCCACTCCGGTGGTTCACTCTCCGCTGCATAAACACTCCGCACCATGGCCGCCTGTCCCCAAAAAAATGCGCTTGGTTTGCCTAGGGGGTTACGCATGCCGATCAGTCATGCGGCGCTTCCACAAGCTAAACAATCCTTGGAGAACAAAAACGTCATATGGCACCCGGTTAACGTCTTCAAATGGCAAGAAGCGAATGGTGTACGGAGTGATGTCAATGTCCTTTTTGAGTGTCCGTTTCAAAACGTCCCAGAAGAACACAGCGTCACGGCAGAGCACAAAACAATGGTCAATAGTCTCTGGTTGATTGCACAACCGACAATTGTCTGACCAAGGGATCGACATTTTTTTTTCTCGCGCAGCCATGTTCTAATGGAAGCGTTTGCGAATGAAGTTTAAATAAAAACGTTTTGGCACTTGGCGGCACGTATATACGATTGACACGGTCTAAAACATTATTCCTATGTTCCCGCAAGTATGACTGGCGATAAAGAGGCACGGGGAACATTACGAATTAAAGTGTTCGTCATTGCCTTCCTTGAAAGAATAAACAGGTACTCCAGAGAAAACCGAGCAGTAAGGAAATGAAAAGTACCCACAACTTCCTTTAGCAAACCCCATGGCGGCTTCTTGTTAACCTCACCCGTAGAAACAAGGAGAAAAGGCAAATGGGAACTTATGCGCTCTTGCAGTATAGTAAGTAAAAGTGGATGATCCGCCAACTTCTAGAAGAAGAACCGAGACACAAGTTGGTGCACAAACAAGTGCATTAACTTGACGCCACCAGACCCTAAAGGAAGAAACAAATGATCCTTGCGCATTGGCCCCCGTGCAGATCCCTACACGAAGGTAACAAATAATCTGTGTAGAGCCTGGACTTTAGCCCGCGCACAGTGCAGTGCCTGAAGCACATAAACAAGCTTTGCTACCAAGAAGACATTGCAGACTTGCGCACGGGCAAATACAGAAAATTATCGCCCCGTCCATGCCTGCGAGGCGCGCTTAACATGCATGAGTGCTGAAGACCAGTGTGGTCCTGAATTTATATATTTGGTGCAGAGGCACGCCAAGGTATTCAAGCGGCGTATTGTCCCAACTAATACCCGCAAATTTGGAAGGTTTGGTTGCCCACTGGCCGAACCAAAACACCTATAGTTTAACTTTTCTCCATATTCATGGCTGCTCCAGACACGTCACAAAACTCCTTAGTCAATATGAGGGCTTCGTGAACACTACGCTTCGCAGCATTAAAATAGGTGATGTCATCTGCACACGTAAAAACTTTAACTTCACATGACGCTAACGAAAAACCACGTACCCTTTGGCTCTGTTGTATGCTAAGGCAAAGAGGCTCTATGTACAGGGGAAAGAATAGAGGCGATAGTGGACAGCCCTGCCTAACAGGCGGCCTGCATCTGAATTGGCTTCGAGAGAACGCGATTGACGACGAGTTGTGCACAGTGTTGCCATCGCTGGGCGTCAGACATCCGCTAAAAAGCAATAAGAAATCCGCCAGATTCCGCTAGATTCTAAAACATATCCGCTAAATTTCCCGCTAGGGCCTATTTTATTTAAAATAATAGTGCAATTTCGTATGATAAATACCTTTATCATTCTTAAAAGCTCGCCAAAACTACGAGAGCTGAAATAATATATAAAAGAGTCTTCCAAGGAGTCTAACAGAACACTTCAAGTTTCAGTGCTGCGGTGGTCGTCATTGGTCAACCTCATCACAGAAGAGGCTAAAAGTTATAAATGTTCACATTGATGAAAAAAAAAAAAAAAAGAACTCACGGGTCAACGAAAAACACATCGAGGTTTTCGTCGCCGCTGTCGTCGTCTGACACCATCTCCACGGGACCGCTGGTACTTGTTGAGGGACCAGAAAGGTGACTTGGTTGCACATACGTTGCAGATGTCCCGATTGCACTAACAACTGCTGCGGGAAGTTCGTAATCAAAACAACTTTTCTGGTGTCACTTCAGTCCCGCTCTTACGAAGAGGATGGCGTTTGTTGTTTCACGCTTCAGCTTGTTCCTCATCTTGGATTTTACTATGTTAAGCTGACTGAACCTCATCTCTACTTCGGCATTTGAATACGGCAGCACGAGCATCGACATGGCAAATCCGGCCAGCTCGGCGAACGCGTTTTCGCCGAAGATACGAGTGAACTTCACACCAGAACGACTGCGTGGACGATATTTGCTTCCAGTCCAGGAGGGTGATTTTGCTCCACTGGTTTTGAATTTTTTCGATTGTCTCAGAGCCGTTTTGAAACATCACGGATTTGTTTGTCTGAGATAGGCGGAGAAAGTCAACAGGAGCACTCATAACCTCTGAAGTTAAGCAATTTCTGCCCTTTTCGAGGACACGGAAATGGTTTCTTGCAGGGCGATTTTGAATCTGTGCACTGCGTGAGGTATCCGCCAGAAATCCGCCATGTATGAAAATGGCCCGTCAAAAAATCCACTAGCCGCTAGACTAATTTTTTCCCCGTCAGAATAAAATGAAATCCGCCAGATTTAGCGGAACATCCGCTAAATTGGCATCACTGGTTGTGCAGTACAATGCTTGTAGCAAAGCTGATTGCGCCATCCTGACACGGTGGAAGCAGTTTGAATTTTCGACTGACTTTTCCTCAGGCTGCGTTGGAGGAAGTTTCACGTTTTAACCATTTTTCTCTTAAGAAAGGGGCTTTGGTTTTTTTTTTTTCTCTGGAGTGCCGTATTTCTTTCTTTGTTTGTTTGCGTGTGTGCGCATGCGTGCGCGTGTGTGCATTCGTGCGTGCGTGATAAGATGTCACAACCGAGATGATAAACGCATCGAGACGGAGATTCAGCTGGCTGCAACTTGGTGCAGCCGCGGAAGCTTCAAAGGAATGCGACCGAAAAAGCACGCGCGCACGCACTCGCACGCGCAAACATTCGTACACACGCACACATACACGTTTCCAGTTAAACAAGTTACCCAGTGCAAATATCCAGGTCTCATTACATCGAATCTATCTTGGAATGCCCACATAACCCTCACAGTCTCCGTGGCATCACGGCGGTCATGGTTCATAAAACAGCTATTAAAACACTGCGCTAGCAGGACAAAACGTGTTGCATACACACACCTGCTACGTTCATTACTGGAATATGCGGACGTTTTCTGGGACCCGCGCACAAAAAAAGACAGTGCATGTACCGGGGGTGTTCATAAGGTTTATTGAACATCCCCAGTATTACGTAAACCTATTGCGTAAAACTGAATTACGCAATAGGTCCTAGCTCCCAACCTCGTATCATGCCGCAAAGTTCACCGCCCCCAAACTCTGTTCAGCATTGCCAACTAGACTAAACTATTATGACTACACGAGCAACATGACACAGTGCGTGAGAAGCGGATGAAGCTTGATAAAAGAATTAAGGTTCCACGCAGTAAAACACGCGCACACCTTTTCTCTTTTCCCCAAGGACTATAAGCGCTAGGAACGCTCTTTCGTATGGCGTCAACGCGTCGTCTTTGGATTCTTTTTTACAGCAGAGCTGTTTGAGCTTGAGTTCCAGCCCAAAAATCGGCGCAAAAAAAGTAAAGAGGAGGAAAATGCTAGGCCAAGAATGGGCGAGGAGAGGGGAAGGGGGGGGGGGGGGGGAGTGGCAAGGAGCCGACGAGCAGATGTGGGGAGTGCGCATCGCGGTGCACTTGGCTTTTCTATTGCTTTGACTTTGCATTTCTTAGAGTTTTAAGCTGAAATTTCTATAGCTTAAGGTTGGATTTTTTATAGCTTTACCTTGGCCTTTTTTTTTTTCGTCCCGCTATACCTTCAAAAGTCTGTACGCTTCTGTAATGCGTCTAGTTTATCCCTTGTTTTGCCTCAGTGCCTGCAGTTTGCAATATGCATTGTTTTACAATGTTCTGTATACACTTCTGCCTTAGCCGCCAAAAGGCTGCTGGCAGTCGAACAAATTAATAAACCTTCGCACATACGCACACACACACACGCACACGCATGTATGTACTCATGGACAAGCTCTTACGTGACACTCGTAAACCAAAGGCGAAAAAGAATGAGCCATGTGTCATAAATGGAAATCGAATCTGTATTCACCTATCACCAAAAATCCTTCCGATTTCAGTACGACGGTTGAAAGAGCTGTACCGAATTTTTGGAGCTTTACCATCTTGTGCACACGACGCGCTCCCATGCCGATGCCCCGAGCCGCTCGCGCGCCGGCGCTCCGCGGCTGACGTCACGCTGCCCCACTACGCAGGCATGGCTTGCCGCTGATTGATTGATTGATTGATTGATTGATTGTAGGGTTTAACGCGCCGACGCAACGCAGGTGATGAGGCGCGCCGTAGTGGAGAGCTCCGGATTAATTTTGACCACCTGGGGATCTTTAACGTGCGCCGAAATCTCGAACACACGGGCGTTTTTGCTTTTCGCCTCCATCAGAAAAGCGGCCGCCGCGGCCGGGAATCGAACCCGCGACCTTGTGCTCAGCAGCGCAACGCCTTAGCCACTGAGCCACCGCGGCGGGAAGGTTTGCCGCTGCTGTAGCTTCGCCCATCGAAACAAACGAATTCGGTGGGTTCGAACTTCCTTGGGCTTATGCACTAAACGAAACGTGATGCGGGGATAACGCTACAGGGAGGACGACGTTATTAAAAATGTGGGCGAAAAAAATTGCTCTTTTTATACAATGCAAGAACCCCTTCTTTAGGATATGAATATGGTGCCTGTAGCCAAGTAGCCTTTACGGGAGTTAAAATAAGTAAATGACAGGCAAGCCGCGGTATGCTGATTCTTGAGGTAGCGCGAAGCGGGACTATGTACAAAGTTGGATGTCAAGCCTGCCGGTGAAGGGAACCGAAACCGAAACTGATGCGGACAAATCTCTTAAAGAGACTCTGCAACAGTTTCGATAAACGCTTTCACGCTTTCCTTCTCGTCTGGAAGCACTGCGAAAGCAATATATAGATTTGGTCGTCGCAGCAGATACGCCATACGTTTCTGCTTTGCTATCGTGGCTTTCTATGGCTGTCTAATGCGTACATTGCTGCAATTTAACAAAAGCCGGCCAATAGCCGCTACACCGCTGTAATGACGTAATTCCAGCGGCAGAAGAACGCCAAGATCGGGAGAGCGAGAAAAATCTTTCGAGCAAGATTCTAGGTTATCTGCTGATGGGCATAGAGTCGTACTTATCGGCTGGGGTACTTTTCGACCCCCTAGTCAAAGTACTGTATGTGTTGCTTGATTACGTTCTGCAAGCATTTAAGATTTCAAAAAAAAAACTTCAAAAAAGTGTTGCGGGGCCCCTTTAAAAGAAACCACGAAGTGGGCACTGAAATTCTCTCTTTATGAAAAAGAAAAGATTGTCGCAGCCGGAGTGCCTATGCTTCAACCTTTAAAGCTGAGGCATCATCCAATCACATTACAAAAAAATGCGCGTAATTTCGCGTAACTACTGGAGTTGTTGCGGTTGCCGCAGACGGCGCATGGTATTTTCTTCTTTCCTCTTAACAAGTTAGATACTGCCTTAGGACCCATACAAAGGATGAAAAGTATTTTTATTTGAACCGTTGCGTGTATGGAATATAGAAGAAAAAAACATGTTTGACGAATTCACTTCAGTGCCCATTCAAGCCACAGGAAGTGATCACAAATGTGTGGCTGTACGGTCGCCCTGCAGACCTGTATAGTTCACCCTGCGAAAAGTGCTTATCGTACCTTCGCTTTAGAATAAAAGCATCGGCTGATTTTAATTCATTACTACCTAGATTACCTTGACTGACTCTTCTCCTGCCTTCGATTGGCTTTAGAGAGTTTTAGCTGACCGTTTTCGACGCTCCGCTCCGGTACCAGTGGCACGCTCAGCGCAACCGGAGCCAATAGAGAGTTCTATACTCCGTGACAACTTAAGAACGGCACCGAAAGTCGCCTCTGTGCCTTATCACCGTAGCCGGACGTTTCTCCGCGCGGCGCAAGTAGGGCGTTACTGGGAATATTTTGAACATGGCGTGAGCCATTCCCGTGATTTTTTGGACTTAATATGCTTATAAACGACTCCCAGTGACGACAAACAAACTGCGTGATACAAGGCAGACGATATCACGCATTCATAGCAAACCCCTTTCAAAACGCGCGCGCACTAACGTCACGGGTCCAGCGCTTTGGCGGAGTGATACACTACATGAGGTGGAGCCGTTCTTGAGTTGTAACCGAGTATAGCTGACCGTTTCTGACGGCCCGCCCCGCTCCGATAGCAAGCGGGAGCGCCATTGCGCATGCGTGGGGCGCTAAGCGGCGATACCGGAGCGGGGCCCAACTCCGCTAGCCGAGTTCTCTTAGCGGACCGTCGCGGCAGTTTACGCTACCGCGCGGAATTCCAACATGGCTGCTCCGCGCGAGTCGAGTGCGCTTCGGCGAACTCCGTTTCGTCAGTTAAAACACGAGCGACGAAACCGCGAAAGCGCTTCCGAATAGGCAAAGGTGCCCCGCACCTCAACGAGCTTTAGAACGGAAGCGAAAAATGTCGACCGAAGCGCGAGCGTACTTTTATGCTGCGCCGAGAAAGACAGCCTATTCCAACGTCGAACGGCATCTTTTAGATTATTCAGGACGATTATACCGTGTCAGCGACTACATTATATTAACAATGATAGACAAGGCCCAAAACATGGCATTTTACTTTTTTTGAGCGACCAAAATACCAAGTCTTATCTTTACTTGGGATGACGTTTTGGCTTACACGCGCACAGGACACGATCAGTGGCGCGAATGATTCCCCATCGCGGGAGATACGGTTAACGCTTAGCTAAAAGCCTTTCTTCTGCTGGCGCTGCGGTTGTTCTGAGCGGGCCGCCGATACCGGAGTGGACCATCTAAAACGGTCAGCTAAAACTCTCTATTGCCGTGCACGGCCAAGCGCGCCACGCATGCGCAACAGCGCTCCCGCTTGCTATCGGTGCGGAGCGGACCGTGAAAAACGGTAAGCTAAAATTCGCTATTGTGGTGCTATGGTCGGCGAGCCGCGCAGTCGGCGCAGTCAAGCTCATCCGAAAAAGTGCGCATCATGGTAAACGTCATTGGAATTCGACAGGAAAGATGCAAAGAGGAGGACAGGACTTTTAAATTTATATTTATACGAAATAAATCTGCGTAAACTCACTGAGAGTGGTCGAAACATAGCCTAAGGCCTGCAGACTTTAATCCGCGAAGTAATTCCGCAATGTTTGCAAATCACTTCAGTGAACCTTTAACAACTACACTGTAACATGATACTGCGCCAACTGCTTACAAGAGAAATGTGGGCTATATCCGCACAGCGTGTAAGCATTATCGGGCTGATAGACGCAATAAAAGCGTAATCGGAAAGAAGTATGCATTTTCGAGGTCCAGTATCGCGTGACTGTCAATTAGAAAGGGAATGTGAATGGCATGAGTGACACCATTACCTCCTGTATTTTTTCAATGCCAAACACATCTCCCGCTTCACAATGGGAGTGATTGGGAGGCCTGTTTGGACCACATGCCGTGTGGGACTCCAAGAGTAACCGCGCTCAACCGACCGCCCGGAATTTGGGAACGGCTTGCACCTGGTTGCCAAGGCGACTGATTGCAGCATGTAACTCCATTCTCGAAACCCCGAAGTGGCGGCGCTGTGTCCAGCGATAAAAAACTCGATTTTTGATTGATTGTGAGGTTTAACACGTTGACGCTTTAGTGGAGGGTTCAAGATGAATTTTGACACCCTGGGGATCTTTAACGTGCGCCGAAATCTCGAACACACGGGCGTTCTCGCTTTCCGAACGATAGAAAAACTAAGCGCCACGGAGGAGCACGTTAAGCCTGCGTTGCCGTCGCTCCAACAATAACCGGTCACATGACTTAAACAGGCGATGGCTAGCAATCGGGGGATTGATGCGTTTGGCTTTGAAAAAATACAGGGGCGATGCCGACACAAAGACAAATTCGCAGCCGACGATGAAGTGTTTCCAGGCCAATTTCTGCACAACCCGCTTGGGGATGTTAGTAATGTGTTTGACAGTTTGTGCTTTATCAATGACGTATCACACTTGCCAGCGAGCGTAGACCTCTTCTGGAAAACTCGCGAGTCATGGCCCAATTATTTGTAGCATCACAACGTATACAATATCGGCTCAGTAGTGTCATCCAATTAAGAAAATATGTGAAGATTGCGTGGAACTCTATATGGAAGTCTGCGGAATCGGGCTTGTGATCGCCACCTTTCCAGTACTTGGCGGTACCTGTTTGTGTATTGGGGCTCGGAAGCCTTTGATTTGTGGATATTCGGAAAGCCCTGCTGTCTCGCATTTTGCAGGCGAATTAAAGCCTTTCTACTTTCTACGCATGCTTCTTTCTGCATGCTCCTTTCTACGCATGCGTCTTATTCCTGGGTTGTATTGAGCCCCTAGAGCGAAGTGACAAAGTTATGGTAATGCCTGTTCTCATTATTCTACTATTGTCTGATCTTCGAGCCTCTCTACGTACGTGTAGGCATGGTTTCAAAGTATGAAAAATCTTTTTTTCACTTTTGAGCCTTTTGTCACTTTTCAGCCACGCAGGGCTCAGGTACTCTTGGCGGCAAGTGCTGTCAAGAAAGATAGATGGATTTCGGCTGGCACTTGCACGCAAATGCGTATGAAAGAGAATAAGCCGAGAACAAGGACTGGTCACACATTCTTCGTAACGTGTATATTTATGTGTAAATAAAGTTATTGTTGCAAAAAAAATACTTTTGGTCGAGTGGTCTCGAGCACTGGGTGCATTGTTTCGCAATTCGCAAATCAAAATCCGCGATAGCGCATGCGTTCTTTTATTTCTTTTTTTATTGATTTCTTTGTTTTCGGGTAATGTTTTCTATAGTGATTTCACAATTTTGTTCTACAACCTCCATTGATCTCCGTTTGAGTCCGTAGAATGCGTGCAGACTGACACTAACACGCTGGCGAGGTCTCGTTGGCGTGGTGCTGACATGAGCACCGACTGCTTGCGGGCACAGTGCCGAATCAGCCGACTCTCGGTCTGGTGCGAACACGCCTCTTACAAAACAGGCACGAGCGAAGCAAGCGTCAAAGGTGGGGTCAAAGCGCCTCGCATTTGAGCGTCTGCGAAGACGATGAGCCACTGTGTACGCCTCGGTTACAAATCCAAGCCGTGCTCGCATGCTGAGGCATTTTACAGCCGATAATATGGCAGAAGCACGGTACACCGATTCCTGAGATATCGAGAATGCCCAGCCAACGACGACGTCAGATGCCAAGCATGTTGTTTTACAGAACAAAAACCAAAACTGGTTTAAATTCCAACCTTGGACATCGTTCAATCACATCATATCTCGAATGCGCGTCATTCCTGTTAGTTGCGGCCGCCGAGAATGTCGCATGGTATTTTTTGACTTCTTTCAGGCTTTATAAATTGCATACTGCTGTATCGACTGGATAAACGATGAAAAGTGCGTTTATTTGAGCCATCCTGCGCAATGCAAACTAAAACAAAATTCTGACAAATTCACTTCAGTGTCACTTTAATAAAGGGGCTTTGGTTATTTTTTGTTTTTTTTTTTTTGTTTTTGACAATGTGACGCGTGCTTTTTATGAAGTGAAAATTTTTGCCTACGTACGCGCGCATGCACGTCGATTTTTTTTTTTGTTTTACGGAGAAAGTAAAAATCACAATTTTAGTGTTATAGAGGAACCCACGGAGGGAGAGAGAGAATAAATCTTTGTTCGTCGAGGAGAGGCTCATGTTATGGGTCTCGCCCCGTGAAAGGCATCCCTAGTTCCGAATTCCTTGATAGTGTCGCAATGCTGGCCACACCTCTTTACGTTCTGTCCTTACCTTCCCCTTATTTTACTGTTTTCATCTTTTTTTATTGTTCCCCTTCCCTACGTGTAGGACAGCAAAGTAGGCAACAGCCTGGTTGACATTCCTGCCTTTCCTTTACCTTTAGTCCTTCCTTCTTTCCTGACTTCGACTAGTCATCGTTCGGGTCTCCCGGTTGAGCTGGGTGTCCAGATCTGGGCTAGCCAGGGAAGCCCTCCACTGCTCGAAGATGGGGTTTGGAAGTGGGGGCAAGTCTGGAGTGCGTTCTCTTTTGAAAACGCTATAGCAACAGAGGCTGCGTTCCAATTAGCGGACAGCTTGGTAGACAGCCTACGAAGCAGTCTAACTAGACGTCTAAAGGAATAAAATTGGAACGGCGCCGCGGTCCCAAACGCAACACCAGCGCAGACGACAGCCTCGTAGCAGACATGTTGAGCAGTACAAGCCGCAGATTTCGCAACTAATATTACCGTTGTTGTTACAAACATTACGTAAGGTAAAAATTAAACAAAGTCATCTTCACCACTAGTATATCATACTAAATATTTCAATAAAAGAACAAGTGCTTTTGTTCCAACATTATTACGCAAAAAGGTGGCGCTTGCGTCGCTTATCTGCAGTTTAGACAGGAAGGTAGCCTGCATCGTTGCTGACTTTGATGCCGTCTCCTCGAAGCAGTCTTCGTTGACTGCTTTGTTCGAATCGCAACGGTGCTTAAGATGGCGTACTGTCCGCGAAGACGGCAAAGAAGCCGTATAATGGGGAAATTGGATCGCAACAAGTGTCGAGTTGGGAAAGAAATGTCAGAATAATATCCACTGGTAGCCTAAATGGGGGAAACTGGCTCCGTCTATTCCATACTTGTCGCGGAACAATTGGCCGCGTAGCACCGAACGTACACGAGTGTCCCGCATAATCTTCGCGGGCCCTTAAATAAGGCTGGCCGGCCTCCAGCACCATACCTGCCCTCTGTGAGCGTCCTCTTACGTGTTACTCGTGTCAGAGATGCCGAAGGTGGCCGTTGGAAGTATCCCTTGTAATTGTTTTCTCGGCCGTCCGTAGCAGATAGCAATGGTTAAAGGCTCTAACCTTGCGACCTGCTATTGCGGCACCAGTCTGCCGTGGCCTCCATTGGACACGCCTTCCTCTTCGTTCTCTTCGTCGCGGGGTATTCTCAGCCACAACCACCTCCTTGCTGCCCGAAGGCGCAGCAGCGGTGCGAGAGAAAGAAGGCCGCGAAACGGCGCAATGCAAACAGAGGGCGCATTCACCGCGGCTTCCGTTCTGACCGAGGTCTAAAGACAAAGATGAAACAAAGATCCGCCGAGCAGTCCGGCGCCGGGGACCAGATAGTTCGGCAAAAGCGAATCAGCCGGCGAGAGAGAGAGAGAGCAACATGGAGAGGGGCGCTTCTTAATAACGGACGCACGCCCGATCCGGACCACGTCCGAGACGACGTCGATGACTGCGTGGCGCCATCGTCGAGGTAACCACGGGAACCTGCTAATACGGGCTAATCCTCGACGCGGTCGCCGTGGCGGTCAGACCCGCGGTCTCTTCTTGGAAATCGAACTCGCGTGTCTGTGCGCGCGTGTTTGCGGTCGCTTCTGCGCGGCCTTCGCTCGCCGACCAAAAAACACAAGCGCCGAACAGGCGGCAACTCCGCGGTCGAGCTTTCCGGACGAACGACGTTCCCGGGTCGGCGCGCGGCGGCGGCGGCGGCGGCGGCGGCAGCAGCTCGCGCTTGCGGAGCTGGCTGGAAAGACACTCCATCGGTCATCGCGGCTAATCTACTTTCGCACCAGACGCGGGAACCCCGCCGACGGCGCGGACTTCCTTCGCACCTCGCATTTCTCCGTCATTTTTTCTCTCTTTAATTTTACATTTTCCGTCGAACTCGAGAACTCAGGCGATAGAAACGCGGGCAAAGGGAGAAACAAAAGAGTGCAGAAAATAATAAACCGTGTATGCTGGGGGATGCCACGGGGCGGGGGGTGAGGGCGTTCCGGTCGAGTCGGCTACCTTGTGGCGCCTCCGGCGCCGACTTCGGGCGGCCGCCGATGCTGACTGACAGCAGGAAATTGAAACTGGAATGGCGGCCAGTTTAATGGCGGCGGCCGGCCGCTGGCTGACTGTTCGAAGGAAGCCGCAGAGGCAGCAGCCACGCAAGCCACCGGCAGTCGCACCGCGTGCGTGTGTCAGCACACGCCGAGCCAAGGCCTCCCCCTCGTCGCCGAGCCAGCAAATCCATCGCCATTAAGCTGTCCGAGATTACGTTACATCCGAGTCATTCCCCCTCCTTCAGTCTCGCCAGGATGGCGGCGAAGGACCATCAAGGCCGTGGGGTCTCGTGGGCGTGTACACTGACACTATACACGGCAAGGCTGTACGCCGGTGGTGTCACTGTAGCCGCGCAGGCATGGCGGCCGCCGGGAACGGAGCGAAGTCGACACAGCCTCGACGTGAGCACGGGACGAGCAGCGGTAACCGGCGCCAAAGACAAAGACGGAAGAGCCTCCCGTAGCCCGCTGGTGCGTACGGGCGCCGGCTGGACTGCGGTCGCCTGGTTCGTCGACTCGGCGCGTCTCGCTACACCTCCTCTTCGACAGCGAGCACGCATCGCGTAGTCTCGCTGTATATACGAGCTATTAGTCCACGCACGCGATGCCAAGGCGGCGCGTTCAGCGCCCACTCGGGTATATTGAGCGATGGGAGTACGGCGGTCTGTTGCGGCGCCGATTCGTGCACACTATACACGGCGCTTGGTGGTGGTACGGCCCTGGCGGAACGGGGCTTCTGGCAGCGGCCCTCGCTTCCCGCGCCGAATTGATACCGTTCCTTTTTTTTAGGTTTTCCTCCGGATTCGTGCAATGACTGCGAAGACATTCCGTTCACTTTTTTATTGTTCTTGAAAGATACAAGCATCCTGCCAAGGAATACGCGCCTTGGTGAAGGGCTGTGGTCCGGAGTTCCTGAACTTCTTGCGTCAGATTCTCGGTTTTGTTTTCGGCTTGTAGTGGAAAAACCCACGTTCTACGAAAAAGGTAAGAGAAAGGAGAGACATAGGGCTGTCTCAGCGATATGTAAACGGATTTTGAGGAGAGGAGACCGAAGACGCAGTGGTCTCACATGAAGGTCACCACCAACAGCGAAAATCAGTGCTCATCTGCTGATTTCGCATTGTGAATACCATATATGAGGGCCTCTTTTAGAAGGTTGTGTTATGATAACAGGGCAGCGTAGAACTCCCCGTAAAGAAGGGTATACGAACGTTTCAAAAGTATACTCACTCTCTGTTTAAGGTGACGATTAGGACCGCAATACTTCCCCTTTGGAGGTTGAGGCCTGTTATTGCGCTGGCGGGGATGCACAAATCGTACGAAATTTTATGATTCCCCCGCAGTTCCCCACAAGCCTAATAATTTCTTTATTTCAGGTGATTCTAGGAAGGCGTATATTCAAAGAAATAATCGCGGGTTGATGATTGAAGGTAGGGTTTAACGCGCTGAAGCTATAGTATATGAGACGCACCGAAGGGGAGGGCTCTGGATTAATTTTGACCACTTGAGGATCTTTGACGTGCGTTGGAATCTCGACACACGAAGAGTGTTTTCGCTTTTCGCCTCAGTCAAATAAGCAGCCATCATGGCCGGGAATGAACCCGCGGCCTTGGGTGCAGCAGCGCAACACTATAGCCACTAATGGCAGGTGCATGTGAGTTTGTTAAATATAGGTTCAACTATATGTGTAATTAGCTGGCGTGTGCTAATACGGCCGTTTGGAATGCAGGTAATGGGATCTACATTCCCCCAAATATGCATCGTATTCCCCATTCATGGCTAATAGGAGAAACAAATGGTTCCTTGCTGCTCTATGAAAATTCGGTGGCGGTGTACTTCTTCGATACTTGCGCCTTCTGATCCGCCAAATTTTAAGCGAAGCTCTGAGCCTGTCAATGATGTCGTCTGTAGCCCACGCAAAACGCACTGAAGGAAAACCAACTTTCTTTAACGATGAGCGTATACGTGAAAGGACGAAAAGTTAAACGCTTCCCGGGAACGGAATCAAACCTATGTATATCCGATTGCAGCCTCTGTTTGCTTTATTCCACGGGGGAATACGTTCCATCATAACGGCAGTACGAGGGCACAAGTCAAGAAAACAAGCGAATACACTAAACGTAAGGTAAGCACAAATACATAATAATTCAGGCAAACACATTCAAGCGTTTAAACGAGGTAACCAGTTAGGTGGTTGGCTAAAAGAAGTATACACACTATAGATATGTGTACAAACGCCGTAGTTTCTCGGAAGCACGAATTTGTTGATCTAGGTGGCTCGGTACGACTATCACATAATCGACACAACCGCAGGCTGTACATACCAATTAAAACAAACATGTCATGGAGTGGCTCACCAAGACAGCCGAGTGGCAAAATTGGGATTGAGAAAGGCGGAATGTCCGTCTTTGAAAGCTGTACTGTAACCACGTCTTGCACATTCTTTCCCTGATACGGTTGTCTTCGAATTCTGAAAGCAGTCCAAGTCCACGGGTTTTTTCAATAACTGGTGGACACGTTCCGCTTCTTACAGGCCCGGTTTAGCCTTGAGTACATATTTATTGCCTCACGTGAGTCTACTTCCGACGCCTTTGTTTTTGGTACTTTCCCCGCACCTTCAATCGTGCGCCATACCCCCAGTGTCCACGCCAGGACGTCCTCAATAGAGTGTTTAAAATGAGTGTTCCGCGAGGTGTTGAACATTTTTTCTTTAAATTGCACACTGGTCCTCTCCCATAAAAACTTTGATGCAAGACCGTGGTCTCTTTATAGCTCGGTCGACAGATTGACGCCTCTGTTCACGACCAGATACAATTAATCACGGTTTTGTAGACTGCAGGGACGCTGTCTTTCCCTGAAACATTTTGCAGCGAACATTCCAAAAACATATGGATATCCGGTTGCGCCATTCCAGCACGGCCGAAGCAGTTTGGATTTAGAGAGGGGTGCATGGACGTGCAAAATAAGGCAGAAGATCGACCCACAAGTCTGACGAAGAGGATGGTTGGACGCTAGGGAAAGCCGTGAAATGCCGAACCAGTAAAGCACTAAAGAGCGCAATCGCAGCGCAGTAAAACGTAGCGATAAGAAATACCTTATGTGTATGGTAATGTGGTGTGATGTGGGTCCGCTCGCTTCTGGGTTGTTTCGTTTGGCGCTGGACTTGATTTCTTCGCGTTCCCTTGTGGTTGTAGTTTTCGAGAGGGGCAGTTGATTTTTTATAAGCTGATACTAGTTTAGTTAGTTCATAGCTGTTACCTAAAACTTGCTTAAGTTAAATTATAAAAAGTACACCAGGATTCCTGAATTCGGTTTTCATAGATAAAGTAGAAAAAAACGAAACATATTCATGTCGGCATTCATATAGCCCAAGCTTCCAACAAATTCTAAAACTGCTGTCAAGTGCGTCAAAACAAAATCTGCTTTACGTGTTTCATCGTTGACGTATATTCAGGCAATTTTAATATAAGGTTTCTCTTCTTTACAACAAGACATTCGGATAGTGCGTTCATGAAACGCTGCGCTCCATGTAATCCACTACGAGCTTAAGGGAGGTTCTCGTTACAACTTCAAACGTGTCCAAGACAAAGCATGCGAAATCCCTCTGGCCCATGAAAGCTAACATAAACAAACACAGAATGCCCCGAAGAACAAACGACAACACTGAATGGGGGCATTCCCCAAGAGAGACGAGGCAGGTTGAGTTGATTGAAGGGGTACCGCGCCAACCCCTTGCCCAAAGCGCGGACAAACTGATTACAGCAGGAACGACATCGTCACTTAATAAACGCAACACAGGCTGCAGCATTTCGCCCGCTTGTCTATCCCAGGGGATGCGGCAGCGCCGGCGGAGCTTGGATGCGGGAAGAGGCTGGTCGCAGGGGGGGAATTAAGAGCGCCCAACCGAGTTTGAATTTAATAAACCCCGAGATCGGGAACGGAGTGATGGCGGTGTGTGCTGTAAAGCCGGAAGCATAATTACGCGAAGCTTGTATGGGTAGAGTTAAACGTATTTTTTATGACCGAGCACAAAACCTCCGAGGCTCCACGTGTCTCGAGGCGTTTTCCCTGTGTGTGGGAGTTTTTCAGCGCTTTCCAGCGTTTTCCAGCGTTTTTCAGCGTAAAAGAACGTCAAGTGTGGGCGGTGACCAGACGGTCACAGCCACAGCCAAAGTTGCCCGCCCTTCAAGACGTGATTTGGAGCTAGTTTATTCGTCTCATCATTTGCATACGCATCTTGAGTAGATTAGTAATAAACACGCACTATTTTCAAGGTTGATCAAGCCGCAATAAATCTGTGTGCGTGTTAGCACGTACTCGTCTTTATAGGATAACCGCCGTCAACGCTCAAGGGAATTAAATTTGTTCTGTAGGTTTCGCCTAAATTCTGTATCACCTCTCCGTTGCTTGCTCTAAACCTTCGCCGGTAATTCACCTTCACAGGTTTGAATGGGTTATGGTTTTTTTACCTCCTTCGTCCTCGGAGATCACAATTATGTAAGCTAATAAATTACGAATGAAATTCCAACTGCGACTTATGAGGTCTTGCCGCCACCTTATTGCTGCGTGAGTGAGTGAGTGAGTGAGTGAGTGAGTGAGTGAGTGAGTGAGTGAGTGAGTGAGTGAGTGAGTGAGTGGTGAGTGAGTGAGTGAGTGAGTAAGTGAGGAAGGGAGGGAGGGAGGAAGCGAGGGAAAGAGGTAGAGAGTGAGGGAAGGGAAGAGGGAGAGAAGGAGGGAAAGTTTGAGGGGGAGCCATATGCCACGGACATACTAGGATTGACATTCGGCCGCTTTATTAGTGCATTTTAACTGAATAGCGCTGCTAAATTGAGTCACGTGAAGGCAACAAATAAAATTCGTCCTCTCTCCCAATGGTATATGTGGGGGTGCATTTAACCCTTTCCCCATTCTGTGCACCTTTATCTGAAGAAAACTGCTTTTTGGTAAGCCGAAACTCCTCAAAAAACTACCGGGCGTATATCAGACACACAGAAATGAAATGGTAGCAACGATTGGCATGAGAGGGAGTGCATTTAGAAACATTTTTCAAAGTTTGAGGGCTAGCTACCTGGGTGTGAATAAAAACATACAATCAATGCATACTTTCTGTGCGCGGTATTTGAATCTGGGGAAGCCCCTTTAAATAAATGTGAGATAGTTGGAGGAAAAGAAGATGGCAAATCATAGAGGCGAAGAAAGAATCAGTTCACTCTTCATGTGTACGAACTGCGTAGCCTGAAATGAGAGAAAAAACGTGATGATTAAAAGACGGGATACGCACGTTTGAAAAACCATGGCCCCAACACATTAACAGAATGGGAACGATGTACAGGGTAAAGAGTAGCGAAGGCAGAGACCTAGCTCGAGGGTGAAACAAGACGAAAAAATGCGAGCAAGATATGAATTACAGGGTGGGTGTTGGGTACGTGTGATTGCCGACGGCTGGAGAGGCCGACGGCTGGAGAAAGTACTACATCCGAAGGAATGGCATGAAATACACAGAGATCAACCTCACTAGAGCACAAGATAAAAAATAGGGTATATACAGCGGCGTTGTTTGCTACCTTCTTGCTTCATGTCTAGACGTCTAATATTAATTACTTATCATCAAGTTTGTGGGCCTGCTCTCTACAGCACGCCCAGGAATGAGGCACACTGCGGTTGCGTGAAAGAACTCTTTACTTACATCTTCCAACGCGCTGTCGCCCGTCCGGGCATACACACACAGACACGCCAACCAAGAACACTTCGCGTCCCGAGTTCGAGTCCCCGCGCGCGGCTCTTCTCTCACCACCGCCCGCCCCAAGTCTCGCGGCCCGGTGGCCGCACGGAAGGCGAGGAGGGCGAGGGAAGGGAGCCCATGGCGAGGGGCTCCGGGCGACACCCCCTAGGCCAGAAGGTGTCGTGCCAAGGCGCTCCCCACAAGTTGTATTAAGGCTACCACAAATGCCAATATGGTTCTAATTCTGAAAGCGTGGTGTCAAAAAGTTTAAGAACTACCGACCTATCAGCCCACTTCCTGTCGTATACAAGGTGTTTAAGAAGATGTAGCATGTGACACGCTAGATTTCGCAAAACCCAGAAATATTCAAACATGAATGACGTTCACGCCATCAGCCTGGTAATGGAGAATTCTGCGAAGTATAATAAACCTCCTTGTACAACATTTACAGGTTATGGGGAAGCCTTGGATTCAAAAGGAGGACTCTCGGCAGTTAGCACTGAGGAAACAGGGAGCTCCTGAAAAGCATGCCCTTGCGTACAGTTGGTGAAGAGAACTGCATTCACGGAATTCACTCATTGTGAATTGAGTGAAGCGTACGAAATCAGGATGTAATTATTTCCTTTGTACACCAATTATGTTGCGTTTCCACTCTTTCCCAGATACTGCATTATTGATATCGTTTTCAAATGGGCTGTTTAGCAATTGCAGAGAAAAAAGGGGTCTCCAGCCTGGTCAAGCTGTCAAGGGTAGCTTTTCCTGCAGCCCCTCCCTATTTTTCTAATGGAAATAAAAAATTGGTTTGATTTGATTTGTTTTGGTCTGATTGCACTGTGTGCCTCGTATACGCGGGGAACCCGCATGCGTGCTCTCATATCGGTTGTGTACACACTAAAGCCCGTACTACATGGTACGAATTGAGATGCAAATTTGGTGGCGCTGCTCGCGCGCGGCGGAGATAAGGTGGAGCTATTTCCGCAGCTGCGGCGAATTGCCAAATGTTCCAGATAACCAGCCTACGCGGCTGCTGCGGAGTGAACCGGCTGTACAGATAGGAACAGAACTTGACGAAGATGGACGCTTTTACAGTGACGTTCAAGCTTAAATAAATCGTCCAAAAGGTAAGGTGTTTATCTTTTTTAGGAACACAAAGAACTTTGCCTTTGACGAGGTAATTATGTACCTCACAACGTGTTTTCCAAATGCGAAAATCGCTACGGGCGCGCGCAGTGTACAAGGCATCGCGATTCGAAATTTCGGACATTCGCTCCACGAAATTCGCAAAAGAAAACCGCACCGGGTCGTAAGGGCGCAACCGCGTTTGAAAGATGCCACATGACCCTTGGCCTGTGCGCGACAGGTCTGCTCGTTCCGGCACACTCCCTGTGGTACCTACGCGTGCTGTGTGGAACACGACGAGGAAATGACACCATATTTAAAGGTACCGAAGTGGCCGAGCAACTTCACACTCAAGCACAATACCATTTGGGCAGTAGTGAGACCACTGGTTGCCCAGCGTGTATAAATGCGCAGAAAAACACACGGATATCAGGCTGTCTCCGCAGAGTACTTGAAAAGACCAAGAAAATGAAGGCAGACACGTATGAGAAGAACCCTTCGTACGTAAAAGGACGAGGTGTGGGAGAAACAGCGAGCCTTCGCGAAAGGCGTCTATACGGGGGGTGCATTTATAGGTATATAGATACACGCAATACCGCGCACGGAATGTGGGGCCACTGGGTGGTTGATTGGTTTACGGGGAGGAGAGTGGGGACGTGTTGGGCGGTGCACTTTGAATCGGAGTACAGGGGCACGAGCCGGCGCTGAAGCCTGTCAAAACTAATTTGGTTCAGCGAGCGAGGATGCCTGAGAAAAGGAGAAACCTGATTATTCGATTGCGTCACCTCCGCCGCCGTCTCGACCGTCTCGGTTTGATGAAGCGGGCGTGTTTAGGCGGCCGGGGAAAAAGGTTGACTCGATTGCAGCGCTGATGATGCAATCTGCAGCCTATTAGGACCGAACTCGGACCCTGTTCCGACCCAACCCCGTGGCTTCCTACTGCTTACATTCACTTGCATGCACATATGCACGCACAGACGCTTAAGTGGCCCACTGTTGCGTGTGCGATAAAGCCAGCCGCGTGTCTTGTAGTGGTGCAATATCCGCTTGTTGCGTGCCGAAATTAAGAGCCGTGTACAGTATACGTGTTGGGTGCAGACGCCAGAAAACACGAACGAGGAGTTGGTCTAAATTGGCGGCGTTCGCGCCACGCCCATTTTTATTTTGTTATGCATAGGAAATTGTGGTGATTGCCGACTGTAGCTGTGGTCACGGGACGTTGGGGGGCTCCGTGGGGAGGCAGTAAAGGGAGCAACGTAACCAAATCATGGAAGGTGACTACCTGTGGTCCCTTGGAGTGTGTGGTTCGCGACCTTGCCTCTACAATGCTCGAAAATACGGTTGTGACAATAGACGCCTCTCCCTGTACGCGCACAATGCTTCTCCCCAGCCCCACTTATTCCATCCCTCATACAAGGTTTCAGTCTCTTCTTTCACTGTAAATTCTTTAAAACGATCAATTTTGGAGCACTGAAGGATACGTTCCCGGACCTTCCGTGCCCTAGGAACTAGTGTTCCTATATATGTACACCAGCGGAATAAGAAACTTGTTTTCTATTTTAGAAATTTTAAAAGTTCTCAAGCTTCAAGATTGACGTTGGAGCTTGGCGAAATTCTTCGGCAACCACTGGGCATGAGCTGTAAACAAGCACATGGATATGTGTAAATTATATGGGTAACTACATCGTGCACTGACTAATCAGTATACTAGAAAAGTAAGATATTAAAAAATGCGTTTAAATAAAACATTCTACGGCTACATGATAATCTAGAGATGAGTCTTAGCATGGTATGCGTAGTACTCCCTCTTTGCAGGTGAACAATAACAAAGGGAACAAAATAATGCCGCGAACTATGCCTTCCGATTTTTTTTAACTTTTGTTTTCTTTCGTACGACTCGCCACGTCCGGCTATCTTACCCTGCATGTGCTTCAAGCGAAGCGCGTGTTCTCTCGGATGCTCTAGTGCTGCATTGGCGTAGGAAGTGAAACATTTTTTTCATATTCTATGCCACTCTGCAGCAATTTTCCGCCCCTAAGGTCCCCTTTTCCGTGCAATAAAACGGCGCATCATTTTGAATAATAGATTGCGCACGAAGAAACTGAATACTGATAATTCTTCCGCGCACACACCGATTTTGCTAGTGGCAATTTGACGTGGTTCTACTTGGGTATAATACATAATGATAATTTTATTATCATGGCGTACATACAGAGGTACAGAAAATGGGCCAGCAAAAAAAAAGCCGACAGGTTGACTTGTGCGGCAGCGCCCGGAAGAAGTGGCCATCACTACGATCAAAAGCACTCGCTGACAGCGGTAGCGACTGAATACCTATTACAAAAAAAAAAAAAAAGAAAAAGAAAGAGCATCAAAAACAGGAATAAACAAAGAAAAAAAAGGAAACAGCATGTATGTCACATCGTTAGCTTTTCACAGCAGAACTCATAACGCTTTGGTAACCAATTCGTATTCTTGCATGCCGTCGCAAGCTTACACTTAGAAAGCAAGGAACTAACAAAACGGTAACCGCACAGGCATAAATACTTCAGCAACATTCTAATGCTACAATGGCAGCACACAAATTTTTCCGAGTAGTTAAAGAGTACAGGTGCCATCATTATAAATGGAACAAGGATTTGTGAATGTCACAAAATATTTGTCTTACTGGTTTTATGACAGCCATTACAGGGAAGCTTTTTATAATAGGGAGGACTCGTTTAAACGCACACCAATGCATTCAGGCAGTTTCTGGAAGAAGAACTTCCTGTATATTTTTGGGACAGTGTTCCAATGACTTTTTTCCGCACCTACATTTCGTCAGACAATCCATTGAAAATAGCAGCTAGGTATATAATACGGCACATTGCAGAACTTTCGTAATGGTTACAGAGCCTTGGCGTCATATATCGAGGTATATGCCGTAGAGGTATAAGTTTAACGTTACGAGTTCGGTAATCCGTACACCGAAATACTTAATGTGCTCGCACAAAACATCAAATGAGGGCAAGCCGCTTGTCTTAAGTACACTGTCCGAATCCTGCACATGCGACTTGTAAGGAAAACTCCTGGTGATGTTTTTTTTTAAGTACTGTTGACTCTGTTCTTCCAGGTTGTGGAGCCGTTGAAAAAGCCACACATGCCATACCTGAGAATCCTATATCCCAAAGTTTGAGCAGGAACTTTTCCAACAGAGAAAGGCAGAAATAGTTTTTAAATTGTGCAAAATGCAGGCAGTGCCTCAAGCTTCTTCAGTATGTGAGTCATGTGTGTGTGTGAGAGCGGGTTGATTAAATAAACTTCTCAACTGATCTTCCATTACTGCAATCTCCTTGAAGGGGTCAACCACTTTTCAGAAACCCTCTTTTTGTACTCATACCGTCCCGCCAATTCCATGTTAAGCTTATTAAAGCGAAATCCTTTTTAATGGGATTGATGGCGTCTTGTCAAAACTATAATGCATTTCCCAAGTAAACCGGTTGGTCAAGCTCTGATGAGATCTCTGGACACAAGGCGCATGCGCGAAACCGAACTTCCATTGTGTCGATACGGTAATTTGAAAATCGCGTAAAAGGATTGGTCCTATAGATAAGACAATACACTCATAGAGCATGAAAAAGGGGTAGAGTAGTACATTCCTTTATCTCATAAACCATGTATCGGTATACATTTGCATCATAGATGCGCTTCCTTGTTGCGCGAGAAATCGTCCCATGGGTTCGTCCGTCGTTTGAGATCTGGGGGTTTGACATTGACGATCGAGTGAGTCGACGCACTTTTGGCGAAGGTTTTGACGCGCTTTTGACGCAGTTTTGGTGTCAGAAAGCTTTCGCGGTTCTCTCAACTTTCTTTCACAAGGCGTGGTAAGTCGCACAAAGTGTATTTTTCCACCGGATGTTGACGAACAGAGCAGCCACGCAGCGTATGGTCCCCCTTCTAGCGAAGACGTAACAAATGCATGGCGCGGGCGCAGTGTTATGCTATGTAGCCGTTCGTTCCACCCATGGGCGCGATCTCTGCGCCAGCGATGGGGCGGGATCTCTGCGCTGCACACATCTTTCTCCAGTATTGTTACTGTCATTTCACCTTGTACCGTAAGGACTAATCTGTGCCAAGCAAACGAAGGGGCCAGAGAAAAAAAAGAGGGATCACCGGACAGATCACCAGGCACGGCGTGCTCCCATTACACTGTCGCGCCAACAGCAGACTTCTCACGAGCCAACAGCCCTTTCTGACCAAGCGGCCGGCTTGGACGTGTGTGTGTGATCGCAATGACGTTCATCTGTCTCCGCCGCTGTCCCTGCCACGGGCGTTTGGCACTGGGGTCGCCGCTGCTCCAGCGGTAGTGCGTGCTGCTGGAGGGGGATGGTGCGGGATCATTCGTCACTCGTCAGGCGCCAGATCGACTCGCTGCTGGCCCCACGCATACGGAGCCGGCGGAACTGCCGCTGTCAGTCGCCGAGGTAAAGCCGGAGCAGCACGCGCGTTCCAGGCGGCATTTCGTTGGGCGTCAACCTTGGCATCGTTCTCACGCGCGCCCGGGCATGATAGCAGTGCATTGAGGTTTGAGCCGTTGAGTCACTTTCGCTGCGACGCGGAAGCCACTCGCTGTCACCCAGATCCCTGCCCTCTGCTCTTAACGGGCCAGGGAAGTGAAGTGGGAGAAAATAATGGTGGCGCTGTCTTTTCTCGGTTTTCGGGATGAGGACCAAAGCAGGCAATACAGACGCGATGGCCAACTGTGGCTCCACAAGCGAGACACTACTTTTAGCTAAAGGAGAATATGTCGGGTGCATTGTGGAACGGGTACAGCAGTGTTGGAAGACGTGGAAGAGGCATTCAAGCCCTCTCGTGCAAATGACCATGGCGCACTGCTTAACAGCGGGGGTGCTCTTAACGCTGTTGATGTGGGCAACGACAACAGGGAGATGATCTAATCTCGAGCAACGTTTGAAAAAGTGCAGGCAATCTGCACAACTTGAAACCTCAACTCATCATCTAATCGTATAAATTACCAAGGTTTAACGGCCCTTACTGTCCATGAAAATTCAGCTCAGTACCGTCACAGCCTCATCGATATTCTAGAGTGTACTGAAAATGTGATTACACCGATCCTTATGAGGTTTCAGAACCGTTGTTTGCTGTTTTACGCCCACTCGGGATAGCGAAAACGGTTATCGACTGGGCACCATCGGTTTTTTCCGAGGTGCTGGAAGCATGCGGGGTGAGTGTGGGGCAGTTGATTGGTTAAGGCAATCGTATATGATGTTAAGATACGATCTCTGAATTATAACCCCGTTTCTTAATTAAAGAGTTTTTGTAAGCCCACACTCGCGCTGGTATATACAGGGATATGGTGTACGAGAAGACAGAGGTGTGTCGTCCGGGGCTGATGGGGGGGGGGGGGGGGGAGAGAGAGAGGAGGTCAATTTTGCGATGAAAATTTCTGTCTGGAGAGCCCTTGTTGTAAGCAGCGGCCCTGGCAGCCGCTGCTTACCATGGTAAGTTGGCTTCAAGGGCTTTGTTTGTTAGATCCATTCTTATTTATTGCCTTAAATAGTCTTGCTTCTCCATTTATTGGCATAAATATTTGCAAAACACCTTAAATAAATGTTGTTTTGTTAAAAAAATGCGCGCCAATCCACGCTGTGAAGGTGGTTGGAAAGCGAAGCTATAAACGGAACCCACAATGATTACCCGTGCAACGTCACTTGAGCAACAGGAGTTCTCCGGGGAACGCCGGCGCTCCATACAATTTTTTTTTCATCGCAAAAAGGACCCGAGTTCTTCATTGGTTTGTCCACCACACGACACACTTCTATCATCTAGTACACTGTAACAGGGATCCTTGTATGTTGAAATTAGAAGGTGTTTATTTGTGCAGCCATGCCCATCGATTCTAGCAAATGATTCTGTAGTGCTGGAGAGCAGACACTGTGTTAAGCAACGGCAGTGTGTACTCCCTCTCACTCTGAGCTGGGACGATCTGCTTTGTTACATACGTACATGGGTTGTGAATATGCTGTTCGCGCTAAATGTGTGAGCACAGATCATTGTAAGGATGTGTGCTGCTGCGCACCAGTAATACAGTGTGTGTGTCCAACACCTAAAAATTGTGCCTGAACACCATTTATCTACGAACATACTCTTCCGCACAAAGCACCCTAAAGAGTTCTTGCAGTGAGACAAGATATGTACACCCGTAGTGATGGAAAAAGTTCCGTTCGTACCTCGCAGCTCGTGATCGGTTGGCTTCTAACCACCCGTTACAGAGGACCCGCTTCTATATCGGCCGGTTACTATGCTACCGGAACCAACTTTAGATTAACCCATTTTTCCTTCTGGCAACGAGCACCTTAAACTACCATGATGGGCGTTAATGGTATAGACATCGGCCTGTAGGTGGAAATTCATCAGGCATCCTGTCTTGTTAAGAGCTGAATTACCTGATTAATGCAAGTGTCGTTCAAAGCAGTCCTGCAAGCGAGAGCTGTTCATGCTTTAAAGAATCGAGGCAGCCTGAAAGCAGTGAAGATAGGCGTGGGGAAAAACCAGATGTATGCACCTAAAGACAAACAAAGTCAGCACAAATAGGGATAAAATAGTAATATTAGCCGAGAAGTTCTATAGAGATCTGTACAGTAGCCGTGACATCCAGTATAATGCCGAAGGAGAAAGTAGTTCAGAGGAGATAGACATGCCACCAGGAGTAAGGAAGGGTTTGAAAGAAATGCAAGGGGGCAAAGCACTTGGTAAGGATCAGATAACAAACAAACAAACAAAATAAAGGGCTATAAAATAAAATAAAAGCCCAACCCGTACCACATACGTATCACGGGTGACGCCAATTAAAAATAAACAAACTGGACCGAAGTCAGAGTGTTTTTACGAGAGGAAAAGAAGAAAGAAAGAAGAAAGAAGAGAGACAGCAGACCTCTTCAAGGATGGCGGGCAACTTGTAGTCGAAAAAAACTGGCAAACCTGTCTACCCAATGCCTAATGACCGCGAGTGTGCCGTAATCTCGGAAGAACGCGAAGATCATCCTAATCCATAAGAAAGGTGACATGAGGCACTTGAAAAATTACAGGCCGATAGGCTTGCTGTCATTTGTGTACCAAAGTAATCGCTTACAATTCTGTCACCTTAGATTTCAGTCAACCTTATCAACAAGCAGGGTTTCGTAAAGTCTATTCAACAATGGACCATATTCACATGATCAATAAGTCTTAATATCCCATGCTCATTCTTGATAACACGTCGCTTCCACGCTCTTTAAAACAAACGTTTTCAGTGTGTCACCAGTACTTCGCTACGCAGAATATGTGTAGAGCTGCAAACGAAGGTGTAGACACTTTAAAACAGTTGCAATCGTCTTCAATCACTTCAATGCCGCCAGTTGTTCACCTTTTTATAATGTTAAGGCGTAAGGAAGGTTTAGTATGTGCGGAAACTTATTTTCCTAACTCAACAAGCCAACGAAAAAAAGGTCAATTGGCAAAAAAAAAGACGCTGCACAAGCCTTGAAGCAATTTCTCAGCACGCAGAGCGTCGATAACGACAGTCATGTACAGTATACTTGAGACGAGGCTCGCATGCCTTCTGTTGCATATGCCATATTTACTCGATTCTAAGCACCTCCATTTTTCCACGATCCTGATGCCCATATTTGGCGGAGTTGCTTATATTCGAGAAATCTAAAATGACTCCCACCCCCTTTTTTTCTCTCCGGCGTTATCTAGACGAGACGAGCGCAAGGAGTAATGTTTTATTCCGCACACATTCGAAAAATGGAACAGACAGGGAACCGGCCGCTTGCGTCTGACACTCAGTCACTCTCACTAGCACACGAGTCCGTCGCGCCCCCTGAGCCGCCGCTCCCAGTATCCCAAGAAGGTCATCTTCCGTCGAAGTCGTTTTCAATCGAACATTTTTTTGGAATGACTTGGCCACAACGTCCACTTGGACCCGCTTTCATGCGTCTGAAATCCACCTTGCGGTCGTTTATGGGGACGCTTTCTGCAGCTTTCCCGTCGTGTAGTGTTGGAACGCAGCAGAAAAGGGTGTGCTTAGTTAGATTCGCATGCTAACTTTTTTCCCAATTTTTTTCCCTGAAAGTAGAGGAGGGTGCATTGAATCGAGGAAATACGGTACATGTAACGCACTTAAATTTTTACAAGAGATACATAAGTAGTCTTAAATAGTCTGTTATAAATTTTTAAACAGTATCACATAGCCTGACACGTCGCAAAACCACCCCTGAAGGTTACCTAACATTAAACCTTAACTAAGTACGTTAGGCCTACCCTCAAGTCGTTTATCGGTACCTGTTTCGAAACGTACGCATCGCAGTCATTCTACGTCAAGCTGCAGGCACCGGTTGACGTCGTATAACCTCAAAGCGAAACATTAGGCTTAAGCCAGCGTAAACACGACGGTAGCTGCTGTTTTCTTGCAACGCGATATACACCCCTAGCGTAACGCATACCCGTCGTGGGTATTGGGTATGTTTTTATAACGCTTTATAAGGCATTGTCCAATACTCCACGCAACAAGCTGATAAGCTTGTTGCACACTTGGGCATGTACCATTTTTTCATTTCTTCGAGGGTTGATTAAATGATGGATTGAATAAAGTAGCATTAGACGAACGTTAGGTGCAGATGTTGATGTCGCCCTGCAAATGGTTATTCGTAAATGGTTACCTGGATCTGGATGTCTTGGCTCGGGTTAGCTGTCTGGGCCAGTTCGGTATTGAAAAAGACGCGGCCTGAATTCCTTGGGTGGTAGAACAGATATTTTGTAAGTTACCTGCAGTTATTAGTAACGTATAAAAAACGTCAGAAAGTTTGATACGCGGATAGCAATGTAGGTGTGGCAACACTGGATTGCAATGTCGGCCCCAGCAGGCTCCCGGCCGTTCGCAGCAGACCTCTCCAGACGCGTAATGAGAACGGTGGACGGTGCGTGCGCGTGTCACGGCGTGAAGAAAGACGGAAACAAACGCAAAGAAGAAAAGCCCCAAGTGGCATGACCGTGCGTGGCACGAAATGACATCCCGCGCGGCGCACATCGTAATGACCCTTCTCGATTTGCGTGACGGTGGCAAGCGTATCGCGAAAACCAAGGAGACCCCTGCCCGCGGTCGGTTATGTCAACACGTCATACGTAAGGATTAAGACCACATGCCTGATCAGCAATCGTCGGCCACACCGCGGCTGTTTGAGGTCAAATGTCAATCCAGGTAAAAAAAACCTTCGCAAACGTCACTACGTGGATCCCAAAATAACAGGCGTGTCCAGTCCGTCCCATGGGAGGACAGGGATAACGCAAGGTGTGCGGCCTTCTATTGTAGGTGGTGTTGGGTGCATTCCCTGAGTCACTGTTGTTCTGAAGAAATAAATAAGCAAGGTTGTTCCCGTCGGCTGTGATCCCCGGTTGTTAAAACCAAGGGCGGCACCAAGCACGTTGCAAATGACGATTTTTTTTTTTTTTTGCCGAGTCACATTGAAAGGCTTTTAAGGACCGACTGGGCTAAGGCTGTCATCATCAACGCATTGGTGGTGTACGTGGAGGACTCCAGTGCAAAGCTGTCTGCCACAAGCAGCATACACTAAGGACAGAACTAGCACTTGCAGGGTATTACCGGTGAGTGTGACCACGGGCGGCGCTGGGAAGCACGAGCACGGCTGCGAAGCATGGTTAGGATGTCAATTCGGGGCACACAAAAGCCGCCTCCAAGTAATCTGGACAACGCTGTCAGCGCCATTTAACGGTGGCGTAGCACAAACTTTCTCATTATATTTGCATGTGAATAAACAATGCACGCTGCGGATTTTCACCTTTTATGCCCGCAGCCATAAGCAAAGCCAATTCGTGAAGAAGGGAATGTACGCCATACAGACTGAAGAAAATATCCGCGCGAACTTTGTGAGCCCCCTAAAAATCCCGTAACCTCCTCATAAGACTTTGTGATGGAGCAGAAAAATCGAAGCGTTGGACAAAGAAAAAGAAATAGAAGAGAGCCGTTTTATTTCCTGCTGTGCGATGCGCGTGTAGGCACCTGCTGCTTGGCGCGTGTCATTACAGACTGTCGAGTCTTCATAAGAGCATTTCAAAAATACATTAGGGACGCCTACGCCTTTTCAATACTTATCGAGACACTCTGAGCACTAAACCTATCAAATAAGCTATAAAGGGCGAGCTACATGATTTTCTGAGCGATGCTCCGAAGAAAGTTGTTCTCTCTCTCTCCTCGTGTGTTGACAACAACTTGTACGGGATACACGTTGAAATTATTCGGAGGTGTCGGAAGCTGGCAAAATAACTGAATTATAAACAAATACACATTTTTTTGCACTAATGCATCAAAACGGGCGATTTATAGCACAGGTACGGCTGCCCCTTGCAAGCGGAGTGTACCAGACGACAGCGGCGCGAGTCCCAAAGCTGACGTCAGGAGCCAGGGGGCTCTACTCAAACATCTCACCGCAAATACAGTAAGGCCAGAACCAGTAGTTGCACAGCGTTGTAAGAAGGAACGCGAAACTCCGTGATCTATGTAAACGCACAAACACAAGTCCAACTTCGTCGTGGTTGATCTTGAAAGCTGGGCTGTACATGAAATAACCACTTTACGAGATATCAGTGGCATATTGCGTAGTGGATCGTTGAAGAAAAACGAATAACAGTGACGACCACGTGCTCCGGAAGGGAAGAGGGGGGATGCACTCCCCTTTTTAAAAATAAGGCGTTTAGTATCCTTGGCCCTGGCACTGTTACAGAAGAATCAGGCCCTAAAACAAAACCAAAAATCCAGGACCCCTAAGCACTCCTTATGATGTGTATTAATGTGAAAGCATACTGAGTGCTGAACTGATACTTCGGTATTGTATGCGCCGTCACCTTTCCCAGCTGCTGGTGGTGTGGACGATTAATAGGCCATCGTCGTATACACCGCACCGATGAAGACTTCGAAACGTGGGGCGTGGAAGGCAGCGTGTTTATTCTATCAACTCTAATGACGTGCTGCCGACGGTGACTAGGGTTCGGTGGTGCGCATGTATTGTCATTATCATCATCACCTTCCTCTCTTTGTGACATTTTCTTACTCTTTCGTTTTCTTGACCAATCGCCAAGTTATTAGCCCATTGGCCGGAACGTGTTTGGCCACTCACCTAATTTTATGCTCGTGGAATTACTATTCTCGTGTTCTCCTGTAGTGCTGAATGCATGTTTCAATCACACGTATATAAACCGAAGGTCCCAACCCATTTACGAGGCTCAGCTTTCGTCAGATAATATTATGGTGGGGTGGTTGTTGAGGGTTTCTGTGTCCGTCTCACACTCCGGAAGATCCCCGCATAATTTATTTAATTTTATTTGCACCTAAATTGGTCATATTTCTTTATATGACCTTCCTTGAGGAATGTGGCATCCTTGCGAGCATTTATTGACCGTTTTCGTTTTTTATCCTTTAAGCTCTTGGCTACTTTTTGTGAGCCGGGATTCAGCCATTCTGAGTTCCATACATATGCCGTATTTTGTAGGCCATGGACACCAGACTTTCAACCCACTTAGTTAAGTGATGTTTTCACGTTAAACACGTTTTTGTGAGTCCAAGGCCAGAACTCTTTCGCTGGGTTCCAGGAGATGTAGCACCCCTGGGGCTCCATGCGTTCCTCTCGTATACTGGAAGACCCTGGTTCAAATGCAACACATCACAAGTTTTAGCCAACTTTCTTTTCAAATTAACTCTTCTCGCTTAGGCTCCTATAATCAAAGAGCTTTCCTGACAGATGTTGCGACCTCCCAAGTATTCACTAACACGCTTTTTATCCTGTGCCACTTTCTATGCCGTGTGGCAACCAATTTGTGCGCATTCATGAACCCTAGATTTTCGACCGGCATAGTCAACTAACTCTTCCCATTAAGAAACTGCCTCATTTGGTTCAAAGCATGAGGTTCAATACGATTTAGTCATTTTGTCAGAGCGTTCGACTCGCGTGCCAATGGCAATCGTTACTTAATTCCCGATTGGCCTCGTTTCTTTCATTCTTGTAACTTGTTACTGCCACATTACTATCTCTATAGTTTTGCAGTTCCTGTAAGAAGGATCAAATAATTTCCTTCCCCCAATCTTTGTCGCGATGTCGGTTGTACCATTCGTGAAGGCGCATGCACCTGCAGTTCGAATGCCAAGCAAGGGGTACGGTTGCTCTTTTCTACCCAAACAAATAGAAACTAAGAAGGTTTAAAGTATATATATATATATATATATATATATATATATATATATATATATATATATATATATATATATATATATATATATATATATATATATATATATATATATATATATATATATATTAATAAGGAGCTGTTACTTAAAATGACTGGTGCTTGATTATAAAAACAGTTGGAAAGGCCAGGGCCGCCCTCTGTGAAAAAACTCCACTTCCGACGCCGTAAAAAAACGCACTCCGGTTTCTCGAACCATAAAAACATCATCGTCATCATAATCGTCATCGATTGTATTGAGCCCCCAAACACTTTCCGAACACTTACGAAAGCCCCGGTGATGATCGCCAATCACGCTGCGATAATCATCATAACCCAGACGAATGCCACATACCCAGCCAGAGTGTGGGCCAATAAGCAGGACGTGTGGCCCAGTTAAATTCCCTCAGTTTACATCCGTAGACTAGCAAAGTACCGCAGAATGTGGTTGGCTAACACTTGATAACGCCGCTAGTACTATAAATAATTTCAATAAAGCAAAGACTATCAATCAGTCAGTCTATATAAGTGAATAAAGAAATAAGTCATTCGACTCATTGAGCAACCAATTTAAATATCATAATATTTTCAATCAAGAATAGCTTCAGCTGCATTCTTAGAAAATAAAACAAGGCTAAACAAGGCTAGCCCCATAGCCTTGTAACGTTGTGCCGAATTCACGTGCCTTCATCTGTCCCCAGGCCGAAAGAACTTTGGTACACAGGTCCGGCTACTAAGTATTCTACTTCCACATGCTAAAAGGCGGGAGAATAGAAGAGAGACGAGACGTTGACAATCGTTTAAGTAAGCTTAATCCCTTTTTTTATTTATTCTCCAAACTGGTTTCCTGCTTCCTCTTCCCCGGAAATGCCTGTCCCACGGCCACAAAACGTAGTGTTCAGTCTCCCCTGCCCCGTAGGTGCACCCCTCATCCACACCGCTTTAGATCACGTTTGTGCCCTTGGGAAGCGTCTCGACACTTTTCATAGCTGCCTTTTCACCCAACTTTTCCTCCGGGGTAAACGTTGTGAAGGCAGCCTGCAGACCTTCTTCAGAAGCTTCTAAATCCATTGGTTGATATACTTATCACGCCTCGGAACGGTTCCTCCTTTCTCGCGTTAATACGAATCGTTTCCGTCGTCATACTTGCTACTGGCGTGACGGCGCTCCTTGTGCAGATTTCATTGAGTCAGAGCACTCTCCAGAACTGAATATGCCATTGTGCGTACAGTATGCCTTCGTCCTCTTGCCGGTAGCAGATGCCACCTAATACGCTCGACTTGCTCCCTTATTACTGGATCTCGAGAACGTATAAAGAATACCATATCGGTGAACCCATGTTGTCATTACCATGCTTCTTGCTATGTTACTTGGGAAAACTGCGTCGTCATCCGTCAGTCTGTGAAACGAAGCGCGTAACCACAATTTCCGCCCACACGTGTAGACCATCAGCAACGTTCCTGGGTGTGCTCACCATATTGCTCTCCCTAAGCGACAGATTGCTTGAACAGTGTGTTTCTGAAGACGCTGACATTTCAATACCGATTTTCTTGACGCGCTCCGTGGAATTTACTGGAAAGCCTGTGGACCTGTTCTGTTTGATTCGCTGTCTTGGTTCAAAATGTGGTGCGACTTTTCTATCGTGTGAAGCCCTCCCCGAGGTCTAACAATGTCTTGAGGCATACAGGCTGTCTCCGTTTTCTGACAGCTTATCGCCTTCATACCGTCCAGCTGAGTTCCTTCTGGTAGTTTTAAACATTTCTTCTTCGCTCAGAAATGTAGATGTTTATACCGCCATGTGCTGTGTGCCTACCGAGGTCTCTTGCTTGACAGAATACCTCTGGTGTAAGACGAAGAGGAGTCTTGCATCCCTTCCCGGAGTGAACGGGTACTGTAGTGAGTTAAGTGTCTGCATCCAAACCCAAGAGATTTGGATCGAATCCCAATGCCGGCAAACTTCTTCGTACCAGGCATTCTCTTAGGCGGCGAAAGTGTTACACTTAAAGCGTTAAATACGGACAGACCGGTTCTCTCATTAAGCCAACACAAAAAATGATTTACATTTAAACGTAAAACTAAATTCGAGTAAAAGCGATGCGCAGTAGCCTAACTAGAAATGCGAGACCACTGCTCCCCAGAAAAGCCAGCTTCATTCGCAAATTCTCCACTGTTCCGCTGGATTAGCCTTATGGTTTCTCCTATTTACTCTTCCATTTTTTTAACTCACAATTTGTGACTGGCCAATGCTGAGCTCTTCCTCCGTCGAGGCCAGTCAAGCGTTGACTCGTGGTGCGTACCTCGAACGCGCCGGTCGCGGTTGCTTGCAAGCTGTCGCACGTCCGCGCGCCGAAACCAAGTCGACCGGCGCGTCTCTTGTTCGGCGCGTAATCGCAGACACCTCCTCCCAGCTGGCCGGGGTAACGAAGCATCGCGTACTTAGCGACGCCATGACGAGTGGCTCGCCCCCGAAAGCGGAACGGACCGGTTTTCTCCCTCGACCAGGACGCGTTCATCAAACAAACGCCTCTGGTCCCTCCATTTTACGTGCCTCCCGCTGCACTGCTGCCGTTAAGACAACAGCATCAACGTCCTCGCAGTGCAAGGAGGCAATGGGCCGGTCAGCATCGCAGCAGCGCATAAACCAAGGCTCGGCGTTTCGTTGTTTTCGCCTGAGCGAGGCGGCGACCTCAGAGAAGTCCTGCAGGCACACGTCCTGTACGTCGCCCGGCCCGTGGTGGAGTACGGGCCAGCTAAATCATGCGCTCATTAGGCCGTTCCACAAGCTGCAATGGGCAACCATTTGAAGCGCCCCGCTTCAGAAGGAGCCGTGTGCACCGATAATACGGTGCAGCGCTGTACACGCAAGCCTGGCGTGTGCCCAGCCATTTTGAAGGTGGCAGGGAGTGGATCTCCTCCTCTGGTCGGCCCAGCGCACAGCAGACTAGCTCACGTCGCACTGCACGGAATCTTCAACGCGACTGCCTGCGTGCCAGCAGTGGTTGGGTCCCTCTCCTCCTGTAGCCGATGGTGCAGTATGTAAAAAAGCCTTCGCGGCGGCCTCTGCGGTGGCGGCGGTAAAGACAAAGGAGGCGTCTCTGCGGGCACCTGGTTCGCCGCTGGAGACCTCGTCTTGGGAGCCCAGCCGCAGCATGGGGCCCGCCTGGGAACACCGCGGGATGTCCGCGCGGCTCGGGAGATCCACGGCGCGACGCCGCGGGGGGAGTGACGTCTTCTTCGACATTTAGCGCCCCTCGCTGTCCTTTCTCGACGTAAAACGAAGCTGGAACTTGCGGCGTAAACATTGAACCAAGAACTGAAGCTATTTGTATTTCTTAGTGTTGTGCGCGACGTGTATACTGGGCGCGAATGGTATGATATTTTTTATAAACATTCTGGGGTTCAAGTTGAGAGATTGGAACATAAGTATAAACGTTGAAATTTGATATAGAAGCGCATCGAAAATGTTGATCGCGCCCTTTTAAGCTGTTCACTTCGCAGCGAAATTCTTCTTTGAAGAGCTGGTGTTTTGTGCGCAGGTAAATACGCTTTCCGAACCGTTCGCTATAGACTTGATCATCAATTGCTTTTAGAAGAATGATTGAATAACTAGGGCTCTCAACAGCGCTGCAAAACCCACAGCACACTGCCTTTTATGTATGCCTGGCAATTACGAGGCGAAATCCATCGACAGCAGTTGGACGAAGGCTGAATATAAATGTCGTTAACCTCAGGCAGGCATGAATGGGAAACGTTCATCGTTGCGCTCGTTTCTAAATGGTTTGAGCTACCATAGCGGTCACTACAGAGGTCCGATTGCCACCTGTGGTGCCTACACTACTGACGAGGCTGAAGTACGAAACACCGCTTGAGAAGATTGCGGCGCAAATCGGCAAATGCAGGGTGGTTAGATTATTCCGTGGCCTCCCTCCCGCTCCCTCCCCCCGCCCCGGCACGTAGCTTCATGCAATTATTAGAGGCCAGATTTTGGCCGTTATAAAAGCGCGTTTTAGTCGCCGTAATAGGCAGACGAGACACCGTTTTAGGCCTCCAATGTCGGAAATGTCGGCACTTTAAATTTACACACGAATGCAAATAATCTCAAACAAGGAATTTCTATCTACGATAGAAAAACCAGAAATGTTATTCTTTACGATGACACAAAGGCACAAAGAGTTTAGCATAGCCGTTCAATTCTCCCATAGAACTGCTATATTAATGGCGATTTTTCCGCCTAATTCAACAAGCTGATTGCTAACATTCATGTTCAGTGGCCGCTGTCGCTTATTTGGGCGTCGCATATAGTGAAACAGGCATGAAAAAGAATACTTGAAGAGTGGTTTCTTGGGCGAGTTGGTCATTCATCGTGTGAGTAAGCGCAAAATGGACAAGGACGAACGAAGTGAAGCGCCGTGTCCCGTTCACTTCGTTCGTCCTTGTCTATTTTGCGCTTACTCACACAATACTTGAAGGCTAAGAATACTGGTTGAAAAAGCGCTACCTATGTCTACCTGACGCAATTTAATTATGGCACTACAAGAACCGACACAAGGAATAAACTCGAGAGAAAACGACTTAACAAAAATGATGTTCTTACATGAGGACTGTTAGGCACAAATCTGGCAATTTTCTCATGTACTATGATATTATCCGAATTGCACGGGTACACGTCCCAACACTGCCAAAAAACACTTCCACACTTTTGAAGCGAATGTTTCAAAAGTTGTTTTGCAGCCGAGTAGCTTTTCGATAGAAAAGCGTATTTGAGTCTACGGTCGGCAGCATGAATTTCAAGGTGTCAAGTGGAGTGGAGTGGAGTGGATAGCTTCAGGCGCTGATGGTTGGACGCCCGCCCGGTGGGGGCCTCCTTTAGTCCGGGACGCCCTGGTCCACGCTGGCTGCCTTAGCCCTCTCCACCAGGCTACGCTGGACTGAGGTGTTCGAGTTGGCCAGCTGGCCGGCCCACTGCTCGTACGTTGGGTTAGGATTTGGGGTAAGGGATGGCGTTTTCCGACACTCTTATACCATGTGGTACAGGGGCCGGGTTGCGGACAGAAATTACACGTAGAGTAGTAGAGGGTGGGGTACATGGCATGGAGGATAGTGGGGTGAGGATAGGAATCTGTCTGAAGTCGGCGAAAGGCAGTCGCCTCTGCTCTGGATAAATGGAGATGTGGTGGCGGGAAGCGTCGTCGTTCGTGGCGGTAATGTCAAGAAATGCAGCTGGGCAGTGATGTTTCGCCGCTGGTTCTCTTTGAGGCTCAACCTTTGCGTTTGGAACATAGTTGGATTTGAGTGTACTCTAGAAGCGAGGGTAGTACTGCACATGATTGAAGAAACCTGTTGAAGAAATAACGTAGCCTGAAAATCGCTGTGAAAAGCGTGGAAACAGTAGCAAACTACATTATCTCCAGAGTTTTGGATTCAAAATTGTGCCTCTTGTCACTGAGAATGAGCATCCCGTTTCACTGGTGAGAGCTATTGTTTTCCAGGAGTTGGCAGAACGAAAGGACTAGGTTGTAACCCCATGCAGTTCCGAACAGTCAGTATTACCCGGCAACATCAACAATGATCTCAAAGTGCACTCGAAAGCAAAACTTGAGGCCAAATCGTGTTCATATAGGCGCCGATTTTGAAAATAGGCGAAAAGCAAAAACGCCCGTGTGTACGAGATTTCGGCGCACGATAAAGATCCACAGGTGGTCAAAATTAATCCGGAGCCCTCCACTACGGCGCGCCTCATCGCCTGCGGTGCGTCGGCGCGTTAAACCCTACAATCAATCAAATCAATCAATCAATTTTGAAAATAGGAATTTATAGGTATTTATGCACACATACTAAACTAGGCGTTTGTAGGCACTATAAAAACAGCATAAAAGCCCTTCTTAACCTCTAATTCATGCTCATACATCAAAGGGGCGTGATAGGAGCGCAAAGAACAAAACAGGCATTTGCCTCAAACCGGTCAGCCGTGCCGGCCGGTGTCTTCTGAACGTTGAATTAAGAGTAAAGGAAATAGTTATTTTTTTACAGCCAAACTGTTGTATATAATAGTTTGTTTTTCGTTGTTGCTAATTAACGGGGGGATTTAAAGGAGTACTGACCCGAAATTTTTATGTTACGTTTTTTTCGCTGCTATGCGTGCCTACCAGCCCACTAATCATAGAATGACAGATTAGACGGTCGAGCGCAGCGTAAACATTCATTTACGGCGTCGTTTATTCGTGCCAGTTTCGGTTTCGACAAAAAAAACGCCGAGCGGCCGCCATGACAGCATGTATCACATGGCGTCACCATTTTTGCCGCATCGCTGCCTCTCTGGAAGCGCGCGCGAGCGAGCGCACGCGCGCGCCCAGACCGGCCGACGTCTTCGCCGTCCCCACAGGCCCGGGCAGCATGACGTCAGTCCAAAAACCATGACGTATACACACGCCCGAGGAGCGCACGCCAACTACAGCCAGCGCGTCGGCTTCGTCACGGGAGCCCCGACGTCGACAGTTTGGGGCACGTAGCAGATGATGTCACGTTGACCCGCTCTGGCCTTTCTCGTGCGGGCGAAGATTAAAATGGATTTTAAATATGTTTCGCTGAACGGTTGCTGCTGAAACTTGCTGGGAGATATCTCCTGGTAAAAAGGAAGCGTTTTACATAGTTATCTCAGCTTTGAAATTTCGTGTCAGTACTCCTGTGCCGCAATCGCAGCTCCCGAACAGCACCTTTTCAACACTATTCACGGCAATTCACGCGGGATTCTCGTAAGCTAGTGTACTTCAAAAGCTGGAGGACTAGGCGCCAGACGTCTCCTTGTAATCCAAAGTCCGTTAGGGAATATGACGTCCTCCAAATAGGCATGCGGGGCAGCTCTATTTCCATGTTTTTTTTTTAAAACAATACTGACCGTTACTTTGTACGCCTTCGGCAGTCCATGAAAAAATGTAAGCACACTTTGGACCCAAAGGTGGGGAAGTTAGGTTCCCGTGTTCGGGCTGAACTCGCCCAGGTGCGGAACAGCAATGACACCTCGGCGCTTTTCATTCCTTTCCTAGCAAAAAGCCTGGTATCGCGAAGGTGTTATAATTAGCGAAGCTGTTTATGGCTGGATTCCTTGGGTTTTTCATGACCTCGAACAAACATTTCCGTGGCTTCGCGAGTCTTTGAAGCGCGAGGCGTTCCATAGAGCACTTTCGTGAATGCGTTTGTTTGTTTGTTTGTCTGCTGTTTGTTTGTTTGTTTGTTTGTTTGTTTGTTTGTTTGATTGATTGTTTGTTTGTTTGTTTGATTGATTGTTTGTTTGTTTGTTTGTTTGTTTGTTTGTTTGTTTGTTTGTTTGTTTGTTTGTTTGTTTGTTTGTTTGTTTGTTTGTTTGTTTGTTTGTTTGTTTGTTTGTTTGTTTGTTTGTTTGTACTTGGGTTCGCAGTTGTCTCTTGGAACGGACTGCGCAGAGGAAGTGGGTTCACGTATTCAGTCCCTGGAGTGCATCCGTGCTCGACTCAAACATGGACATTCAGGTGGTCCTGGACCACTACGTCTGCGCATAGCACGCCATGAATTACGTCAATTGGGCCGACCGAAAAATGTCCGACCTGCCTAAGACCGTCGTCCAGGTACTACAAAGGGAAACAGGCGCTCGTCTACATGTAACCCATTCTGGCGGGAGGCGGACATTCTCGACAATAACAGCTACGAAACTCTACAAACAGCCCCTGCTCACCATCGTTGAGGCGCAGCAGGAGTACAGTTCCAGAACGGACCTCAACATGATCATAAACATAGCAAGGTTCATTAAAGTCAAGAAAGAGGTGTTTGTCGCGCCAGGTGCCATGATGATCCCAGCTTCTTGATTGATTGATTGTGGGGTTTAACGCGCCGACGCAACGCAGGCGATGAGGCGCGCCGTAGTGGAGGGCTCCGGATTAATTTTGACCACCTGGGGATCTTTATCGTGCGCCGAAATCTCGTACACACGGGCGTTTTTGCTTTTCGCCTCCATCAGAAAAGCGGCCGCCGCGGCCGGGAATCGAATCCGCGACCTCGTGCTCAGCAGCGCAACGCCTTAGCCACTGACCCACCGCGACGGGTTGATCCCAGCTTCTCGGTCAACTACATCACCAAATGTGGACATCCTCGATGGTCCCGAGTAAACATGTGAGCGGTTGAAAAAAAAAGCGTCAGAAAAAAAAAAACAGAAACTTTTTTTTCGTTTTCTTTTCGACCAGTGTAACGTTGAAAAAACAGAGCTTGCCCGGGGAAATTCTCTGTGGTGCGACCAATCAGCAGGGACGGAAACTCTTCCTGAAATCAATGATTTGACCTGAAATCTTGCGCAGATTTTGAAAGCGGGAGCTCATCTTGGGTTTTTCAGATGCAGCATAAAACAGTTGTATTCTTTTCAGTGTAAACGGCAAAATTCTTCGGGGACTTAAGTCCCATAAGCGATTGGATGGCGGAAGCCAGCTCTTATCGAAGACTTCTTCACTGGTGCATCGTGTTTGCAGTGCCATCACGGTCACCTGCCATGCTGCACGCATCCGGATAATTCTTGTTCCATCCTGGCACGGTACAGGGTTAGTGATGTAGTTACCCCACTTGGCTGCGGCTCTTGGCGACCCCGGTTCAAATCCCATTCGAACCCAGATAAGTTCCTATGTATATCTTATTGACTTATTTTCTTCTTTCAGCGGCCGTAATTTTTCATTCGTGTAGTCCCCAACAACTACGGTCACTTTCCGCTTTTGATGGGGAAAGTAAGGCTTCCGCTTACGAAGTATGTCGAGTTTTTTATATATCTTTGTAGCATCGCCTTTTTCTAATTTTTCATATTTTGTCAAAAAAAAAAACGTGAACGAAAACATGTTTTTTAACGCCCCTCAAGAGAGAGAGGAATTTTATTGAAATGAAAAAAACACAGAAAGGTCGGCCTGATGGTGGTATATCTCGCCAGCTATTCTGTGTGTGGGAAGGGGAAGGGGAGGAAAGAGCGTGAATAGAGGACGAGAGAGATGAAGATGGCGGAGAAATGAATAAATGGCTATGTACAGAAGATGTCTATACTTATACTGTGCAGGTGTTAGAGTTCAGCCGGACGGGCCTCACTACAATATCGCTGAGAGGCCGCTGCTGCGCAGAAATGTCAGCACAGCTTTAAATGTCTTGTGGGAACGCTGCGCGTGTGGCCAAGGTACTAGCAGTACTTCCCCTAACCCTCAAAATTTCGCGCCTCAAATTTTCATGAAAACTTACATATCTATTCTAGTCCCGACTACCTTTCGCTCCGATAACCAAAAATCAACACAATAAATGAGTTAGTACCTTTGTTCAAAGTTCTGTGTCACCTAGGTTTCGCTGCTTATCCACCTTCACACAGTGGGATGGCGCATGATTTTTTAAAGCTAAGCTTTCTATGACTCCGGGTGGCGTCGACGACCGAGCGAAGAGCAGTGCAGGAAAGCCAACTTTACACAATGGACTTCACAAAACGATGATAATGATGGGTTTCAACAAACGCGCATGAAGCGCCTCAAGGGAAAAAAAAAAAAAAAAAACGCTTTTCGTGGTTGGAATACAACCCGGGTCTCTCGCATTATGAATCCGATGTCTGTCCGATCACGCAGTGCCGGCAAGGTCGAAGCGGTTCGGGTTTTGGACTTGCTTTGACTCAGCTGGCATTGGAGAAAGCTTCTCATTTTAAGAAAAAAATAAACCTGGACGCGCAAAATGAGCTGCTTAGTGGGCAGCACTGCAGAAAGTGTTGAGATGTGCTTGGCAGTGAGTCGAGGTAGAGTCATGGGCCACTGCACCGGAAATCCAGCCGTGCTATATCAGAGGCGTGAGAGAGCCCTTTATTTTTTTAGGGAGGAGCGGGGGCTGTAAGAAGTCACAGTCCCTTTTATATCACTTCATGTAGGCTCAGTTTCTAACCTAGTCATGGTGACTTTATTTTCTTTTCGTAGCAACCAGACTAATGTCTACTTCTCATTAAAAAGACAGCGTTAGCCGCGTATATTCAGGTGTTTTGCTTGGAGTGTATCAGAAGTTTTCTTTGATATAAATTATGTTGGAATGAGTGCACGAGCCGTGCTAGTAGCTGAGTGCAGAAAAAAATGATTAAAAAAAATCAGGATCATTGACGAAAAACTACGTCTTCTCTTTCTGGTTGGTATACTTAAGCGTGAACAGGTCAGGAAGAATACCCCGAGTGTCTCTATCGTACCGTATTGAGGTACTTCTTAGGCGGTTCATTGTTGATGTCTTAACACATCATTCGAACATTCTCTGAGCTATGATCTCGCTCTTATGGAGCTTTTCCACTCCCCTGGCATTCGTTTCGATTGATCGTCCGACTTACTTAGTACTGATTAGATAGATGCTTTCCCGTTACTGCTGCGCTGTTATCACCAGTTGCTACGCCATGGTGCAATTTTTAAAGGGACCCTGCAACACTTTCGATAACGCTTTCACTCTGTCCTTCGCGTCTGGAAGCACTGCGAAAGCTACAGTTATCGCCAGCACGGAGCGGCACTGCGTGATTTGCTCGTACCACCTGATACGCCTTCCGTTTCTGCTTTGTTTTTTGCGGCTTTATTTTAAAACTTGCTATCGAAAAGCGTCCATTGCTGCAACTGAAGGAAAACCGGCCAACAGCCGCTACATGGCCTTAGTGACGTAATTCGAGCCGTCGAAGAACGTCAAGACCGGGAAAGAGAGCAAAATCTTTTGAGCGAGTTTACAAGTTATCTGATGGGCATATAGCCGTAATTTTTGGCTGAGCTACTTTGCGACCCCCTAATCTAAGTAGTGGGTGTGTTGTGGGACTACGTTCTGCAAGCATTTAAGGTTTTTAAAAAAAGTTGAAAAAAGTGTTGCAGGGTCCCTTTAAGAAGTTCTCAGACACCTTCCTGAAACCAATACGTTGCTACAATTTTCGGCACGTGCGTCGTCTGCCGGCGTACGTCCCCGAGGGCATCGAGCGAGTAGTTCCGCGCCGCGGTCGGGCGGCGGAGGACTGGCAGGCGGCGTCGGCGGCGTCGTCGGTCGCAGTCGGCGGCGCGGTGCCAAGAGCGACGGCGGTCGCGAGCAGTCGTCCTCCCCGTGTGGCAGCAGCGGCGGCAGCGCGACAGGGTCCCCTATTTCACGCGCTGTCCCGTCCATCACGCGGGGGCCAAAGGCGCCGCCGCCACGCCGCCCGCCGCCCGCTCTTAATCACGGCCCTAATGTTGCGTCTCCACCTGCCTAATCCGGGCCCCATTACAAGCTGCTTCGCCGCCCGGCGTGTCAAGCCGCCTGCGGCACCGCCGCCACCACCGCAGCTTCCGCCGGTGTCACCTCTTGCCTCCCCCTCCCCCCCTTTTCCTCATTCCTCCGGCTTTCTAACTGCTTGTTCTTTTCTACCGGGCCATGTACACGCGCCCTCTCCCCCCTACTCCGCATACATTCCCTCCTGCCCTGTAGCCCTCGGCACTTTTAGATCTTCGGAGTCCAGGATACCTCCTCGGGCAACCGTGTACGCAAAGCTGACCCTGTGCCGCTATAGTTGCCGATTTGCCCGCATTTCCCTCTCGAATTTGTTATTGGCTAATTCGCCTCCTTGGGCTCTAGTGATGTTAATGTGCTCATCGTGTTAAAATATTTGTTTAGTTATGTCAATGTGCCAATTTTGTGTTCGCGCGCTATCAGCGGCAGATATGTAATAAAAGGAATCTCGTAGTCATCCTTTTTTGGCAGCGTGCCTAACACTATGTGTACAGTGATCTTTCGTGTTTTTCTTCATTACAAAAAAAAGTGCTGTTTGATTACTCTGTTCAATTTTATGTATCATGCCACTGAAGGGGGCCTGCGGCCCTGTCAGGCTGACTTCTTGCAGCTTTTTTCGCAAATCTCCTTCATCATGCAAATGATGTGAAATAAAGTTATATTCTGTTCTATTCTATTCTATTCTATTCTATTCTATTCTATTCTATTCTAAATGCGAACAAACTCACGCAGGCTTCGGATAGCTGCTATTCGCTGAGTCCGTCTTTCCTTCCGTCGATACTTGACAAGCCTCGGATTATTCTTCTCTTGGTCTTCTCTTATTTTCTTCGATATCTTGCCAGAAGTACGCAGAACCTTTTTTTTTTTTTTCAATCGCTTTTCCTATCTCCCTCGCTCTGTGTTTGCCAGTACGGTCGTGAGCGAGCGAGAGTGACGTCCCCCACGTGGGCGTCGATGCACGCGCGTGTATTCGCGCGTGTGACTCGCAATGGCGACTGGCCTTGATTTGAAAAATGTGCCTTCGTGGCACCGAACCTCCCTACTTCCTTTGACAAGCGGCTCCACTTTCTCCTCCTCTCTCTCTGTATCTCGCCCTGGCTTGACACGTTCTTTCAAGATTTCGTGCCTTTTTTTCTCTCTCTTCCTACATCGCCTTCTGTTCCGACTGTCAAAGTGATTTCTAGATCAACACGAACATGCGACCCGAAGAACTGTAAAGAAAAAAAAAAAGAGTAACGTGAGACAGAATTAGGAAGAAAAGAAAGAACGACAAGCCGCAACAAACCGAACTGAACAAAAAAAAAAGCTAAAAACCGGACGAAAAGTACGAGCGAGTAAAATAAGGCGGGCGTGATTGATCGTTACGCGTGCGCTGTTCAGGAAGCTGTCTAGGTATAGGCCGTGCCGTATATATGCGAGCAGCCCATTTTAGAAAGACATACGTTCGAAACGCCGGTATACTGGAAACGCCTTGGCTCTACTGAAAGCGCCTCGATCCTTAGACGAGAGCGTGTCTGACTCGGTCGTAAATTCGCATCTTCTGAGCGTCTTGTATGACTCGCGGGCGACAAACCGGAGAAAGGTTAGCGCGCTCTGGAAATTGGCCCTGCAAAACTGTTTTCTGTTTTGGACAGGTGCGCGAGCGGCTTGAAGCGTCGACGGTGAGCTTTCTTGTCCCCAGCGAATAGCCGTACAAGCGAAACCGTGTTACTAATGTCGCTAATGTGAGCCCACAGGACAGTGAAGCTGTGATGACCGTGAAGTGAGGCCAGCCCCTCATACCTCACTCACCGCGACAAAGGCTCGACTAATCTGAGCGCATCCAAATGCATGCTCTAATTAGTCCTTCCCACTTAATGTTATATTTATTTATTTATTTATTTATTTGCTTGTTTATTTATTTCTTTATTTATTCGAGTACCTACAGCGCCAAAATTTGGGCATTACAGTAGGGGGAAAAGACAAAACTTTATACAGGGTATGCACACCCATAACAAAACAAGTAACCATGCTCAGCTTATACAGTGTCTACAGATTCGTGCGAATGCAAGGAAAACAAGGCAAAAAAAAAAAAAACAGACTTGCGAGCGGAAATTGACATCTTTCATTTCAACAAAAATCGTGATAGAGCATTTTCAAATGACTGTGGCGGGGTGGAGACAATATATTCTGCTAGGTTGTTCCATTCGTGCGTGGTTTTCGGGAAGACCGAGTTTTTATATGTGTTTACACGACATCGGTATTCGCAGCGCTGATGCTGATGCTGCTGCCAATGCTGAGTTCTCTCATTGCTTCTGCTACTTCCCAGAGGCTCAGCTGTCGGACTCGCATTCTCCCCTTCCATTTCCATCACCACATAGCTCGTCTGGATTGGTACTGAAGGGGAGGAAGAAGCGCATCGACTGGTCGGCCCGGAGGTCGACATGCTCGGCGTGTAGTCTCAACTTTCACCGGAGAAAAATGGCGAGCTATTCCCCTGTGCCTTCCTTGGCGTACTTGACTGCTGGAGTTCCTTTTCTTTGTAGATTCAACGAGCCCCTGATTCCAGATTCTGACTCCGGGCTTCTTGTCCAAAACACTTCCTCATCCTGATACAGTCGTCCACCGTCCTAGCTGGAGCATTGCTTTACGAACTTATAATCTCCTGACTTTATGTAACAAAAATTACCTACAGGTGCTGCATTGCTCTCAAGTTTAAGGGCTGTTAAACGTTTTTTCGAACAGTGTTTCTGCAAATTTTTCCAGATATGGCTTGACAAAGTCGAATCAGCGGCGTCAGTTAAGCCTGTGGACGACTGCACCAATGTTCCGACAACAAAATGTATTCGTCAAGGCAACAGCATCTTAGGGATAGGTCCCCTCCCTGAGAGAAAGGGACACAGGGAGAAAATCTGCGGCGGGAGTGCCACTGCATGATGTCGGGATCACGGGCTGATTATCGAACTGAAATACACCAGCCTGTTCCTCAGTTTTGGTGGGCTTTATTTTTGCATAATATGTGGATGAAGTCTGCTGGGCCTCCACTCCTTCCCAGTCATTCATTATACACGATTTCCTGGCGAGTGGTGAAAAATTATTCTTAGGAAGGCGCAGTCACTGTCAGCTTCACCACTTCACAACGTTGCCGAATTCCCGGAAGGTTTCTGTCAGAAAATAATAAAACTTTGTGAAGATCCCCTGGAAGAATTTTTTTCTTTCAAGACTTTGCACCCCTAGAAATCTCCAGGAACTTCTCTTCCACGATGACCCGTACCTCTGCGAAAGTTTTGAATAGCAGGCAAGAAAGAAGCGAAGCAATAATAATACCAAAATATCGTCACTGGAGTTTTTCTCCCAGTTTCATATTGCCACGAAGCCAAGGACGACGCAGTTGTTTGGAAAAGAAACAAGTTTATTGGAGCGAACTTGTGCTCCCCTAACAACTGAAAAGAATAGAGAGGCGGCGAAGCAGTGGTCAACAAAGTGACGTACGTGCGTCGGCGAGCGTCGCAGAATCGAATGCCGCGGCGTCTGCTGTGCAGGCTTTTATCTTTCGGCGCGAGAGTTTCTGGAACCGTCGATTCGCATCCAGAACATTGTAGATCACAGAAGATTATTCTGGGCTAGCGGCGTTAGGGCGAACCACTCTGCTTATCTGAATGAGATAGCCCGTGCGGCATAAAAATAAAGAATGGAACACGCGCTTCGCATGGGACACAGATAACAGAGCCGGGCGCGGCCGGGCATTAAAAACAAACAATAAATAAACAAACCCTAACATGGTTCGCGGCATTACACCCCCTCTAAGAGTGCATCGACCCGATGCTAAAATAAAACGACAGTCCGAACAAACAGCAACAACAAAACAACAACAAAAAAAGTTCGTCATCTTGCGAAGTACGGTTTGAGGCGAACCACGTGGACGACTTCGGGTCGCGTACGTCGTCGTGATGTGCTGGAATCACCACTGGGGATCACTTCGTAGGTTAATTGGCCAACACGTCGTAGAATCTGGTAGGGTCCGAAATACCGTCGCAGAAGCTTCTCACTGAGTCCGCGTCGTCGAATGGGAGTCCAAACCCACACACGATCCCCTGGTTGGTACTCGGCGTCTCGGCGTCGGAGGTTGTAGCGGCCGGCATCCACCAGCTGCTGGTCCGTTATACGAACTCGAGCGAGCTGGCGGGCCTCCTCCGCACGTTGAAGGTATCCTTGGACGTCGGCGTTGAGGTCGTCGTCTTCTACATGCGGAAGCATGGCGTCGATTATCGTAGTCGGCCGTCTTCTGTAGACAAGCTCGAACGGTGTCATCTGCGTAGTTTCCTGCGTCGCTGTATTGTACGCAAACGTGACATACGGGAGGACTTCGTCCCAAGTCTTATGTTCAACGTCGACGTACATGTACAGCATATCCGCAATCGTCTTGTTCAGACGTTCGTTAGTCCGTTCGTTTGGGGGTGGTACGCCGTCGTTCTTCAGTGATCCGTGTTGCTGTAGCGCAAGATTCCTTGCATCAGCTCCGCGGTAAAGGCCGTTCTGCGGTCCGTGATTAGGACTTCAGGGGCTCCATGTCGCAGCACAACTTGGTTTATAAAGAACTTGCGACTTCTTGTGCAGTCCCCCGCGAAAGAGCGGCGGTCTCTGCGTAGCGCGTCATGTAGTCTGCCGCTACGACAATCCACTTGTTCTCCGATCGTGACGTCGGGAACGGGCCTAGAAGGTCCATTCCAATCTGTTGAAAGGGCCTCGACGGGACGGTGATCGGTTGCAGAAGTCCGGCGGGTCTTGTCGGCGGCGTTTTTCGTCGCTGGCAGTCACGACAACTCCGAACGTAGTGGGTGACGTCGGATGTAAGGCGGGGCCAGAAGTACTTCGCCTTAATTTTTTGCAATAGTGCGAGCTGTGCCGAGATGTCCGGAAGACGGGTCGTCGTGGGACGCTTCCAAAATTTCGCCACGAAGGTCTGCGGGGATGACAAGTATTCGTTCTTGTTCCGGGGCTGAAATTCTTCTTCACGAGGACCGAGTTGTTGAGGCTGAATGCTGGTAAGTTCCGCTTGAACGCTCTAGGCACGGCGACGTTTCGTCCTTCGAGGTAGTCGATCATTACGCGCAAGTCCGGGTCGGCACGCTGCTGGGCGGCTAGGTCGCTCTCCGTCACAACCCCGAAGAACGCGCTGTCTTCATCGGAGTCTTGTGGTGGTGGGTCGACAGGGCCGCGGGACAGGCAGTTGGTGTCGGAGTGTTTCCTGCCGGATTTGTAGACGATTGTAACGTCGAACTCTTGCAGGCGCAAACTCCACCTACCAAGACGGCCAGAAGGGTCCTTCAAATTGGCGAACCAACACAGCGCATGGTGGTCTGTTACAACCTTGAACGGTCTGCCATACACGTATGGGCGAAATTTTGAAATGGCCCATATAATAGCCAGGCACTCTTTTTCGGAGGCAGAGTAGCTTTTCTCCTCCTTCGACAGACCACGGCTGGCATAGGTGATTACGTTTTCGCACCCGCTTTGTTTTTGGACAAGGACGGCACCCAAGCCTATATCACTGGCGTCCGTGTGTATTTCCGCTTCGGCGTTTTCGTCGAAATGAGCGAGCACGGGCGGGCTTTGTAGGTGTTTTTGCAGCTCGCAGAATGCCTTTTCTTGGTCGTCTTCCCAGCTGAAAGGGGTGCTATCTTTCGTCAAGCGCGTGAGCGGCTCGGCAATGCGTGCGAAGTTTGCGACGAAGCGCCGGTAGTATGCGCACAGTCCAAGAAATCTGCGCACGCCCTTCTTGTCTTTGGGGCTTGGGAAGTTCGCTATGGCTGAAGTTTTCGCCGGGTCAGGCAGCACTCCCGCGGCGTTGACGACATGGCCCAAAAACTTCAGTTCCTCGTACGCGAAGCGGCACTTTTCAGGCTTCAGCGTTAACCCCGACGTACGGATGGCCTCGAGTACCGACTGCAACCTGGCGAGGTGTTCGTCGAAAGTCCGGGAGAATACCACAACGTCGTCGAGGTATACGAGGAAGGTGTGCCACTTCAGGCCAGCTAGCACAGTGTCCATGACTCTTCGGAACGTTGCTGGTGCCGTGCATAGCCCAAACGGCATCACCTTGAACTCGTATAGGCCGTCCGGAGTTGTGAATGCAGTCTTCTCTCGATCTCTCTCGTCCACTTCAATTTGCCAGTAGCCTGTCTTCAGATCCATCGATGAGAAGTACCTCGCATGGCAGAGGTGGTCGAGGGCGTCGTCGATTCGTGGCAGGGGGTACACGTCCTTTTTGGTGATCTTGTTCAATCGCCGGTAGTCAACGCAGAACCTCAGTGTGCCGTATTTTTTCTTCACGAGTACGACCGGCGCAGCCCACGGACTTTTCGATGGCTGTATAATGTCGTCGTTGAGCATGTCGTCGACTTCAGTCCGGATGGCTTCGCGCTCGTGTGAAGAGACGCGGTACGGTGACTGTCGGGTAGGTCGGGCTCCATCCTCGGTTATTATCCGGTGCTTCGCCAGAGGTGTTTGACGTAACTTTGAGTTCGACGAAAAACACTCGCTGTAGCGACTCAGCAAAGCCAATAACTTGTTCCTTTCTTTTTGCGGTAGCGCCGGATTCACGTCGAAGGGGTGCGGAAGCTTGAAGGTATCGTCGGCTGCGCGTTCAAAGTCGGCGACTGCTATCACGTCACTTGCTTGTTGCGTTTCTTCGACGAACGCAATTGCAGCGCCCTTGTTTAAATGCTGGTACTCCTCGGTGAAATTGGTGACCAAAACGTGGGATTTGCGCTGCTTAAACCACGCAATGCCTCTTGCGACAGACACACCGCGGTCAAGAAGCAACCTTTGGTCACTCTCCACGATAGCGTCGACGTCAGGAGCAGCACCTTCACAGTATACGGTGATATCAAGCTTGCGCGGGGTGGCACGGTGACGTGATCATCGGCGATCCTTACAGCTGCACGGTGCTCGGGGTTCGATTCCGGCGTCATGGAGTGGTCGGAGGAAAAAGTTATCGACTTCGTCTGCAGATCGATTATTGCGCCGTTGTCCGTCAAAAAGTCCATTCCGAGAATTACGTCGCGGGAGCAGTTGGGCAAAACGACGAACACCGCAGCCTACGTCGTGCCATCTATGGTGACGCGCGATGTGCACGTTCCACTTGGCGTCACGAGGTGGCCTCCTGCTGTGCGTATGAGCGGACCGTCCCATCTGGTCATAACTTTCTTCAGCTTAGACGCAAATAGTCCGCTCATTACGGAGTAGTCGGCTCCCGTGTCTGCGAGGGCGACTACATCAAAGCAGTCGATGGACACCTTGACGTCGGATGCCGCCTTCCTCGAGTTCCGGGTGCGTCGGGGCGTCGTATCTCGGCTTGTGCGTGTTGACGGTCGGGCACTGTGCATCGTCGTTGTCGACGTCTTCTCAGCAGACGTCTCGGTCAGGTCGGGTAAGCGTCGCGGCGTATAGCTGTCGTCGTGTTCGGGAGTCTCGTCAGGGTTAGGTCGGGTCGTGGGGATGAGGGCATGTCGTGAATCACTGTCTTCGGCGCGTCCTTGCGTCGTTGGAGGGTTTCCGATTTTTCGCCGTAGAGCAACTTCATCTCCAGAAATTGCTGCTTTTAGTTTCCCCTGCGTGGGCTGGGGGACCTTCCACGGGCGAAGTCAGCGTTGCTACGGCGGTTCGGCGATTGGTATGGGTAGGGCGACGGCGAACGGTTGAAACGCGCTGGGCCACGGCTGGTTTCGGATAGATACTCGTCGATCTCACATGGTCGTTGGCCAGGGAGAGGGCGAGGTGCGTCGACGGAGAAACCACGCAGTCCGAGTCTCTTGTATGGGCAGCGACGGTAGATGTGGTCGGCCTCTCCGCAGTGGTAGCACAGAGGACGGTTATCGGGAGTTCGCCATACGTCCGTCTTCCTCGGCGTCTGGTTTCGAGCTACCGGGGGTCGGGCGGGTGACAGTGGGCGGCGGTACGGCGGGGCCTCTTGACGGCGTGTTGTAGCAGGGCGTGGTCGACGAACAGCCGCGGAGTATGTCATAGCTTGTGGCTCTCGGGGTACCTCGGATGGCGTAGAAGTTCCCAACGGTTGTTGCACTTCTTCTCTAATCACGTCGGTGAGGGAAGCGACTTGGGGCTGCGGCGGCGTTGGGAGACGTTTCCGCAGCTCCTCTCTCACTATTGCGCGGATAGCCTCGCTTAGGCTTGTCTGCCGGGATCCGCGTGCTGCCAAAGTCGTTCGCATTGGCCGCGCCAACAAAGTTGCGGTCATACTGCTTAGCACGCATTTCGAGTGCTTTCTCAATGGTGCTGGCTTCGGTCACGAATTCGGCGACGGTTTTAGGCGGATTTCGGACAAGTCCAGCAAACAGTTCCTCCTTCACTCCGCGCATTAAGAAGCGCAACTTCTTTTCTTCCGTCATTTCGGGGTCCGCGCGGCGAAATAGCTGCTTCATCTCCTCAACGAAGATCACGACTCCTTCGTTGGGGTGTTGCGTGCGCGTTTCCAACAAAAGGGCGGCTCTTTCTTTCCGCACGACGGTAGTGAAGGTCTTAGTGAACTCGCTTTTGAACTGAGCCCAGTTTGTCAAGGAGCTCTCGTGGTTCTCTAACCAAGTGCGAGCCGAATCTTCCAAGTAAAAGAAAACATGCCGGAACGTTTCTGCGTCGTCCCACCTGTTGAATTTCCGGACGCGCTCCAGTTTCTCCAACCATTCTTCTGGGTCTTCTGCGGGGGCTCCTCGGAATGATGGCGGTTCCCGTGGCTGCTGCAGAACGACGGGAGGATTGGCTTGGTTGGCCATGGTGCTGGTTGCGACGTCTTTCTTCTTCGCTTTCTCCGGTAGTAGACCGAACTCGGGTGGTAAATCTTGCAGGCGGAGGCTGGCTCTTGTTGGACTGGCTTGGCGGCTTCCAGAGGTTGTAGTGGGCATGAAGGGTGCGTACCCAGCACCTCCACCAGATGTCACGAAGCCAAGGACGACGCAGTTGTTTGGAAAAGAAACAAGTTTATTGGAGCGAACTTGTGCTCCCCTAACAACTGAAAAGAATAGAGAGGCGGCGAAGCAGTGGTCAGCAAAGTGACGTACGTGCGTCGGCGAGCGTCGCAGAATCAAATGCCGCGGCGTCTGCTGTGCAGGCTTTTATCTTTCGGCGCGAGAGTTTCTGGAACCGTCGATTCGCATCCAGAACATTGTAGATCACAGAAGATTATTCTGGGCTAGCGGCTTTAGGGCGAAACACTCTGCTTATCTGAATGAGATAGCCCGTGCGGCATAAAAATTAAGAATGGAACACGCGCTTCGCATGGGACACACATAACAGAGCCGGGCGCGGCCGGGCATTAAAAACAAACAATAAATAAACAAATCCGTACTTGGTTCGCGGCAATATATTAGTGTACCTTTTGGGGGAAGGGGAGGTAGGGAGTCACTTTTCGAAAAGCTCTTATAACTGATCCTTCGTCCAAGCAGTGCTTTTTTAGTTTATGTTCAAGGTACGAAGCCGGAGCCCGCACGCAAGTCACTGTGCTGCTGGTTACACAAGCATAGCAGAAACCGAGCGCACAGCTTCTTTCTTCGGAAGAGGGTATTGTCTCGCGCTCCCACCTGGTGTGCAGTCAGCTAAAAACACTCGTGGTTCACCGGCATCCCCTGGTTAGTGATGGACGCTAGCCAAAGCAGATTGTCACACGATCCCTGTGTGGACTCGATATGCCGGGGCCGCTGTTTTGCCGCTGCTCTCGGTGAAATCAACGGCGACGGCAACGAGTTCTCGGTTACCGTTCGCCCGCTCAAACCGGCCCGGAGAACCCTTTGTTCGCCAAACTCAGGCGGCCGCGCAACCTGATAGGATAATGGCGCCAACCCGTTATTACCGTTAGCTATCCGGCTCGTGGAGCCGGCAAGAGCGGGTTTTGCTTCACCGCATAGCTCGGGGGTTCTGCGGCGAACGCCCGTTCCGCCCCTTTCGTTCCGCGAAAGGGAACCCGACGACTCACTTCCGCACGACGGGCACTTTGCGTAATGCGGCCCCGAAGAACGCGTGCATAGGAACACGCGCCTATGCACTCAATGGCACCCTAACTAAACGACGAACGCGGGTAGGCTTGCATTCGGGGAAAGGAACAAAAGGATGGAATATAAGAAAATGAATCGCATTAAAAAAAAAGGCGAGCGAGACGCGCAAGGACAAAGTTATAAGTAACTGGTAGTACCAACGCATTGGGAGCAGGTTGATACATTGTACCAGCGCATTCCGATGTGTTTCGCATTTACTTTTAAGGCGACAGCCTTAAGTTTCCCATCCTGCGAAAAACCGTCATTGTAATTGTCCGGTACGAAGTATAGGGCCCCAGCTGCAAAGAGTAAATAAAAAAAGTTATCAACGCACTTAGGTGGGCTTACGTCATACGAAGGCAAAAGTCCATTGATACTTCTCAAATGCTTTATATATTTATATCTTATATGTTTATTTATCTTTATATATCTACATTTATAACTCTTCGCGCAAAATACTTCGACATGGTGCTTTACTGCCGCAACTTATTCTCGTTTCTGTTATGGAGTGAAGCTTTCTATGCATCACTTGCGCCGTGGATCGTTACACAAAAACGCACTGCAGAAAGCATGATGATGAAACGTGAAGTGCCTTAAGAAAAAAGCGCTTCCCGTGGTTGGAATCGAACCGGGGTCCTTCGAGTTATCAAGCCGACGTCTATCCGATTTCCCCATTCCGATACAGTCGCAGCAGTTTGTATTTTGACTTTGACTCACGTTGCATGGGAGAAAGCTTAGCGTTTAACCATCATTCTGTTAAGACTTCGATTTTTAACAGCGAAGGTGTTCAGCAAATCATAATTTTTTTCGTGTCCCCAGTTAAAAATACCAAGGAATTTCCGAGTGCACGCACGTGAGCGCGGGCCCCGCAGTGACCGCCCGGCAGTTAACAAAAGCAAGAAAATGCCTAGCGCTCGTGTGTACGTGCCTCGCGACAACCGCCCAGTGTCCCCTGAGCACGTTTGTCAATCCAAGGATACCAAGTAAGGGAGATTGGGCAAGATTGGCAAAAAAAAAAACATAACTCCCGCGTTCGCCGTAATCGTGGCAGCAATAGCTCGGAACGAGAAAGACACGTCATAGCGTTCGCCTCTCCAAGGTATGTCCAATGATTATCACTTCCACAGAAATGAAAGATGCTCACACCTATAGCAACAATGATGGAGAAACGGTCGTTTCGGCAGCGAAGAAGCAGCAAATCGGCTGCGATCGTGGACTCAAACCTTCATGATGGTCGTGAAGCTAGCGCACAGCTTCGCTATCTTCAAGTATTACGCGTTAGTGTGAGCTTCGTGCAATCTTTTTGTTTCGTTTTATCGCCGTTTGGTGTGCCTAATTCAACAAGGAGACTGGTAGCGCGCGCCACAGCTCCTCCAGATGCAGAGTCCATAGAGTTTCATACTAATATATACTAGATGGAAATCTGTCGCTGCAGTCGCGGGCCGCCGTGGGCGGCGCCATTGCTGCTAGCGACGTTCCTCGCCTGCTTGGCTTAGCTAGCCATACGGCTTCTTTTTTGTCTCGAAGCCAAAATTAACAAAAAAAAGTAATTTTTTTTGTTCATTGTACATTAAGCTTCTAAAAAACTAATGACATTTTGGAGGTTCACTGTTATAATAACAAAGCAAATTTCATGAACCATCTACGGTAATATTGTTGCTTTTTTTGCAGCCATAGCCAACGTTTCAGCCTGTTCATGAGCCATGCCAAGGACAAATGGAACGTACCTGCCGGGTACATGACGGCACGCTCGCTGAAGCGTGTCTCCCCTAGACAGTGGCGCCAGATTTCCCTCTAGTATATATTAGTATGAAACTCTATGGCAGAGTCCTTCTTGGCTGGGGTGCCCCTGTTCTGCTCATGCGCCGTCCCGTTCACGAGTCACGCGGTAGACTAACTTTCCCTTCACCACTTACAACGTGCGGGAACAGCGCGATGGTGACGTACGTGGCCCCTACTTTGGAGAACCGCGTTCAAATCCCACGCGACCAAAAATATTTTACAGCGAAGCTGTATATGGACACCCGGACAATTTTTTCGCGTCCATGCGTGTACGCCATCGCACCGGCAAAGAAAAAGTGAAGCCATCCAATCGTTCGTTCGTTCCAAGAGCGATAGAGGGTGCGGAGAGGGGAATATGGAGAAAGAGTAAGCACGCGTGCCATCACAAAATGTTCGCGTTCTTGCCAGCAAACTGCACATACTCAGCACCAGGGGCCTTAGTATTCATCTGCAATGGCTACCTGCTCATGTAAGCATCAAGGAAAATTAGGAGGCTGATCGCCTGGCAAAAGAAGCGCATCATCCACCCACTTCAATGAGTGAGGCAATCAGGCCCCTGGACGTCGTGCGGTACCTTATCCGAAGGGACCTCCAAGCATACATCCTCACTCCCGAGTTGCATCCGGCAAGCCACCGCACGCGCTTCCTTCGAGGGGACTGATCCGAGCTGACTGTGCTCTCTTTCTTCGTCTGCAAATTGGCTGTTACCGCTGCGCGGAACGAAGTCGCAGGCTTGGCATCGCCAGTTCACCCGCCTGCCCATACTGTCCTGCAATAGAGACACTCGCGCATGCACTGTGCGAGTGTCCACACCATTCGCAGGCTCGATCAGCGCTGAGAGCGTCGTATGCGAAACTGGGACTGCCTTCATGCATCTCATCAAACCTGTTATTCCCGGATTATCACAAATCAAATCGTGAAAAAGCGTTCCGAGTCCTGCTGGACTTTTTAAAGGACACGGGGCTCTCGGACCGGCTATGATGCCCCCAGTACTGTCCATGCTGCGCGGCTTGTCTTATTGTCCCTTTCTATCTTTTTTCTGTCCACACTCTTTCCTGTCTATACCCCTCCTAGACTCAGTCTTGATTGAGGTGCCCTCAACCCGAGAGGCAATTTTTGGCTGAGTCGACTTTCGTTTCTCTTCTAATAAAGCAACTCTCTCTCTCTCTCTCTCTCTCTCTCTCTCTCTCTCTCTCACTGCGCTCTGTCGGCATACCAACGTGCGCACGCCGCCGCTGTAGCCCGGCCGTGGACAAACTAAGTGTTCACTCTGCACTCTGCGCGTTCACTGCGCAGTTCACGGCGCGTTCGCTCATGGGGCACCGAGTAACGCCTCTGTGTTCCCCGTGGGGCAATTGTACTAAAGGCAATAAAAAAGTCAACAGACCACGGCGCAGGCACCCGGAGCGGCGACAGGCCCGCACCGCGGTGCTGCTTTCGCGCTCCGTGCGCTCACGCCGAGAATGTCCCGGGTGACGCCAAACTTCGCCCTCTCTCATGTAGGTGTTTGTTAAAGGGGCCCTGAAAGGCGTTTTGAGCACACTAAATGAACTAGCGCAATCGTTAGATTGGATCGTCAACGTCACCTGTGCCAAGTATTACTCTTTTACGAACAGCGGAAAGCTCACACTTGTGTTGCAAAGTTTGTCGTTTTTTTCTCACCCTTCCCTTCGTATTTTTGGACGCCGCCATCTTCACATGTCTACGCCATCGATTCCCAGATGTTCGTCATGAGCTAGACATCCTGCTATTGGGCGACTTTTTCACGCACTTCCGGCAAAGAGTTGAGTCGTCTGCTCAGCGTCGGCTCGCCGGCTGATCTGCCAGCGTAGTGCCGGAGTGCTTGGACATTTCACGACAAACGAAACAAGTGTAAACAAACACTTAACCGTTTGTATTGAATGCAACACGGACATAACACGATATGGATATTATCTTGCGTGAGTACGTACCATTAAGAAAACATTGAAGCCTCGTGGCACTTCTTTCGTGCAATCGCAGAGAACGCCCTGAGCCGAATGCCCCGGTTTGACGCACACATTTTATTCAACTTCAGAACAATCCAGAGATGCGTTTCGAACGAACACAACGTCACAACATGCGTTGCAAGTCTGAACCACGATTGAGAGACGATGGGTTGCCTCCTCCTGCCCGTCGTAAATTCGGCACTCACCTCGCGCGCGGTTTGCGGGGACGAACAGCAAGTCATTTAACTCTTGCGCAAAAGCCGAAATGGCTTTTAGTTACGCACACTACACATACCCCATGCGAGGTTGAGTCGTACGTCTCTCGAGAAAGATAATCCAGAATATGGGAAGCACTATCCACCCGCAGAAGCACAACGTCGCATTTCATCGCGAAACAAAGGCGTCCACAACACACACACCATCGCCTCCTGTAATGCCAAACGCATCTCGCACTTCCCAATGGGAGTGAGTGGTACGCCTGCAGTGCCCACATGTCGCAAGGTGGGACCCCAAGCTGAACCGTGATCACGGAACCGTAACAGACTTCTAGAGTGGTTTGTGCCTTGTTGCCAAGGCAACCGATGTTTGAGATTGTCAAAGAAATTGCGCTCGCTCCAGCGCTAGAAAGTTCAGAACCGCGGCGGAGCATGTTTTGCCAACGTTGCCGCTCTCCACCACGCGTCGCCCCAAGCTGAACTGGTCACATGATTGAAGCGTTTTGTGCACGGGTTCTGTATCGGTTTAAAATGTCTTGTTCACATGCCGCCGGCAGGAATTACCACCGCCGCAGAATAAGACCCGGCACCAGCGGGGCCACATCTGATACGGCGCTTTTTGGATAAACAGTGCGCGTGCATGCATCAAAGAAAACGAGCGCACGATCCTCCCCGTGCGGCTGCGAGTTCACCGCCGATAAAAAGTCACGTGCCGCCGATAGCAACTGCAGAAACGTACACCGCGAAAGGGCAAGGCCAGGCCGCCGCACACATGCGGCCAGATTTTTCGTTCGCTTTTCCAGCCTTGAGCGGAGTGCATCCCGGGATTCATGGTGTCAACAAAGCTTGCCCGTAGCAGATGGCAGTCTGAGCAGCGCAATAGCGGAAGTACGTCACCACAGAGGAGCGCAACATCATGGGAAGCAAGGCTCGCGCGCCGTCAACACCGGAGAGTAAGTCGAAAGGAGGAGGAAACGCGGAGCGACGATAAAGCGTGGTTTTTGATTTACGATATCTCAGCTAATACTCGTCGCTTTAACAAAATTCTTGCGGGAGGAGATTGCTAATACGTTGCTTTATTTGGTTACATGTACATCCATGCATCGGCGGAAGGTATTTCAGGACCACTTTAAGCTTGATAAATTTGATGCTTGACAAACGAAGATCCGTTCTATATTACGCGAAGGTGTCTATGGCTAGGATCTAACACATCCCCGACTACAGAGCGATGTAGACAAGCATCGCACGCGAGTGTGGCCACACATATTATTTTTTAGAAGAATTGTCCAAGTTCTGCGAGCTTAATATTTTGATGTGACGGGTATTTCCCTGAAAAACAGTGTCTTCCCAGCAATGCTCACGTGCTTGGAAATGAAGCGGACTTTAAGGGTATTGGTGTAAGCTTGGTTTTAGTAAGAAGGTTTTCCCACATAAGGGTTGCCTAGTGAAGCATATCCAGTCACGGGAACAGTACGTCGGCAGAAAACGGCTCTAACCCTTGTTTTACGAAAGCTATCCGTTACGTATATGACAATTACCCGCTAAGACTTGACTTAACGTGCAATTAAGGCAACATTATAATTCACTGGAAGGGGCTACAGGTTCCCAATTGCCGGCACATTTTAAGCACTGCAGTCTCACACTATGGTTTGCCGACACTTCAATACCGTTTTGTCATAGGAATCAGACGGAAAGAGAGCTTCAGACGGTCGAGGATCGACGGATTGCGTCGGTCAGCCTTCTGTTGCTTTGCATGAAAAAGAGATTTCATATCTGGGATGGGTTAAAGGCTTTGTTATAATCCGTACCGAATATGTCAGCAGCAAGGGTGTTCTTTTCCGTTCTTTCTTCTCGTGCAGGCTCTGGGCGGGTGCGCCATCTGTGTATATTCGTGTTTTTTTTTTTTCAAATAAACTTAGTTAAGAGCGAGCGCTTGTTTGTGTCCTCCCCTTTCTTGTCTTCGTCCTGTTTTCGCGCTGTTATTCACAATGGGGCGGTTTGATGCCCTGCAGCCGTCCGTTACTGTGCAACAGCGCCATGTGCTTTATTGGCAGTGATGCAGGATTTCATTTGTCTAGAACGTCAGATGCTGAGTGACCGAACGCGGAGGAATAAAGGAGGAATAAACATTTATTCAACTGTATTAGTTCCGTTGCGGGAGGCCTCCTTAGTCCAGGAAGCCTTGGTCCTTGACTGTCCGGCGGGCCCTGTCCACCAGTCGTCGATGGTCTTGAGGGCGTGAGCTGGTCAGCTGGTCCTCCCTCTACTCCAGTGTTGGGTTTGGTTGGGGGGTTAATGATGGTGATTGTCGGCACTCCCAGACCATATGGTAGAGAGTGTTCGGTGTGGGGCAGTGTTGATAAGTCAGAGTGTATGTTGTTGGGTAGATGGCATGGAGTAGTGTTCCGTGGGGGTAGTTGTTAGTTTGCAGCTGTCTGAGGGTAATGGCGTCCTCTCTGGTCATCGCGCACAAGACATTTATCAAGCATGAAAAGCACCCGCGCGAGAGTGAGGGCGAAGACTGGCGTCACTCGAGCCACTCTGGGCGCTCTCAGCGTGAGCGCGCGGAGCACGATAGCAATAGCAGCACCGAGGTGCGTTCCGCTCAGGAAAGTCGACACAACCCTGCGCAAGTTACGTATGGTCGGGGATCAAGTGGGCCGCATGGTCCGTCAGGTCTCAAACAAGCGGGGGGGGGGGGGGGGGGGGGTCTCAGAAGCCGCGATGCTTTGCGCCTCGCCAACGCTTTCGTGACCAGTCGGATCCTATATTCGACACCCTACCTACGTTTGCGCAAATGTGATGTGCACACGCTCGAAGGCATTCTCCGCAAGATATACAAGCGCGCCCTCGACCTCCCGATCTCGACGTCTAACCAGCGTCTTGCAGATTTGGGCATGACCAACACGTACGGAGAACTCAAAGAGGCCCATCTCCATAACCAGTACCTGCGGCTTACCAAGTCGCACGCTGGGAGATGCCTCTTACAACGCCTCCACATCTCCTACACATATCAGGCAGAACAGCGAACCACAATCCCAGAGGAGTGGCGTGGTGCGTTGGATATCCAGCCTCTACCCCAAAACATGGCTAGGGGGACTCACGAAGGCAGGCGAACTGCGCGGCTTGCAGCCTTGCAAGGACGCTATGGGTCCCGGCCTGGAGTATTATACACGGACGCGTCTGGCCCTCAACACGGGGGGTGGTACACGGCAGCCGTAATCCATCAAAACGTGCCTGTTCTAGGGCTCACTTTTCGAGCACCGGACATTTCTCATGCGGCACTCGCCGCAGCGGACCCCGCATCTCAGATCGTTATTACCGATTCGCGGAGTGCGTGCCAAAATATTACCAAAGGTCGCATCACCATTCGCGCTGCTCGAATCCTCAAGGGTTGTTATTATATGGACCGCCCAAATACACGTTCCGTCATCTGGACTCCAGCTCACGCAGGACTAGGTGGTAACGAGGCTGCCGATGCCTCAGCCCGCGCGCTTGATTCCCGGGACCCTCCTCGCCCTCCATCTCTTGACAATCCAGAACCTAACCCGGTCAGCTCATTTCGCGACATCACAGCGATGTACAAATCGAATAGGCTCCGATTTCCGCCTCCGGCGCCGGGCCTGACTAAGGCTGACGAGCGCTGGCTCTTACAGCTATACACAAACACGGTATTGTGCCTGGCGATACTTAGGCACTTCAATCCGGCCTTCTCCGGGGAATGCCCACACTGTGATCATCCGTTTGCGGATACTTTCCACATGGCGTAGGCATGCCCATCCAACCCGGCGGTCCCCCCAATCACGTCCCCTTCCCCCCCTACCCGTGAGAGCTGGGAGGCTGCCCTGCTGGGCTGCTCGACCTTGGAGGGCCAAAGAGCCCTCGTGGCCAGGGCGCGCGCCGCCTCGGAAGCCACAGGGGTCCCGGACGAGGGACTCCTCCTAGAGTTTGTACAGGGTCGGCCCTTAAGGCCGCCCCTATCTCTCACTTGTACATAGTCTTAATAAATGTTTTTCACCACCACCACGGTCCACCACCCGCACACCGGCTGCCTGCGCATCGCCGTGGCCTGTTTGCTTTTTTGGTCGATAGCACCTGCGATATTTGTTGCTACGAAAGCAACTGTATGGCAACCACTTCACCAGATGGAACCTATCACTCGACAAACTTGGTTTAACCGCGTTCAACTACAACAAAATTTGCGACTATGGTTGTATGTACAGGGCCATCCACTCTTGGTGTGAACGCGGTGCAGCGTGGCCATGCATCGTGGAGCGCCAGCGCACAAGCCGTGGCCGCGCATCGAAGCTAACCGGCACAGGCCACGGCCGGGCTAGAGCGGCGGCGCGCGCTGTGTTGCCGCCGCTAGACGTCACCCTAGAGGCCGGGCTTATATAATTTTAGGAGCCTTCCAGCGCCTGTAGACGGCTGTCTGCTGTGCGCGCCATTACTGCTGCTTCGCTTAGCTTTACGTAGAGGCTCCATGCTTTTCTTTTCCTAGCTTACCCATCTCTTTTATCACTCCCTTTTCTGCTCTCTAATCTTTCATCCCCTCCTCCCCCCCCCCCCCCCTGCACTGGGTTGTATGCAGGTGAGCCACCAGATGGGCTCAATAATATCCCCAGTGCCCTTTCTTTCCTTTTCACCCGAATCACCGTCTCTCTCTCTCTCTCTCTCTCTCTCTCTCTCTCTCTCTCTCTCTCTCTCTCTCTCTCTCTCTCTCTCTCTCTCTCTCTCACGGGCTGGACGTCACCCCGGTGACGGGGTGCGCCGTCGCTCTAGCCCGCGGCGCGCAGGCGCACGGGGGCTTGGAGGCGGCCGCTAGCGCTTTGCTTGCTGTGCTGTGAAGCACGCCTAATTCCCGGCATGCTTAATAAGCTTGTGGCGTTTTAGCACGCCACGACTGCGTTGCGGGAAAGCACACCTCATTCACTGCGGCGCGTTGTGTAGTTTCTGCTTACGACAACTGAGCGCTTCCTCTTTTCAGCGCGACGATCCCAGTTAAATGCCAGTATTGTTGCAAACATTTCAGTGCTAGTTTGGTTCGGATTGTGGGGTTTAACGCAGCAGGAAGACTCTGGCTATGAAGGCGCTGTAGAGGAAGACTCCGGATAACCATGCGAGGCTGTTTAACGCGCACTGATACCGCGCAGCAAAAGCGCGTTCTCGCATTTCGCCTCTATTAAAACACGGGGCCTCCTACCGGGGTGGAAAATGGGTTTCCCGGCTCAGTATAGCTGAGCACCCTAGCCACTGAGCCACCGCGGCTCGCCATTCTCGGAGTCGCGGGTCGAGAGAACCCTAAAGGTAAAGACGGTCACGCAGCAAAGCTCTTTTTTCTTCGTGTGCTCTCTAAAGCAGATGGCTATATATGGCGTCCGGCTTGCTTTTTTTGTCGGAGTGTTCGCGTGCTCAACCTAGCTGAAAGGCGCTCGCGGACTGCTCGATGCGACTTCGAATGTGATGAACGACCTCATGGAAATCGAGAATAAATGTCGTAAATACGAAAAAAGTCAGAATATGATCAGTCCAGAATGGAAGTGCTTGTTTAGCATTATTGCTAGCAGTATTACGCACGTAGAAAACATATTGGACATATTGGCGATTTTTTTCTGTTCTTGGCGTTTGGCTAGGCCATGCATTCCGGGATGATAAAAAGAAGAATGCAGAAGTTCTGGACCTCAACAAGAGAGAAGCTGTTCCACAGTTGTGCGACATGAAACTGTTGACCACAGCTTCATTACTCGCGTAGGCCCACTGCGAGGAACTAGGGGTCGGGCCGGAAAATTGGATGCGTAGCAGGTGGCAACGAATTGTAGGGCCACTGTCTTCCAATAAGTAGCCAGTAGTCGCCAGCGCAGCCTACGATATATACATTATAATGCAACAGACTAGAAGTGGGGCCAGCCCAGGACTCAGTCGGAGAGTAGGACAATCATACTGGGGGCGTGAGACCCGCTTGCGGGGCGACTGCTTGAACCGCCTCGACTATGGGCGATATTCACATATACGAAAAAAGCCAACAGGCATCGAGACGGAATTCGTGGGATCGAAACCCAGCCATCCGGCCATAATTCCGTGGAAGCAGAACGCACGGACACCCATGAGCTGCGTAATGCGCGTGCTCTTTAAATAAATACTGGGGGCCGATATTATACGGAGCCCTCCTCTACAGCGTCTCTCATTAAACCAAACCAAACCAGTCTTTGAGATATTGCAACAATACTTGCATTTAACTGGGATCGTGGCGCTGAAAAGAGGAAGCGCTCAGTTGTCGTAAGCCGAAACTACACAACGCGCCGCAGTGAATGAAGTGCGCTTCCCAGCAACGAGGTCGCGGCGTGCTGAGGCGCTACAAGCTTAGTAGTTACTACAAGCATGCCGAGAGTTAGGCGTGCTTCACAGCAAAGCAAGTATGGCGCGCAGACGACACAAAGCCCCGCTTCCAAGCCCCCGTGCGCGTGCGGCGGCAACCTTCGGTGCGCGGCCGAGGCCTGCGCGCTGGCGCTCCGCGGAGCGCGGCCACGCTGCGCCGTGTTCGCACTAAGACTGGACGGCCCTGTACATGTATCGTGTCCGAGAGGCAAAACGCTTTCTTACGAGTTCACCACCATCAACGCTCGAGAGAAATAAAATTTGCTCATACCTTTCATCTGAACTCTGCGTCACCCCTATGTCATGTGCTGTGCGTTGTCATGGTGGAATGGCTCAATTTTTTGTTTACTCTTTCCAGTGGCGGCATTTTCTGCACCGGAAAAGCAACTACAGCAACAATAACAACGTCGGTTTTCCGTAAGAGGGAGGGGGGGCTTAAATCCATGGGTCACGAAGACAAAATGTAAGCTTGGTTCATTCGAAAGATTGCTTCGTTAGAATTCCTCTGACACCACTTTCAACGTAACCTTCACTCATTTAAGCTATATACGGAGTGAGGCAAACAGAGAACAGGTATGCAACTCACCAGCTATTATCCCGCAGTGGACTTATGACGTATTGAAAGCCAGTTTTAGGGGTGAAGCCCCTTAGGGGCTGGGGCTGTCGGCGTCTCCTGTCGTCGTCGTAATTGTCGTCACATGTCATGGTACTAAAACACCGGGAACACTCGTTTACGCCTCGCGCTAGAGCGTAACGTGTACTAAAAAAAACACCGGGACACTGGTTTACGCCTCATGCTACAGAAATTCGTGCTTGAAAGACAAGGGAATAGAGGTATACAGCTTTGCTGTATACCTCTATTTTCAACGGTTCCATCTCCGGTAGCAAAAACGCCAACGCGCCAAGGCGCCAATTATACACTGCATGCTTTGCCCATGCCCCCCCTCCCTCCCCCCCTTGGCTGTGGCCGACCCAATCGAATGCAAATTAAACAGTGATTACAATCTGGTATTTCCGCTCGAATCTATAGTGCATATCTGTAGCAGCAAGAACGGCGGGTAAACGATGGAAGTTACGAGCGAACACGTAAACAAAGAAGCACTAGAGCTCGCGCCTCGCACTATGAAGCCGTCGGGCGCGTTTGGCTCGTCTGACACGATACGGGTCACTCGGCATAAGCGACACGGCCACTTTCGTGACCCTGTTTGTCCAGTTACACCCAATGTCTTCCAAAACGATTGCTAACGATCGTAAGAAAAATACGCCAGGTACAAGTTCGGCCAAAAACGAACTGAGTGCGGGCAGCGGTCCCGAGCGGTATGGCTGCGTCATCTAGGAAGGCGGACATTGACCTACGTAACAAAAACAGGAGTTCTGCTGATAGTGGCAGCCTCAGCGAACATACTAACTATCGTTTTCGGTGCCTGCCCGCAATACATCATTGCTGGCGTCACGGGCCATATGATGCAGCGGCGAAATTAAAATTTCGGCATGAATTGTTTAATTTCTGAGTGATAAAGCATCGTTTGCTGCCCAACAAGTGCTGAGGACAGTATAGAACACTGAACCTTTAGAATAAAATAAACATTTGTTTTGCCTTCACGGCCCCTATAAGGCTTTTATTCTCTAAAATGCGAACGGTACAGAGCCAGGTTTAAGTGAAATGACGAATGTATCTCGCAGACACCGCGCAGCACATACATTATCCTGCAGCCTCAAGCATACCATAGTTGTCCTCCATAATTAATCAATGCGTAAGTATACCGAGTACGGCGCAACACCAACCATGTGGTGTCATGCATATATGCACTAAAAGACATAATCGCGAAGTAACGTGCGTTGATAGCCCAGTATACGGTAACGCATCGTGCTGTTATTGTGCGTGTGCGTGTGCGTGTGTTTGTGTGTGCGTTCATTCGTGCGTGCGGTGTGTGTGTGCGTGCGTGTGCGTGCGCGCGTACGTATGCGTGCATGCGTGTGTGTGTGGAGGGGAATTAACAAAGTTTACACGTTTATTCCGTATAATATTGCAAATATATGCACATTATTTTCCGAAGAAAAAAGCTTAAAATGAAGAAAGGCGGCGCAGGAATGCTTACGCAGTTTAGTGGATGCAGTTCTCAGAATTTCTGTATTTTTTTTTTCGCCAGTCGCGCATGTCAACAGGCAATGGACGAGGTGCTGGCGAAATAACAATGGAAGCACAGAATAAAGGCGGTGACACTCGCTAATAGACGCGATGATGTGTCATTGTGGGCGATAGAAGGAGTGAAAGACAGTTCTTACATATGATCACGCGACCGACGGCGCGTTAGATTCGCGGAAAACATACGCTAATCCAGGTGGTCCGGGCCGATTACACCTAACGCTGTGACAGGGCTCGGTATACCTAAAGAATGACTAGAAACATCGAAATTTCGCAATACGCCTGTAGTTACCCCCAAAATCTCATTGTTCTTATTTTGGATGTTAGATTATATTCTGAAACTTAGTTGAATGTTTAGATGTCATCTCCCGCTCACACCGCCCCTACGCTAACCCCCTTTCTTGTTTTAGAGGGGAAACCCTTTAGTGGCTTGGGCTGTCGGCGCCTCCTGTCGTCATCGTAGTTTCATGTGGTCACGGTACTAAAACACCGGCACACTCGTTTTCGAACGGCTCGTGCTAGAAAGTTTCGTCTCCGTTGTCGAAAACGCGTACTAAAGAAGCACACCGGCCCACTGTCTTTTTTTTTTTATCTCATCGCGCTAGAACGCTTCGTGCTTCAAAGACACGAGACCGTTACAGCAAAGCTGTGTACCTCTACCCCCGAAAGGTTTCATCTCCGTGGGCATAAACGGGAAGGCGCCAAGAATGCACTTATGCGCAGCTTGCTTCACCCATTCCCAGGTTTCACGTTTGTGGAGATGGCCCGGGATTTTCTTTTTCTTTTTTTTTGTGTGTGTCAGGGACCACTGATATGCACTAGCGGCAAAACGAGAAGTCATTACGCTGGCTACCACGTTTCTAGCATTTTTTATTCTTTCCTTTCTTAAACACCGGGTAAAGAAAACGATATCATTTGTTTCTGGCACTTATGGAAAGAGGGGCCAACCAACGGCACGGTCGTGAAGACCAATAATGATATTTTCCTTCCGGTCGGGTACTAATTTTGTGTGCACTCGTTTTCACAGTTCAGAAAACGACTGATCACCGGCAATCCTCTTCCGCTTCTTGGGCAAGTGTGGGGATCTCTTTTCTGTTATTATGTCCTTTTACAGCCGATAATCTATTTTTTGCCGGCGCTCGGCGTCTCTTTGTTGCCAGCCGAATTTAAGACCATCACTGCAGGGCGCTGTACTGGCGCCAACATTGTTCTGCTGCACAGGCTGCATTAGCGCTGCCTTATCCTCTTCCCGGTTTCTTAAAAACGGTAGACGAGAAGCATTTTGCCCTCCCACCATAGACAAAAAAAAAGTATATTACACCAATCTCTTGCGAGAACGGCCAGCCAATGTGTGCGTCGGTGACCACAAGACCCCGAGAGCGCCTTTGCTCGAGACAATGAGACGGAGAAAGGAACATCGGAATAATCTTCTTAAAACGAAGCTCATTCCCCACCCGGGTTAACGGTTTTGGGGGTGGCGCGCCTGGCAAAATCCGCTATGTAAAGCGCGTATTCAGAAATCCGCGAATCTTTTGATTGAATTTCCCCTGACTACGCGCTGTCGCGACTTGGTCCGTCATTGACTTAGAAGGGAGCTTAAGAAAGTGGGAGTATTTATTCAAGAAGGGTTATCAGACAGGACTGGAGGGTGCTGAGGACGTCCTCCGCTTATTTTCCGCTCCCGCCCAAGGCCTCGTGCGAAAGTTCGGGATTGCTTTGTTTTGTTTTGTTTTGTTTTTGCTATCACGGTTGCTCCCCTCTGCGCGTGATACCGGGAATTGTGCAGGCCGAGTAGATCGGAGTCCCTTTCATCGCCTTATCCCGAAGTGCGGAAGTTTCAATCAAGAGCAGTTCGTACCATTGAAAAGGGTCGCTGCGCCGTCTCTAATGGGCTGCTCATTGTTTGACCCAGCCTTTATGGTAGCGGTGACGATTTTGTCGCTCCGTCAATGCAACTGGCATAGACGTCTTTGTTCGTAACGCGGGGGAGAAAAAAAGGAAGAAACGTGGCAACCATTCAAGCGGGACAAATGCGTCGTGAAGGATACATGTTCAGGGTAAATCACTGCGCGTGACAATAACGTCTTAGAGGCACTGAGAAGGCTACACGTATTTCTGCATGTTTCGATTCAGCTTGTGCGCAGGGTAGGGCAGCCCGTATGAAGTGAAATTTTCGTTCGATATGCAATTAGCGCAGCTTTAAGGAGACTGCCACGTAAGAAAGATAACCGCAGTCATTAAAAACAGCTCTTATTCGGCCTAAACTTCGTCGCTGGCGCGTGCCGCCTTGCTTAAAGCATTACCACTGTCACTGCTTCCTCTACGCTTCATCCGCGTTGGTTGAAAGCGTGGTGCTGAGGGATCCGTTTGTGGCGGATGCGAAAAAACAAGAAGCGAAAGTTCATTCGTGGAGATTACGCCTCGGCGTTGAAAACTAACCCGTAATAATCCTCCAAGGTTGGCATCGCAACACACGTGTCGTCTTGGTGCACAAAATTGCAGTCTGAAGCTTCAATTTTCAGTAACACCACCCCAGTCACCTATATATTGCATTCCCCTTTGCTGTCGCGGATATCGCTGGCGTTGCTTAATTGGACACTGATTTTATTCAGGTACCCCTAAAGGCCCTCCGTAGGAGGGTATTACATAGGGGGGAGCATGCGCATACATCGAACATAACATGAATGGGTGCTAACAGTATGATAAATTACAAACGTAGAAAGAAAATACAAGCAATAAGAATTTTAAAACACATAACTACAAAAAACATATAACTACAAGGCAAGCACAGCAAAAAATAAAAAAGGTCAATATATGCAAGCAAGAACAGAATTAGGTCACTTCATTTTTTAAAAAGTCTTGAAATTTTGTTAGGTTAGCTTCTGTGGCAATGTGCTGTGGTAGGTTATTCCAGTCTATTATTGTGCGCGGAATGAATGAGTTTGCGAACGTAAAGGAATGGCAAGTGATGCGCTTAACTTTACAAGAATGATCGCGCCGTGGAAATGTAACAGTGGGTGAGAGAAAAAAATCGTCACGAAGGCGCTCATGATGATACAGTTTATGAAAAAGTGTTAGGCGAGCATGCCGGCGGCGAAGTGATAATGAAGCCAACTCGGCGCGATTTTTCAGCGTTGTGACGCTTGTGTATGGGGAATAATAAGAAAAAATAAAACGAACAGCAGGGTTTTGCAGGGATTCAATATCACGCATAATGTATTCTTGACTTGGATCCCAGATGGCAGATGCGTATTCAATTTTAGGGCGAATGAGAGTGAGGTATGCAACTTTTCTTAAGTGTGATGGTGCCTGCTTTAGGTTATGTTTTATTACGCCTAGTGTACGATTGGCAGATGCGAGCGTTTGATTAATATGGTTATGCCATTTTAAATTTGATTGAAAATGCACTCCAAGGTATTTGTAAGTAGAAACCAGTTCAAGTGTATTGTTATTCAGGAAATATGTAGTTGGAATTCTAGTTGAGGAACGGGTGAATGACATGCACTTTGTTTTAGAAAGTTTAAGAGTCATTAGCCAATCAGAACACCATGCGTTTAATGTGTCAAGATCAGCCTGAAGAGCCTGACGGTCAGTGTCACTTGAAATGTTACGATATATTACGCAGTCATCGGCAAAGAGCCTTACTCTAGATGTTAGGCCGTTAGGTAAGTCATTAATATAAACTAGAAAGAGCAAAGGGCCAAGAACACTGCCCTGGGGCACCCCAGACGTTACCTGTACGAAGGACGAATTTGAGCTGTTAACGGATGTAAACTGAGTTCGGGAGGATAGAAAATCTGTTATCCATGCAAGAACATTAGTATAAATATTAAGACGTCTTAGTTTGAGTAGAAGTCGGTGGTGAGGAACACGGTCGAAGGCTTTAGAAAAATCCAGAAAAATTGCGTCAACCTGATTACTAGCGTCAAGAGATGAGTGTGTAAGAGATGAGTGTGTTTTACTCACTCATCAAGAGATGAGTGAGTAAAACCGGCGAGCTGTGTGTCACATGAGTAACCCCTGCGAAAACCGTGCTGATATTTGTAAATAATGTTGTGTTTTTCAAGGTATTGGATGATTTGGGAGTGTATGATGTGTTCTAACTGTTTACAGATCGTATTAGTCAATGAAATGGGTCGGTAGTTTAACGGTGATGTGCGGTCGCCTGATTTGAAAAATGGGACAACTTTGGCAATACGCCAGTCATCAGGAATTGAACCATGTGATAATGACTGTGAAAAAAGTGCGGTTAAAATAACAGACATGCTGCAAGCAAACAGATGTGGGTTTAGCGATTATGAAATTGCGTTGCTTAATTGAACACTAATGGGGGTTTAACGATTATGAAATTGCTTCATTCGCTTAAAGCGTACGCGATGGGAGCCAAGCGAATTAGCCGTTCACCTTCAGCCTTGCTCGTTGGAAATATGCGGAAATCGACATTGACGACAATGGCGGTGATGATGGTTTTGGTTTAATGGCACAAAGCCTACAAGGGCAAAGAGCGCCAAGGCAAGGTTCTTTGAAGGTAACTCAGATGTACAAATAAATACTAAATTATCTCGGTAAAAACAGAATTGAAGCAACATAAAATTCATGAAGTGGCTGAAGTATAGGGCCAGGATGATTATGCATGATATGAAAGGAGCTGTAAAAACTTGACGTCTGATAAAAACTGCAAAACACGCTTAATAGAAAACATTGGGTTGTCGACCAAGGAGAGGGATGGGTGCAGCGGGATGTGTTGTCTGTACAGTTCAGGAAAATGTGTCGTGTGGTGTCGTGTGCCTGGCATTGAATGAGTATGTGAACTACGGCTAGGGATTCCCCGCACCTGCTGCACTGGGGCCTTGAAGATTTCGTGAGCAGATAGGAATGCGTTGTATGGGTGTGCCCTATCCATAGCCTAACCAAGACGACTTCCGTGTGTCTGTTGTGTGAGTCAGTTGTGTATAGTCCCAAGTGTGGCTTTATTACATGTAGTGTTCTGTCTGTCTGTTTACTCTAGAGTGTTTGCCTTGTTCTGCGCAAGTGTCGTCTTATGTGTGGCTTACGGTTTGCATAGGGTACCGTTGTTATGTCTACAGTGTTCCTGAACGCAGCAGCAGTGGCCCTCTCGTCTGCCAACTCGTTGCCAGTGATCCCAGCGTGTCCTGGAACCCAGCACAGGACCAGTTGATGCTTTTGTGCATAGACAGACATAATGGTGTTGAAAACGAGATTAACTATGTGGTTTTTTGGGGGCTTGTGGGATGACAATGCTCGAACAACACTCAAGGAATATGTATAAGTGATGGAATCGCGAATTTGATTTTCAAGAATGTGTTGTACAATGAGAAAAATTTCATATGCTTCTGCTGAAAGAATGGTTGTGTGTACGCTCATGGTTCTGGCGGCATTGAAATTTGGACCATGAGCAGCACAAGACATCATAGTGGAGGTTTTAGTAGCATCACTGTAAAATTCTGCACATGGGTATTTAAACTGCAGAAACAGACAGTGCTGCGATATTGCAGTTCATGGTACCCGTTTTTTGTGAAGTTTTATAAAAGAAAAGTCACAAGACACAGAGCGAACTTGCCAAGGCAATAAAATGTCTGAAAAAGATTATCTGTACACATCTAAAAACAATATGCTGAGACCCGAGGCTCGCTCTCTCACTCTCAGCGAAATGGGCAGAGGAACGGATGGGCGATTTACAAACAGCAGAGATGTGGGTGTATTATTAAATACACGGTAAAATGGATGGTTATTCAGCGATAAAATGTTAAAAGCATAAAGCAGGTCCATGTATGTCCGTTGATTTTCAAGGCACCGCTTGTTACACCCAACATACAGACTTTGGACCGGGCTAGTGCGGAAAGCACCCGACGCAAGACGATGACTCAAGTGTAGAACTAGGTCAAGCATTCGCAATGCTGCTTTAGTCGTCGGCCCATACACCACACTGCCATAGTCCAAACGAGCCCCAACCAAAGCAGTATACAAGAGCAGCAGGAGTTCTTTGTCGGCACCCTAGGATTGGTGGGAAAAAACCTTAAGGATATTCATTGTGTTACGACATTTATGCTTAAGTTCCTTGATGTGGGGAATGAACGTGAGTTTTTGGTCAAACACAACCCCTAAGCACTTGTGCGCCTTCTTCACAGGAATAGATACGGCATTAAGAGCAATGTCTGGGTTTGGACGGACCCCATGCTTCCTGGAGAACGCAACACAATAGCTTTTTCCAGGGTTAAGTTTAAAACCATCCTTTTCTGCCCAGCCGGAAAGTTTCTTGACGCCCAGCTGGACCTGACGTTCAGAGAATGACATATTACATGATTTAAAAGATATCTGGACGTCTTCTACATACATTGAATAAGAAATTGCAGGTGCAATGCTTTTCCAAAAGAGTTCATCCTAACTATTAAAAGAATGCAGCTCAACACTCCACCTTGCGTCACACCATTTTCTTGCACGTGAACCTCTGAGAGTGCACAACCAACTCTCACTCGAAACGTTCTCTCTGTCAGGTAACTAACAAGGGTGTTTATCATGTTACCCGAAACACAGAATGACTTCAGGTCACTGAGGGTCCCGTACCGCCAAGCGGTGTCGTAGGCCTTCTCGAGGTCGAAAAACACAGTTACACAATACTGTTTATGCACGAAGGCATCCTTGATGTACGAGTTAAGGGCGACGAGTTGATCGTTCGTCGATCGCCCCACCCTGAAGCCTGCCTGGCAGCTCTCGAGAAGACCATTGTACTCGTACAAGGAAGTACACGAGCCTGCGGTTTATCACCTTCTCGAGGAGCTTGCACAGGCAGCTGGTCGGGGGTATGGGACGGTTAATTAAGGGGGACGACGGGTACTTTCCTTCCTTCAAGAAAGCCTCCCTCCAAGAGCGTGGAATGTGCCCCGAAAGCCATATTTTATTGTATAAATGTAGGAGTGTTTCAACTGTGTCTGGGAGCAGGTATTGCATCATTGTATGTGTGATGTTGTCTGGTCTTGGAGCTGAGGGTTTACACGTGCTCAGAGCGGCATTCAGCTCATGCAGTGAAAACTGAGTTATAAGAAGTTGTTGACCTGTCGTTATCAAGTAAAGGCTTCTTTTCGGCAGATTGTTTGCGTTTTATGAAAGTGTTTGTGTAGTGTGCTGAACTGGACACGTGTTGGAAGTGTTGTGAAAGTATGTCGGACTTGTCTTCGAGTGTGTCCCCTGTTGTGTTTACCGGAGGCAGGCTGTGTGTTTGTTGTCCTTTAAGTTTACGTATTCGTGTCCGCATCTTGTATGGGTCTGTTTTATGAGTTCATTGATGTTATCAATGAGCGCCAACTATCTCGTTTTGTCTCACGGCGCACGCGTTTTCCGAACGCCTTTGCCCTTTTGAACAACATGAGGTTATCCGACGTGGGCTACCGAAGAAGGATACCCCACGTCTTGTTCTGGGCCTCTAGCGCCCGCCTACAGTCCTCATTCCACCACGGCCTCCTCTCGCTGCGCGGGAAACCAGAGGTGAGGGGTATGGACGTTTCGGCGGCGTCGAGGATGTGGACCGTGAGGAGTTGGGCGGCTTCGTCTACATGTAAGTGTGCTATGGCTGTGTGCTGTAGTTTAGACGTATCTGTGAATTTACTCCAGTTTGCTTTTGATTCATTAAACTTGTTATTGGAAGATGGACTGCATGCCCTTTACCTATTATGTTAGTGAAGTGGGGAAATGGTCACTACCATATGGGTCTGTGCCCAGGCCCCACTCAAGACAAGAAAAGAGAACTGCGGAACCAATAGCCAAGTCAAGAAATGAGTGTGTGTTGTGTCCTATGTTATGGCATGTAGGCTGTTTCTTGTTGAAAAGGCATGCTCCAGAGGATGTTAAAAATTTCTCTATCAGGCGACCGCGTGCATCCGTGTGAGAGGAGCCCCAAAGAGAATTGTGCGCATTCAGGTCGCTTGTGAGGATGTACGGTTCGGGCAGCTGGTCAACTAGCGCCTCAAAATCAGGACTCTAGAGTGCAAAGTCTGGAGGAATGTATATGCAGCAAACCGTTATCAACCTATTAAATATTATTGTTAGAGTTGCTACAGCCTCAAGAACAGTGTTCAAGGTAATAGGGTGACATGCTAAGGATTTCCGGACGACAATGGCAACACCACCGGAAGAGTGTGTGCAGCAATCCCTGTCCTTTCTGAATACCATATAATTAGTCATGAAATTTTTGTTTTCTGAATTCAAATGTGTTTTCTGAAGACACATTACACTTGGCTGAGTAGCATGCAGGATCTCGAGCACATCGTCAAGGTTATTAAGAAGGTCTCCGCAGTTCCACTGAACAATATTTTCTCTTCCCATTATTAGGTATTCAGAGCTACTGGAGTGTGATTATTTATGTGAGGTATTTCGGGGCTTGTACTCTTGGAGGGTTTTTTTTACTTTCACTACTGACCTGGACGCTGCAGACCGTTCCCTTCGCTGCGACGGAGGCAGGAACGGCGCGACGTCCATCTCATCTTTAGATGTTCGGGGGGTGCCCGGCGGACCGGACCCCCTGGACTTGGCGCCTTTTTTGGTGCCCTTCGTTCGAGCCGCTGCAGCCGAAGGTGTCGGGAGCGCCACAAGTGGCACGTGCGGTGCACCAGAGGTGGGAGCCGATGCAGGACACCCCGTGTCCATCTCCTCAGCAGCCTCCGGTGGAAGCAGGGAGGGTGAGGAAGTAGGGGCCGTAGGGACAACAGTCCCGAAGGTGAATGTTGCCACCACAGCCGCTGCTGGCTCAGCAAGCGGTGTGGAGACGAGTTGGGCTGCCTGAGGCAACCCGGGGGGAGGGGGGGGGTAGCGGGACCAGGTCTGACTCGTGGTACTGGGTCCCTGCCAAAACCAGACGCCTCTCCGCCCCCCGGAGAGCTGCGTCGGCGTACCTTCGCAGAGGGAAACAGGCGAACCTCTTCCGCGCTTCTGGAAAGGAGGTTTTCTCGGTTACCTTGATATCGATCATTGTCTTTTCAAGATGAAATTTTTCACAGGTGCGGGAGTATGCCGCGTGCGGTCCCTGGCAGTTAGAAGTGAAGGTGATGGTGGTGCAGTTGTCGGTTGGGTGGTCCCGTGCGGCGCATTTCGCACAGGTTGTTTTGCCACAGCAAGAAGCTGTACCGTGCGCGAACTGCTGGAACTTGAAACAGCGGCGTGGGTTAGGTATGTACGGACGAACTCCACATCTAACGAAACCAGCATTGATATGTTCAGGAAGTTTCGATTGTTGAAAGTCACGATTAAGTGTTTTGTTGGTATTTCTACATTGTCCCGGCGGATGGTGATTCTCCTTACGGCTGTAACGCCTTGATCCTTCAGGCCTTCCAGAAGGTCGGCCTCTGTTTCGTTTAGCAGATCTACCTCAGATATCACACCCTGCGAGCTGTTGAGGCTGCGCTGAGGTGTGACCTTGATCTCAAGATCTGTCATGCGCGTTTGGGTCAGGAGATTTGTTGCTTGCTGCTGAGTGTTTACTTCGACTAAAACTTCACCGGTTCTGAGTTTTTTTAGCGTAGTAGGATTCACCGAGGATTCCTTCAAGGAACTTCGAGACCAGGAATGCCGATTGAGAAGGCAGAGGTTTTTATTTGTCCCCAGATTCAATTATCAAGAAACGGGGCCAGTTGTAGGGTTGCAAGAGAGTCATGGCGAGAGTGTCGTGGAAGGGGTGGCAGGGATGTTTCGGCGGGGCCCCTTTTTAAGAGCCGATCATGTTTGAAGGGGGTTGATTTAACATATGGCATGTAATAAATGCAGGGGACGGGAGCACTTTCTTCTGCAGCCTTACCTTGATAGATGAAAAGGTCCCGTAGCCCCCTGCCAGGTAAACAGACACGGAGCCCATCCACCGGAGCTTGACCACAGATCCGACGGCCACCCTTTAAGGTTTCTTGCCCTCCACCTATAAACACGTCATCACGGTAGGCTTCAACTTATGTTTGGGGGCTCGGTGTCTGCGGTGGCGCCAATACCATCACCAAGATTACTCAAGGTGCCCCGTGCGAGGACATTCATGACAAGCTGGTCTGCCCACTGGAAGGAGGTTAGCGAACAGAGAGCGCACTTAGCAATACAAGTTTTCTATCAATACACAATGAGCCGACATTAATTATTAACCAAGCGAAGATACGAATTTCAATACTGGGCTAGGCATAAAACCAAGTTGAAACCGGTGTGACGCCACTGTGTCAGTTTGTGAGGCGGCTTTAAGGGGTACAGCTCACTCACCTTGGGCTCACGAACACCATGGAAGAGATAAAACACGCCACCCTTCAAGCACAACGAATACGACTAGAAAAGTCCCGCATGGGGAGGGCGATCCTATGGCAAGTAGGCGATCCACCCGATCGCAGACGCCAAGAGCAGGAAACAGACCTAAACCCTGCACAACGATCCCACATCAAAGCGCTGCCCCTTCCAAAAAACATGCATCCTAATATCCACGTAGAAAGAAGAAAGGCCAGGGTCAATTTCCTGCAAAAAAAATTCGAACATCACGATAATACGGTGTACGTCGATGCAGCGAAGTATGACGAAGAAACGGCGGCATTAGTGGTGACCACCCGTGAAGGGGACATCATAGACTGCATCACCATGCGAAACACCACCACAAAGCATGCGGGGACCGGAGCCCTCCTTCTCGCGATTCGCTGGGGAGAACGAAATGGCCGCGGCCTCAACATCATCACCGATTCGCAAGCGGCTGTGCGAATGCTAGCGGCAGGAAGAATACCACTTGCACTTAGAAAGGTACTTCCGGAATCCTTCGAGAAAGTTCACAACATTACGTGGACCCCCGGACACGAGGGACTGCCGGGTAACGAGGCGGCGAACAGGCGAGCGTGCGACTTCACTCATCACCCCCCTTTGACTGACGCTTTACGATACCCAAGCACCACTACGTACAGGGAATACCTACAAAATACCAGAAAAGAGCGGGCTACATATCCAATCCCGCATCGCGAACTAACAGCAAGTGAAGCCCAGATGCTACGTAAGATTCAAACCAACACCTTCATACATAAATCTCGCTGGGCGAAGATTTTCCAACAATGGCACCCTGACTACACAGAAGACTGCAGGCTATGCGGAGAGACTGCTACCCTCTTCCATGCCACGTGGGCCTGCCCACATTTCTGGGCAGAGGCCGAACACGAAAAGAACCAGCCACTGACTTCCCGTGAATCATGGGAGGCCGCCCTAGCCAGCCCCGACTTACAGATCCAAAAGGACCTAATCAGCCGGGCGAAGACGGGAGCAGAAGCCACTGGAGCCCTGGACAAAGGGTTCCACCTATGATTCTTTCATCCTTTTCTCCCTTTCCCCTTTCCTCCATCTTTACTTCAATAAATTTTATTCAGTCAGTCAGCTAGAAAATTGAACTCCGTAAATTCCAATGGCTGGACCAAGAAACGAGAACAGCGTAAGAGGTGGGCGGATCAGTGAGGAGACGCAGTTACGTGGCAGGGGAGGCAGAATACTATCTTCACACTAAACTTTTTTACACCCTTTTTGGCAGAAAAGGGTGTACAAATCTTGTCCCATGGCTAACACCCTTAAAAGGTGTTTTGGCAAAAACAGGGTGTACGGATAAGAAAAGGGTGTTGATCTCAACACCCTTAAAGGGTGTTGAGGATGCTCAACACCCTAAAAAAATGGTGTTAAGCAGCCGGCAAGCGCAGTGGCAATGTGAATCGGCGAAGCGCGCAGCATTCAACACAAGCAGTCAATACGCACAAGTTACAGTTGGCACACAAAGGAATTCAGCAAGAAAACCAACGGGATTCAAGCGGTACAAGGAGACCATACTTACTTAGTAGTACATGTGCGGTTCTTGACTTTATATCCAGCAGAGAAAAAAACCCCAATCGAATCGGTGGGCTTGTCGCAAAAAACAGATATTTTAGCGCTAATTTTTGAAGTATGGATTTTACTATGAGACTACACAAATCAACACGCAGATTTCCAAAAGCTTTGTAATTACGACGTGGTTTTTGTGTTTCATAACTTATAGAATTTTATTAAATACCAAACAAATGTTCCCCGCCACCTCAACACCCTTCAAAAAGGGTGTTCACTATTTCAACACCCTTTTTCCCAGAAGGGCGTAAAGCTACAAATTAGGGTGTTCGATAAGAAAAAGGGCGTAAAGAAACAGGGTTTAAGAAAAAGGGTGTAAGAAAAGACCGCAAACTAAGAAAAAATGTGAAGAGACCTCCCACTTTGGAGGCCTTTTGTACCTGTTTACATGGGTGGACTGAACATTTTCTATAAGCGGTGGGTGTTTTGTACCTCACGATGTTTAAAGCAATATGAACTGGCATAATCTATTACCGGTGGAGCTTTTTGAGCTTGAGCTATTTTCGGGGGCGTTAGTAAAAATACAAAGAAAAAGAACTGCTGCACCCGTAAATGGTGCACCACCGCAGATAGGTTATTATAACAGTGAAGCCGCGGCTTTCGAGCTTGTTAGAGTGTGAGGACAAGGGGCGCATGTGTATGTGCACCTCTTACTATGCCATTTCAAAGGTACTAGTTTTTTTTTGGATTCTAAAAGGCAAAAAAAAAAATTGGCGAAGCTTGCAGTAGTGGTGCAAGGCTGGAGAAACAGCATAGCTGGGGGCCGACCTAGCTTGTTTCCCCCTTGGATCCCCTGGCAGTGGGGGGGGGAGGGAGGAGGGGGCACACTGGAACAGCCTTGCAAAATCCGGTTAAACTTGTCCTCACCCCTCAGCGGTCATCCTAGCTTATCAAGAACATTGCAAAGCTTAGCAAAAGCAAACATAACAAAACTTACCAACACCGGAAGAAACTAGGTCGACCCCCAGCTTCGCTGTTCTATCTTTGCAACTGAACACCTATTTCACACCGTTTCAACACCCTTCAGAAAGCCAAACGGGTTGAAGGTTCAAATTTTGAAGGTTCAAATTTGTGTTTCACGTGCCAAAGCTAAACTTGGGGAATGAGGTGCACCGCATATGGAAACGAACGATCATTGCATACTAGCAATTATTTTTTTTTTTGCGTTTGAAAACTTCTTGCGAGTAGAGGAGTATATCAGGGGATGTCTTGTTCTTTACAGTGCTATTATGCATCCAATCATGGCCTTACTAAATTACGAGCTGAACACCTTTTCCCCACCCTTTCAACACCCTAAGAAAAACCAAGGGTGTTGAAGTTGATCAACACCCTTTTTTTCGCACAAAAAGGGTGTAGAGCTAAGAAAAGGGTGTTGAGATTCAAGAAAAAGGGTGTAAAGGCCTCCCAACATCCTTTTTTCACCCTTGCTACACCCTTTTTTGGTTAAAAGGTTGTAAAAAAAGTTTAGTGTGAATTCTTTCGACGACCTTTTCAACGACGCGAGTAGATGCGCGGCCCATAGAGTTTCATACTAATATACACTAGAGGGAAATCTGGCGCCACTGTCTAGGGGAGCCGCGCTTCGGCGAGCGTTCCGTCATATACCGGGCAGGCACGTTCCACTTGTCGTTGGCATGGCTCATGAACCGGCTCAAAGTTGGCTATGGCTGTAAAAAGCACCAATATTACTGCAGAAGGTTCGTCAAATTTGTTTTGTTAGTGTAAATTTGAACCTCCAGAAAGATTGATTTGTCAATGATTATGTAGAACCACGATGAGCAAGAAAGAAATTTTACCCTGTTTTTGGTTTTGGCTTCGAGACAAAAAAGAAGCCATATATATGACTAGCTAAGCCAAGTAGACGAAGAACGTCGCTAGAGGCGACGGCGCCGCCTATGGCGGCCCGTGACTGCGGCGAAAGATTTTCCTCTAGCATATATTAGTATGAAACTCTATGGGGCGGCCAATTTTTAATGCAAAACTTTACTAAGACCTAATCGAGCTGAGTTTCGCCGCCGCCAGCAATTTGACCTTCACTTGACCGCGACTGCGCAGTAGCCTTGATAACGCATCACGTGACTCGCCAGCGGAGCTCGGATGCCCCCGTTGTCGGCTTGGCGCATGCGCTCTCCGCAGCTGGGTCGCCGCCTGACCGCGTGACTCGCCGCGCGCCTGGCTAAAGCCCATTCTACATGGAGCGAATTTCGCCTGCGAATCCGCTGGAACGAACATTCGCACTTGCGAAGTTCGCAATGCCTGGAATTGTCGTCTACATGGAGCCTGCGAACGCCGCGATTTTCGCATTTCAGATGCGCCTTGTTTGTAGACTGAATTAATTTTGCCACCAGCAAAGGTTGTTGTGAATTTAACAAGGGTGGTATTATTTTACTTTCTTAGCAAGTTGTTTCTGCCTGTTTTGCGGTAAATATAAGTTTATTTGCGGTTTTATATAAGAATCGCCAATTCTTTATCAATATACGCACAGACAGCAGATAATACAAACGTTTTGGTGTGCCCGCACTTTTGTCGCGCTCATACAAGCAACGCCATCTGGTTTCCAAGCGTGCAAGTGGTGCCGAGCTGTGCTCCTATTGGCCGCAGGTCCGGCCCCTCTACGTCGCACACGCCGCACGAGCGGCGTTTGCTCGGCCGCTTCAAATGTTTGGCACTTTGCCGCAGCAACGAAAAAAGGTGGTTTTGCCGCACGAGCGGCGCCGCATCAGCGAATTCGCAGGCGAAATCGCTCCATGTAGTACGGGCTTAAGAGGAGCGCCGCGCTAGCCTATGTCAGTGGGAGGTTGACCATGGATGAGAGCGCGATCAAGCCTCCCTCGGCAAGCGGCGTCTGATTACCCCGCGGATATTGACCGGCGAGCTGCTTCACTGGAGAGGATCCGGAATTCCAAGAGCGTGACGCTTGTGTCGTAGACTGAGGAAGATCGAGCCGTTCGGTTCGCAAAATCTATAGTTAACCAAGCAAAAACAGGGCTTAACGAGGATAAACCAAGCTTTCGCTCCGCATATACAGGGTTAGCTGAGCTAATCCGCAGCCATTTTTTGTGTTCAGAAGTGGAATAGCCTATGGTGTCTGTGGGCTGCGGTGCATGTAATTCGAATTTTTAGTGCGAAAGATCGACTCGCCTACTTCAAACGATTTTGCGGGTGTAAATACTCGCCCTCTTGGTGAAGCCCCCACATCTTCTAGTTTAAAATCACTTCCGCAAAGGTTGATGCGAACGAAGTGGCGACACGGGTATGCGACGGCCCGACGTCATATAGACCCAACGACATGCCTTGAGGTCTAACGTCGTCAACCAGAACCCGCAGCTCACCGCACCATGGATATGACGTTTCCGGGCGTGTCATAACGATCAGCTTGACGGGTACGTAACGTTAAGCCTAAACCACGGAGCAAGATAAGGAGCGCCGACTTCGCTCTCTCTGGCGGCCTCTTAATGTCCATCACTCGCGGAGCACAATGTAGATGGCGCAGCGAATGGCGCAGCGCCGGCGTTCCCCGTGCGCCGGCGGGCGCGTTGGCGGAACGCATTCCGTCGGCTTTTGTCGTCTGCTTCGGCGACGGTGGTTTTGGGCACGAGTGGTTTGGGCCTGCTGTGGCGCCGCTTCGCGTTCATTGCGCTCCTCCTTCGCACGGCTTGATTAAATTGTTCGACAACACGTAACCCGGACCCGAAGGAATTAAGTGGTCGTACGGCAAAGACACGTTAAGGATTGGTTTGCATGGCGGGAAAACAAAATGTAGAGACCACATATAGACATATGGCTGCTATACATACCCGACCTTTCGCACAGTGCTTGCCGTAAATGTGACTCCGTTTCGTAAATTTGTGAATACCAATTCGGCTGTGTTTTAACAGGTTTTAAAAAAGGCGAAAGGAGCAACTGGTTCTGATCAATAGCGATTATAAAATTTGCCGGAGCTTTCTCGCAGTTCTCCAACTTACGTCCAAAATAGAGTGTGCCTAGAACACGGACCGGCACTCACACGCTCATCAGAAAAGAACAGAAATGCGATAACATCACCCGCGACTGCCCGCGACGTAGCAATCTGCTCAAGATCAAGGCCCTGACAGTGCGGTCTTTTCACAAGCCTTTCGCGATATTTGATTGGTCCAGACGCTATTGGCGGTGAGCGCGAACACAGGCGGCGCTGCGAAGTGCGCCTCCGTGACGTCAGCTTAGGGATTCTCGCATTTGTCGTCTGCTTCACTCAGGATCGCTCTCCCTGCTGTTTCTTTGCGCTCGGTCAACGTCTGATGCTTGTCCGCACCAGAATTGGCGTGTGGGTAACTTTTTATCATAATAATAGGCTTAAAATCGCATACACTAGCTCATGGTGTCAGTTAAAGTATAGTTTTGGATACCGCTACGGGAGAAACATTGCCGGCGCCACCCCATTCCTTGCGAAGCCGGTCCTGTGCGGAGCGCGAAGAGTCGGAGCTAGGCGTCAGCTTCTCATGTAAGCATTCGAACAAAAGGAACAGTCAGCTGCTAATAACCGACAACAGCGAAAATGGAAGACCAAAACAAATTCTAGGCCTTCAGGGCTGTCGGCTTTGGCAGAAGGCATCACGATTCCATATGTAAGGTAAAACAGTTTTAGCAAACTTGCCGAACGCTCGAACGCGTTTTGTCACATCACTTTACGTTGTCAAGGCATGAAAGTTTGCCGACATGCACTATAGACTGCAAAAACTGTACGTTGAGTTCCAAATAACCCAGTGTGTATGTACGCGCGTGCTGATTCTATACCAGGCATCTAACCAGTATGGAGGTTTATTGATTGATTGATTGATTGTAGGGTTTAACGCGCCGACGCAACGCAGGCGATGAGGCGCGCCGTAGTGGAGGGCTCCGGATTAATTTTGACCACCTGGGAATCTTTAACGTGCGCCGAAATCTCGTACACACGGGCGTTTTTGCTTTTCGCCTCCATCGGAAAAGCGGCCGCCGCGGCCGGAGGTTTATTGAGCAAAACGAGTCACGTCTTCGTTAAATTTATAGTAACACATGTATGTTTGTTAAGACCTGGAGTGATATTTCGGAACATTTTGCGCAGCCATATCTTCCCGATATTCGGATATGCGTTATAGGAAAACTGCACTCAAGACGAGGAGGAGGAGTAAGGGCAGGAGGGGAAAACTTTGTTTAACAATTAAATCGATCTGGTTAGTGGGCCGGGTCCTCAGTCCAGGACAAGAGAGTAAAAGTAATTTTCTTAAATCATAGAACGCCATCCCGAGTAGAATAGGATTTGTTCTTCGCGCCTGGAAGGGTTGAAAAGCAATAAAGAGCTACTTGGAATTCTTCTTCGGTTTCGAGTCTTGTAATATATGCAGGTATACTATTTATTACGTTAGTTAGCGAGTATATCATGCCTTCAACACCGTAATCATGTCATCATTGTTCGAGTTGAGAGTCAGTTCGTTATGATAACGATATAATTACGATAGAAATTCGGAGCACAAAAGCCGCCTTCGAGTACTGTAGACCACGTTGTTTAGAACGCGATCGCGGTGGCGTAGCACAAACCTTCTCATTGTATTTGCATGTGAATAAACAAAGCACACTGCGGATATGCACTTTCTTGCACGCAGCCGCAATGAAAGCCAATTTGTGAAGAAGGGAATGTATGCCATACAAAATGAAGGAAATATCCACACGACCTTTGTGAGGCTCCCAAACATCCCGAAACCTCCTAATAAGAAGTTGGTGACGGCGCAGAAAAATTAATGCGTTGGGCAGAAAAAAAAAAGCAAGAAACATTAATCCGATACAAGACAACAACGAAAGAAACAGAAGAAAGCCGCTTTATTTCCTGCTGTGCGATGAGCGTGTAGAGGCCGCTGCTTGGTACGTAGTATTAGACTGTTGAGTCTTCATAGGAGCATCTCAAAAATACTGCAGGGAAGCCTACGCATTTTGAATACTTATCGAGAAGCTCTGATCGCTGATCCTCGCGAATAAGGAAGAAAGGACGAGTTACACACGATCTTCTGACCGATATTCTGAAGAAAGTTGTTCTCTATCTCTTCGTGTGTTGCAAACTTGTGCGGGATACAGCTTCAAATTATTCAGAGGCGTCAGAAGCTGGCAAAATAACTGAGTCGCTAGAAATACGCTTTTTAACGCACTACAGCAACGAAGCGGGCGATTTCTAGCCCAGGCACTGTTGCCCCTCACAAGCGGAGTGTAGCAGACGACAGCGGCCCGAATCCCTAAGCCGACGTCAGAGCCAGGGGGCGCCACTCAAAGATCTCACCGCCAATATCTCTGTGGTAATGACTCGCCGAAAGGAAAGGTTTGGCGAGCCAGTTGTTTTGCTGGTCAGCCGTTTAAAGAAAAGAAAAAAAAAAAAACGCCGGGAACCCTGGTAGGCTCAAAATTGCAGCCATACAAATCGCAGCATTTTATTTGGAGTCCGCGGTGTTATCGACGAGATAACACGACTGTAGAGCGACAGTGAACATCGGGCGGTAAGTTGCGGCACGAGTTACAATGAAGATTTCGTTTGATATTCGTAGGTGCCTTATCAAGCTGACAGTGGTTTTGTATACTTAATACAACAGGGCAGCCATCCAAATCAGTCAATAGCGCAGAAATGTGCATTATTGCCGTTTGCCGATGGAGACTCCGGGCGACTCTTATAAGCGTTGTTCGTGCGCAGAAGCAGCATAAATAATTAAGCATGCGGCCGGACAGCGGGCTAACAACAGAGGGTAAATTTTGCGCTGCATCGATTTGTCCTAAGCAGAATCACGCTAGACTGTATGTTGTGGCGTTGCATATTACTCTTGCTCATTCTTTGGTGCTTCTGAAGTCGTCGTCGTTCAGTTGCGTCTTACATCTGCTGGGTTAGTAGAATATTTTTAGCGGGTCTTCATAATGTCAGAATGAACACTCCCTGATAGGGAATAAGCGATCGCCACGTATGCGGTGGCGTGCAAATATCTGCGCCGTCTATTGCGGCTGAGCACGGGTGTTTAAATTCCGCGCGTGAACGCATTTCTCCTGCATAGTAGGACAGACATAAGACCGACGTCGCTGCGAAAGAAAAGACGCCTCTGGGGAGAGCGAAGAAGGGAAGAGCCATGTACGAGAGGGCGAACGAAGGAGGAAGAGAGCAAAGGGAAAGCTGGGCGGCCGGCGTCGCGTGGACGTTATCTGCCCTAGCAAATGATTTTTTGTGGGCTACAGTCGGCACTCCTCTCTATATCTTGCTCCGTGGCCTAAACGCAGGCTCCCTCTCGGCTATAGTAAGGGAGTGAATAAACATTTCTCGAAACGAGCACTTTGTGCTGGATGGCATACACAGGTCCGGGATGCCCTGGTCCTGGCAGACCGCCCGATCAAATGTGTCGGCTGCATGCGGTGAGCAAATCAAGGAGCTCCGTTCGGTGCTGGTGAAATACAGCCTTCGCCGTGCTCCCAAGCATCTATGAAAGTAGGAAAGCGTTACCTCAATCCTACGCCAGAGCTCGAAAAATAAAAACCCTTTACAACTGCGACATAAAGTTTCCAACTTGCCTGATCAAAGAGTACAATCAGTTTTGTAGGTCACATAAGTCCTGGTCACGAGAGCGCCAACTATGTTTTTTTTTTCTCAGTTTAAATGCGCCTTCCAAATTTGAACCCAGTTAAGCGATCGCAGTAAACACATATGTTCGAGCACACAAGTGTGGCGCCAAAGCTGTGTGCGCGATGTGCGACGAGTTCGTGTTGCGACTGTGCTACATTCCTCCCAGATGATTTTTTTTATTTAACTTTCGTCGGGGCCACCGCATTCTGGCCGCAGACTGCGCAGTTTGGCGTTTCCTCGGGGAGCCACCGCCACGGGTCGCTTCAGCAGCCTCAGACTTTCATCTGCAGCCTGCGTAGCAGGGGGTTTCCCTCTAACCCGATCGTTGGCGCACGCGCCAACAAGAATTCCACGGACCATTTGGCGGGAACAAAAAGGCGCGCCTGGGAGGATGCGAAGAGACACGTACCACAACTGCAGCGCTGCCGAAACCACTGAGCATTCGCTTTGCCTGTTTTTGTGCTCTAATTTCTCGCGTAAAACCCGCCCTTGTAACGGCCCGCACGCTCCCTTCTCCGAGAGCTATGTGCAGGCATGGAGCGGTGGAAGCTGTCTCGTGGCTCACACTTTATTCTTCGTTTCCGGTTTACTTAATTCTATGTAGTACTTTTTTTTTTGTTGTACTTTTTTTTTTTCAAAGTACTATACGAAACTTTGGTATTTATGCACTTTTCCTCAGTATAGGAATCCGACTATTATAAAGAAACCCCCAGGGCTTATTTTTCTTATATGTCCCCCGCCCTTTCGTTTTCATGAAGTATTTTTGTTTTGGTCGGGCCGGGGGAAACGGAGTTCCGCTAGTCTCCGTTTTATGGGCATTTCTCGTTCACACTCCGCCAATTCCGGTCTACTTCCCGACCTAGGCCATTTGCCTAGCCAAACCGCAATTAATTCAGGAGGGGGAATGTGAAGGACGTAGAGAGAGAGAGAGAGAGAGAGAGAGAGAGACTTTATTCAAAAGCCCGGTTACGCGCGTTGGGTGACCGACAGCCTCAGCCTACCGGTGACGATGGCAGCTCGTTCCGCGAGACCCTTCTGGGTCTACAGGTCCGAGCATTCAAAGCCTTTACGTGGCATTCAATCCCTACGCCAGTCGTCTCTTTCCTTCAGGGTAGCGCAATGTGTTGTGCGTTCTTGTACGCTCCTCTTGTCTCTTGCACCCTCATCTTTTACATCAGAAAAGAGTGGTAAGCGGGGCGAGTTGGTACGGCGTCATCTTAGAGACAGCGCGTAGATAGGACGAGTAGATAGGAGTAGATAGGACGAGTGCTTCATTCGTCCCCGTCTTTTTCGCACTGTCGCTCAGATGACACCTTCACTTCATGTTAATATTTGTGTGTTTTATCAGCCCAGCATAGAATATTTCCTCTTGTGGAGAGAGAGAGAGAGAGAGAGAGGAAAAGAGAGAGAAAGAAGTTGTACCTAACCTAGTCGTATAAAGGGTAGGCACAACTACTCCTACCCTACAGTCTTTCTTGGGCAGCCTAAACGCGAAAATTTTGTTGTGTCCGTCTGTCTATACCCTGATTCAACCGGCTGACCAAGAGTTAGAAAAAGTATTTCGCCAAATATATCTATATCTATCTATATATATATATATATATATATATATATATATATATATATATATATATATATATATATATATATATATATATATATATATATATATATATATATATATATATATATATATAATAGGTAAAAGCGTTGTAAACCACTAAAACCACTGGCATGGGTGGTAAATGTTCACTTTATGCAGGGCGAAGGAAATCTTAGAGGCGTGCTTGAGTAAAGTGCCTGTACATAACCGACAGTGCCTCGTACGGTTACGAAGTGAAAGCGACTAATGGCTTGTTCGCTCCAGGAGGGGTGGGTGAGAGGGGGATATGGGGAAAGAGTAAGGGCGCGTGCCATCAGAAAATGATGCAAGAGTGAGTTAGTTTGCTGTACCCTATATCACTGTGCCGTCGCTAGTATGCAGCGCCGACTGCACGAGAAGCGTCTGTGCTTTTTCCTGCGGGGAAATTGTTGTCTCGTGCACTGCGCACCCTCGGCACGAAAACCGAGCTATCGGTCGACAAACTTGGTTTAACCGCTTTCAATCACGGCGAACTTTCTGGAACGTTGCCCATCTGCCGTGGGCGGGAAAACCTTGCTATATTTTGCAACCGAGCGTGATCCTAACCTGTCTCGCTTTTGCCTGCAGGATCCTAGTTTACTAGACGTTTCAGATAAAGGCAATACGTTCGTTAAAATAGAATGGGGCCTGCGATTCAAAACACACGTACGCCACCACACTTGAGCCGGGCAGCACGCGCGCTTCCTTGAAAAAAAGCAATCCCGTTTCCGCCTCCACGAACTGGACTGCGTCCTCTTTTGTAGAGCTGTTAGCACTAGGGACTCTGTGCACAAACTCAAAACTGGCCGTATACAAGGGGAAGACCTACTGTTTCTTCAATTTTATGGCTTGTTTCAGCGAGGTCTTCAGTGTTGTGTTACAGGATGACTTGTAGCTCTACATTTGAAGTACGTGATCTTTCTCCTGTTTAGCAAGATCAACAAACTTCGCCTCTAGTTCAGCATTTGACGCCTCGAGCTCCTTGATTTCGAGGATTGTTTTTTTCAGAATCAGCATTTGTGGAAACAAATGAGTACCACAGTTCCCCCAGTTCTTTATGAAAGTCCCGCCTAATTGTTTATTCGAATTTTTTTGCATTCAACCTAAATTTCACACTTCACTTCTTCAAAAAGTGCTCTTACCTCCTACCTTATGTTTCAACAACAGATCTCACTGACACACTTGTGGCAGCAAAATCAGCAGCAAAAATTGCAGAAAAGCAAAAAACACGCAAGCAAATGTGGCACACAGGCGCAATTAGGCCTGCGTAAAACAATTGTAACTTTTGCCCGCCCCTGGAACTTCACTACCGTTGGGGCTGCCAAGTGAAGCATTTGCAGAATCAGGCCGATATGATCAACCATTGGGAGACGATGGTCCAAGCAGCGTCACAATCCCGCGAGGTCTGACGTAGAATGGCCTTTCTCGATGGATATGAAGATTGCTTGAGTAATACAAAGGCATCGAAAGCACCATACCAAGCCACAAGGAATAGTTCAAGCAGCCGTTCGAGAAGATATGCAGCGTTTGTGAGTTCTGCTAACTTCACTGCCGTCGCTGTTGCAAAGTGCGTGTAATAAATAGTCCTATGCCACACATCCGCATAGTCATTTCATGGAGTCATGGATGGAAGTAGCTAAAATTGAACTATTCGAGCTCACTTGAACCTTCAATGCGTTCAGTGAAAATAGCGGGTGTCGTATTTCTTTTGACTTCAAAAGCCTCAACGCTGTTGCGACAGCTACTCAAGAGAAAGCGCAGCGGCTCTTGTAAGGGAGCTCACGGCGTCCATCTCTGTTTCATGTTGATTTCCTCCCCGTTTTACAGCGAAGCTGTATATGTCTTGAATTCTACGGTGTTTCGTGTCCATGGTCAAAAACGTCTTATCGCTCGCGTCTACAAATAGGATGGGCTGGGAAGGGGGGTAGCGTTCATGATGATCCCGGGCACTGGCCTAACGCCGACCAGTGCGGAACGTTGGATGCATGTTGCGAGGAAGGGGTGTGGTGTGGTTACGATAACGGCTGCTGAGAGGGATGGTAGCCATAGGATGGAGAAGAATGGGTGGGTTGAGGTGTGACTATTCAAGAATGCAGTGGCCGGTTGGCGTTCGGGAGAGGCGAGTGATTTGCGAAGTGCGGTGCGCCTTGAGTCGCTCCGCCGCGCTGTTGTACCGACCTACAGGGCTAGGAGCCGTTCGAGAGGGGCGTGTGCAGGCAAGAAGAGAGCTGCACGATAGGCACATCTTAAAAGAGCGTCCAAGGATTGCTGCTGAGTGAGTGAGAGGGTGGCAGCAGAAGGGAGAGGTGAGGAAGCTTTGAAGCAGGCGAAGGCGTTCAGATTCTACGAGGCCGTGTTTGCGCTGCGTGATGCGTTTAATGAGGTCAATGATCTATGTGGTGTGCGTGCGAAGTTGGGCGATGGTGTGTGTACTGCGGCGAGTATAGTGTATGATGAATTCGAGGCTGTGGAGTTGTAGTACATGGGGGATGGGGGGGGGGGGGGGGGGGGCAGCGGGTGATGCCTGGATGGATTCAGCTGTGCCGCGTAAGGGTGCGGACCGAGCTAATGGCCGGTAATGTAGTACGAGTAATCCTGATGTAGGGACAGAGCAGGAGAAATTTCTTGACTGTTGACGTGGAACACCGGAGTGCCTTCGAGCCTTTTCTCATAGAAATGCCGGGCTGTGCTACACCAGATGAAGACACGACTGTAGGCGTCATTTATGGAGTCGATGAGTCCATCAGGCGAATAAATTGCCATTACTGATCAAATGTGCGTACGAAAGTGTTGTCATTAGATACGCCAGCCGCATTTGTGCGTTGGGTTGTGCAAGGATAGGAATCAAGGAGGACAGTATTCATGGCTGTGTTAAGCTAAGTAACTTCCGTTAGGCTGTCCGATCCTATGTACCAAAGCCCTCCACGTCCCCAGTGCCTAAAGATTGGCCACGTCGCTGCACCCCGTGGGAGCGCTACTGTATGTCCCAAATGGACCCGTTAAAGCCGGTGACTGCAGTGAAAGTACCTTCAACTTTCAGGACCCTATGTTACCTTACCGAAGCCGTGTACATGTATGAAAAGGGCCCACTACGTCTACGCTGTCCTAAAGCATATAGTTATAGTCCACTCGCTGCACAAGGCGGCCGCCCCGGCGGTACGGCAGCGGCGGTACCATTGGTCTCGACACCGGATCAAGGCCAACAATAGAGGCTGGTTATTACAGAACTCATACCTCTATGCAAACGGCTGTTTCAGCATTGAGCGAGGATCGTAGAGGTTCTTTTCCAGAAGCCGTCGTCGGTGGACGCGTGACCCTCAATGCCGCCGATTGTACCCAGAACGACCAGTGGGGAAGTCACGATATCTCCCGTCCCGACAGCACGCCCACATCGACAATTCGTAGCGGTCCTGAGAACCCTCATGATTGCCATCCGCACATTGCTCACCAGCATAAACACTCTATCCGGCGTTGAGTGCACTGCCTGTACTGGATGCTCTGGATCAAGTATACTCGCAAGCCTCGGGAAAGCAAGTGGCCGTCTAGTGTGCGCCCCTCACTGAGTTCAGAAGTCAAGGAAGCTTCCACCTCTCAGTGGAACGACAGAGGCCTGATGTCCCGCATCTTTGGTCGTCGCCAACTTGTATTCACGTAACCAATCTTCATTCTCGGTCGTATGCGAGCCAAACCTGTGCAAACGTATTTGACTACGTGACTATCAACTTTTTAAGTCATCCACATGCGGGCAGCCGAGCAAAGTCGCTGTTTTAATCAGAACGTGGGCTCACTGACGTTCACAATCCTGTGCGACATTGTAGGGGCATCCGTCAGAAAGCGCGAGCCCACCGTCACACTTCTGGGCGAGTACATACACCCTACATTTCGTCGCCAGAGCATGCACAGTACACATTAAGCGCAAGAACTGGTTCGTTGCAACTACTGGTGATTTTAATGCGCGCAGCTTGCTTTCGGGAAGCTCAAGAGTTAACAGCAAGCGCCGGAGCCTGGTTGCCTTTGCCTCATACCAAGAGCTGGGGTTACTGAACGACGAAAGTCCCATTTTCATTCGTGGCACGACTTACGAGAGTTGTCTGGGCTTACCTTTTCGGTCGATATGCCTATGCAGCCGCACACAGTGGTTTCCAGACTCTCGAAACCTATGGAGGTAGACTACGTACAAAGTCGCTTCGACATATGTCATTCGAGTGACCGATTGGTGGTCAATTATACCAGATGGAAGAATTCTGCAAGAGCGATGCGCCTGAAAATCTGGAGTTTGCCACAAGAATCGCGTTGGATGCTTCCACTCGTTCCGTCCGGCTGTCTCCGGAAGCCACCGACATCGACATTGCGCTGGAACGGTTCGTTAGTGTGCCGGGCGAAGGTGCGGTCGAACGGTTCGAGAGCTTCCAGAAGGACGCAGGAAAAGATCCAGTGCCACATAACAGAAGTGCGAGCGCAGAGTTTGGAGCCCTTTTGTAGGTCGCTAGACCCTTGCAAGAATTTGACCGGAATATGGAATGGTGTGCGAGTGATAATGACTCCTGTGATGCAGCGCTCTCAACTCAAAGGATTGGTTCATCACCAGAAGTGTGAGGAGTTCAGAGTAGCAGAGTACCTCTGCGTCAGGATTACCACTGGAACAAAATAGGCCCTTCTTGGTCATGGGTCACCAGTGCGATTTAAGCATGGCAGGATTTAGGGGTTGATGTCCCGTTTGGTCATATTAAGCTCAGCGCGGCGGTTTCACTAACCCTTAGACTATATCAGAAAGAAGAAGCCGTAAGGAACACCTATCCGTTGTTACCATCAGAGAAAGATTGGTAGAAGGGTGGAGATCAAGATCTTTTCTGGCGGTACGCTGCAACATCCTCCGCAAGAAAAAACTGCATCCCAGCGGTAAATAAACCACAGCACGGTACCAGCGGGAGAACAAAAAGTAGCTCAGGGCGTGCCATGTGTTAACGTGACAGAACGCGAGTAGAACGGGTGCATTCCAGCCACAGAGATTTCTGAAGCTTGAAGAACTGTGGTGTGGAGTGTCGCCGTTAGTCTGATGAAGCGACTGGCACCAAAAGACGAAGAAATAAAAGCGAAAAAGAGACGCAAATACAACGCAGAAGTAAATTATCGTTTTATACGCATCGCCATGCTTCTGCCTTAAAAGTATAATGTAAGCAGACATAAGCACCCCTATCTATAATTAAGTGTTCTCGTCTTAAAGTAAAGACTGCGGCAACGCCGGCGACAGAGAACGCGAAGGTTATAAAATTATCATTCCACGTAATTGTGAAGACGGCCTACAGCGCTAAACAAATAACGGGAAAGTTTTTGTTTATCTGCTAATTATCCCATAAGGCGGTTTTCGTAAAGGGCGTTGACTTTACGCCGTTGGGGAGGAGAGAAAAGAGTGGCGCTCCGCATATAGGAGACATCCGACGCGGGGCGTTTGGGGGGGGGGGGGGGGGGGAGCCACGGGCGGCGCGGACATACAATTCCTAAAAATTTTACAACCTCTTAGCCAAGTTATACACGGTTTGATTCACACTGCCTCGTCTTAAAATCATATACGTGAAAATAGTGGTGAAGCCATTCCGCAACCTTTCACACAAGATCTTTTTTTTTTTTTTTAACTGCTCCGGAATGCTTCATATTTTCTCAATCTACATTTCGAAGCCGTATATTGAGAGAGCCGGCGAAATCTCGAGCTTTCTCGGTGATGCAAGGGTTATCATTACTTATAAGAACCCCACTTTAGAACGAGCCGCGAGGGCAGGCATCAAAATGCTAAAAACTCGAGCGTAGTCGTAGAATTCAGAAGCTGCAGGACAGACATTTCGGCGGCGGCGGCGGTCGGCGGCTGCATGTGTAGCCGAGCAGAAAGCATTTAGCTTCTGGTTCCGCGTTATACGTGCTTCGGCGCAGCGACTCGGGCTTTTAATATTTCTCTCGTCGCCGCTTCTCGCGGCCAACTCTTTGTGTCCCGCGAGATACGACCATCATCGTCTCTCCCTCTCTCGCCCTCTCTCCCCAAGAAACAGCGCCACGCGAGGGACGCCGAGTTTCTTGGAGCGTCGCGACCCACCGAACACGGCACGGGTCGTCGTCGACGCCGTCGTTATATACGCGCTCGACTGCGGGGCGCGTGTAACGGAAAACTGCGCCAACTGCCGCGCGGGCCGAAAGGGTTGGCAGAAGTCGCCCGAAAACGAAACTTGGTCGCCAACGACAAAAGCTGGCGCTCGTTCCCAGCTTGCTGGCTGGCTGCTCGCTGACTTCTTCACCGCCGATGCAAGCCAAGGTTCCCCCCTGGGGCGCCGACCGGCCCACGCATGATTTCCCTCAGCCTCCACAATGCGTCTTGTGCGTGCATTGGAGCGTGAAGTGAAGTGAGAGATAGCGCCTGTTTGCGGGCACAGCATGTTGCTTTCTTGCGTGCCGTCGAGCCCGGGGCAACAATTATTCGCGTGATTCTTGGGCTCCGCGGAGCGGTAGCGGATGGGGTTAAGTGAAAAATTGGTAGGAGCGGGGGAAATGAGCCGGAACACTCCCAACTTAGACGATCAGCTGTATATTTTGGGTTGCTATATGTAAAAGTACCGATAAGTCGCCCCCTTACCTACGGCTGGTAAGTTGCGTGTTTAAAGTTATTTAAAAACGATACGGCTACTTCTAATACATTCTCAGCAGACTTTCGAGCTCTCATTATAAATGATCGAATAACGGAGTCACGTCCAGTACGGGACTAAATTCACACGCCTACTGCCATTCGTAACCGCTGCGGCCGCTTTTCTGATGGAGGCGAAAAGCAAAAACGCCTGTGTGTACGAGATTTCGGCGCACGATAAAGATCCCCAGGTGGTCAAAATTAATCCGGAGCCCTCCACTACGGCGCGCCTCATCGCCTGCGTTGCGTCGGCGCGTTAAACCCCCACAATCAATCAATCATTCGTAACCGCTATTGCACGCGGCTGCCTCTTTCGCAAGTGCGGGCCATATGACCCTGAAGCGCGAAGTCCTAATCGTGGGCTCTTCGAGCTTCATGTTCCTCTTTTATAGAGTACGTCCGTTTCCGGCGTTGTGATGCCGCGTCGTGGGGTCGTTCACTGCAGGCTGCCTTTTCCTCTGCAGAGAACGATCTCATAACGGGGTGTCACAAGAACAGACACGGACGTACACATTAAAAGAGCAACGGTAACAAACCATTAAGAGGTCGCAAGTCTGATTTCGGAAAGCTGGTTAACCTGGCACAGCAGACGACAGACAATTTCGAAAGCAGATGAAAAAACAAAATCGTTTATTGGTATTGGTAATGATGCACGGTTGGAATATTTTATTATGATTTGTATGAACTCTTATCAACTATCTGTGGCCATCATAAACTATTGACGAAAGAGGTTTTATGAATTTCTGCTGCTTCATTTGGCTCTTTCCAGTGAACCGGCCGCCATTGCGTGTTTTGTTCTGCATGCGGCAAGTGGCGGCGCCGTTCCAAGTCCTTTATGGTCGTCCGAATTGGCCGCTACTTCCCCATAGGAGAAACTCGTTTTTATTTATGTTTTGAATGCGCTGATAAGTTCCATCCATGTTCTTGGTGTTAAACAAAATAGACCACAAAATGCAACCTTGGTTTAAAAATGTGGGCGCGAGTATAGCAGCGGTTTGCCCAGGAGAACGTTTTAAAGACGCTTATTTATCAATGTAACATCCTGTATATGCTTTGAGTTCTTAGAGTGCATATCCGGAGACTACTACAGCATTCGTTTTTTTATGAACTTGACGTGAACAAGCTGAATACTCCTGTTTGCTCATGGTAAACGCGACGAGATGGCGCGTTTTTCACCATTTATTTATTTATTTATTTATTTATTTATTTATTTATTTATTTATTTATTTATTTATTCCAATCCATACAAAGCAGGAAGATGCACACTCGTAAAAGGTTCCACCGCCTGCCAAGCAGTGTGTCCGCGTCACACTCCCGATAGTGCGTGTTCTTTGCGCGATGCGAAACTCAGAGGCGGTAATTTAAGAGCGAACTTCTAAACTGCAACGTTACAGTGTAAAGGTATTACTGAAATACAGTCCTGGTACAGTTGTGTCAACGTTGTGGAGTAACGTTACCGGACAGCAACTTGACATTGTAACCATGTCATAGTAGCGCTGCCAATCCCTTTACATGTATCGTTGTATTGATGTGCGTTACGTTCCATTTCATTTGAGCCTCACCTCTGGCGTAATACGAAGTTTTCTCATTCACGCTTTCGAGCAAGGTGAGATCCACGGCAGCAGTGGTGGGAGTCTCCGCGGCGAGGAAGAGTGGCCTCATTTGCTCCTGTGTGCTCTCCAATGTGCGGCGTTGGAGTGCGGCGAGAATTGTGCGGGGGAACCAGCTTTGGCGCATATTAGGTGTCAGGAAAGTTTTACCGGTCTAGAACTTGTCATTTGGTGGAACCACCTGTGCGCGCCACTTTCATCAACGATTTCACATCAGCCGCTAAAAAACTAACGGTAGCGATAGCGATTGGCCGCTTTGGTTGCAGTGATGCTGGTTCAGTGGCCTGCTTTAGGTCGGAGCTGTAGAGTGACGCGTTTCGGCTAAAAATGCAGCCGATTCCGCTCCCATTCCATTCCGGGCAAAAAGCGCCTAATTTCATTCCCATTCCATTCCGGCAAGCGTCGTATCTATTCCATTCCAATTCCATTGCAGGTGGAAAACCAGCGAAAAAAGGACAAAACGCACAAGGAGAGACGAGACAACACAACGCTGTACTAGCAAATGAAATTTAACGGAAGCCTGTGAGCAACAAAGCCAACGTACGCCTGATTCTATTAAAAAGTGGTAGTGCTAATCAGGCGTACGTGTTGGCGCAAGCGTTGTATTTGTTCTACACAGGCTGTATCGGTTTCTTCCGTTAAATTTCAGTTGGTAGTACAGCGTTGTGTTGTCTCTTCTCTCCTTCTGCGTTTTGTCCTTTTTTCGCTGGTTTCCCATCCGTCAATATGTACCACCTGGCCCAGCAAGCTGCCCTTCTCCATTCCGGGGTCGCGGAAAGGTGGAATTAATCCTGATTCATTCGAAATCCGAAGTGGTAACTCCGCAAAACTGCTTTTCACCCCGGTACAGATCTTCGAGCACTTTCTGTGGCCACCCAAGCAACAAAAGCCTAGGTCCGCGGCGTCGCAATTACGGCGCTAATTTGGCACCTGGGCTTCGAGTTATTGGAAATGCGTGCTGTGGAGAAGCAGCGTATTTCCTTTTTTTTTTTCTTAGAGTCAAAGTTAGAGTTAGAGCATCCGCCTCGTGTGCAGAAGGAACGTGGTTCGAATCTCGGTGCCGGACAAATCCCACCGGATTTAAAAACAAGAAAAAAAATCCGCGTGTTGGTGGAATTGCAGAATGAGGCTTGGGGTGCGGCCTGACCTCGGCGATCATTGCCGGTAACGCACTCCCTCACCAGAGCAGGATTGGCCACCTTGGTGTAGTAATGGTCTCAGCCTCCCATGAAGACGTGAATTATATATACAGCGTGTCCCAACTATCATGATATGCAACACGATTGTAAAGCGGAGCAAATGACATTACTCCAAGGAAACCTAATGCATAATGTTTGCAGTACATTGGCGTAGCGGCCACTAATTTTTCATTAATGAAATCTAGTTAAATAGTTAAAGTACCACTGAGGCACTTGTAGGTACCCCCGTAGGATATCTAACTGTATTTTTTTTTCAGTGGCGTACTATTTGCGCACTGATTTTTTTTTCTTACTGATAAAGAAACAGTGCGAAATATGAAAAAAAAATTGCCATCCCTTTATAAAGAAAGATGAGAGGAGCGCGATAGCGTACAAACATCAAAACTACGTAAAAATGTCAAAATATTCGCTAACAGTCCGTAAAACCTTTGGTGAAAGTGCGGCCGATCGATATACAAACCTTCAAAGCCCCAAATCACAAACGAAGAACGAGCCCGTGCGACGATTTTTCGCGCACTGAGTAAACGTGTCTACGAACGACCTAAATGCATAGCGATGCGTGGTTTATGGGATAAAGGTATAAAATTGTACTCCTTCTTTATTATCGATGCGCGTATGGTCTTATGTAAAACCGTTCCTTTTTTTTTTTTTTTTTTTGCGATCGTTTTGGCCAGCGTAAGCCTGGTTTCACGCACGCGCCATGTGTCGAGAGATGTTATCAGAGTTTTTCCGTAGACCAACCGCTGTATTTGCGGAAATGCATTGATGTTCTGACAGGACGCTATCGGTGCCACTAGGAAATCTTTCGCTTTAAAATACAACGTGGCGGCGCCCTCGCCCGCTTTAGGGAGCCTACATGTGCGCGAAGCACGCAGGCGCACATGTAAGCTCCGTAGCCCGCATCTTAGAGCAGCGCCCTCTAACAGAAGTTATCCAGAATGAAAGAAAAGAAAGAAAGAAAGAAAGAAAGAAAGAAAGAAAGAAAGAAAGAAAGAAAGAAAAGAAAGAAAGAAAGAAAGAAAGAAAGAAAGAAAGAAAGAAAGAAAAAATTGCGACCGAGCTTGTGCTTTATCGGCCACATGCACGCCGCGTAACTTAACTGTTGCTGCTTTTTTCCATTAAGGTGAAGCACTGTCTCTTCGGTTATGTGACAGGAAAAGCAGTTCCTTTCAATTAGCTTATTTGAGGGCGCTGCTTTATGATGCGCGCCGGAACGCCGCCGCGTTGTATTTTTCATGTGACACTGGGGTTCCTTTATTACAGAGAAAAAAGAGTACGCTATTAGTACGTCTCTGAAAATACTGCAGTTAGATGTCCCTCGTGGTAACAACCTACAAGTGCCTCTTAACAAAAAATTACAGAGGCTACTCCCCTGTACTGCAAGCATTATGCACTACATTTTCTTCAAGTCACGTGATGTTATTTAAAATTTGGTACATAATTTTTGGGGCACCCTGTATATGTGTTATGTAGCCATTATCATCATCAGTACAAGATTAGGGCAATTACGCGTGTGCGCACCTGTGCCAAGGATACCTTAGGCTCCTACAAATGGAGTCGCCATTTCAATAAATGCGGGTCTTTGCTTCTGGCGTACACCGTGGCGTCGGTGCGTCCATCCTGGTCTAGCGCTTGTCTTTGTCTTCTTTGTCCATGTTTTTTTTTGTGCGCTTAAGATGAACATTATGAAAACCAATTAGCCCGAACGCAAGCCCTTCAAGTAACCCTGGACCATGATCTCCGGGCACCAAGGACAGCGTACGCGGGTGTAGTGCAGCGCAGTTGCAAATTCACGTACAGTAATCCCTCGTTATAACGAAGTGAGCGGGGCGGCAAAAAAAATCGTTATAAGCAGTGTTTCGATATAAGCGACAACTCGAGAAAAGCTAAAGCATTTGAGCTGCAATTGCGCCACAGCTGTGAGGAACCAAAACACAATGTATTTCGTGAAGCAAAAATTTATTAAGCTGCAAAAAAAGGCAGCGAGCTTTGGCTGTTTAAAGCTCTTGCTGGGCGCGATCAACCCCTGCTCTAATTTGGCCAAGCATTGCATGACGCTGCGGTCACCGCACATTAAAGTGGCAGTGGCAGTGGCCACTTTTATAGGGGCGTTCGGGCGTCACAGAACGCTACGAGAGTTCCGCACTGGAAAGAGCCGCAAACGCAGTGGCTCGAGTTTGGGGTTGTATTTATTGAGGAAAAAAAAAAAAAAAAACGATTGACCGCTCATTGTGGGTGCACAGCGCAATCATGAAAACCGACTGGTTTTACACTAGGGGCTTTGCATGATGACTGGGCAATTTTTCCCTGAGCTTTGCAGCCGTTAAATTTGCGACACAAGAGTTCTTTGGCACTCTGCCGACACTGCTGATTCTATGGAACAAGTGTCGGTGTTCGCGCACCATCTCTTCCACGCCTGACCAATGTCCAGGAACAAAATTCAATGGGCCTACCACGCATTTGGACCAGTGTTCTAAAGTCGGATGGGGCGAATCGAGCATGACCGGCTCGAGAAAATCGTCGGGGAAACACCAGCTTGCGTCGACTCGCCATGTTGATAGCCTGACTCGCGCTGAGTCGCCGCCGCTCGGCGACGCCTCCGCTCGCCACTTCGCTTTAAGCGAGTCAAGCTCTTCGAGTTCTTCGATTAATGCGACCTAAAATGCATGTGCTTGGGTTGGGACCAGAAGAAATTTCGAATAAAGCAATATTTCCAGTAAAGCGAGTTCGTTATAACGAGGGATTACTGTATATACTTTTGGCTCGTAAAATATTGAAGGAGAGTGCAGACGACCCACAGCTTTCTTATCGAGTCTTCGTGAGGCCGTGCTGCTGTTGTCAGGCCGGCATGGCCCGTGGATCGGCAACAAGGCCTCTGAGTAGAAGGACGAGGGTCGTGCCTAACGAAGAGCGTTTCAAGGCGCCCAGCGCGGCGATCTCGTCACAAGTGAGACGCGCGGCGCTCGCTGATGTGTAGACATGTTGCACGCGTCGTGTCGCAGTGGTCGCCGCGCCCAGCAGGGGCCACCATTAGCCGCTTTCCATCGCTGCACTAACAGCTTCCTTGGGCGGGTGCCCGGACGACGGCGGCGGAGAAGTACCATTGCCACGGGCCGTGCGTTGGTCTGTGCGAGCGCACAAATTAAGTCACGTAAAAGAAGGCGCTTCGTTGCGACGGGGTCACGCAGCCAGGAGGGTCCCCGGCTTGTCGACCCGGAAACCGCCTCAGCGGCATTGCAGGTGGCGGCGAACGGGGACACATTTTGGGTCCATTATTGCTTTTTTATAATATTAATTCCGTTCTCTCCCGTTTGTATTGCCGGTTTAGTGATTCGCTTGTGTCGTTTCTTTCCTTCTTGGCAACAAGTAGGTGAGGGCGTAGAGGAATTTTGATGGTTCATGGAAAGGATGAGAAGAAACGTACAGATTCATTCGCTGATGCGAAGCTGTCTGTGCTAACATTAGGAAAGAAGCAGGGTTTGTTTAGAAAATGTTCTGCTGCTGTCCCGAGGTGTTGCCATTGGCCGCTCAAATTGCAGCTCATCTTGCAGGTCATCTTAAGGTAATGCATTACTACATAAATATTTGAGTTTTTTTTATTTTTTCGTGATTTTCTGTGGTGTGAGTGTATACTCGTGTAACTGACTTGAATGTGAATTATATATTTAGTCAGTGTTGCTTGTGTCACCCACTCTCTTGAAAGAGCTGCTCTATGGCCACCTGCTCTATATAAGAGCTGCTCTATATGGCCACCGCTGTGTTTATTTTCCCTTTATAACTGGCCCTTGCCACGTGTCTATTATATTTTATGCCTCGTATTCGTAACATGTATCCGACTCCACCTAAGTGATGTTCCGTACCTGGGAGAAAAGTTTCCATTCCTAGGTTCGAAAATTCTTTATTCGAAATATAGGTTCGAAAATTCTATACGTGGATTTCTGTTCGGTTTTTGGGCGTTAGCCAGCGCCACCTATCTCTTCTTTACGTACAGCCTTCCGGGCGCAAACGCCTTTCATCGAATGAGTTTCAGCGTGAACTAAGTTCCCCTACATCTGCCGTTCAGTAGCATTTAACTATGCATTTCACGCTTTGTACCACACAACACGCTTACTTTGCATGTTAAGGCTCTAAGTTAAAACTTCCCGCATGAAAAATAACATGACATTTTTGGGTAATTGAGGCAATTTTAGCTGACGACGGAACTGCTGGAGCCATATCTCGTCGACAGCACGCATAATAGAAGCGCACCCGAAATGCTTCTTTGCATATTGCGCAGAAATACATGCGAACATGCTTCAGCCCTTCAGCTACCGCCGCTTCACGCTTTACTAGATATTTCTCATGGAATATTCTTTCCTCTATTCTCCCTCCTCTTTTATGCACAGGATTGGAAGCCGTCTTGGATGTTTGCAGCTTGCGCGAACGCGACTGCAGAAATTTGAACCTAAATCCGAAGAAGTGTGAAGGAAACCTTTTAAAAGAGAACAAAGTAATAACTGATGCGAGGTCTGGTTTACTGGCATTATTTTTCCTTTTTACTCCAGGAACTCTAGAATTCCCTGCATGTATTAAAGATTCCTTTCTCCCCCTTTAGCCAAAATTACAGCCTAAAATTCTCCGAAAAGGGTGAAATTGCCCGCACGGAACATCACTGCTCCACCTATAGTTCCACAAAGGACTGAAGTACAAAAACGAGGAATTATCGTAGGCGGCTTCACGGTTGACATACCCGATAGCAGGACCGGTTCTTGGCCGTCATCGGAGAGAACCTTGCAATCACATGCTAAAACCCCCCGTATCAACCAACAACGTGGTACAGATCGTTTCTTTATTTCGTGGTGGCCAAGAATGTATAGCCGCGGAACTCATCACGCTGCGCCACAGGGACACCAATGCGATTGTCGTTGCCTGTGTGAGGCAATAAAGCAAAGAGTGGTTGTAGGGATTTCAACAGCTTCGCTGCGCGTACGCCTTTACAGAGCTGAGATGGCGGCTATACTTTTTTTTAATTGCTACAAAAGTCCCAACTAGGAAATAATACCGTGCTGTCATCGGCTGGTTCTTTCTGCGCTGGCTTGGAGCCTTCCAGGGGGCGTACATGGTTTATTATATGGTTTATTGGAGTGAACTTGTACTCTGCGCTGATCGCTGAACTGCAACTAAGCACAATCGTGGAAGAAGCACTCACACGAAGTGCCATGCACAGTCTAAAATCGGTGAATCGTGCACTTTTACATTGCAGAGCCGCCATTAAAGAAATGTCCAAACTGATGAAGAAAATTGATGACCAAAACAGAACTGTCTGGGTGAGTAATAAATGGGTTGCGCTTTTTCACTATTCAGCGAGATAGCATGGCGTGCCCAACGATTGAAGGGTTAAGTGGACGCCTTGCTTTCAGGACAGGACGCGATAGCCCTGCTCGGCAGATGCTGGAAACAAACAAGTTCTTAGACATTTTAAAGGAACAAACAAAACAGTAAACAAGAAAGAGAGTACGAACAGACACAGCGCTACGTCTATTCCTATGCTGTTTGTGTGGGAATGTTTTGAGCTGTTTATCCTTTTTTAAAAAGAAAAGAAGAGTCCATGTTGGTGTCCTCAAGCAGCTCCAAACATATTTTGTTTCTATGTGCTTTGTGCTATCGACCATAACAAAAATTCGCCTTTCGTCTATGCTGTTTCAACACTGTGTTTTCTTTCTTTTTTTTTTGCATTAGAACACAGTTATTTATTTTCTTGAAGTTGCTGCATATACTGCTATTTACGGCGGAGAGCTTAGAGAGCCGTAGTGGCTTTCTTGGTACCGGATCTTGGTCTTCTGACCGCATTTTCTCAGAATATCTCGCACCTTATTTCCCGTTCTAAGAGCGTCGCAGGGCCGAATGTGAAGGCTGGTGTACCGTGTCGTCCCCATCCCTGCAACAAGAAAACATATTTCGAACAACTAAGCCTTAAAAATGTCGCAGTAATTACAGCTGACCCCCGCCAGCATATATGCATTGCCAACCTTAAAGAGCCGTGCCGCGATATACAGCGTTTAAGTTTCATGCCTTTCCTTTCCCCCGCCAATTTTGGTTAGAAAAGAAAGGCGCCTCCACAATCTCGCCGTAGAGACCCTAATGCAAATTAGAAATTAATGACCTAAAGCGCCATTAGGACCAGGGCTCCTTGAAACGAGTTCGCGGCAATTTGAGCTCCGCTTGGTGCCGCAATTTTCCTCATATTCGTTTCCTTTTGCTCTTTTTTCTTGATTTCGTTTTGTTCTGCATCGTTAAGCACATTCACAGGTTTCTTCTCGTTTTCTTTTTTCGCTGTAGAGTGAGGCCTAATACAGCGCACGCAAAATAGGCAAACTTTTCTCCCCTATATAGTGGCACAGGCAAAGATGAAAGCGAATAGGACGTTGGCCAAAACTGGCTAAGAAAAAAAAAAACGTGGCCCCCGCGAAATTCGGCCGTGGTCTACATATTGCTCGAAGGGAGGAAAAGCGGAATCTGCTGGAAGCCTAAGAATTTGAGGCCCGTGGCGGAAAGTGGCACCACGGAGGAGGCTGTTCGTCTACTTGAAGGCACGCGCACCCGTTAGCCTCCGGTTGGCGACGCGTCGAGGCAATAAGTGCGGCGAATATTAAAAAATTGCGGCTGCCGTGCTTTTTACGGATGAGAAACGAAGAAGCCGCGAGCGGCGTGTACTTCTCCCTCGTCCGTGTGGCACGCACTCGTGAAATATGTGGAGCAAAATATACCCGAAACGCTCATAGCACGCCGGTCGGAGGTGGGGGATGACGTTGAAGGGGAAACTCCTTTTGGGGAAGCTGGGGGAACAGGCGTGGCAGTTAATAAGAGCAGACTACCGTAAGAATGTGGCCAGAGAAACAACATTCCCAAATGCAGGGAAGCGTATGAAATAAATATCATAAACAGCAAATAATAAGTTCAAAAGTGCGGGAACATTTAAAAGATAAAGTTGAACCGGGACAGGCTGAGTAGTGCGGAAAATATTACTGGGAAAAGTGGGGAAGTTGGGGGAGGGAAGCCGAGTATTAAGCCGGCCGTGCCGGCACGTCCGCGGTTCCGGAATTTCCCAATTTTTCGCGCGGCTGCGGCTTAGGTATACATGTGCGGTAAAGGGAACCGAAGCGGTGACACATATGCCGTACGCCTCACCGGGCGTCATATTAGTCGAGGCGCCTTTGCAGGCGCTGTGGAAATTTTCCCGGGTATACATATATTACTCCCGGTACGCCTACTAATGCGCGCAGGGAAGGGCACGGGGTGTAATATGAAGAAGAAGTCGCGGTTAACCGCAGTGAAAGTATAATTCCCTTTTTAATTTGCTGCGTGACTAATAACCCATCTTCTTCACCGCTAGTGGGAACACCCCGCGTTCAACCAAGCGTTCTCTGGGGACGACAGCAAGAAATGGAATGATTTTCGTAGCTAATTCTATTTGGGAAATGTGTGGATGTTCCGTTGGCCTTCTCTCTCCTCCTCAATTTTTTTATTTTCGTTTCTTGCTTTCTATTTTTTTGCTGAGGTAGGGAGGGAAAGGAGGAACACGGAAGGAACTATATGCTTATTTTCCCCTCCCTTCCCTTTGGGTCAACATTCTGCTTTACTTTACAGTAGGAAATGTGAACTAAAAACATCTGCGCCGAAGTGAATACTTGCGGTTGGTATGGGATGACCAGAAGTAGGTGATAATTGGCGAATTCTTGGGATTTTCCTCCCGAACGAAAATAAAGTAGAAAGCTCCGTTTTATTTTAATTTTTGTGTGGTCCTACCAGTGTCATTTGTTCCTAGTTTGAGCTATCTGCCCAGTCAAACTATCAGTCTTCAAACTGCGGAGGGACTAAAAATAATAAATAGGAAAAAAAAAACTGAGCGAAAGAAGTCCGATTAAGCCGCCTGGGTTTCCTGTGTTCGGGAGAATTTGCTGAGCTTGCAAGGTTCCCGGGTAGTACGACAAGAAATTCAGAGGCCGCTTCGGAAGTGTTTTGATCGGGTGGACCTGCTAACTTTGCAAGCAAACGAAACCATCACCGCACACCTCACGACTCCCAGCATCTCAAATTTTGTTCGTCATCAGCACGCACAATACAATAACTCTCACGCAACACACAAGCGCACATCACGCACGAAGTTTCACTGGCACCGAAACAAAATTCGCCTAAAGCTCACGTAGGCGGAGCGATTGCCAACATTCATCAAGCTCATCAGCACTCACTCACTCACTCACTCACTCACTCACTCACTCACTCACTCACTCACTCACTCACTCACTCACTCACTCACTCACACACCAGTTTCAACGACAGTGCTGCTCCTGTGTCAAGGGCAAAGGAGGGTTAACCACAAGTAAGCATCATAAACAATGGGAGCAATAAGTGTTTTGATTCCAAAAAGTACCGTTTTTCGAAGGCCGCACTTCCTAAATCACGATGAGGTGTTAGATCTCTCCAGTTGTGAATAATGTTATCCAATCAAACAGTCGTGAAACGGGGCGTGTGGTAGTATGACTAGCGGTAAGCGGAAAAATCGCCTTGAAATGATTCATGGGCCAAAGACATGGACGAAGTACTTCCCACTGACATGAAAGTATTTTTAGATGTTCAATTGGGAAGAATCCACGTCGATGTCAAGGTCAGATGACACCCTAATGTACCTTACGTCAGATAAAGGACGGTACGCTGTCCCACAATATGAAGGGGAAAGCCTACTGGCGGTGAGATGTTTGAGTGGCGCCCCCTGGCTCCTGACGTCAGCTTAGGGACTCGCGCCGCTGTCGTCCGCTACACTCCGCCTGTGAGGCAGCAGTTCCCGACTCGCGCTGGTATTTTTTGTACCTCCCGATTTTCTGTACTTCACAACGCACGTGCTTGAAACACCGAGCCCTAAAGCTTTCGCTTTGAAATGAATGTACGAATCTTGTGATGATGATGATTTGATTTTAATGGCGCATGGCCGGCCATTAATTCCTTGTTATCCTCGGTTCACGTTTCGGTTTCAGTGACAGTGTGACCTCAAATTTTTCTTTGTACAGGCCTGCATGTTTTTCTGCGCCCTTCAACCCTTCCATACGGCCGCATATACAGGCTGACAAACACGGCGATCGCACATGTACCCGAACGAGCGATACGGCACCGGGCACGACCCACACTGGTCGCCGTTTATCCCCAGTGATTAGCGGGCGGAAGCTGGGCGTGGCGCTGTGCTAAAGCGAAAGCAAGAGCGGCGTCCGTAGCCCGTTTACCTACCTGGTCGTCGTAAGTCGAGTCCAAGGCCTCCTCCGCTGCCACGCCACCACTTGTGACAGCGCTGCAGGGGACGCCTCAAGGCATGTGTGCCGTCGCTTATGACACCGGTGTCCTCTTCTTCCAGCAGAGCCCATTCACCGCCCCCGCGTGAGTCATGCCGCGGAATGCGCACTCCCTCGCCCCCCACTGCGGTAGGTACACGAGCAGCCAAATGATCTCGCTGCGTGCGTGCCTGCCCTGTATTTCCGTGCCGGTTTACGTACGCGAACGCGTATTGTCAATGGCCACAGCTTCAAGTTGTCGCTGCAGAATTGGCGGGTCGGAGTAGCCGCACGAATCGAGTGCTGCAGACTGTTAACATAATCGTTCGTTTTACATCCCCTCTCGTTATGTCGCAATGTTTTGTGTTATTATTTCTTGCTGCACGCTGGCATCTGATCATACAATGCACTGCTGTTACACCCTCCCAGCACAAACTTCCAGTTAACGAGCTGCTGGGTTTCGCCTTTTTAGCACGCAATTATACTTATCCAGATAAGGGAGGGCAGCGTCCCGCCTACTTGTATCTGTTCTGGCTTGTAAATAACGACTGTAGGGTACAGCGCTAAAGGGCGAGGACGGATAGACATCCAAAACAACAGCATTGGTCATGAGTTGTTCGGGTAGTTTGTTGCCAGTCGTATCCGGGCTCTGGCGCCAAATGACAAAGAAGGAATATCACACAAACAGCATTGCCTTACCGCGAAAGCACGGATGCTTGTGTTGGTTTCTTGGTCGTTGGTTACACACTGTTTTCAGCGCTGGAGAAGAACACAGATGAGTCGGCGCTACACGGTCACCGCTAGACGCAGCCTGATACAAGAGACACAAATGTATCCCAAATACACACGTAGATTTTCTACCAGATATCATGTGGAAACTAAGCGTATATACTCATCTACGGTCTGCGATTGATTTTGGGGGCCTGGTGGGGGTGGCGCAAAATGTCGCAGTAATAACAAGAAGGAGAAACACACTCTAACTAAAGAAAAGACAGTGAGGTCGTCTTGAGGTAGTGCTCTGGCCAGCTACTCTGCGTTGGAAGGGGGAGAGGGAAAGCACAGGCGGACAGATGTGAGACGACTACGACGGAGAACGGTATGAATGTCGAGAATTCCTACAGTTCCAGAGCATTGCCCGGTTGGGACGTCTGACGGACGTTAGATGATTTGAGTGATGCAAACCTCACAGCCCAACTGCAGTCGTGTGAGTACATCGAGCGTTGCTCTGCAACACGGCAAATCGTCTCCCATGATGCGTAAGGGCTCATAAAGGTGGGACTTCCTAAAATTATGCCCTAACGGAGGAAAAGTGGGGAATCGTGTTTTCGCAAATTCGTGATTATCTCGCTCAAATTGCTTGTCGCTCGAAGCCCATCGAAATGCTTTTTGCTGATATATGCAGCCCGTAAGCACCTTTATTTCAAGGAGGAGGAGGCAAAACGTTTTATTGAGCAAAAAAAAGAAAGAAAGAAGGTGGGTGGCGTCCTCAGTTAAGGAAGCCGCGCGCTTCCGCAGCCCGGGTGGCCCGGTTGATCAGGCGTTGCTGGTCCTCCGGGTGCAGGCTGGTCAGCGCGCGTTCCCACCGCTCAGGGGATGGGGAAGGGAGGGGATCGGGATGGTGCGGGCAGAACCATACAAGATGGGCTGTTGTGGCGGGGAGGTTGCAGGAATGGCAGAAGTAGGAGAATGTGGTAGGGGAGATGTGCGGCAGTACGGTACAGTTGAAGTATGTGCCTGTCTGTAGCCGGCGCCACGTCCGGGCCTCTGCTGTAGTGAGCGACGGGTGGGGAGGGGGGAAGTGGAAACGAGTGTGGCGGTAGTGGGTAAGCAGGTCGGTGTATCTGAGCGGCAGAGGGTGGAGGAATGGGGCGGATGCCAAGTCGTCTGTCTTTGGACGGGAATCCCGGAAAATGAGCTCACGGGCAGCGGCATGTGCCTGTGGACACCTGGACATGCCTTCCTACCAGGGAATGAGGCACCTTTATTTCAAAAGTCTTTTTTTTCCTAACACCATAGAGCAATCGAAGTGTTTGCTTCTATCGATTATGGAATGCACAAGTTTTGGTGCATTTGAACATGCATACTCACCTGCATACGTGTGCATACATGTGCATACATGCGCATACTCACCTTTTGTAACCCTCTCCTGCTTGGGCTGCGATGCTGCCTGCGGTAATTATAAATAAATAAACAAACAAATAAATAAATAAATAAATAAATAAATAAATAAATAAATAAATAAATAAATAAATAAATAAATAAATAAATAAATAAATAAAAAGTAGTTTTACAGTTTTGCCCTAACCAACGCTAATGGTGCCAACCTCCATTTCTGAGAAAATTCAGTGTTTCCAAAGATTCCCCAAAATATGTGTCGCTTACTGATGCAGCTAATTCATTTTTCCTTATAATTGTTACTCAATCAAATGAACAAAATCACTTTGAAAGATTTTGCCCTGCGGGGTCGCTAAAGGTCGAAAATGACATTTTTAAAATACACCTCTGATGGGATGAACATGAACGCTGAGCCAAACTACTCGTTCTAGAGGCTTTAGACTTCACGAGCACATTCTTATGGTAATGCGGGAGGTCAATATGTCTAAATGTTTGAGAAATTACACCCCTGAGAGAGAAAAAAGAGCAAGAAATTTTTTCCGCAAAGTTTTCTTTTTCTCTCAAGCCCGTTGAGATATAGAACCGGTTTTTGTTAACATAGGTAAGCCATAACAACGCCCTAAAGCTATTTTACAAGATTTTTTTATAACAGCCACTTAACAGGAAGAATTCGTATTTTGCTAAAATTACGCGTCTTTACGGATTTCTCAATAAGTATTCAGCACCTTGTTATATCGAATTCGTTTTTGTTTAGAATACTTGTCAAACAATTGTCCAAAAAACAATTTGAGGATTTTTTTCCCCAACGAACATAGAAAGAGATGAGCTGTATTTTTTTTTTAAATTAACCCCTCAGGGAGTGGCATTCAGTTCTGTTTTCCCGCGTAGCATAGCGCTCGCCATCTGTCGAGAATTTCTGCAACCACACGCTTCCCGTAGGAGCCACTGTAGCCGATGGATATATCCTTCACACCTACCAGATACTTCCCTTGAGTAAGTAGTCCTTTGTGCACTCCGTCTTGGTACAATCTGTTTTGGTACAGTTCGAGTAAACCGCGCACCTCCGATAGGAGCCCATGCTTTGACAGCAGTCAGGAGTTCTCAACTGTGTAAAACTCCACGATTAACTGCCTAATTATGACAAGACAGAGGTAACTGAACAATTCCTATGCCCATGCATGTAATTAGTATAGTGCCCCACCAGGGAATCTCCGGGTACTAAAAAAAACTGTGTATTGTAGTAACTTGGCATTTCCTCTTTCCTCTTTTTCTCGTCGATTTGTTGCCTATTATACCGCTTGTGATCATTGCGTCTGTCACTGTATATTGGGGTGTGTTTGCGTACTCGGCGTGAACGCTGTGGAATCATTATGATAATTTTCGCCGGGTAAATGGGAAGTTATGCGTTCAAGGTATTTATTCTCTCTCTCTCTCTCTCTCTCTCTCTCTCTCTCTCTCTCTCTCTCTCTCTCTCTCTCTCTCTCTCTCTCTCTCTCTCTCTCTCTCGGCGTCCGTACAAAAAAGCCGGTCGTCCGCTACACGTCATAATGACCTTTCGGCATGTTGTCTTTTTCGGCATAATGCTAACGTGTGCGCGGAGTTTAATCTCTTTTTTCACACGGCATAATCCGATATATAGTGCAAATAAACATTTCAAGCAAACAAGCGATAAATGTCTTTTTTTTATTTTCACTTGAGAGTAAGCATTTTCACAGCGTTCTTCCCTACTTTATACCCCGTGTGTCACCCATATGCTCGGTCTACATATACCATCGACAGTACACGAGTCCCGCATTCGAAGCGAGTATATATATTTCTTTTCTATCGTCAACCTACATCATTGTCCCTTAGTGATGTACCTCAAGTAAAGATAAGTCAGTCATCAGCTGTAGCAGTCTGCGCAGTTACAGTATATTTTTCAAAATAATCTGCTCGCCAGATGACGTTACGCTGCGGTTTTTCCAATTTTGAACGCTCTATAATTGAGTGAAACGGCGAGAACCGTTGAGACTTCCCCAGTCTCTTGCGATTGAGAGCCCTAATGGTTGTCGTGACTGCTTGCGTTAAGCCTCAGGATGCCTTATTATTTTTTAATTTATCTCTCCGTCTTGGAAGATTAGTCCAGAGGCACCCTTTCGTAACTGAAATCTCAGATACGACACAAGTGCTAGTAAGTAGAAGCAGGCAACATAGTCAATGAGAAAAGGCGAGTGAGAGCCAGGGATGGGGGCGGGAAATTCGAAGGCGTTAGGTCAGTCCACGAGCCTGCAAAACTAAACGAACAAGAAGGGGGTCGCAGTCATATTCGAAGGTCTGTCGTAATTATAATCGACGTTTGAGGCTGCGCTGAGCAGCTCGCAAACTCGCTGGTACGGCTCTCACCGTAGCATCTGCCTTTATGCTCCCTCTCGAGACGGAACTGTTCGTGAAACGTCAGCGCTGGGCGGGGGGCTGGCGCACGTCAAACACGGGCCCCAGGTCGGTCGGGGTCGGCGTGGACGCGCGTCCGGCCCAACTCATTGCCTCGGCCCATTGTTTGCGCTGACTGCTCTCTGCTTAGACATCTTCGCCACGGCTTCTCCCGGAACTGATTTCATATTGTGGGCGTTTAAAAGTATACGCGTAAAATAGGCTGCTCCGAGTGTACAATCGAAGTACACCAGGAACTGTATTCTCCCGCGCCCGGCCGCTGTCGTTAGGCGCCTTGTCAGGGCTCAGGGACACCCAGTATATTCCCCGGCTGACCCGTCCGCCTAACACGAGGCATCCATCACTGTTCGCGCGCGCAGCTGTCTACCCCGGCGTACCGCCTGCTCCAGTTGGGCCTCACGCTGCAGCGAATGTGGTCCAAGCCAATCTAATCCGAGCCCCGTTGCGAGCCTTTAGGCGCCTCTGCGATGGTGCGCACACATGACCTTGCTCTCAGGCAGCCGAACTCGTCTGGAATCGTGGGCGCTTTTCGCTCATCAGACAGGGCGAACAAGAATTGACACACGATATGCCGTGCGCGAGCCCCAAAATGCGCGCAGGCGGCTAGCTACTACAATAATACAACGCACGAGTAAAGCACAAAGATGCCTGAAAATAATTACACACTAAAAGTTTCATATCGAACGCTTCTCGACAATCGGAGGGATATTTTTTCATTCCCCACGGGCATATCATAGTGCGCGATACTCCAGGCAGCGCAGGTGATCGCAACAAGTCCACATCACTTCTGGGTTGCTCCTTTCTGCCCGCGATGGTTGTCGGGAACATGCGCCGATAGCTAAACTCACAAGTCGGTAGCCGCTGCTTCAATATCATAAACAAAAACGGGGCCACCTCCACTAACGTGAAACCTGAGCAGGCGCAAGGCATGCAGTGTAAAAGTGTATTCAAAGATTGTAAGTCTCTCTTTTGCCACACGGCGCGGGCACATCCCAATTACAAAGACGGAGGAGAAGTGAGATTGGAAACGGGGAACCGCAAATTTTGAAGTTGTACGGAGTAAAATAGAAGTAAGCAAGCAACCAAGCGCGTCTGAAAAACGAGTGTCCCGGTGTGTCTTTTAGTACGCATTTTTGCTCATGGAGATGAAACATTATAGCGCGAGGCGTTGGAAAACGAGTGTCCCGGTGTTTTAGTGACCACATGAGAACACGACGACGAACGACGACGACGAACGACGACGACGAAATTAGACGCCGGCAGCCCGAGCCCCTCAGGTGCTTCCCCCTTAAGACGCGTCAAAAATGTTGTCGTAGTTAGCAAAATAAAACCAAAAAATAAAACCAAACACCTAGCTCCAGCTACAGGCGCTCCAAGCCCAACAGTTGCAAAAGGTCCCAAACAGATGGCGTCGAGCATTGCGAACGCGAGAAATTTGATTTGAACTCAAACTTCGTTAAGATGGCGCTTTGGGTATAGTTGGTGCATCTTCGATGGAAATCAAAACAGCGCTAACAAACGGCACAAAGAGAGGCAGATAGCACCATGTGTCCTCACCTGGTTTCCCTACTCTTTGCGTTGGTTTGATGTACGTAGATTAAAACTCCATTACGCTTATAACGGAAGGAGAGAGTGTGGCAGGTATGAACGTGACGGATGAGAGAAGGAGGGGGGAGAACGTATTACGCGGCAATGGCGGCAGAAGTCTGTCATCTGCTGACGACTTTTGCAGCGAAGCAAGCAAATGCGCGGTCAATGTTCGCAAGACGGAACCAGCCTTCCCTTGTCGCCTGGCGTCCCCGCGCGAATCGGCCAACGCGAGGAATCTCGTTCTAGTCTTCCTACACTGTACAAAGGTGCTTAGCCGAACTTGTTTTCCCTTTGTGTTTCGACTGAGCGGAACGGGAGCGCTACCCCGGATATATGCTCGAGCATGCTAAGCCCGGCCCGCCCACAGTTACGTAAGCTTATAGCCGAAGTGACCGCCCAACTCAAGCCCGCGTTTTCACAGAGCTAAAGAATGCCGCGCGAACAAGAAAGATCGTTGCCAGACAACGCCTAGAAATGTCGGGCATACTGGGCACGGCGAAGGCAGATCGAACGAAAGAGTGCTGCCACGCGAACAAGAAAGATCGTTGCCAGACAACGCCCAGAGATGTCGGGCATACTGGGCACGGCGAGGGAAGATCGAACGAAAGAATGCCACACGAGCAAGGAAGAGCTCTGCTGCACAGTGGTTGCTGCATGTGCCAAGCACCCGGGTGCTGCCTTTACTGAAGATGTTCTAGCCAACTGTCTAGCACGCGGCACACCTAAAAGAACTTGCAGTACATTCGAACAACAGAGATCAATAGGGGGAGGGCGACCACGCATGCAGCCACTGTGGAGAAAGGTACGACGAGCCGCCGTGACCCGTTCTTATGCGTGCTTTAATAGAACATAGCACTGATGATGATTATGATGGGCACGAGGGAAGCGAGGCGTGTTCTTTTTCAACATCCTCACCCGCGCGAAGATGGCTAAAAGTTCCACGGCATGCTGGCCTGAGCACGTGCGCTGGCGATCGGACGCACCTTACATCGGCTCCGCGAGGAATGAAGGATTTCGGCGGTTCAAATTGCTCCAGCTCGACCCGAAAGGTGTGTACGGATTCAGTTTGACGAGATCTACGTCCTGCTGAAAGAATTTTGCAAATCGGTGCACTTTTGGGCATCTTAGGCCCATAGTTCTAAAATCGAGGTGGCGAGCGCGCTAGGCCTAACGGGCCGGCGTGGTCCGCCGTCGGCTTCGGCCGCATCGGAGCTCGCCCCGGGCCTCACCGGAGAAGAAATGACGTCGTCGGGACCTTCGACGGACATGGAAGTGACTCAAACGGAAGTCCAGGATGGATTTCTGGACCGCTGATCAGGCCGCACGGCGATTGCAGTGCGTGGCTCAGACATCGACGACTCGCCGTCGGGAAGCCACGCCGGATGGGTGGTTGTGAATCGTCGCAGCCGACCGACTAAGAGGGACCCGACCGAATCTTCGCAGCAGGTTCGTCAGCCCGGTAAGCGTTCTTCGACTTCACAACCATCGAGAGCGCAATTTGCCCAGAGAGTGAACGCGGCTTTTACGAAAGCGGCAAGGATGCCTAACATGCCCATTGGAGAGCATAAGGTGGTTGTTCGGCCACGTAGCGGACTGCTAGTGGGGAAATTGGACCCGCTCGGGCTCGTGCGAGCCATGGCGGCGACAGCCAAGATCGAGTTGAATGCCTTTATGTCGGACAATGCATGCCCGAACGTGAATCAGAGCATCTTTGTGATCGGAACGGCCAGCGAAGAGCGAGCCGGTCTGTACGACCGCGTGAGAGAGATTTCTGTCGGAGGCCGCAGCTACGCGGTGTTTGCCTACAGAGTTGCGCCGGAGAACACGGCTAAGGGAGTTATAGACAACATCTCCCCGGAACACTCGGCTGAAACCATCAACGAGTGCGTTATCCAAGACCGTAACCCCACGGTGCTTGCCGCGCATAGGATTGGAAGTTCCAGTTCTGTGATCGTGCTGTTTCAAGGCACCAAAGTCCCGTCGTACGTTAACTTCGTGGGCGTGTGGGTGAGATGCCGCCTGTATAGGCAGCACAAGGAAGTGTGTAGAACGTGCGGGAAAATTGGACACCGCAAAGATGTCTGCCCGCACCCGGAGCTCAGAATATGTTTCGCCTGCGGTCGTAACAACCCGGGCCCAAACCACGCTAACGAATGTAAGCCGAGATGCAAATTGTGCGGCGGACCGCACGCATCGGGCATGGGCAACTGCAAGAACAAGTTCAAAACGCCATTTCTAATCCGACAGCGCGAGCACGAGCGCAAGATGGCGGCCGAAAAGGCGGCAAAATCTGCCAGCCAGGCAAACAAGCTCCGGTTTCCCGGAAAGGAAGAATTCCCGAACCTCCGAGAAGTGGGCTTACGTCACGCGAGCCGCAGCAAAAGCCGCGGCAAGAGCGGAGAGAGAGGGAAGAGCGGAGAGCGGAAAAGGAGCCAGTCACGCAACCGCGCGACTTGGGCGACCGTTGCTAGACAACGCGAGGAAGCCGGCAGCGCACCTAGCGGCGCTGGCACCGCGCCAAGCGGAGAACGCGGGCGCTCCAAGACCCCGGCGAAGAAACCGAACGACCCGATGACGTCAAAGATGACGCAATTGGAGAACACGATCAAGATGTTGCAAGAGACCATCAAGCAGCAGCAGGAAACCATCAACAAGCTCACGGCAGCGCAGAAGCCGGCGTCCCCGTTCACGTGGACGCTCGGATCGGTCCCCAAACCGGCGAGCTTCACGGCCCTCGGGGCGAAACCGATGGCTGCGGAGCCGTCGACGCCACCAGCCATGCCGTTGACATCGGCGCCGGAACAGCAGAAGATCCGGCCTCCCCCAGCCAAGCTGCGCAGGAGGAAGGCACCGGAATCGGAAACAGAAACCGACAGCGCCATGGGCGAAAACAGCTCGGGCGATTCTCAGACCTCATCGGACGACGGCATCAACTACGCCGTCAGAATTCGCAAGATGAACAAGAGGCTCGATTGGCACGAGCGGGAAATCAAGGTTCTGAACGAGAAGGTGACCCATCTCGACGAGCGAGTGAGTCGCCTGGAAGTCAGAGTGGAGAAGGGTTTCGCCGAAACGAAGCAGTCAATCGAAGAGCTCAAGCAACTCATCATGGGCCTAGCAAGCAAGATAGGCCACGGTAACCAGGAACAGCAGCAGGGTCCGACTCCGAAACGTGGATAGAAGACCCCAAGGCGATCAACTCAGGATTTGGCACTGGAACGCGAACGGGTTACGGTGCCGAAAGGCAGCATTACAGCAGCACCTGCGATCGCTAGATGCATCGGAACTCCCCGACGTAATAGCGGTGCAGGAGATGCACGCGGAAGATTCCACGAAGATGACCCTGCCTGGATACCGTGCATACGCCTGCCCGCCGAGGGCCCGCACCTGCAGGAAGGGGGCGGCACAAGGCGTGTGCACGTTCTTCCGCAAAGGCATAGCGCACATCAAGCACGACAAATTCCTCGGTTCCCGGGATTCTGCGATAGAGCTCTGTGTAACCGAACTGGCCATAGCGGGACGGCGAAGCGGAAGCAGAAGAAAGGGGAAGACGTCGACGACGGTCTACGTTGCCAACGTCTACAGTAATCCGCAACACGGGAAACAGAAATTTAAGACGCTGTTTCACGAAGTCAAAGAAGCCACCCTTCAGGCGTGGAGGGACGTGGCGGGAAGAGGAGACGCGGCAGCCATCGTCTGCGGCGACTTTAACGCACAGCACACCGAACTCGGCTACACGCACACGACGGCCAAGGGCAGAAGCCTGCTGGACGACGCGAGCGAAGCCGAGTACACGTTACTCACGAACCCGGCGCACCCGTCACGCATCGGAACGTCGACTGCCCGAGACACAAACCCGGACCTCGCCTTTGCGATCCTGCCCGACGGCGGGACCGTGAGGTGGCGGAACACGGGCCACAACTTGGGCAGCGACCACTTCATCATCGAGATCACGATGCCGCTGAGCCACTCCCGCGAGGGAAGCGGCGGCAAGGTTACCAAGCACAAACTGGTCGACTGGCACAAGTTCCGCGAAACGGAGCTTGGAGAAGTCGAAGACATCGAAGCGTGGACCGCCAACATGGTGGCCGAGACAGAGGGCGCCACCGAAGAAATCGAGGCGCCGGGTGACGTGGAGAGGATGGATCCCCTCCTCGCTCACCTATTGGAGGCCAGAAGATCGCTCAAATGCGATGGAGGAAATAACGCCATAACCGGACGCTGCGCAAGCGGGTGGCCAATCTCGGTCGCGAGATCGAGAAATACAGCCGCCAGCTCTGCGCGCAACAATGGTTCGCGCTATGCAACCAAGCCGACGGGCAGCTGCACCGCGGCGGTACATGGAAGTTACTGCGACAGCTCATGGACGAGACCAAGAGCAGCGAATTTCAGCGAAGCCGAATGGCGCAGATATTACATACCACCGCAAGACAGCTGGGCGAGGACGAACTGCACAGGCGTCTCAACGAGAAGTACCTGCCGTCCACCCAGCACGAGGATCAACCAGACTACGCGGGCCCGCCCAACCCCGAACTCGACCGAGACATCGAGGAATGGGAGGTGCGACAAGCCACGCAAGATTTGAACTGCCGGTCGGCCGCTGGCCCCGACAGGGCAACAAACAAAGCGCTGCGAAACATGAGCGACGCGGCCATCTCGTCGCTCACCAGCTTCTTCAACAAATGCTGGCGCAGCGGACAGTTACCGAAGATATGGAAGACGGCCAAGACCATCTTGCTGCCGAAACCCAACAAGCCGCCGGGGATAGAGGGCCTGCGACCCATCTCGCTTACGTCCTGCGTGGGCAAGGTGCTGGAGCACGTCCTCAACACCCGGTGGAATCGATACTTGGAATCCCGTGGGATATACCCGGATTCGATGTTGGGGTTCCGGGCGAAGCTCGGCACCCAGGATGCAATGTTGCTGCTTCAACGAGAGATTCTAGAGCCCCCCGGCGGGGCTCCGAAGAACGACAACAGCGCGATCCTGGGCCTGGATCTGCAGAGCGCATTCGACAAGGTGCGTCACTCTGCGGTCCTGGCCCAGGTGTCGCGCCTCGGGTTTGGATCAAGATCCTACGAGTATATACGATCCTTCCTCTCTCGTCGCACGGCTCGGCTGGAGGTGGGAGGAGTCAAGCTAGAAGAGCAAGAACTGGGCAACGTGGGCACCCCGCAAGGCTCGGTGATCTCCCCGCTCCTCTTCAACCTCGTGATGATCGAGGTGGCGAGGGGCCTGGAGAAGCTCGGACCTCACATCAAGCACTGCATATATGCGTGACGTCACCATCTGGGCGACGGGCGGCAGCGACGGCGACGTTGAAGCTGGCCTGCAGGCAGCGGTGGACGCCGTCGAGACCGCGCTCTCGGGCATGGGCCTCCGGTGTTCGCCGCAGAAATCGCAGCTCCTGATTCTTCCGCCACCCGGCCGGCACAGGAAGAAGGCGACCGAAGAAGCGGCCCGCAACATCGTGGTCCGCACCGGAGACGGCGAACCGATCCCGCACGTCCCGGGCCTCCGGGTCCTGGGCATGTTCGTGGACGCCGTCCAAACCAACAGCACGGCGGTGAAACACATCACGACCAAGATGGGCATCGCCACGCGCCTTGTGAAGCGGGTCTCGTCTCGCTCGCGAGGCATGAAGGAAGAGAGCCTCCTGCGTTTGCTGCAGGCCTTCGTGGTCAGTCACGCAGCTTACGCGGGGGCTTTCCACCGCTGGACGCAGGCGGAACGTCAGAAGATCGACGCCGCCATCCGCAAGGCGTACGCGGGAGCCCTCGGGCTCCTGCAGGGAACCAAGACCACGGCCTTGCTGTCTCTGGGAGTACACAACACGCTCTCGGAGATCAGCGAGGCACAACGAGCGTCACAGCTGGCGCGCCTGGGCAGTACTGCCCTGGGCCGACGCTTGCTGGCGAGAGCCGGCCTGTTGCCTCCGGGCGAAGAGCCGACGACAACATCGACGACGGACGAGCTCGTTCCCCTGCGGGACGACCTCGTCAGACGACTAGTGGTCTACCCGCTCCCCAAGAACACGGACCCGGAGCGAGACGGTGGAAGAAGGGCGGCACGCGCTCTCGCGCTCGCCCGGCAGTACGAGAACGACGACGGCGCAGTCTTCGTGGACGCCGCGAGGTGCCGGGGAAGACGCGACGCGTACGTGACGGTGGCGATTCGGGCGAGCACCGGGGAGCTGATCACGGCGAGCAGCGTGCGAGCTCGGACGGCCGGCCAGGCGGAGGGGATGGCGATCGCCGCGGCCGCGGGCCTACCGGGCACCCGCACGGTGCTGAGCGATTCCAAAACGGCGGTGCGCAACTTCGCGCGCGGCGTGGTGTGGAGCGGTACGGCGCGACTGGCGGAGTCCCTGGAGGCTTCGCGGGCTGCGAGACAGGACCGCGCCAAAAGTATCGTCATCAAGTGGTTCCCGGCCCACGCGGGTAGGGAGCTGGCACCCAACATCTGCAACCGCAACGAGGAGGCGGATGCCGCGGCTCGTGGTCTCGCCACGTGCCGGGCCGCGGCCGATCGTCCGCCACACCTCGTCGACGACGGTGAGGAAGACGAAGAAGAAGAAGCGGAGCCCCTCGTCGACTACGGCGGGGTGCTCCGATGGCACCGCGACCAAAGAACTTTCCCACCTCCGCATAGGGAATTATCCCGGGCCGAGGCAACGAAGTTCCGGCAACTGCAAACGGAGACCGTGCTCACGCCGGCGCTTGCGCGTCACGTGTGCCCGGAACTCTATGAGAGTGCTACGTGTAGCGTCTGTGAACTGGAGACAGCGACACTCGCCCATATAATGTGGGGATGCAACAGTGCTGTGCGCGATGGGGGGGACAATGTGCTGTGCCCGACGGACACATACCCTCCGGAAGTGCGCGTGTGCGTGGGTTCCGTGGAACTCCAAGAACAGCGACGGGCGATCCAGCGGTTCGAAGACGCCCTGGCGAAGCAAAGGCGAAAGGGGGTCTCCAATCCGCCCACCCCTCCCGGCAGCGATGCCAGGGACGGTGGGAAGGACGGAGGAACCCAAGTAGCCGGAGCTAAGCCGGGCCCAAGTCTCCGAGGTCTACGTCCAAGACATTAGGACTCTTACCTAAGTCTACGACAGGGGTGAAACCGAGCCCTGCGTGGCCGGTGTAACCCTGCACGCCGGTTTCGTTCAATAAAGTCTTTTCTCTCTCTCTCTCCACGGCATGCTAGAGTCCATGACCGAAAGCAGACCAGTTGACAGTCATCAAGAATCCAAATCTGTTGAATCAAGCACATTCGGGTGCCTCGCCACTTCTGCTTCCACCGATGATAAAGATGCTTCTTAGCGTACTGCGTCGCAGGCCTTTTGATTCGGTGAATCCCCATTGAACTGGCTCCGTAAAAACGAGTACGAAACCTATCCTTCCTACGCTGGCTTCGGGTCCACAGATCTTCTCTCGCCAGTCGGTAGTCGCGTTCCTCGCAGAATTGTGCCTTCTCTGTATCCGCTTGAAACACATGGAGGACTTATTTGGTATCAAAGGTGCTCTTAGTCTTCTCTTTCGCTTTGAGCTGTTCACGACTCGGTACATTATCTCCGCCCTGGCCATCTGCATCCTCCGGTGCCGGTTGCGTTGTGAATCTGTTTCATTGTAAGGCAAAATAGTCTTACGTTTACTTTTCTTCCGCACGGTTCTCTTAAACGTACAGGTAGCGTTCGTTGCTTAGGATGTCGGATCACCCGCGGTCAACTCGTCACCGTTATTTCCTGTCCCCGCATGTCTCATTTCAGCCACGATCACTTCATTTTCACCTGCACAGTCAATGTACGTGGAGTGGCGCTTGGTGCCCTCTCCGCAGAAATCAAGACGGCGGTTGTCTACTGCCGGTATGTCTTGCAAATTCATTTCTGGTCTGCTCTGGTCGTCTTGGTGTCGTTCGGTTGCGAGGATATTGTTACCGTTCACGGTTTCCGTATTTTCTGTAGCAATTTCTTTTCTGTTTCGGCGCTGCGTGGGATCTGATCTAATTCCAGTTCTAGTGGATGTAAAGAGAGCTTGCCGATTGGATCCGACATTGGTTATCTTCATTTCTAGTTTACCCTTTGCCGATATCACCGTGCTTTCAAAGTCAAATGCTTCAAACATCAGCGATTCAAGGTTCTCAATGTCCATGGTATTTTCCAATTCTCTGTTAATCACGGTCGAGCAATCGTTTTGTTCGGTCAGAGTTTTTAGAAGATCAGTAAATTCACCAATAGACGGTTTCTCCCCGCGAAAAAAGTCTTCAGCCTTGTCTATCACATCTGTCAGTTGCTTCCGGATGATCCGCCGCCTTTTCTATAGGGCCTTCATGGTCGAATCCAGCGTCAAAGACGTCGTTAAGTATGGGATCGGACTCAAGGGGCAAAGGGCGGCGTGATCATACCAGCAGGTACGTAGCCACGAAAGCGCATTTCATGTGTCGGCAAAGGCGATGCAGTTCCGGCAGCAAAAATGTGAAGAAAGGCCGCCATGACCCGTTCTGATGCTGCTGATGATGAGAGCTTTAATGGAACATGATGATCATGATGAGCACGAGGGAGGAAAGACGTCATCTTTTTCAACAGCCACTATGATACGCTTCGCGTGCGATACCGGCACCGGTCCAACGGTCCGGCACCTATCTGTGCGATTTTCCCGGCCTTGCATGCACTGCTGAGGACCAGCACAAGGGTACCGACGTTACCTCAGTGAAGGGATGGACAACCGCACCAACTCACCTGGGCGCAGCAAGTGCTATCCTTTCTTTATGGGAGTTGTTGCGCAAGGAAGAGCTGACCGGACGAATGTGACGGCCATCCCACTCCCATTCAACTGTTTCTCTCTTCCCCAACTAGGCTACAAAGCCCCCTAAATGGCCAGTAACGTTTCATTCATTCAGCTTTCTCCGCATGTTTTTGTGCAGCACATCGCCCCAAATGCCATTATCGGCTAGAGCTCATCATAATGATGGAGATGATGATGATCATCATAATCATCGTCATCACCGTCGTCGTCAGCCTCGTCAGGTCCACTGCACGACGAAGGCCTCTCTATTGACCTCCAACCGCTCCTGTCCTGCGCTACTCGAGTCCAAAGTTTACCTCCAAATTTCCTTATTTCATCCTTCCAGCGGATTACTGGCCTTTTCCTTCAATCTCTTCGTATCCACTCTGTTAGCCTAATTGTCCACCGGTTGTCGGTTCGTCTCGCCACACGGCCAGCCCAAGCCCATTTCTTTTTCTTTACTGCAACTGTGATACCTTCTATTCTAGTTTTTTCTCTGATCCAGGTAGCAGGTTTCCTGTCCCTGAGTGGTACTCCTAACATTATTCGTTCCATGGCCCGTTGAGCCTAGGTAGCTCCAGATAATGGAAGGGCCAAGCACTTGGACAGAACTGATGCGGGATATTGCGCCGGTCGCGCACGGACAGCGGCATAAACGACGCAAAGATCGACGTGAGCCCCTTGACTCCGAAGTGAAATATTGGCTGAGGTGCTTTTGAAAATTATTAAAAAAATAACGAAGAAGACATGCAGGGGTGCTCCTTCTGCTCAAATGCTACAAGCCGAGTTTTGAAGCAAACTGTGTTTTTTCTTGTGTGCGGGTTGGGGGGGGGGGGGGGAGCTATAAGTCTATTTTGGTACCAGGTATAATGGATATTACCGGGTTCTGAATTGGAGGACGCAAGGCTTTGGCGGGACCCAACCTACCTTGACTAAAAATTTATGCAGGTGCCCGTCGAAATCTTTAGAGCAGATGTGTGATTTAAAGCTCGTTATCATTACTTCCTGCGTAGCACATAGCCCCATAAAACCAAAATCAGAAACCACGAAGAAAATGCTAGTGTCTATCGGCTCGAGGTATACCTTTTCAGGAGTGAAGTTTTATAGCCTGTGAAAGTGTCCAGAAGACAATTATACGAAGGACCTTGATTCGGAAATTTTCGCTTCCGTCGATATTTCGTTCTTTACAACGACAAAGCAAGTGGCGCCAGATACACCTGGAGGGTTATTGTGCGGGGAAAAGGAAACAATGCCTAGGCTCAGATTGTAAAACGGGCACTATGCGAGTCACCCCACCCTCAGCAAATATCAGGAAATCGCATTCCGACAATTACAAAGAGGAAAATTCGTACACCCAGCCCGAATGCATTTATTTTTCACTGTGTAAATTTTGTCCACGAGTAAATATTTCCTAACATCTAATTCTAAAATGCGTACACAGCTCAGCCTTACTCTCCACCTATTCGTACCTTCAGCTGTGGGAAATAGTGCGGACCAGCTGTCGACTGCACGACGACACCCTTCTGGTGACCAGGGCGAAGGCGGAAAGGGCAGCGCCTGGGTTACCGGACTAGGGCTGCACTACCATATCACGCTCATTAAAAGGTTCTCTCTCTCTCTCCACAAACCCGAGCACATCACTGCAGTCAGTGCACGCACGCGTGCGATAGGACGAGTATGAGCAATAAATGCGTGCCATATACGGGAATTCCGGATTTTGATAAGTCGGAAAAAGGGAAAGACTCACAGGTTGACCTGCCCGGTTCGCTAGCCCACCCTTAAGGATCAAGGAAGCTAGAGAGCAGCGGAAAACGGAGAAGTGGACAATCATTTGCATGCGATTGAAACACTAGCGGCAGGTGTGAGCGTCCGACTCGGCCAGGAGTATCGAGGAAACAGTAGATGGGTTGTCTTCTCAGAAAGTGGTTGCCCGGACCAATGCACGAAGAGTCCACACAAGAATGGCCAACAGTTCAAGCGGTTAGAGCCCGTGGACAACTCCTGCTCTGAAACGTCATTGATTGATTGATTGATTGATTGATTGATTGATTGATTGATTGATTGATTGATTGATTGGTTGATTGATTGATTGATTGATTGATTGATTGATTGATTGATTGATTGATTGATTGATTGATTGATTGATTGATTGATTGATTGATTGATTGATTGATTGATTGATTGATTGATTGATTGTAGGGTTTAACGCCCCGACGCAACGCAGGCGATGAGGCGCGCCGTAGCGGATCGAGGGCTCCGGATTACTTTTGACCACCTGGGTATCTTTAACGTGCGCCGAAATCTCGTATACACGAGGTTTTTGCTTTTCTGTTCCACCAGAAAAGCGGCCGCCGAGGCCGTTCACTGCGATGACTATTATGTGTCCGATAGCCTCCTCAGCTCCAGAGGCGTAAGATCGCGAGCGGTTATGCCCTGTCGCCAGCACGCCCAACCGCAGGCCACAGGGCATAGCTATGTTGGACCGAGAGATGTCGGACGGCTGGTAATGCTTGGGTAAGATACAGGACCCTGAGAATGGGATTTGCGAAGTCTCGTTTTAACAGCGAAGCTGTTGAGCAAATCGTTTGTGTTTGGTGTGCGCAGTTAAAAATACCAAGAACAGGGCGAGCCCTCGTGCACGCGTGCCTCGAGCGCACCCTCGTCAAGCTAAGCGTACCCACTTAGGGATATTGGCCAATATTGTTAAAAAAAAAAAGAAAAGAAAAACTCCAGTGTTCGCGCGCGCCTCAAAAGCACATTCGTCAAACCAAGCATGCCCTATATATTAGGGGTGGCCTCCCAAAAAAACTCCAGCGTTCGTCGTATCGTGGCAATACTTGCTCAGAGCGAGAAAGATACGTCATAGCGTACGCCCCTCGTTCGCCCTCGTGTCTTCGTGCGCATTCCCTCTGTATCGTAGAAGAGCCGCGACTTGAATGTCGAAGCTGCTGTTGGTGATCATAGGTTCCACATGGCGCGGCCGGGGATAGTTCGCACGGCCGAGGACGAGGCCACGCTTCGAGAGGCTCGGCGTGCAAAGCATCCGCTAGAGACGATAAGTCGCGCTTGCGGAGTGGCGGAGCAAAACGTCTACCAAAACGACGACCTCACTCTGGCCTCGCTCAACATACAGTCATTGAAATGCCATGCGGCCGACGTCAACCGCGACACCACAACGATACTAAAAGTGAACTTTCTGTCCGTCAATGATCCCGTGCAACAGCTTCGTCATTCCAGTCCTGCTAATGAGTGCAAGATTCCCCGATGTGTTTCTTTTTAACGGCGGAGCTGTTGTAGCTGGCCGAAATGTCCGGCGCGCGACGCGTTAAAAATACAAAGAAAATGCCGAGCGATCGTGACCGCGTGCCTCGCGGTGACCGCCGAGCGTCCCCGGCTCGCGCAGTGGCTTAGCAGGACAAAAAAAAAAGCTAGCGAAAACCCTGAGGAGTGACTCGCGTCGTATAGCAACCAACAACGCCACAGATGGCGCAACACCTGCCCCTCGGAACCTCGACGCGACTCCGGGAACGCCGCGCATGCGTCGTGCACGTATGCGCAGCCGCTGCGCCCCAGCTGTGGTCAAGAGCTACCGCGCTAGTAATGCTTGGCGTGAGGAACACGACAATATCGGTGCATATGACAATGACTACTGCTAGCACAGTACAAAGCGACGACGGAACATGTAAACAAACAATCTCAAACTTGTACAAATGCGTGATGATGCATCCTTCGATGCTCATGCAGAAATAAATCGTGCAGCTTCGCTATGGTTCAAGTGCAAATGCAAACTTCGCCAGTTTTTTTTTTTTTTTTTTCGTTTAGCGGGAAGCGCGCGCTCGAAGAAACCAAGCACCCCCGTTACATCGCTCCCGTATCGCGGAACGCGGCCGATGTGTTCACTGACGTAGCTATAACGGGTAGTTTCACCCTCCAACCTGCACAGCTGGATGTACAAACTCCGTAGATTTGTACAGCAATTTGCAGAATGATATTGTCGCGGTAAAACGCAGATCTCTGTGGTGGGAAGGAGTAGCGCGGAAGCAATTTTTATGAGTATACGCATGCAGGTTACCTGCCAATAAATCGCCGGCTATTCAAATTTCAGCCTGTTGTGAAAGCACACCTCGTGTATTCGAAACCACCCATGGCGGCGAAATTTGTTGCCGCTGAAGTCCACTCGCTTCGAACTATGAATCATCCAAGCTTGGCAGATTTGTAGTCGCCTTGTGATATACGGGAAACGTTTTTCTGCGAGGACGTTAGTACGTGTTCCGTAACTTCGCGTGTGGCTGCAGGTCTTGATTTAGGGCATATGATTCCGTTTGGGAGAGGTGCGTAACTTCGATAAAGTCACGTGCCACGGAAGGTTGAGCTGTGAACTGGTTCCGCTGCAGCAAAGCCGAGAGGCCGGAGCACGTCCCATACTTGGGTACGCCCCATTGCTGGTGACCACCACGTGTTTTCCGTCAACGTTTTCCTCTTCCGCACATCGCGTGATTCGCTGCCGCACGACGACTGTCCTCTGACCGTTTTAAGACAACAGTCTATCTTTGTCTACCTAAAAGCGAAAACTGGTCTGTCTGTCTGTCTGTCTGTCTGTCTGTCTGTCTGTCTGTCTGTCTGTCTGTCTGTCTGTCTGTCTGTCTGTCTGTCTGTCATTCGAATCATCTGCAAATGCTATTGTTTACTTCGCCCACTATGGGGATACCGACCCACTGTTGATGGGTGAGTGCCTGGTTACGAAGATTGTAGAGGAGGAAGGTGAGGAGGGAAATTGGTGTCGGAAACCACGGGGCCGCAGCGGAGCCACGGAACAGGAAGACCAGCGTAGCTGGCTTCTGAAAACTAACTGCCCGTTCGGTGTTTTAGCACCAACCGCGTGGTCCTTGTCTTTATTCTCGTCTGTCCATATCCGGCATCAAGGCGCTGGCTGAGCTCGTCGTCAAGTTACGGCCGTGCTCGGCGCCGTCAGTGGCCGTTGCAGGGCCACCGCCCTGTAGCGGCAAGGCCTACATTAGACAGATTTAGTTTTGCGTACGCTACGGAGGAGCGTATGCCCCAGAGATACGGGTTGGGACTGCGAATGCCCGGTACGCTACGCCTCCGCCTAGACGATATTCGGGGGCGTTTGCGGGACGTTCCGGCCGCTCTCGCGAGATCTCGGCGCGCCGAGAAGGCAGCTTTCAAAATGACCGCTGCTACGGCGGCAGGGTGAGTGTCGGGGGTCCGAATGAAAACACGGACCATCGCGTGTCTTTCTCAGTTAGCGAAGACGTTACCGTTCTAACAAGCATGCAGGCCAGGAATGTGCGACCAAGGCTAACCCGGACGGCTCCCGCAGCAGGTGGCGCGGTTCGTGTGCGTGTCGCGGTGGTGCGCAGTGTTTGATCGGGAGGGTCCCCCTTTCGGGGCATTGAAGAATTTTCCCCTGTGCTGTCGTCGCACCCTCGGGTGTAGGCTGAAAGAAATGCGGTAAGAGTGTGAAATGCGAACGGCTTGTAGTTGGACTCCGCAAATAAGAAGCGAGTAATAGGAAAGCTTCGGAAGAAAGGCTTCGGGGATAAATTGGTCGCAGTTAGCGCAGGACCGGAGTCATTGGAGGTTAATGGGAGAGGCCTTTGCCCTGCAGTGAGCGTAGATAGGCTGGTGATGGTGATGATGACGATGATGAATAGGAAAGCTTCGTATAATTTGTTGATTTGCGACACACGTGTGCAGGTGAAACGCCAAACCGCCGGGTCGGGCTGTATCTGCGGTTTAATCTTACACGTCGCATTCGCGCCGCATGCCACGCTCAGTATTTGTCGCAGGGTCTTGGTCAATTTCGGTGCTGAATAAAATGAGTATGGCGAGCACCGCCTGTTTTAAAACGTTGGTGTTGCGGGATTGGGCAAAACAATCACGACGGGTATATGGTATCTCCGCCTAAGACTGAATCAAGGTAAAAGGGTCTCCTTATCATGATTTTCGGATTCCTACAATCGGAGCCATGCTAACGCATTAAAACAAAAAAAGTGGCTTACGAGCTACAGTTTATCTTGGCTTGGATAGTCTCGTACAATAGCGCGACTTTTTGGTACTTCGCATTGGGTTCAACAGGTGCCACCGCAAGCGTTAGCGTGACAACAAAAACGCTGTACTAAAGCTATGCAAAAACACATCGCGACAAGCTTACGCTCCGCAATACGCTAACGCCCAGAACGCCCAACTAAATCTGTCTGTTTAAGGAGTGAGTAAGTGAATATATATGAGAGTTGCTTAGCGGCGGGCCGCGAACCAGAGAGAGCCCGTAGATTGCGGCCGGGCAGAGCGGGAGCTCGTGTTCTCTGTTGCGTTATCACACTCCCTTAAAGATGATGAAGGAGGCAAGAGCGTGTATGAAGGTGATTCCACTTCAGTGGGATATGCAGTGAATGGAATAGAGGACGGAGGTTTACACCATTAATGGGAAGAAGGGTAGCGGGAGAAAATAGGAAGGGAGAGGATGGTAAATAGAAAAGAGCCGGAGGAGGGTGGTTGTAAGGGGGGAACATGAGGAGAGGGGGGGGGCGGAAGAGGAAGGATAATTGGCTATGGGGACCACTAGTGGGTTACTGACTCACTGAGAGTCCTTGGATAAGTGATTGCAGAGCGGAAGAAGAGCGTATAGAGAAAAGGGAGGATAGTAGGTTGGATATGAAGAGGGAGCGGAATAGCGAAAGGAGAGGGTGAAGGAAATGAGAAAGAGTGTAGCGGGAAGGGCACTTGTCGGGGATGACTCGGAAGGAAATCGTGAATTGGAGAGGTCGAGTGCGATTGGAGCGGATGAATAGCATGGCGAGGGAGAAAGGAGAATTGGTGATGGGGATGCGATGCGAGGAAGAACCGAAAAGGAGGAGCGTTGCGGGAGGAGCAAGGAGGGGAGGAGATCGGGATATAGAGATAAGGAGGGACGGGAGGAAGAAGAGGATGAAGGCGGTGTAGCGGAAGCGGGTGGGGTCGGGGTAAGATGGTGGGGAAAGAGTGCAGCGGGAATGGGCAGGGACGACTCAGAACCGAAGGAAGTGGAGCAGGAGGATTGCGACTGGGGGAAGAGGGACGGGGAGAGATGGAAAGGAGAATAGGGAATGGTGATGGTATTAGAGGAATTACAGGGAGGATGAGTGTAGCGGTAGGGGAGAGGCAAGGGCAGAAAATGGGAAGAAGTGAGCGATGGGGCGAAAAGAAAGAGAGAAGGGTGAAAAGGGGTTGTGGAAGGGGTGGGGGTTTGAGGGGCGAGGAATGAAGGTGGGAGAGAAATCTGAATAGGCGGCGGGGCAAGAAGTGGCGGAGGGCGATGTTATGATCAGGGCTTGTAGGGAGAAGCAGGGGTGGAGCAGCACCAGTGGGAATGGCAATAGATGAAGGCGAAGAGAAGAGAGGACGACAAGTCGAGCACAAAATGAACGGTATACGACCGAGAGGGATATAAGGCTCTTTACTAGAGGAAAGCAGAGAGTCTGCCGGCACGTTGTAGCCAACATGCTACTCTGCGGGGATGGGAGGGGGAAAATAGAGGCACTAAGGGAAGTAAGGTGGAAGAGAGAAAAGATAGGGGGAATTAAAAGAAGTGGAAAAGTAAAAAAAAATCCTCCGTCGCATGCCCCCGCGCGAGGGACACGAGTAAATGCAGAGCATTGCGGTCGTTTACGTGGCGTAGGGTTGGTGGTGGTGGTGGTGGTAGTTGTTGGTGGTAGTTGTTGGTGGTGGTAGTTGGGTTTGAGAGAGAGAGAGAGAGAGAGAGAGAGAGAGAGAGAGAGAGAGAGAGACGTAAGTAGGTAACGTCAACTTGTTATTTATTGCCATCACTTGCACCCCCCCCCCCCCAATCGATGGTAACGTTTAGTGTTTTGGGGGTAACATTCGCTCGACTGTTTCCGGTGCTTGCAGTTGTCACTCACAGTAAAGGTCCGAGGTTTAGCCTACGCGATAGCGGCAGGTATTTGTGAGCTGCAATGAGAAGTAACCGATTGAACAAAGTCTCTCCAACGTGGTACTCGCTGCGGTAGCCTCATTTTTAAAGCAGTATCTACATGATGCAGGAAGGGATGCTGGTTTTCCGAGAGAGACCATAAATTGCTTCACTCCCTGAAAACAAGCTCCTTTGCTTGTTTTGAGCCATCGTGCTTTGTTAATAAAATGCTCCTCACGTTTCACAGTCGTAATCCTCTCTTGACAACCTCATCTCCTTTTTCGTTTCCTGTGATGCCGCAGTGGGCAGGGATACGCCGCAGTGTCACGTGGTGCCGGGCAATGTAGACTAGATGATTCAGATAGGTGACGTCGCGAGATACATGTTCGTGAATACTGGAGCAAGTGACACGTCTAAGAGTTTGTAGCGCTGTCTTTGAATCTGTAGAGAGCCACTTTGCTGGCGGCTGGCGGAGAAATTAGCGAAGTGCTCGGTCAATGAAATGAAGTTCAGCAGATGTGGATGATGTTGCGCGCTCAAGACGGTATGAGAGAGCTTGGATGGTTGATGAAATGAAGAGTCCAGAAGAACTGCAGTCGGGCGCAGATGAGACATCACTAAAGATGTGGGTCATACGAGAGTATCTGCCACCTATATTGGCAAGTGTTAATTGAAGGAGGGAAATCTGAGGCATAATTGTCTTTGAGAAGAGCCCTGGTATGATAAATTTGATGCACACTGAACCCAGATTCGAAGGCGGGAAATCAGATGGCACGATTTGTCGTCGTTGGGGAGGAACGGACATGTGTATAGTATTTATAGTTTCTGTAAAGCTCAAACTTTTGCTCTGTTTTGTTTTGTTTTTTTCTGCAGTTTTGTTCTGAACATGTAAAGGCAAGAAACCAGCCTCTTCAACAGTGCCAGCGCACGATAAGCTTTGAGGAAGGCTGAGGCAGGTATGCAGACAGTTATTCCTGGCCGCATCGAGCTGCTTCTTACATGTGGACTACAGCCGAGGCAGGCTGTAGCACATCACACCATCAACATATGTTTTGCAGAGTAGCACCATGGGCCGATAGTCGCTGCCTCATCGACTTCTGGCAAGAAAGGGTGTCGGAACGGAGCATCCGTGAATCCGATAGGAGCATCCATGCAGCGTCTTCTCAGTCAAGCATATCAACTCAAGGCCCCCGCTTATGCCATCTTATTCATGAAGGAGTGAAGAACAACCTCAGGATGCTCAGAAGGCAAGAAATTTATGCGTCCTTGGAAGCTATACTGCCGGGAAAAATTAAGAAGGCCAGAATGAAAAAAAACGTTTTGGCCATTGACGGCGAGCACCCAGCTGCAGTTTAAGCGTTACATCAGCGTATACGAGCCGGGAGAAATGAAACTTTGTGCATGTCCTCAGCCACGTCCCTACCATGGGCGTTAACAGTGAAGTCATCCGACGTCTCCATTTTATATGCCGACTTACCCATCGTGGGAAACCGACAACGAGCACTTTAATCATCAAGCACGTTACTCACCTGGAGAAATCACGCTTCGTTAAAGTTAATTGTTCTTTAAGAGGACTGCGTTCCGGCACCCATGATAGTTGGCCTATTCCGGCATTTCAGTTCTAACTTTTGTGCCGAAACCAAAGTAGTGGGACAAGTGCCTAAATATCGGTCATGTCAGCGGCGCTTCTGGATGCAGCCACAGTGTGCTCCAAATGCTCTGAAACCCACGACGGAAAAGCTTGTAACGTAGCTGTCTCGAAATGTGCCAGCTGACAGAGCTCGCACGACACGTCTTCGAGGACCGGAAGACCGCCACTTGCTTAGGACAGGACAAGAACCAGTCATAGCCAGATTCTGCAGCCTCACAATGACGCCGAAGATCTCGGGGACGTACGTCATCTAGCTCTCTAATCATGTAGGATGATCATGACCTCTCAACTGAGGAGCATACAGCGTTATAGGCACTGTCCCCACCTCCGCCAATCCTCCTACGCCATCACCCACAATACTACCAGTGAAGTCAGCTAGCGGTGTGGTCAGAAATCCATTCGGATAGGTCAATGAAACCTGTAAATCATTCCCACCAGTGGATGCTTGCTTTAGGCTGCCGTGTCTCACTGGCGGAGGCCTGGCGGACGGATATAAGCCTTAACAGGCTCCGACTACCTCGTCGAAAAAGGAAGCTTTCGAAACCATCTTAGTGCTGTGTGGCCCAATCAACAACATTCCTGCGCTCTTAACACGTTGGAAACGCTGACTGCTTCGAGCGCCCTGGAGGTTCAAAATACCTCGGGTCTACTACGTGCCAGCCTCGAGCAACATTAAGGTCAGGGTTGCTCCGTCATTTCGTCAGGAATTCTGTGGTTCGTCCATTTTTCAGTGGGATGCCAGTGGGATCCCACATTTCTGACCTCCCCACATTGTCTTTCTTGATCTTTTTTTCCCGATTCTTCTGCTCTGTGAATAAAACTCACCAATGATAGTATAACACTGTCCCGATGAAGGCAACGAATAATAAGCCTGCGGTAAACGCAACTAAGTAATAGTATTGATCTCGCATGACCACAACCGATATGCATTCATATTGTTGCGTAGAAACGTGTTTTATTTACTCGGATTTTTACAAGGTTGAAAACTAACTGCTTGCTCAGGATGTCCAGCAGTTCACACAAGCCTAGCAGAATCCCAGCGTGGTATTCCATTTTTGGCGTCTCGAAGCACCCCGACGTTAGTTAGCTCTTTCGGTGTTCATTAGTTCATCTTACCGGTTCGCATCCAGTACACATCGCAGCCAATATTTGTTCGGCTGTGTGCATGCATGGCCTTCTAGCCTGGGCGCAATATCTGTAAAGGAACGCAAGCACTCTTTCACGCTTCTCGGTGCATGCAAATCCCATCAGCTAGAAGTGAACATTAGACGCTGGATTAAATCTTCAGGGCTTCACAAAACACTTAGATCCTCTCCGGATATTTCAAGGCCCACTACCAACGTTGGGAAATCTCCAAAATGAACCCCTACAGCCGAAGGCTTGAGCCTTTCGGGTCTGACAATCACTTTCCTCCCCCTCACCCTGCACTCTCCAAGGAAAAAGAATCGCTGCTCCGCAGACTACAAACCAATACCTTTCCTCACCCAGTTCGCCTGCATCGTATGTTTCGAACTCAACCATTTTTGTTCACAACCCGCTACTCTACCTCGTATTATAATAGTGTGATCGCAATCCCAAACTTGCAACTCTCCGACCCCCTCTTCCCACACCTGAACTGTGGGAGAACCTGGTGACCAGCGACCATCTCGACGTACAGCAGCTCCTGGCATCCAGAACGAAGGCTCTCTCCTCACCTCATGGATTCCCAGACTAGGGAGCCACTTTAGAAAGCTCAAATAAACGTCTCTCTCTCTCTCTCTCTCTCTGGTCTTTGCATATACTAAAGAGTGGCGGCCCAACAATTCTCCATAGCTCGACATGTGGGAGCTGTCCGAGCACGGCTTTGGCTCGCGGTGGCGCAGTGGCTAAGGCGCTGTACTGCTGAGTCCAAGGACGCGGGTTCGTACCCGGCCGCGGTGGCTGCTTCTCAGATGGAGCTGAAAAGCGAAAACGACCACGGTGTGTCGAGGTTTCGGCGCATGTTCAAGATCCCCAGGTGGTAGAAATTAATCCGGAGCCTTTTACTACGGGCCTTCGGCGCTTCAACTCCCAAAACTTTACTTTGAATGTCTTTCGCTGGACGTAGTCAATGGTTTGCTGATATTGAAACTCCCGGTAGCAACCATACTGCGACATAAGCCAAAGGGTTTCCTCGCCGTTTCTCATCCACCGTAACCTAACGTGCTGGCACGTGGACATATGAATCCCTGATGGAGGACGCCTGCGGAGAAGGCCATTAGATAGAGGTCACCATCGGCAATAGAACCCAGTCCTCCAAGCAAAGCACCTCCAAGCTTGAAAGCCTCCGAGGGATCGACGGTGCGCGGAGCACGGTAGGCACGAAATTGGTATATAGGCATCGCTCAGGTCTAGACACGGAGGTGTAAATCTTTCCGCGAGTTCTTCGACCCTAGGATGCGCCCGTCCTGTGCACGGAGGGTAGTTGGGGGTATGGCGATGGTGTGCAGCAGCGCTACCGTTCACGTCATGGGTGTTCCACGACAACCATCGCTTGCTGCTACAACCGATTTCGGTGGGTCTGCAAGAACCAGCCATGCCCTTTTCTCACTCGGTAAACGCGCTATTTTTTGCAAAATGGTTAGAGAAAGCCTTGGCGTCCTGCAGGTGCAGGTATAGTTAATGACCTGGACCCGATTGGGGTCGCCCTATGCCAGATTGGCCGTGAAGCTAGTCAATGACTGAGCTTGGGTCACTTGGATGGTCTTGTACTTCCATAGTGGAAAAGTAGCTGCTTCGTTCCCCTCCTAAAGCCTGACAAATCTCCACTTGACCTGGCACCATACACCTCAAATGCGCTTCACAATACCTTAGCAAAATCACAGAAATGAGGATCCTGGTGCGGCTGCATTGTTATCATGAACACAACAATGTATATGATGAGGCTACTGCCGGACTTGGTGGTGGACTTAACGTTTCCACAGCGAAAACACACACACACGTGCACACACACACACACAAACGTCTGACTGCCGTGCTCTTCCTTGACGTACAGGGTATTTGCGACAATATGGTTCATGTGGTTATTCTATGGGCGCCTCTCTTCGTACTCGGTGGCCGTGTTTACCGGTAGGTACAGGCCTTCTTGTCTGGATGTTTGTTTTTTAGAGGATGGCCCAGCATCGTAGGACTTCATTCGACGTGGTACTGCTCAGGGTGGCATGCAAAGCCCAATGCTTTTCAACCGAGCTTTCGTGGGACTTGGCTTTGCCAAAATATGACTGTTCTCCATTTACGCCGATCACATTCGCTTCTGTTCTGCGGGTGTCAACCGACCGCTGCAACTACGGACACGCCGTCATTGTGATGGACTCATACCTATATGAACGCAAGGTTTGAGTCTTCATGGAGGCAAGGGCGCGGCAGTTGCGTTTACTCGCAAGCCCATATGTTCCTATATCCTATAATGATCGATGGGAAGTCGGTAGCTTACACCAGAAATGCCAAAGCATTGAACGGCCCATTCAGCGAAGCATTTTACGTACGTCGCCTGTTGCAGCGAAACAGCTTTTAATCCTGACAATACTAGTTCGTAAAGAGAGAGATTCTACTGCGTTCTTTTATGCCGATAATATATTATGCGATACATTATGAAGTCAATCCGTTTATGGGATGTGGCAGCCTTGACCTTTCAGTTTCCAAAGTGTCGACGTTTTATTTTGCTCTGTCCGCATTACGTTAATGAGGAAAGCAAGGAAGCAAGCACTGACCTGCTAGAAGACGGGAATGCACAGTCATGGACAAACAAAACACGAACACGAAAACATTAACCACAACAGGCAAAATCAAAGAAATTAGTTCATGAAGGTCACATAATGCCGCGGTTATGGTACATTTGGAAAGTCACGTTTATAAACTTTGCTGCTGTTATTCAGTGATGCGACAATTTGAATTGCATCAAAAGAGGCTGCGCCATTTGTGTTTCCCCGTTCATATTTGCGCGTTAGCATTTCACCTGCACTCTATGAACGCACGTCCCTTCCTCTTTCTGTGTTCATGATCCGTACCATGTTTCCTCTTAGCCCATCACGATGTGCTTACCGAATGCCTACAGCCATTTGCTCTGCATGAAAACGGTCTTACGTTTCTTTGTTCATGCGATACTACATTTATACTTTTCAGCGAAAAAAGACAAACTTTAAGCGTCTTGGTCGCGTCCTCCGCGAAGTCTCATCCGCACGCACGAGAGGCGCAAACTTTCGCTTTTTTCCTCTGCTGACCTTCGGGTGTCGTCGGCCCAGTCGTCTCTGCCCTTCTTCCATTTCTTTAATCCCCTCACCGGAGCCAGACGCCGACCGACGCGAAGAAGCCCCGCCGATGCCAAGCCGTGCATGATGGATCGCTGCCATCTCCCGCTGGGACGGGTACCGCTGCTGCGTCTCAATTAAGCCTCCCGAAAAACAGCGTCGCGCGCAATTACGTCGGCGCGCCAGGGAGGCGGCGTCCGGAGAAGAAAGCACGCCGATTGTTTCGATTGGGAGCGCACGTGGGCTATCGGCAAGGGCAGAGCAACCAGCAGCGAACGGGCCACCTTGACCCCAAACGTGGGCCTGACAGTGCATCGGCAGCGCAGAGGTGGCGACCCGCAGGGCGCCCCAGTTACCCTAGCCCGCAGTGCAGCCATGTAGGCAATGGCGGCCGCCGCATGACCCCCCCGTCTTCGTCGGGAGGCCGGCTGAGGGGCCGCTTGCGGACCTTTCATCGGTCCATCACGCACGGCTGCCCCGGAGCGTTCGGCACAGTACGGGTACGGTATAGCTGCACGCAGTTTGAATGCGCCACATTCGAGCGCGACCGGAACTAGCTCAGGCGTTTTGCAGAGCGCATGCGCGAAGACGCTGCCAGCGCATACTGGTGGCACGCAAACGGGTGAGCTGCTTGACGTTGATGGAATGAAATTGGTTGACCAGTGCCGCACTCACATGGCAATATACAAACTTCCATCAGCGTGGATTTGCGCGCTATTAAATAGGCGTTCGTGTTTAAACAATGAGCGAATTGATGAATCGTCTGTGTACAAAGGGGCCTACCACATTCCGAGCTTGTAATAAAGGGGAAGAGGAGGCAGGAAGAAGTCACGTGGTTCATTGCTGGTGCCGTTTGGAGTCGCGCCAAGTAAGATGGTTAGGAGAAAACCACGCACACGCAGACAACAAATTGCAGACTGAGGTGGACTTTTGTGTAAACAAACTCCTGCTGGGCGAGAAACTTTATTTGGCCGCCTTTACAATCGCAGCGACCAAACTTCACTCGCGTTAATGAAGTTGGCAACTGCCATTCAAGCTCGTTAGTAACTGCCATTCAACCAACTGAAAAAGCTGGGTGCATTTTCAGTTCAAATAGCGGTATCCATTTTTCAAGTTGAGAGTAGTCTTTCGGCCACGAAAGTAGAAGATTCAGGCATATTAAAGTCAAGCGACGCAAAAGGGCGCAGTCGTCCCTCGATTATATGTTTACTCTGCGATAATGCCGTGAATATCACATACAACGTGGGCTGAAACGGGTTTAAACTTCTCACGAATTCATAGAGACATACTCCATAAAAGGAAGCAGCTTTTCTCCTTAATTTTAGCCAATAGGAAAGTCCATTATGGTCAGCAAATGTAACCAATTATAATATAACATTGCACATGTTATTCTCTTAAAAACAAACCTGTTAAAGGGGTCGTAGAACACATATGGTGGTTGATCGAGTGCATAAAGATGACTGCAAAATGCATGCAGAATTTCATACGACCCCACATGGTTCACACGGTTGCCTGAAAGCGCTATGAGCGGTACAAGTGCAAGTGTAAACCCATGAACCCCACTGCGTTTACGGAAACTGTTTTCGCCCAGATATTAGAAAGCACCATTGCCCCTCGCCTAGCGCGCGCCAAGCGTGCAAAATAGCTTGTTTGCCTATACAGTAAATGAAGCCGTCTTAACTGCTGCTTTTCTTTTTCTGTCTTCGAATTTGGTTAGAAGCAATTATACGAAGACTTTAGCTCGTCCCTACAAATTTCTTCCCGGGCGCGGATGCCGCTTTTCTGTTTGAGGCCAAAAGCAAAAACGCCAGTGTGTACGAGATTTCTGCGCACGTTAAAGATCCCCAGGTAGTCAAAATTAATCCGGAGCCCTCCACTACGGCATGCCTCATCGTCTGCGTTGCGTCGGCGCGTTAAACCCTGAAATCAATCAATCAATCCATACAAATTTTTCTTGAACCTTTCGGATGATTTTTTTACGAATTTGATGCGGTGAAGCGGTACCTTTTTTTTCAATGTCCTTTGAAAGACGTCCCACAAATGATGGCATCCCAGCAGTCTATTGATTGATTGATTGAACGCGGTGTTTAGCGCGCCGAAGATATGCCCCTGGGCTATGAGGCGTGCCGTATATAGTGGAGGGCTCCGGAGCAATTTTGACCACCTGGGGATCTTTGAAGTGCGCCGACATCTCGACACACGGGCGTTTTCCCTTTCGCCTTCATCAGAAAAGCAGCCACCGCGGCCGGGATTTAACCAGCGTCCTTGGGCTTACCAGCACATCGCCTTAGCTGCTGAGCCACCGTAGCGGGCATCCCAGCAGCCTATGGAAACATGGTCGCTTGTTCCAGGTTCCTACGTGGAACCTCCTGGCTCAACACGCCCCCAACAGGAAGATCGACATTGTGTGGACTCCGGAACACTCCTCACTAACGGGCAATAATTTTGCCCATAGACAAGCCTGCGAACTCTCCTCCCAGGCCTCTGAGGAACCACCAAGTCTCATTCCCCTGCTCACATTTCAAGACATCACCCAACATTACCGCACATCAAGACAACATTTTCCCCCTCCTCACCCGCAGCTTACTAAAACAGAAGAAGTAATACTCGGGAGGCTTCAAACAACACCTTTCCTCACCCAACTTGGCTACATCGGATGTACCCCACCCAATACTCTGCCACATGTAAATTCTGCCCTAACCCATGTAGCCTCATACACATGATCTTGGGGTGCGCACACAACCCAGCCCTCCCACCTTTACCCACTTCCCTTCCCCTTCCTGAGCTGTGGGAGAACCTGACGACCAGCGCCCGCTTGGATGCACAGCAACACCTGGTGTCCAGGGCTGAGACAGCAAGGTCGTCCCATGGTCTCCTGGACTGAGGAGCCACTCCCACATCACCAGGCTCACAATAAAGTTTTTCCTCCTCCTCCTCCAGGTTCCTAACACAGAAACAAGAACACTTTGTTCTTCGTGGCATGAATAACCCCTTTCCTTCCGTCTACATTTTCACCGGAGGTGTTCCGGAAGGAAGCTTAAAAGAGGTCTTTGCAGTTGATAGGACGATAATCTTTTTGTAGTACATTACAGTACACAGTTCAGTATAGCGGAACGGTAAAAAGAACCTCTTTTAAATCTCACAGAGCTCAGCCTGAACGTTCTTTGCCAAAAGGCGCGTACAGTGGTAAGTTGTGCGAAAAAAAGCCGAAGCAATTATTTGCGTTTCTCCCCTGCGCCACCCGCTAGCACGGAGCTCTGTAGTGCACACGCAACTCCGGGCTTCCAGCGTTCTGAGCAGTGTCACCATGACAGCAATACTCAGCAAGAGTATAACATTCTTAGCCGAACTCCTCAATCACGATCATCACTGCCATGTGGTCCCAGGCCCGTAGCGCCGCCGGCACGCCCTCGTCCGGTCTTGCTGTGGGGAAACTGCGCGTTGCCCAATACCACTGGCGTGTGCCGCAATCACTCGCATATAGCTCAGGTATGCGTATCTGGCGTCCCGCTTATTGCCACTGTACGTTTCAACGTTCGCGCGTTAACGTTCCGTGCTCGGAGCTTTTCATCCAAATGCGTGTCATGAAGATCCTGGACCGTCTCTCTTTCTCCCTCTGGTTTTAGAAATCCTGCTCCTATTTCATCAGCGCATCCCTGCGCCGGATGAACTCAGACACTTAAATTCCGTGCACCGTGAGTAGTCATAAACTCGTAATAATTTGTCCGGGCTCTTTTTAAAAAAAACTAAATGGAGCTGCAGAAAATTTTCTAGGTTTCATTTAAACTACGATAAAGAGCGAGTTCTCGCAATCGCCAAGGAAATCCGAGTGTTCGATCGGACAATACAACCGCATGTATGGGTTCCCTTGGAACAAAGGTCATTTATCGTTTTAAAGACAACAGTCTTTCTTGGGCTATCTAAACGCAAACATTTTCGCCTTTCTGTCTGCCTGTCCATCCGGCCGTCCGTTCGTTGGTTTGTCCATATGTCAGTCCTTTAATTCAGCCTTCCGGCCAAGAGTTGAGACAAATTGTCAAAAAAAAAGTAGACACAGGCACTGCTGTTCCAATATACTAAAACTGCTATAGCGTAAGTTATACATGTCCCCAGTGTTAAGAGCAAAAGGAAGCTGAAGCAAGATGTAAATACTTAATCGGTAGTACCCGGACACTTTTTCTTAAGAATGCACATTGAATTGATTTCTACGATAGCAGGTGAGAAAAAAAAAACGCGTTACAAATGGCTCCCATAGTCTCCAACTCGTGCTACATAGAGTGAGTGTAAGTCTTTTATTAACACAAGGAGGGCCCACAGCCGGAAGGGGGAGAAGGGGAAAAGAGAAAGGGAGAGGTGGTCTGGAGGCAATGTTCACTTGAAGATTTCGGTGAGAAAGAATCTGTTCCTGAATGCACAGAAAGGGGTCGTAGACCCCGACTAAACTACTTTTGCAAGGCCGCTCTCCAGAGCATAGCAGCGAGGATATCGGGGTCGGTAGGGCGTACAAGAGAATGGGGCAGAAGGATTTGTAAGCAGAGCAGTGCCAAATAAGGTTTCCCAGATGTGCTAGTGTAGCAGTGTTGCGATATGGTCAGTAACGTGGAGGAGGATCGTTAGTCGAGTAATGCCATTTGCGTGGGATGTGGGGAGTCAATGCAGCGTTCATGCGAACTTCGTCAATAAAAATTTCGGCAGGACGAGTTATAGTGAGGGGGTCTTATGTAGGAAACCTAAAGAAGTGTCAGAGACGAGACAGTTGTGCCTATAGCCTACGAGAGTGATGCAACTGCTGCCTGAGAGAGAGAGCGGGGGAGCAGAGCCGTCAAACAATGGAGGAGTTTCTTGAAGACTCTCCTGCGCTGCGTCATTTGCAGCCTGGTTGCCGGAGCCCTAAACCGTGTCCCGGTATCCAAGCAAAACGCACAGTGGTACCATTGTGAGCAAGCAGAAGCAAACACAAAAAGAACAGAGCTCCAGCTCGTGCTGTTCAGTGCAGAACAAGAAACAAAGGTAAGATAAATATAGCGTTGTCCCGACAGCAGTGCAAAGGCGGGAAAATCGAATGGCATTGCATGAACTTCCATTCGGTTCATCTCGAGAGAAGGGAGATGGGAGAGGAAGAAAGTGAGGGATGGGAGCGGAAAGCGGAGGAGTACGCGGCAGGGGCGGAAGACGACTATCCTCTTTTGGCGACATTTGCAGTGAAGCAGGTGGATAACCGGCAAATTTTGCTTCTTCATGTGATGTGCGAATTATGTGCATCCTTAGCATCCTATTCTCCTCCCCTTCCTTTATTTAGTTTCTAATTCCCCTTCATGACCCACATTCCGAATCTCTCCAACATCCCTTCCACCTGCTATGTCTTCTTTCGTATATCCCTCCTCTCCTCCAATTTCCTTCCCCATCATCCATTTTCCTTTCTCTGCTTCCACCACTCCCCATTCCGTCATAATTTTAATTTATTCATTCCAACTTGTCCACCTCTATCTTACCATTCCCCTTCCCGGCCCTTCTCCATTCCGCTACACTTTTTTTCACCCTCTTCTCCCCTTATCTTACCTTCTATCTTCCTCTATCGCACTTCTCCTCCTCCCTTCCCTCGTCCGCTACAGTCCGATCTTCCTGCTCTGATCCCATCCCCAATTCGCATTCACCTCTCTCCTCTCTTCCCCCCCTACAATCGTACTCCTCCTCCCCGTACTCCTCCTCCCCTCCTCCTTTCAAGTCCCCCCTTTCTTTTCCTACTGAGGTTTTCCCATCCCTTCTCCTTTCTCCTTACCAGGTATTCCCCATTTTTCCTACCTTTTTCATATTTCCCGCCTCTCTTCTTTTCTCCGCTTTTGTACCCATCTAACTTTTTTTCCTTATGCTTCGCTCCTCTATTCCGCAACTTCAATCGCACTCCTCTCCCTCTGATTAATTTCTTCGCGAGTCCTCACCTCTCCATCGCTTTCCCGCTCCACTGTTTTTCCGTCATCCTTTCCCTCCACTAACCCTCCGACGTTCCTACCTTTTTATGATCTTATTTCCCTCTCTCGCCTTCATTCCCCCAATCCTACTTCTCTTTCTTCCCCTTCTTCCTTCACGCTCCTTTTCCCCTCTTTTTCTTTCTCTCTGCTAATTCTGTTCCCATCGCCAATACCCCAACCACCTCCCCGTCATATTCCTCCATTGTAGTCCTCTCCTGCCTCCTTCCCAGTACACCTTTTCGTTTATCTTCTCCATCTTCTTCATTAATTCCCTTCACTCCCCACGCCAGAAGCTTCCGCTCTCCGCACCGCCCCCCCCCCTCCCCTGCACTAATTTCCCCCTTACCAATCATTTCAGTGAGCAGGCTCGTTTGTAGCATTTCAGGTTTGCACGAGTGGCAGAGAGACAGGCTGCTAGAATGTTCGCGTTTACGTATAGCATAGTTGAAATGACCTATAAGGGCCAGAATAAAACTGCTGCGTGAATTTACAAGAAAAAAGTGCTGACTTCTCACACCATACAAACCACATCTCGTGCATGAAGGCCTCTTGCTACGAGGGACGTCATGGAATACCAACTTTTCGTCGATGGCTGTCGGGCTCGGTGCGTTCGAAAGCAATGCTGGTGCGCCCAGAAAAGTTGGGCCTCAACGGAAGTTAGGATCATATGATATCAAAACAGATAGAATGTGAGTTAGGGTTAGTTGCGTCGGTAATCCATGGCTTCGTATAGCGCAAAAAGCGGACAGACAAGAGAGAGACAAATGAGCACGGGCGCCAAGTTCAAACTAAAATTAATTTTTATTCAGACAGGCGAGAACTTAAAACACAAACATGGTATTATCTTTCACAACAAACACAAGAACACTGTAGCTATGCACACAAGAGTGGAATTGTGACTCGGAGACAGAGAGGGGGCATTTATTTGTTCAACATGCTCTTGAAGCAAAGGATTTTCACCCCCTTAATTTTCACCCCGTTCAGACGGCGTCCAGCAGCCCTTGGGCTCCGGCGCTGTCTTCGCCCATTCGGACAACCCGGATTTGGATGTCCGGGTCGGAGCTACGCAGAACGGTCTGCCACTGCCCCACGGTCTTAATTGATAAAGAGGCACCAAACAAATTCTTCTTCTGGGGACGTCCCTAAATTATTTGGTGTAGGTCTGCCCTACCGGTACATAATCTTACATTCGCTCCTACAGAGCCCGGGGTATCAGTGACTGTACAGGACCGAACTGGAAAATATATTTGTCTGTAAGAGGAGGCGCCGTGCTACAGACTGCCACTTGTTGAGAGTACAATGAGCGGGATGATATTTAACCCGGTCCAATCAGTAATGGTTAATTACGTCCCTGCACAAGACTATGCGGTCAGAAAGTGGCCGTTTTAAAAAGAGCCCCACGAGGCATTGCCTGAAATGGAAGCCCCCCCTCCCGGCATAGATAAGCAACATCTCTCTGGGATAGCGCTACCGATGGGGCTTCGTGGGCCCCTTTCTGGGATGGCCACTTTCCGTGTAGGCATGTTATTCTGTGTGCATAATCACGGTGCCTTTGCGTTGTTTGTTGTAAACGACGTTCGTGTTTACAAGTTCTCGCCGGTCTGAATAAACCTCAGTTTAAAGTTGGCGCTCCCATTAGCTCGTCTCTCTTCTGTTCCCTGATCTTCTATAGTTATACCAATCCATGGAACATTGCAAGTCATTTTGTGCAGCTGATCGTACACCCCAGTCCACTTCCCACGCACAGAATAGCTTGCCAGAGCTGATTTCATCAGGCCAACCTTTCTGTGTTTTCCTTTTCAATAAAATCTCTCTCTCTCTCTTGTACACCCCCCCCCCCCTATTAGAGCACAAGGTGCGCTTTGTACAGCGGGAGCATTTAGCAGCTTTTAACGGTGGAGCTGTTTTTCAAGTCGTGAGTTCACCGCTGCAGGAAAAAATACTAAGAAAATTCAGAGCGTTCGTGAGCGCGTGTTTCGCGGCGACCTCCGAGTCCCTGGCTCACGCTGCGGCTCTAGCAAAAAAAAGCAAAGAAAAAAAATCTTTCAGCGCTGTTGTCAACCGCTGCCGCGCATGCAAAAACAAACACAAAAAAACTCCCGTGCTAATGTTAATGATGAAAAGACATCCTGCATGGGAGAGGTCACCACGGCTGCCGCATACTCTGGAAGCCGTTACGGATTATTGAAGACATGGCTACGAGTGTGCCATTCCTTCCCGGGATGACTTGCAGATCCCGCCACCACTGCCCCGAGTCGATGACGCAGAGCTGGTGGAAGCCTACAATGCTGAGGATGACTTTGCATCCACCACTCGCCGCGAAGAAGACGGCGACCTTTTCGATGCGTATGACGACGATTACTAGCACCACAACTATGCAAATAAACAACGATACTGAAGTCTAACTGTGTCCGGCAATGCTCACCTACAACAGCTTCGCCACTCAAGTCTTGCGCGGAAGTGCAAGGTTTCCTGAATGTTTTTCATGTAAATTAACGGAGCAGTTTTATTCTTGGCATCATCATTATACAGACATGAAATAACAACTAAGACGATCGCCCACGGAGACAGACGACATGCCCGTCAAATGCGGAAACAATGGAAATTTCGGCGCTCACTGAGTCACTCTACCTTAATTAGCACCGAATCGGAAACTTCTAAAACTGAACTTCACGCCGACATCAGGTGGAAACTTTGGGAACACCTTTTGTTGCTGCTTGTGTCGCTGTAAGCAGTGAAAGACGGTGACTATGCATGCGATACTTTGGCGTTGGGTTAAGTTCGGATAAATGCGGCACAAGAGTGCGCCAAATAGTGGTGTCTCTACGGACGCCAGTCGTCCGGCCTGCCCGCGTTTTTAACCACAGGGGGGGACCCAGGGGTAACGGGCGGGTTCGGCTCTGATTGCAAGGCACGGCGTGCCTGCAGGGGAAAACCATTGTCTTTGAGCGGCCGCAGATTGTTTTTAAGAGCCCCGGTCCGAGCTTGGGCGAGACCGCCCCAACGAGTGTAATATACCCGGCGGCCGGCATCGCCCATGCGTAGCTCACAGGCCACAGGTGCACTCATATCGTCGGCGCGGTATGCCTCCAGACGCGGCAATAAAAAGCAATAAAGCAAGGGGCAGCAGACTTTGCGAGTAGAGGAAGCGCATGTCATATACCGGGCGATTCCGCGCCCCCACTCGCCAATTTTCCGCTCTCCGTCCCATTTTCTTATTATTGTTCTTTTTTTCTTCCTGAAACAACATGGAATTCGGGGCTGTTCCGCCACGGAGGTGCGCTTACAGCTTTGCTTGTTTTGTGCGCTGAGTTCGTGTGTCTCCGCTGAGTCGTCGTTCATGGCCGCTGTTGTTTCGAGCGGGAGCTGCGGATCCCGTCGTCGCATGCTCGGGGGGAACCAGGAGGAGAACCGAGTTTTTCGGGTGTTGCCCGCCTGGTCCGCCCTCGCTGATGAGAACAACCGTATACTCAACAGTTTCATAGCGTCCGGGTGCGTGACCGCGACTGTCTTCTCATCCGTGTCTAATATCGCTCCCTCTGTCTTTCTCTTCCTTTGGCGTCTCTGTTTTTTCCCAGTGGTTATATTTTCATTTGTATTGCTTCGAATACAAGCTTTATTCCCGTTGTTTCGCGAAGCATTGACAGGAGACTCATGGAGGATGTGTGCGCCACATCGGGCTTGATAAGTTTTGTGGCTTTTTATAATGTAAGCACATAAGTTGAAAAGAAGCGGAAGGATGTATTTATAGGTGTGAGGACGCAAGCCCAAATTTGGCACATTTGGCCAAATTAGGCACCTTTGGCCAATGCCAAATTTGGTCAAGCAGATTTGCTAAAAAAGTTCGATTGTAAAGCAAATTGGCACTCGAATACGTCGACGTTAAAGCTTCGCGGCCGATTTGCCAAACCGTATGCGACGAACTCACTGCTGATTTTAAGCACTGAACACAACCGTGATTGTTTACTCGATTTAAAAAGGGAAACTAAATAGTACAAACTTTGACCTTATGAGTCAACTTCAATCGAATTACAGTGAGGCGTTTCTCTCCAAGTTGCCATTTGGGCACGGATAGCTGTAAATGATGTAACCCGTACCGCGTGGCCTTAAGTAGCTTCCAAAGGTAAATGAATTTCACCACGTAGCCGTAGATTTGTGGCAGGCAGTCGATTAGTATAAGGTGAAAAAAAAAAAAACCCTCAGCTTCCGTCCACAAATCGTCAGGTCTCTTTACGATTCCCTTCCACGACGCACCCGTGACGTTATTGAAGACAACAGCCACTTCGCCCACAATAGATCAGGTGTACATATACGTACAGCTGGTCTACTGTGAAAAAATACATAAATTAGTGATACCCCACGGTTAGTTATAACTAACCGTGCGGTATCACGAATTTCTTTTAATCCTGAAGATGCACGACCAAAAAAAATGAAAATCAAACGGCCATGTATATTGTATGGACACCAGGTCCCGAGTTTCTGGAGGGTAACATGGCGGCTGCTGCCGCCGCCGGAAGCCTTCCAACCGGGCAACAACCACTGCCCTCACCACCGTCACAGAAGCTCTGGCGGCTCCCCCGTAGCTCTTCCCGCCTATCCCACGATGCAGCAGGGACATCATGAAACACTACACATTATCCCGAAGAAAATATTCACCTCCTTATCCACAACTCACCAGATAAGAAGCAACGCAGTTAAGAACACTCCAGACATACCCTTTCCCGCCCGCCTCATAGTTGCACATGATTCATTCCAATCTGCAAGTTACAAGTGCAACTTCTGCGGGACGCCCGGCACCCTCTACCACATGCCAAGTGCAGGGTTGTCAAGGAACTTCCGGAACCCCTGGCACCGTCAGTGGTAGGTCAAGGTGGGCAGCGAGTTCCTGGAGGACCAGCGCGACCTAGTGATCCGGGCCACACGAGCAGCTGGCATCCATGGCATCCTGTGAACGCGACCCACCCCAGATGACCAACGCTTGTGCACTGAAGATCATCCGTCGTGGCACAATAAACGTTTATTTTTCCCTCTGAACCAAAGAAATCGTCGCAGTTGTTTCCAGCGCTTAATATCGCCTTTCTGCTCGTCACATGACGGTCCTGTTACGCATGAAGCTTTTAATAGTTTTGCTCCAACACCAATCTCTTTTAGAGTCAGTAAAATGACAACGAATGCGCCCCTGGCGCACCTTTGATCTCTAAACTTTACGCGAATGGCATTCGGCATCGTGGCGCGGGTTACCGGCCGCAGCCAAAAATTGTGCCGCTAGCTCTGGTCATCCGCAGCTGCGCTATCAAACAACGTTGTGATCACCTATCACAGTAATTCGTAAGCAAATGTTTTAAAATGTATTGAACGGGCTATCGTATCAACTTCAAGCGATGAGATTTCGGAAAAATTTGTTCTCGAGACTGATAAAGGATGAGCGAAAAGCTGCTAGCTAGGCCAAGACATCTGGAGCCGTGGAACGAGAGTCGGACGAGCGGAGTGGCCGTTCGCTGCCGACAGTTACAGGCGCAAAGAAATAACTTGGTGGACGGATGAGATAAAACTCATGCTCAAAGAGGGAATCGAGATGAAACAGGGCAAGATCTCTTGTCTTAGTGGCCAGTTTAGTGACTGCAGGTCGGGGGCGTTTGGGCGTTGTATACTTGAGAAACTTTTTATAAGGTTCATATGAAGTTTAAGTCTAAATGACTCTGCAGTAATATATGGTTCATAAATTTGTGTACTGCCTGGACGGCGACGACTGAAACAAGGAAGATTACAATAGCGGCAATAGCGCTTACTGCTTTATAAGCTTGCGCTATGTGCGCCGCTAGAGCCTGGTTATACCAATCTTTGATTGGTGACAACGGGCGTCAAAGATTTGATTGGTGTCAACGGTTACCGGGTGTACAATCAGGCTTTTTCCTTAAGACACTTTGCTTTTTCTTTCGATTCGCACTTGGGTCGTGCGCTACAATCAAATAACGTAGCAGTAAACTCTGAACTGGCGCGTGAGCGAGAAGGGTGGGGTATCGGTGAATTTACTAGATTCCTCGGTAGTGAGTGAGAAAGCGTGGGACAGGCGGTCAGAAATAACTTGCATCAATTATAGAAACGGCGCCGTCTCAGCATGGCTGGTGCTTCCGAACAGTACGCCTTTTGGGACCCTTCACGTCATCCATCAGGTGGCCGTGAAAGTCACGGTTTCTGAGCCGGCATGTGATACACTAGAATAAAAGCGTAGGAGAGGACAAAAACTCCAGTACGCGGCGGTATAAAATTGTGAATTAAGGGGAAAAAAATGGTCCCATGATTGGTTGACCCTTTAATTCGAAAGCTCAACACAGCTGAATGATCATCCGACGGCATTGCGATGACATCTTGATAGCCGGACGCATCATATTGATGCTATCTGGTTATTTATTTCGTTGTTATATCGCGTTTCCGCCATGAATTTAACTTATTTTATTCAAATGGTATTACGATATTATTGGGTGGATATTACGTTGTGTTGCAACGATAATATTTAGTATTGAAATGATATTTTGTTATTTTCATCACCTTGAAGCTACGTAGCATTTTACCGAACCTGTACAAAAATGCATGGCATTGCTATGATGATCCGCCGTGGTGGCGCAGTGGCTAAGGCGATATGTGAGTGAGCCCGAGGACGCGGGTTTGGCATACAGTACGAAGTTTATAAGAACTGCACAGAGAAGTATCTTCAGGTCATACTGACCACTATAAACGAAGCTTGGGCCTCTGGATGCGTACCCACTTTCTGGAAGCACGCAGAAATCATAGGCGTCCCGAAAGCAGGAAGACCACCGGATAGACTCAGCAATCTACGGCCGATTGCTCTGACGTGTACCTTATGCAAGCTGGCTGAGCGTATGCTAGCATCAAGGCTCACATGGTGGCTTGAGGGCATGGGTTGGTACCATCCCTCTCAGATCGGCTTTCGGCCCCACATCGGCGCAGAGGACGGCCTTGAAGCGCTCTCTACTTCCGTACTCATAGGAGGACGCACTTGTCGTATTCGTTCTGTTCTTGCCCTAGATGTGAAGAAAGCGTACGACAATGTGAGCCATCAAGCAATCCTACAGATACTGCGTTGGCTTGGGTGCCCGGCGCCTGTGGTGTTCTTTATAGAGTCGTTTTTAACACACCGCACATTTTCAATTAGAGTCTCAGGACAGGCGGTTGGCTCCTTTTCAACATGCCGCGGGGTACCACAAGGATCGGTCCTGGCACCCATACTGTTCAACCTTGCCCTTCTCCCGCTCGCTTGGACAGTAGGGGCATTGAAAGATCTAAAATGCCTCATCTATGCGGATGATATCACGCTCTGGTCGACACTTCCAGACATTGCGGATCAAGAACACGCTCTTCAGAGTACTTTAAATATGGTTGACACGTGGTGCAAACGCGTGGGACTCATGCTATCCCGAGATAAGACAGTGTTACTTAACGTCGCCAATCGAAGGGCGCGACAAAAACTGCAAAACCGACCCATTTTACTAAATCTTGATGGCGAGCCAGTGACGAAAGTTACTTGTCACCGCATCCTTGGCCTGGACGTTGCGGCCTCCGGCTCAGCTACTCCATGGCTCCGGGAAGCTCGCCGGCGCGCCCTTCAACTGCTACATCTAGTTCGCCGGATTTCCATGAAATCGGGAGGAGCTCGCACAGAGATGGCTCGGCTTCTCGTACGTGCAATCCTGCAGCCACGTATCACGTACCAGGCTCAGTTTCAGTACATGACAAGGGCGGAATGGGATCGTCTAGAGGCCATCAATAGAGAAGCCATGAGGACTATTACTTGTCTTCCTCGCTTAACGCGCATCTCCACACTACAGGAAGAAGCTGGCCTTAATACGATAGATGAGTTGGTTCACCAACGGCGACAGGCACGATCTCTTAAAGCGCAGGTGTACACATCTGTGGCTGCTTTAAGGTGGTATATGGGCCTCCAAACTAACACGCCGCCAGATCCCTCTCCAGAACCCCCTCCTTGGACCCGAATATTAATTACTGACTGCAAGCCTCTGGGTCGGTCAAGCCGTGTTGCGCCGCAACTCTCATCCAGTGATGGCCAAGATACGTTTTACGTCGACGCCAGTATTTCAGGAAGCCTTATTACCACAGCCGTCGTAAACCCAGCCATGCAGTTTTGTCAAACCTGCCATTACTACGCCCCTCAGAGGCCCCCGTCAACACTTGCTGAGCTCAAAGCGATTTTCGACGCCTTGACGACTATAGAGTTGCTGAGGCCAGACCAATCGCAACCTGTCAACATCTTTACAGATTCAATGCAAGCAGTCCGAGACCTCCGGAAAGTACTTCATCAAGTGCCCATGTCCCAAACCATCCACGCGAAGGCTGCGGCCCTAAGTTTCAGAGTGAAGATTACTTGGGCCCAGAGGACATCGACCCCTGGACAGCAACAGGCGGATGCGGCGACCCGTATACCTCCAACGACGCATCCACTGCCCTTATTTCCAGTTGACGCAATGTCAAAGTTGGCCACCGACAAAGAAGACCTTCGGCGCTCCACACGCGCACTTATTCCACCGTGTGGATCAAACCTCCCTGGTGGGCTCACCCGCCGTTAGGAGGTGGCGCTACGAAGGATTCGAGTCGGGGCTGCTCTCACACCAGCTGTCACCCACACCTGGCCCCCGGATCGACGGGCTCCGTTTGGCCGGACATGCCCAGTTTGCACCACGTCGGCATCGACCGCAGACATTCACCATCTTCTGTGAACTTGCCGTGGCCTTCAAAGTTCCCGACAGCAAGTGCTACATAGTGTGGGACTCAACCCAGGCCGCCCTCCCGACTACAGACGCTGGCTCTTTGGGCCATATCACCGGAGCCTTTTAGACTTTCTTAGTGAAAACTTCCTGTTTACGTACATTTAAACACACTCGCCTCCACCGTTTTATGCTGCAGAGCAAACTTTCGCAATAAAAAAAATAAAAAAATCCGGCTGCGGTGGCTGCTTTTCACATGGAGGCGAAAATCAAAAACGTCCATGTGTCGCGATTTCGGGGCACGTTAAAGGTCCCCAAGTGATCAGAATTAATCCGGAGCTCTCCCCAAAGTCCAGGTGGATGCACCTTCGGTGCACTAAACCCTGTTGTGTGAACCTGAATGTTATGATGTAGAACTTAATGGCGGGCGCCTCCCCACAAAAGCTACCCAATGCACTTTGTAAAACCACTGTATTTGCGATGATCTTGCTTCTGAAGCATTGACTGTTGAGATGAGGGTACTTTCTTGAACGGGCCGATAATGGTGTTGTAAACGATGCTTCTTCGCTGCGCGTGAACCTGCTCCAACTTCGGAAATCGCAACTGAGCCATTGTGTGTTAAAGGGACCCTGCAACTCTTCCTATAAGTGTGGAGGAACAAATGAAATGAAATAAAAAAACGCTTTCACTCTTTCCCTCGTGCCTGGAATCATTGCGAAAGCTATAGTTATCGCCAGCACAAAGCGGTGGCGCTGCGTGATTTGCTCGCCGCTGCACACCCGAAGTTCCGTTTCTGCTCTGCTTTTGTGGCTTTCTTTTTCAAGTGGTTATTCAATGCGTTTACTGCTGAAACCGAAGGAAGGCCGGCCAATAGCCGCTATACCGCTATGATGCCGCAGTTCGAGCGCTCGAAGGACGACAAGACCGAGAAAGAGAGAAAATGTTTTTGAGCAAGTGCCCAAGTTATCTGATGGGCATGGAGCAGTAATTTATGGCTGAGGTACTTTGTGACCCCCTGTTCGAAGTACCGGATGTCTCGGTTGACTACGTTCTGCAAGCATTTAGCATTTAGAAGAAACTTTAAAACGTGTTGCAGGGTCCCTTTGACATGACGACGGCGCTTGCCCGTCTCGCTTTATAGTAGCTCTGTGCCCTATATATACTTGCCATGGCGACGGTGGTTGTCTCGCGGCAGTCACGCTGGGTTGTGGAATTTGAAATGCACGCACTTCAGTACAAAGCAGTACATACATAGCCCAAGGATATACCCAACCCACTGTTGATCTCATGATCAGTTAAGGGCACCGGGTCGTGACGTGATGCAGACACTTCGACGCGTAACAGCCCAGGTGCAGCTTCAGTGGGCACAAATACCTATTGCATCGCAATACATAATACCGCATCTGGTAACACAACATAAAAAAGGCTATGTGACACCTCGCGCTATCGCGCTAGGTGGAAATGCAGCCAGAGAGAACAGGGATGTCGCTACGCAAACCTCCGACACTGCGGGTCTACAACTTTTGATATCGCTGCCTGCCTGGCTCCTCACAGCGCCTAGTCTTTGTGTTCTGCATGCAAATGCACAGCACTCGTTCAAACCTTCCACCCTCCCCTTTAGGTCCTACCTGCGCACGTTTCGCTGGCTTCCAAAAAGCGATGTAGCGGCTATTAAAAGAGCCATTAAAATAAACTAGGAATTTCATTCATACAAGATTAAACTGACCCAAGAACAATAATGAAAATTTTAACGTCACCTTCCGATGACACGTCAAGTGGCCACTCAGCAGCCATCTTGTCACACGATCTTGTAGTGCGATGGCGGCCGCCGACCGAAGGTACAGCCAAAGAATACAACTACGCGACTGTAGTGGTGCGATAGCAAGCAACAAAGTTCAAAAATAGAAACAGCAAGGAGAAACATAATAAACAAACCTGACAGAGGAACTTCGTAAATGCGAACAGTTGCATTCGTTCTTACCGGACGCGCCAGATATGTGGCAGTATAGGTTGTACTCACTGGCGAGGTACGCATGCAGGCAACCCTGTGAGTGCGCCGCCACTGGTTACGTCGGGCTCCGCTGGATGGCGGTACTTGTCCGTGCTGCGCACATGATGTGTGTTGGACATTCCGAACTCTGCCCCACCGAACGCAAAGTAATGCCGCGACTCCAATGCGAGTGCTATTAATAACATCTCTTTTGACAACACCGTTGAGCATCGGGTTGAAACGGAGCAGACAACGCACGCCGGTTTTTTTCTGCAGCTGGCGGGCGCAGTGGCACAAGCCGCACCATGTACAGCCGGTAAAAGGCTTGTCTATAACACAGCGTTCGTACTCTCAGCCCTATCCTGCCCCGCCGGAGTGGGATTTGAATAAAACTACTGCGGAATTCTGAGGTCTTAGCCCTTCGCTTTTGCCTCCGACATGTTTGGAACGAGTATGTTTCGGCAGTTTTCGGATGTAGCTGGTTGAAGTTGAAATCGCTGTTATAGACAAGCGTTTTACCGGCTGTACGTGGCGCTTCGGCCATGTCTGTAGTTGTTTCCAGTGTAGCCAAGCGAAGAAATTGACAGCTAAACATTTCAGTGGATACCATCAATATTTGGCTACTGGTACTGCTGAATCTATAGCCCTGGACATCGGGCCCCACCGTCAACTCTCCCTCTAATCTTTTTAACCTATCCCTTCACCCCCATCCCCTAATAATTTTTAGAATAAAGTTTTTCTACTGCTGCTACTACTAACCTTCATGATGAAAACGTTCAGAGGCTTTAAACTTAAAGGCTCTACGAGGCAGGAATTATGTTGTTGTAAAACTGGATAATTCCCGCCTTCGCGCATCAGCCGCCGACCGATGAAACGTCGATGTCAAAGCGAGTTTGCCGAGTCCGCCACCGGCGGGCGCCACCGTGCCTGTCGCGTAGGAAAGCCTCCCATCCGGCGGCAGCAAGCCGGTGGAGCCGCCGGCGCTGGCTGCGGCGGTCGGCCGCATCAGCGGCAGCCCATTCACACAAACTCGGGGAGGGCGAGGAGCGGTGGCCGGCCTTTTGAAAAGTATGAAAAGGGGGCGAGCCATTGTGCCCGAGGAGGGCTCGAGTACTACTCCGGCGGCAACACATCTTTTCAGGCCTGATCGGGTTCAAATGTTGGCGGCCGCCATAAAGGAGCTGACAAGAGGAGCCGATTGTTGGCACTTCCCGGCCGCTGAATTACGCTGGGCCGCTGGGCGCGCACACGAGGGAAAGCAGGCCTTTGGAAGATCATGCGCGGATGGAAACCGGCAACGGAGAAGGAAGGACGTGTATAAACGGAATGATGCCGGTACGCGAGGTTATGGAGCGGAGCGGGGAGCACAAAGCAATCGGTCAATGGCCATTGTAGTGCGGGGGCTCGTCGGATTCCGGAGTGTCATTTTAACTAACGGGCCTGGCGCGTTTAGCGTGAAGGCCGACCAAGGACGCCGACTGCGTGCAACTGCGTCACTCTCTGTTGCTTTTTACCTCTCAGTCTCTTGCAACGTTCCTAACTGTGTTAAAAAAAAAAAGGTTGAGTTCCTGGTTGTTTTGGTGCTTCTGTGGAAGGCCACAACACGTTATAACGCCAAATGTCCCGCGCGAAAGGTCTGGAGCGCTGCCTAAAACAAAATAAAGCTTTTCTGTGAGATGATTGTCCACGTTGTAGCATTCCCGCGAAGCTTCTTTCTGCGCTGCTTAATACAAAACCAACGAAATGCGAGGTGTTTGTTCAATTTAAGCGCTAGTTCCGTTTAAAACCGATTTCCATTTATACAGATGCTACTAGCACATTCGGAGACGCGTAACTACTTGACTGCCGATGCGTGCCCCGACCTTCACTTGCTACAGATCGGCCTACAAAATTGGCGTACAGATCTCGGCCGATCCTAGTTACGCTTGGCATCAACTGCACTTTTCTGTTTGGTTTTCAGCGACAGCTGTGTGTGGGTGTTACAAGAGTCTACGACTCCTTGTCCGGTAGGGAAGCTCTCTTTAAGGAATGTTTCCCCTGAAAGCCTATACGTAGTGAAGGAAAAACAGCTTCATGAAGGACGACATGGTGAGGCACCGTGTACTCCGAAAGCAAGTTATAGAAATCTTCAACGGAACGCCAACCGGTGTTTGCGTTACTCAACGAAAAATAAACTCCCTTGTTCAATCTCGGCGAATTCTTTTCAGAGGTTCGGTCAAGCATCTGAATGCAAACCAAAGGCAAGTTCACTGAGAGCTGCCAAACTTATCCTTAGAGAAATTTAGGCCGTGCGGGGATGATTTTCGACTCCAGGGAACTCCAGCGTCCAGGGTGAACTCCAGCGTTTACCCACTTTTGCACCGCATATTAAACGGAAGTTGCTAAGTATACATTTCTCTCTCTCTCTCTCTCTCTCTCTCTCTCTCTCTCTCTCTCTCTCTCTCTCTGTTTTCTCGAGCCCTACGCCGCACATTACGCGGGTTAAGTTTTGCTGCTCTTAAAATTTTCGCTTTTACTGCTTCATCTTACTGCAAAACATATTTCTAAACACTGCACAGCAGTAATGCTGATGATAGTTAATTTATTTTGCCCAGAACTGGGTGAAAGGAGGAAAGGAAAGTGGGAGTTGATTGGCGTATTCATGGGAGGTTGTGGCCGTTACTACACCAGGGTGGCCAATCCTGCTCTGGTGAGGGAGTTCGTTACGGGCAATGGTCGCCGGGGTCAGGCCGCACCCCAAGCCCAAATCTGCAATTCCATGAATACGCGGATTTTTTTTTTTTTTCCGGTGGTAATTGCCCGGCACCGGGATTCAAACCCCGGTCTTTCTGCACGCGAGGCGGATGCTCTACCTCTACACCACCGCTGCACCACATCAAGTATTCCTGTACTCTGTATTTCTCCCCCTCAGATGGCGGCCCGCAGCCCAATTACACCTCGTTGTACACTAACCATTCATACCTGCGGTATGCGGCTTCTGCTTCAACTACGTCAATGAACTGCACCTGGAGAAGAAAAACCAATTAATGTTACACACAGTACGCCAACAGCGGCTTCGCAAAGTTCACTTTATTTTATTCTTGTTTGTTAGTCTTGTTCTCGTTATTGTTGTTGCTGTTGTTTTCGTCTCTTCTAGTGATGTTTTCCCTGTCCGTTTTCTTCGCCGGCCATTTTCCCATCCCCCTTTGTTAAGGAAATCCGGCGTCCGCCACTGCTCTGAAGGCTACATAGACCTTTTCGTTTAAAAAGAGCTATAGAGACAGAGGCATGTTCACTGGAACAATTTGCGCGAAATTTCAGTTGCTATATATCGCCGCTGAAATATCGAAACACCGAACGAAGCCCGTGTAGTTAACTATTTGACACGCACTGATCCCCAAAACCCAACTGTAATATCAGGGTGGAAAGGTTCCAGATAACATCGGGAAATATGACCGACAGATGGCTCTTCGCTGGTTAGCAACTGTAACAATTTATGCAACAAACTCCAGGAGATTTCCGTAAAAGAAAAAGAAGACACGCCTTGTGCAAAGTATTTTTTTTTTTTTTGCAACGCATTGCAAGCCGACAAAGAAGTTATATGCAAACTGTGTTTTTAAGCACCCCATGAAGGGGCTTTCTAGGGGTCCACTCTGTTACCCTTAATGACCCCTAGAGAAGACAAGCGTAGCAGGGGGCGGCAGAAAGTTAGATGGGCAGATGAGATGAAGAAGTTTGCAGGGATAAATTGGTCACAGTTGGCACAGGACCGGGGTAATTGGAGAATAATGGGAGAGGCCTTTGCCCTGCAGTGGGTGTAGATAGGCTGGTGATGATGATGATGATGATGATGATGATGATGATGATGATGATGATGATGATAAAGGGACTTTCAACCGAGGAAAAGAATTAAATGGTAGAAAGGAGGCTGCTTATCACCCGCTAGGGAAATCCTTGGAATTCAAATGATTCTGTGCGAATATACATAGGTAGAAAGTAAGCACTTGTCATGCGGTTGTACATTCGCCACGTGCAAATCTTCTAACTCCTCGTTTTCATCATTGCAATGTTCAACTAACCAATCAGCCAACCTGGATCGGGTAGTCTGCACTCAAACAGTAAAAAATAAAGCTTCTCGAGAAACATGTTTTTTTTTAACTTCGGTCGTTGGAGTTGACCTGGATAATCCATCATTGCACGTTGGAAACGTAGACGCAACTCGTGTTTAATTGGCATTTGTTGAACTGGCCGAAATTTGCAATGCGTTTTCTTTTTCTGCAACTCCGTTTCAGCAGTTGGCCGAGGTGTATCGGGATTGGTAACGAAGCAAACCGGTTGCGAACTGACTGCTCGTCCGCTGACATTTAGTCCCGACCGGGCCTAATGATCGCGGCAAGCACACTTACTTCCCCAAACTACGAACGCAACTCCGTTTTCTTTTTTTTTTTTTTGCCTTATAGTGGATCCTATCGTATCATATCACATCATATCGGTTTTTATCTTCACAGTAACTGAATGATTTCGCGGGTAAAAGCTTCCTTAGAAGCAATTGACCAAGCCCCGGAAACCACACGTGTCATATTACAAGCGGCGATGAAAGCGCGTACCAAAATAGCAGCACCGCATGTACGACGCACGGATGCGGAGTTCGCAGCGTCTCCGTGGACACGCAACCCGCTTCCCTCCCTCGCCGCCGCAGAAGCATATACGCACCGCGGCGTTTTCCGTGACCACCCGGCAGCCGACGCCCAACATCAGCGGTGGAGCTGTCCACCCCGTGCCCCGGGCGAAGCGCGGTTGCAGAGTCGGCCGCGAAGGGTATTTGTCCGACTACGACTTCGCCAAATGGACGCCAGGTCATTCCGCCCGAGAGCTCAGGTTCACGTAGGCGGGCAGATTGTATACGGAAGGAGCTGCAACGCGGAGACTTCCAAAGAGCCGCAATCAAAACAAAATAAAGTATAAAAAAAAACAGAATAAGACAGATTTTCTACGAGAACCTCTCGGTGAGGTCTTCATTTAATTCTTTTTTGCCCTTCCGCACTGCGTCCTTCCCGCGCCCGTTCTGTAACGACGACTTGCGGCCCCATAGCGGCTGCCGACGATTGTGTCCTCAAATCATTTGCCGACGAACTGCCTCAAAGTGTCCCCCCGGTGACGGCGCCCTCTAAGGCTAGCCGCTCCCCTAAACGCCGGTGGGCCGCGACTGCTGCCCAGGCGGGCGGGACACGATGGCGGCAGCGGCACGAGCTGCGAGACCTCCTTCCTTGATACATTCGCTTATGGCCGTTGAAGAAGTTGGGCGCTGAGCTGCGTTAATGAGCATTTTAATGTTGCATGGTGTCGGCGGGAGTGGAAGGTGAAGACGCAAATATGGCGTCCAGCTTTTCTCTCTCTCACCTCTCTCTCTCTCTTTTCTCGCTCTCTTTTTGAGTTTTGGTTTGCTTCCAGAATATATATATATATATATAAGAGAAGAAAAACTTCGAACAAGGTAAAAGCACGATTGTGGCCTACGTTTCAGCAAAGAGAACTTGCTTTCCTCAGGGCAAAGCAAGTTCTCTTTGCTGTAACGTAGGCCACAATCGTGCTTTTACCTTGTTCGAAGTTTTTCTTCTCTTGTGTTCTCTACCATCTTCAAAGTTCTACTACTCCCTATATATATATATATATATATATATATATATATATATATATATATATATATATATATATATATATATATATATATATATATATATATATATATATATATATTATATATATATATTTGTTACGAAGCTTAAGTTGACGCAGATGTCTTGAAGGGAAAAGAAGGTTATTGGGGCGAAGTTGTGTATACCCTAACAATTCAAAAAGTACACAAACGGCGAAGCAGCAGTCAACAAAGTGACGTGCGGAGGCGAGTGTCGGCGAATCGAATGCCGCAGCGTCTGCTCTGCGGTCATTTATGTCTCGGCGCGAGGGCTTCTCGAACAGTCGAATTGCATCCAAAACAATGTAGATCATAGAAGATTATTCTAAGCTGGTGACGTTAGTTCGCGACACCCTCTCTATCAAAGGAGATAACACGGGGGGCACAAAGAATAGAACATGCGCTTCACTTGGTCCACACATAACACAGATAACATAGCCCAGCGCAGTCGGTCGGCAAAAACAAAACATCAACAAACAAACCCAAAACATGGTTCGTGGCAATATATAACGCTGTAGGTGAGATCTGAAGGTAGCGCACCCGATGCTCTACCAATTGAGCTACCGCGACGGGGATGTATTGCTTTCCATTTTTCGGTCTATTTATGTGGTGGTCAGTAGAGGTGTTCACGCGGGCTCGGGCCTACCCGAAAGCCCGGGCCGGGATCGGGCTTCCCGACTAACTTCTCACCCGGCCCTGGGCCGGACCGGGGCCGAAATATTTATGCTCGTGACGGGCCGGGCCACCCTGACGGCCCGGGTTGGGCCCGGTAAAGTGAAGCAATGCTTATATTATAACAAATTTTGTTGCTTGTGTCATTTTAATAAGACACAACTGCCACGTTGAGGACGTGGCTTAAACACAAACTAGATTTTTTACACTCGATGGGGTCTACCGCTAGGCCGTGCGACACATATTGGTCTATGGAAGGCCGGTAACTCTCTAGCATGTCTAGAAAGAACGGTATAACGAGAGCATTCTGCAACTGCATTTCTTGGGGAGAATTGAGAAACGCATGGGGCTGAGCAACACGGCACCTCGGAAAGTTGAAAGAACTCCAAATCAGCGTGACATGTTCCCGGCTCACTTAAGATAGCCAAAACAAAAAAAAAATTCTGAAGACGGAATACGTACAACAGCAAACACTGCAACGAAAGCCTGCCTCTCCATCTGTTTACTTGTACACTCAGTGCCATATCTGTAGTTACGCGCCCTGCCCTGAGCCAACCAAAGCGACAAAGCCTACGGGGAGGATTTAACTTTACGGCTGGTTTTCTATGTCGGACCGAACCCGGGCGGGTTCCGGGCACAAATTTCTCATGCGTACAGAGCTCTAGTCAGCACATCCTAGCGTTCAGGATGATAGCTAACACCAGCTTCAGAGCAAAAAAAAAAAAAAAAAAAAAGAAATTCACCCATTTGCGGGCAAGATCACCGCGTCTACACCATGTCAAGAGCCGATAACTTTACAAAAATTGGCAAGATAACTAGTCACCTGAACACAAACACAAAACAAGGTAGCGGGAACGGGTTCCACATCACGTCATTTTACTGGAAGGAAATTTCCGCAAAATTACGGGAACGCAATGCGATGGTTTATCTTTGGCTTGCCCGCATAGTCCGACTAGTATAACGCATAATATCGAAAATTATGAATAAATTTGCTATAAAGTAACACTACAAAAAAAAAAGCAAGGCAATGCCATCGCAAATAGAGATAAAATAGTTATTGTAGCCCAGGAGCTCCATGCTACGCTTGGAGAAGGCGAGCGTGGCAGGGGGCGGCATTAAGTTAGACGGGCAGATGAGGTCAAGAAGTTTGCGGGGATAAATTGGCCGCAGTTAGTACAGGACCGGGATAATTGGAGATCTGTGGCAGAGGCCTTTGCCCTGCAGTGGGCGTAGATAGGCTGATGACGGTGGTGATGATGGTGGTGGTGGTGGTAGTGGTGGTGGTGATGATGATTATGACGATGATGATGAATCCTACAATTATCAGCCCATGCTGCCTCCTTTGGTGCTAACTCTGTTTTGCTACACTACCAACAACACTAAGTTGGGTTGCTCTGGTAGAGCAGTTTTGGAAGGAAGCATCGGGACCTACGGTAATTACGATGATGCACCACGCGTGACCACCGGGATGACACAAATAGGATCCCGCGAGCGCTCTCCTTTTAATCATTAGAATACGTGATGGTGATGCGGGCGCACGTAATATAATCAGCCGAACTCTTCTCTATTACAGCCAACGCGGCAAGATGTTGATCGTGTAGCAGCGTTGACCTCCTTCTCAATATATTGATCCACTTAGCGGGATGACGAGTTCACGGAACAGCATCGCGTGCTGACTCCTTCTAAGTGACGCTGTAAGGTCACACTCAGTGGATGGCGGAGTGGGAGGGGATACTAACTAACATCGCTACACAAAACATGACGTGACCGGAAATCTAGACCCATAACGAGATCACATATGGCCGCTACTGGGTAAATACGTAGGTTCGTCTGCGCGTGCACCATACACAGCCACTTGGCTTGGCTTGGCTTGGCTTGGATTGGCTTGGCCGAAGGATCGGCGAAGAGGTTAGACCAGACGGCCATTCGGGGAGCAAAAAAATAAATAAAAATGTACTGCTCCCTCGACACGTCGCACATACGTATACATGTGGGAATGGCTATGAAATAAATATAGGCTACATGCACCAAGAAATAACGCCAGCTTCCTTACCTTACCCCGGACTTGGTTAATCGAGAGGCCCATTTACAAGCTTTATGTATACTCTACTGCTTTCCCACGAAACAACGTAAGGTACTCTTCTCCATTTTCTTTTCTCTTTTTTGTGTGCGGAAAAGTGTTCAGCGAGAAGTTACCACCAGTTCAAAGCAAACCCGTAAACAGCTGCTAAAATGGTCAGTGTATCAAATCCCCTCTCCAGTGCCTAATACTGGCGATCGCTACGCTCTCCCTGGAAGCTCCAGATTTGTGGTAGCGTCGGGAACGCCGTTAGCGCGGAGTTGCTGCAGCTCGTCCGGCCGTGCGACGACGCGCATACGCCACCCATATTCTATTCACGCGGCCACTCGGCGGCCACAATAGAAGGGCGGTCGTCAGCGTTCAAGACGCCGCCGCGTCCACTGCGCGGGACGGACGACGAAGGGACCTCACGCGACCACGACGTCTAACGCAGTGGCCTGTGATGCTACCGCTGCTACCGCTTACCTCGGCGGCTCTCTGCACTTCTCTATCTGTCTTTTTGCAGTGCACTCCTCTGTTTGTTGCTTCCCTCGCCTCGGCAGCTATTCTTGAGCCCGACCTACTCCCGCCCTCACGTCCTCGCCCCTTTCAATTGTTGCGTCGTCCCCTCGTCCTGTGGGCGTGCAGCTTTTATCTGCCATACTTAGTCCATTTCTTGCGGGTGTTGCCCTTGGCTTGCGCACGTGTGCACAGTGACGGTGCTTTACAGCGCTTTATCTTCTTTTTTTATTTTTTATTATTTTGTCTCTGATCGGCTAATCCGACCAAGATCGCAGCAATCACCCCTGCATTCACCTCTGGGTAGGAAAGGAAACCACAACGTAACAAGTAAAAAGCGTGAAAGGCAGTAAATGAAGCAAAGTAAGTGAGTGAGTAAAAACTTTATTAGAGCACCCAAGAGCGATCAAGGGGAGGCTACCCTGTTAGGTGTGCCAGTGAGAGCGACCAGTGCTCAGCCGCCCGGTGAGGGGGATGTGGCTGTCCCAGGCACTGTCAAACCCAAGTGGTGTCCGGTATTATCCTGGGCGGTGCCATGGGTAATCCCCTGAAGCAAAGTAATGCTACTCCCAGTTATTGGTTCGCGTCTTCTGCTGTCTCTTGGTTTGTATGTCGAGCGTTGTTCTCGTCTTTGTGTCATACAGAATGCCGCTTACCCCGTATAGCGTTCGGGTGTCCGCGTTCAGAATTTTCGGGGTTAATCGTCTTGCCCGTCCTTTAGCCCATCTTTGCTTTTCGGCTCCCGCCGAATGTTCTTGAATGTCAGAAACTGCGTCGACGCCGTTCGTGGTTCCGATACAGACGGGAAAAAAGGACGGCTTAAGGAAATGAACCACGATCATATACGCCGCGCCATGTGCCTCACGGGTGAAACTTGAGCACGTTCTTTTCCTATCGGAAATGATCTGGAATTGTCGATGTCTGCGGATCGCTCGGTCGCAGTAGAGACTGTCACCCGATGTTACTGATGATATTTCGTGTCAGAGAGCATGAAATTGAGTGAGTAAATCAGACTGGAATTAAATATAATATAAATTTCCTCTGCCCCCTCATCCGGATAACTACACTCTCAGATAATTCCTAAGTCTGTTTACATATGCGATTTTACATAATTTCTCTATTAATCCTAAATATACCTCGCCTTGTGCAGCACGAGTTAAAAATCCCAAGGTGGTCAAAATTAATCTGGAGCCCTCCACCAAGGCGCACATCAAGAGTCGGCGCGTTGAACCCCACAATCAATCAATCAATCAATCAATCAATCAATCAATCAATCAATCAATCAATCAATCAATCAATCAAGAAAACAATCTATCAATCAATCAATCAATCAAGAAAACAATCTATCAATCAATCAAGAAATCAATCGATCAAATTGTGTAACCCGAATAACACTCCGGGGGATATATCCCAACTCGAAACACTCCAGCGCTCAGTCGCGAAATTCGAACCGAAGGTTATTCTATTGCATGGCTGTGTGCTGCTACGTGTGTTGTTATAGTTACTATAGATGGCACTTTGTGCACCACAGTGGCGCGAACCCTTAAATCGTGCTTAGGTTGTCAGCAGGGTTTTCTCACCGAATGCGTCATGGTGAGCACCCAAATGTGAACCGTCCAAAAGCATGGACACAATGCTGGTTGTGACAAGAACTCTATACTAAAAGGCGTTCTTCACCCCCTGCTCGACTTGTAATCATCAGATAAATCGCAGCTTAGCTCGGCTGTGCCACGCGGGGCTGACAAGGCACAAAAACAGCCGTACAAATGGAAAGCCGCGATATACACTGCAGTCAACTGCCGTTAAATCGAGCACGAGTTTTGTGGCCCTTCTGAACTGAAGAAATATGCGCAAAACTAGGAGGATTAAAGAATTTAAAACAAAACCGACGACGGAGACTTCCCGTACGCGAACGTAGCAGGTCTCCGGACCAATGCCGTTTCTCAGTTGGAGAATGCGAGTTCGCGTCGGTTTTCTCGTCGCGAGCCCCACCGCGTCACCGCCGAGAAAGCGAGGGGTCCCTGTTTCTGCTGCGTTGTCGCTTGAGGTAGCGGGTGTACGCTCTCCGTCGCCGCTTGGACTGGATAAAACTAGGCACCACCACTTGGAGACAGTCTGCTATCCATGCCGTTGCGCACTCAAATAAATGATTTGTTTTGTAGCTAAGGCGTTACGCTGCTGAGCACGAGGTCGCGGATTCGTTTCCCGGCCGCGGCGGTCGCTTTTCTGATGGAGGCGAAAAGCAAAAACGGCCGTGTGTACGAGATTTCGGCGCACGATAAAGATCCCCAGGTGGTCAAAATTAATCCGGAGCCCTCCACTACGGCGCGCCTCATCGCCTGCGTTGCGTCGGCGCGTTAAACCCTACAATCAATCGATTTGTTTTGTATTTTCCCTCCGTTTTAAGTCTACTTCATCCAACGTCTTGACGCAAAGTGCACCTGGGCGTGTTGCCAATTCTTCATTTGGAAGGGCTTCTGATAAGACGAACAAACCATTACGGTCACTTCGAGTTCTCTTAACAGAGTTCACTATATTCGGTGCATTACTTGAGACTGCCAATAGATATCGGCAAAGCAGCGATGAGTTTTCCATGACGATGAGCTTCACGTGGCTACAACCTTGAAAACGGTTTGGTTTAGTTAGCGGTGGAAGTGGGGGGAGGGGACGGAAGCGAGGAAAAAACAGAAAAGCTGTACTTTAGATCGTTAAATGAACGTTCAGTGAATACGACTAGTCGTTCTCATCATACTGGTCGCAATTCCATCTCAATGACGTATATACGCCATCGTAAACACTCGGCCTCTCATCCCACCGCGCAGCCGGTATGTAGCGTACGCGTGTTCTCTGCCCCAGCGAAGGAACCACCTGAGCGTCGTCGCGTGCGGCAAATGATGCCGGCCCCGCGTTCCGCCTGTCCATATAATGGCCCGCCGTGCCGCCCCTCTGCTTCCTTCCTCCCCCGAGAGAACGGAAAGAGCGCGCGCAAAGAAACTAAAGACGCAAGCGAAGAACAAAATGAGCCCTGCGGCACTGCTTTCTTCCTTCTCGCAGTGCGGTCATCGTCGGAAACGACACTCCGCCGACCGACGACTCAGAACTTCGCTGCCCGCGGCATCCCCTCCCTCTCTTTCGCGAGCATCGTTCCCGAAGCGGGGCCATATCGTAGTTTTCTCGACATGTACGCGCATTTTCCTATAAGCCGCGGCCGCCGCAGATTCGGTGCCCTCTACGCGCCGCCCTCGCATAACTCGGGGTCAGCGCGCTTGAAGTCGGGAAACGAGAGCTGCTGCCCTTGTGTACGCGCGGAACGGATCGCTCGGACGACGGCGGTTCGCCCAGGGAGGGCGGCTGACTTCGACAACGCCCCGACGATCGCCTGCGCACACATTTCGCGTGCTGCTCCGCTTTTTTTCTCCCGGTCGTCGCGCGTCGTGGTGGTTGCAGGACGAGACTACGCCCGCGGGGATTATCTTGGCGACCCGCTGCGTCCGCTGGCGAAAATGACCGGCTCCGGCGTTCAAGGCGTCGCTTAACGGCGGAGGGTGAGGCGCTACTGCGCGGGTTTTGCTTGAAATTGAAAATACGAATAAATGGAGCGCGCGAAACGAACCAAAACACGATATTAAGAGTATCGCAGCGTCGAGATGAGGAGTAAACAAAGAGCACAAACAAATAGTGAAGGCAAAAATAAAGGTATGCTGGCGTGTGGACTGCACGGCACTTGCAATAACCTTTGCACACTGTGTTACCTTCGAGCGAGAAAATAAAAAAAAAATGTTCCTTCTTCAGTTTCCTGAGCACTCCAGTTTCAGAATTACCTAGTGAACAGGGTAGAAGGTGCTGCAACGGCAGTGCTTAGCCAGCTTAGAGCCTAGGAACCATGGTCACACACTCGGCCTTCTTACGGTTTCTGTTTGGGAGGATGAACGAACGCCTCCCGTGCATATTTCTGCGATTTCAGAGTTCTACACAGCCAACGTTATCTCGTGCAGTGCTCTGAAATTAGCGACGTTGCCAGCAGGCCACCGCCGGGCATGGTGGTGACCGCCAGGAACTCCATATGGAACGTTAGGACAACCGGTAACTACCGATGCTCCGACAGGTCTTTCATTCATTCATTCATTCATTCATTCATTCATTCATTCATTCATTCATTCATTCATAGAACGGGAATTTACCGACACTATTCTCGGTGGTTGTGACTTGTGTTTGTTCCTGAGCATTTTAGTTTCGCTGCTTTGGGCCAGGTCCCAATGTGGCGCACATAAATGTGTGCTCTAATGGTTTGTGCTTCAAGCGCAAGGACTACCTTGAGTGGGACCGGTACCTTGTTCTAATAGCGTGGAGTCCAATCATGCAGCATTATAGGGAATCGATACGGACGTGTCAACAAGCAGATAAATACACTTCAAACATTTCTTAAGAACTAGGATATTAGCAGACATTTGAATTCCTCTTCGCACGATGACTACGGAATGCTGCATACAAAATACCATGCTGTACGGCTGTACATAAAGACACGTTCCTTCGGAGTAGAGGAAGTCGTATTCAATATTGCTTCTCTCTAAGCTGAGAAGTGGCGCAACGACCACGACCTGTGCCCGCTTTCTTATGAAAGACGGACATTTCGTACAACTACACATTTCCAACAACCCTGAAGCTAAAGGGAAAACTAGATAATCATCGCGCTGGTAATTTGAACAGATGAGCGATTCAATAATAAGTGTGACTGCAAATTGCTCTGCTGAGCTGTGCGTTTACAGGGAAGGGATTATCTTGAACACTGTCACGAAAGCAGAGGTCGGGTCACTGAAATTGATGACGTTTCGATAGAAATAGTGGACAATGCACACAGTTCTAAGTCGCAGTTCAGACTAACCTTTCGATCAGTAATCTTCGGATCGAGAGCAACGAAAACTCATGAGACTGATTTCACGTCACGTCAGTTGCTCTAACGAAGTATTGAGCTGAAGTCTTTTCCTTCATTCACGCTGGCGGAAAGGCGCGCGCAGAATATGGCAATTCCGTAGTCCCAGAAAAAAAAAAAAAAAGTCTGCCCGTTCGTTACGTGCGTATACAGGCAAATATTTTGTTTAGTGGAACCGAAGTGAAAGGTGGAGGGAAGGGGGGGGGGGGGGGGGCTTCTCGCAATAGACACTCAGGAGGATCATACGGTACAGTAGAATGGCACTCCACTGTCCGTCTTGGGATGAGATTCCCATTCGAGATCGCGACTAATCGGCAGGTCCATGCACCCGCCACCGTGGCTCAGTGGCTAGGGTGTTGTGCTGCTGAGCCCAAGGACGAGGGTTCGATTTAAGCCATGGTGGCTGCTTTTTTAATGGAGGCGAAAGCCGAAACCGTGTGCATGTCGCCATTTCCGCGCACGGTAAAGGTCCTCAGGTTGTTAAAATTAATCCGGAGCACCGTACTACGGCGCGTCTCACAGCCTAGCTATAGCTTCGGTGTGTCAGACCCTCGAAATATGAACTTGAATTAGTAGGCCCGCTCTCGCACCCCCCCCCCCCCACACACACACACACATACAGGTAATTATATTCCATGATCTATGCCCACCCCTTGTGATAAGATAGGCCATGATCGTTTCCATAAAGCGGGGAAACTGCGTGTCACCCGATGCTTCGCTCGGCGAGGACCGGATTGACGAGGAGTGTCCGAGAGTTCGAGAGTGTATGAATAACAGATCACGCAAAATGGTAATGCATCTTCTCGCGCATTCGCTCCAGAGAATAATTTAACCATGCTGTCCAGTTCTCTTTACTTTGAACGGACCACGTCTCACCAGTTGCTTTCGCAAGTAAATATCTCGGCCAAGACCTCCAAAGTTCCCTGCACGTGCCATGATTTTCTTTTTTCAGAAGTGAAAAAAAAAAAAAACGTCAACTAGTCAAAATTACCTTTCACTTAAATCATAACTTGTCTTTGTATGCTTCCTCATCACGTTCCCTTGGCTTCGGTCGTAATCCGCACGACATTGTGGAAAAGCGGAGCGTTCATAACGCTCGCCCCAGCTCGATCAAGGGCATTGACCATACCGAGCACGATACCCGTTTCCTACGCGGGGCGCGCCTTGCCAACCACGCGGAATAACGTGATCTGAAACGCCTCAAACAAAAAACACGGGAGAAAATGAAGAGGAAAGGAAAAGGTGGACCGGGGGTCCGTGGCCTGTCCGCAGCTGGTGGTTTCCCCATGCGAAACCGGAGGATATCCGGAGACAAGAGCGCCGCCGCTCTTCGCACGCCCTCCTTTGCGCACGCACTGAGGAAAACCAAGGGGGCCGACTCGCCTCCTGCCCGCGACGCCCACTCGGCCGATCTATCCCTCTTCTCGCCACCGCAGAATGCCTCCCCTTCCCCAGCACGGACATTCCCTCGCGTCTAACGGGCAGCCAACGGACCGTGGCCGGACACACCACGTGCACGCGCAACGTCGAGGCCCAGAACCACAGAGTTACGCGAAAGGTTCCGAGCGGACAGGAATCCCCTGATTACGCCTCTTCGGACCGCTCCCCGAACCGCCTGCAGGTCGTCCTTGCGTGTGCATCATATAACCCGGAGGGGAGGCGAGACTCGTTGGCGAGGCTGTTGGCGTGTATAGGCGCTGCGTACTCACCGTGATTAGAAGCATGCGCGGCTAATCGGGATCAGGCATTGTGCTCATTGGACGCCCGACTGACTTCATGTGTGTGTGCGGGAAAGACTGCGGTTGGGGCTGAGTAGGTTCCCCGTATACCGCGGGGCGAAGACAAGAGAGACCGCCGATTGCGGTTTCATGCCGAGTTGGCAACGGCGAGAAAGGGCATCGAAGTGAAAGACGAAAATGGGCTAATGGACTCGGTTTCCGTCCATTCGGAGTACGGGAATGGCGCTGAGGTTTCTAATGGGAGAATGTCGGCAAAACGGGTAACAGGCAGAGCAGCTACATAACATTACGTTTATTACGGCAATGTTGCGCATATTCGAGGTTCGAATAGTTGGACTTTTTCCTTCTACAGACGTTTTCACTCATTGCAGCTCGTCTTCACTCATTGGGCACTTTCACTCTTCTGTATACAGTAAAGCCCGCTTATATCGAACAGCGCGAGGATTGTAAAATAGTTCGATATAGCAAAAATTCGATATAGAAAGTGAAGCAAAAAAAAAACTTATATGAGAGTAATCTTGCCGACGGAGTCACGAGCTAACGCTGAGCTCTTACCAACCTGCAGTTTTTTATTGATACGACACTTTCTAGGAAAGAAAACAATACTTTATTGGGGTGGAAGAACTGCGTGAGTGTAGCCTGCTTCTTGGAGCGCAACGCATTGCTGGTTACTGCTTGCTCCACGGTATCTAAACAGTCGACAAGCACAAGACCACTGCCCTCAATAGCCCTGCAGTATCGCCGTAGAAGGGCCATGGAAACGACGGCTTAGCTCGTGCTCGGAAGCGGTACGGAGTCCTCGGCGTCCTCGACAGAGCGGAGACAAGCATGGATACAAGCGAATAACGGCGAAACCAGCAAGCCGAGCAAGTGCGCGCAGCGAGTGGCGCGGACTTGAAGTTCGGTGACACCGCAGCCCGCATCGCCCAATGTGGCTCTTTCGGCTCCAACGGCGAGCATGCGTGGAGCTGGTCCACTCCGCAACGGCCGGTTTGGACGCGCCCGAGCTCGCGCGGGAGTCGCAACCGACACCCGCACCACCGCTGCGCGCAGATGCATTGCGGGAAAGCCTGCCAAATGACTAAGGAGAGCGAAAAATCCTGCGCGGGAGAGAGAGTTCGATATATCCATTGTGAGAAAAATCGCGTTCAATATAAACAGTTTTAAATTCATGTAATTTTTACCAGAAATATACAAGGGTTCTGTATAGGCAATAATTCCATATATCCATGTTCGATATAAGCGGGCTTTACTGTACTTGACTCTCCAGGTGCGAAAACGGTACTTCCGGTGGAGACGACGTACGAACACAGCCGTGGGAATGCGGTTTCAGTGCGCATTAGCGGTCACCAGAGACTCTAAATTAATGAGTGTCCAACCACCATGACGTGGCTCAGAGCGGGGGTGTATCTTCGCCGCGCAATACCGAGATTGAACCTCGCGTCCTTTGATTCGTATCAAATCTCCCGTTTCGGTGGACTTCTCGATTCAGACGCGGCCGCTTAATCTCCATGTCACCGAGCGGCTGTTATTCAGTTGTGCCGTGGCCGTAACACCCGTTTACTTTTTGTATCGCTCATCTTGTTGGATCTCTTGACCAGACACAGTGGGAACTTGGTGTGGGCAAATGACCTCACCACCTTTGTCTTCAGCTGAAACTACAAGTTTTTTTCTCGACCTCAACCACATTCAAACCTCTCCATTGATGTTTTCGTGGCCAGAGTCGCGGTTGAACAACGGACATCTCAATTCCACTTCACCTCCGCCTCAATTCGACCTCGCTAAACGTCAAGCCCATGAAGTAGGCGCATTTTTTTATATTAAGTTTAATCGAAGCTTTCTTCTGAAGCATAGTTCACATTATGCATGTGAACCGGTCACGTTACCCATAGCAATCATTCGGTGCTAATATTTTTCTGAGGCTATTGCTATTTAGCACCTGTGTAGCTAGTGTTATCTTGCAAGAAAACAGCTATTTGTGAGACGTCACTAGGCATAACGTCCTACCTTGACGGCCTCTAGGTATAACTACGATAAGTACCAAGTAGGGGGTCAAGAATGCTGCCGGCCGCGAGCCTGACGCCCCAACTCTAAAAAACAAGCCAATAAAAAATGTTGTGGATAGCTTTAATGAAATAACATTGACGTGTAAATATTTTTGTTATAATTGACCTCGCGTAATGCTAATTAACACGGGAACAGATAAGCAGGCCTGTACCGTTTACGCTTCTGTACGCAAAATCCGAGTTACCGGGGCACCTTTAACTACACGCCACTACAAAATCTAACAGCATTGTGTCATATTTAAAATATTCGGCAGTGCAAGAATGTGTACATCAAGCCTTAATGGGCTTGGATGAACAGAAGAATGTTATATCATGTTTTTCTTTACTGTGCCAACCCAAAATATAAACTTTGTGCCGTAAATCTTGTGATGTATAATTGAGAGGTGTAAAAAATTAAGGGCCGTGTGAGATAACATTGTGGCGGTGGTGTGTGCGCGCTATTAGGAGATATGGTGTACTATGAAAGCGATGCCAGGGTATCCGCCTGAAGTAATAGCGATAACCCTACAGAGGCAACTGCTGGGGGAAGTTGGCATCGGGGAGTAAACGAACGGAATAAAAACTGGAGCTGTCAGGAAAGACGGGATACTGCCTGAGCGAACTGTTGTACGATTTACGAGTAGAGCTAGAAAGTATTTTTCGTCCATAGCAAGGACGCTGTAAACACTTGGTAAAGTTATCAAAACACGGCGCAAGCAACTCACGACGTTTGTGTTCAGATTCTTGTGTTCAGGTGTGTTCTTCGTTGGATTCTGTAGATTATTTACTGTGACATGGCTGGCAAGTCCGGGCGCCGCGCTTTCTAGAATAAGAAATCGTTCGCGAATATAAGGAAGTGGATGTCGTAAACTTCTCGTCGGGTTTAAGTACTCCGTGCTATTGCGAAAAATGCTACTTGTAAGGCGCCCAATAACTCAATGCCCTTACGCCCCCTTCAAACCTCCACGTATAATTTATGCCATTGTAAATATCTAGCACGCCTATGCGACATCATTTAAGAAAATAACGCGTTCCCCTTAGTTGGCGGAAATGTACAGTCTTTGTTAAAATTTTCTAGGCCAATCAGAAAATGCGCAGGCTGCAAAAAAATCAATGCGCACGCTTACACTCTAAGAAAAAAGGTGGTCAAAAGTGAGTCAAAGCGACGACGACTCTTCTTGGAACTTGCTGACTCCGGTAAACGATTAAAGGTAGTCACACAACAGAGTCGTCGTTTCATCGACTCTTTTTTGACTCGTTTGCTTCCGAAAGAATCTCGCATGCATGCATACTTTGCGGCATACATATAATATGCATGTTTTAGAGCTTTGACTTACATTGGGTTACACGTGTATAAGATATGCATACAGTTACTTCGTTATTCCACTGTTATCATTTCATTTTTATGTTCACGTATTTTTTTTTATATTTGATGGATGATTCTATAAATGGTCTTCATTAACGTTATTATCACTATTACACCTGTTAACTCCGCGAACTCGTATTTTTTGTGCGAAAGGAGGGCATTACGCAGTTGGTTCGCTTTCACGATTTTTTATTCGTGTTTTCAATGTTTTCGAGACTTTTTGAAAGCGAAGCCTCAGTGCCCTAACTGATGCCGTTGTATGCCAATTCGCCCTGCAGGAAAGCCAACTTTCTGTGACGATGATGATGAATGATCTTGGTTGAAGTGAAAGTAAAAAGCGCTTCACGTCAACGGAATCAAACGTCGAGTCTCTCGCGTTGTGAAGCCGGCGTCTATCTTATTGCCAAATTTCGGCATACACTGTTAAAAAAATTCCGTATTGTTACGGACAAAGCCTACGTGAAAAAAACGTAAGCTGCTTCGTATTTGAGAAAATGTAGGGAGTGTCCATAAGCAAACGTAAACAGCTTCCGCATTTTAGAAAACGAAGGCAATTTCCGTAATTCAACAAAAAGAGTGAGGAAAACAAAATTGAATCTGGCTTAATTGAGATATTAGCAGAACGTAATTGCGTCACCTGCAGTCGTGATGGAGACCTCCTAAATGTATTGTCACGTAGCCAAAAACGACTCGGTTGTCTTGAAGGCAAAACGGTTTATTGGAGCGAACTTGTGCTCCCCTAACAACTCAATGAATACACAAGCGGTGAAGCTGCAGTCAACAAAGTGACGTCGTGACGTCGCAGGAGAGTGTCACCGAATCAAATGCCGCGGCGTCTGCTCTGCGGCATTTATCTTATGGCGCGAGCGTTGCTGGAACCGTCGAATTACATGGAGAACACTGTAGCTCAAAGAAGACTATTGTAGGCTAGTGACGTTAGGGCGAAAAATTCTCCCTATCAATATTTATTTGTTCAGCTTACTACATTTACTCAGAGGGCATTGTTGTAGGAGATACATAAAAAGTGTCCAGTGCAGAAACGGGATCACGAATCTCGTAATATACAAAAATAAAAATCAACAGAGGCGTCTTTTAAAAGCATGCAGCAAAGAACCTGGTACAACATCAAACGACAAAAGAGCCGGAGAAAAACAAACAAAAATAAAAGAGAAAAAAGGAAACAATACGAAAGGCGAGATTTTAAAAAAAAATGGACATTCTATAAAACGAGTCACAGCGGTCATCGCACATTGCAGTGGGCAGCAACACGCAACAGCAATAATGAATAAAAAACAAAAACAAATAATTGACAGCAACAAGATCACGGCAATTCAAGAAACACCGGTTTCAATGTCGCCACGCATATAACACCTTAGAGCTGTGTCAAATCTAACTCCAGATGCGCAAACGATTCGGGAAGCTTATTCCAATCGCCAATTGTGCGTGAAAAAAAATATGTTTTAAAAAGGAAGGTGCGGCAATGAATTTCTCTAATCAAATATAGGATAACCCGCGCGGCATAAGAAAGAGTGGAACACGCGCTTATCTTGGGATGCAGATAACACAAACGGGTGCAGCCGATCGTTAAGAACAAAACATAAATAAACATATCCACTGCATGGTTCGTAGCAGTATCTTTTGTCTACAACGCGCCGCAGAAACAAAATTCAAGCGTGACCTGCAATCGCGGTGGCGCTAGTTACCGCACTTCATCACTGGTTGCTCTCAAGGACTCGTCGTGCGCACGGCACCGCATTCGTCCATCGCGCGTGGTATGTGTTGTTTTTCCTGTGGCGGTTGTGGCATGGGGTTTGAGCGCGATAAGTCTTTGTTCGCGCTGTGTTTGCGGTGTTTTCTTGATATCTTTCGCACGTTCGCAGTTATCGCTCGGTCGACAGATAGCGTGACAGCAGGTAAGCGTCATTTCATTGCTTGCTTTGAAGTACTGCGTCGCGGGGCGCATTGAACCAACGCCTTGGTTGAACCTGGCTTTGTTCTCCCCTAATTCAGAGCCGTGTTTTGACGCGCGGAGACTGACACGTCGCCGCGAGACACCCGTCGTGCTTTTAGAGAAGGTGAGCGCGCTTTTTTTCTTTCCTTGAAGTGTTAAGACTTTCCCCTCGAGGCTGGTCGTGGTGCAAGCGCGACATTTACGAGCTTCGCACGCTCACACGAGTTATCGGCATCGTGGCTTAGCTGGGCGAATGAAATATGAAATGACTTGACAAGCTGTACTGTAAAACACGCTTATGGGGCTTAGCTCATCTGGCACGGGAGAGCATATCATATTGGTTGGCGGTTCTTAACAGCCGTAGGTTGTAATTGGCGTCCATTTCAAACCTACGCTGGCCATAACTGTCGCGTAGTTTTCTGGTGTATTTCCGCAGTCGAGTAAAATTGTTCGAGCCCCACATTCATGTTCAGTTCTCATTACAGTGTAAAGTCCTTTGAGAAGCACGCTTACGAGCATGCGGCGAGTATTTGCTGTTGCTTCTTCAGTTTTAGCATATCGTTACCGTGTTTGCGTTAGCGTGTTACCGGAAGCCGTGGCGACGGGGAAGCCTGTGCCGGTAATTTACCGTTCGCGGTAACTCTCGCGCTGCGCACTCGACTCCCACAAACACGGTAAACGGTAACGTAAACACGGTAACGATATGCTACAACTGCCTAATACGTTTTACTCGCACATCTTTTGCGGCAGTCAAGCTGCCGGTTCTGATTTTACGAATCTCTTTCAATCGTCGAAGGCGTAGCTCACTATCGGAACCAGCGCAACACATTTCTGTGTTAACCAAGGTACAGGTGAGCCAAAAATGTAACTATGCAGCTAAATGTCTCCCAGGTGTCGAAAAGTGCTCACGTACTGAACATATACAGAACAGAACATATACAGGCTGCAGTGCTTTTTACATTTTAATAATAATGTCATGTGCAGATAGCAATGCAGGATGAAAAGCTGCAGCTGGTGTAGAGAAACCTTTCCTGCGTGTCTCGCTTGCTTTGAACATTTTGAATTTCACAGCAGTGTACTTAGGGTTATGCCTTGTCCCACTAGCTTGCGTGGTGTGGTTTTCAGGAAATACAAAGCCTTCAAAAACCATATTTTCAGACACCAAAAAAAATCAGGATGGACGAACAAACAATGTTGCATTTTTGTATTCTCTGCCGTCATGCGGGAGCCACGAATCAAGACGTATGAAGCCCATCCCACACATTGTGGACCACTTCAAGAACAAGATAGTCTGTTGTGCATTCTTTCATAGGCTGTGTCAGCGTGCTGAAGTCAGCTGGCTCATTTATGACCCACGAGTCTAGGTGCCACAAAGAAGCAAAGGATACATCAGTGCACTTTGACGACCTAAACAACAATTTTTAAATGGAACCAGTAACTGCCCCAGAGCAATTACAGGGCCCCTGCCCATTTGCGTTGATTCATGATGAGAGCCTATTGTTAGCCAGTGCAAAGATGTCGACCTTATGACAGCGAATTTTGCACTGTTTGACTACAGCTGCAGAGCCAGCAACAAATGCTGTAATGGCTGTCCAGAGGTATTTTATTTAATATTTGCACAGGAAAAGTACTGAGAACAAGAACAAAATAAACCGCAACCCATAGGTGTATGTTGGTGGCACAAGGTGGGGTTTACTTTGTTCTCTTACCTCCTGCCAACTTTGCATCTCTTGGCTCCCGTACTGCCGTTTCAGCTTAGGCTGTTCGTGACGGTAGATTATCAGATCTAATTTTCAAAGGAACTGTGTGAACAATGACTGTTAAAAAAGAACCGTGTAAAATGTCTCTGGGTGTTCAAAATTAATTCGAAACCCTGCACAAAAGCACACCACATAGCACAGGTGTAGCTTTGATACGTTAAACCCCATACTTTTTTAAATGCAGAGCATTTCTTTAACTCGCACTGTCACCCGTCGTCCCTCGGCGTTGTCCGCAGCCAGCCTCCCCCTACACTATAAAAAAAATAGTTACGGGCGCCTGGTTTCGATCCCAGGACCCTTTGGGCGGAACGCAAGGTACATGGTGCTCTTCCCATTGCGCCACAAAACACACAGAATCAAAGGCTACGAACGCGCCTTATATCCTTGACTCATTCAAACTACGTCAAGAAGCTACTGATACAACGGATTCACTACCTGTGGGCGGAACGCGAGGTACATGGTGCTCTTCCCACTGCGCCACAAAATCGACACAGAATCAAAGGCTACGAACACGCCTTATATCCTTGACTCATTCAAGCTACGTCGTCAGCGGCGTGGGTTGGCGACTCAGCGGCGTGATAGCTGCGTGGTGTACACGTGATACCACCAACCCCCCGAACACAAACGTTAACGCAATACACCCACCCCCTATGCGACACATTTACTCGAGTCCTCTCGCGGGGAGATGGGCCCATTTTTTGTTTTTTTTTACATTTCTAAGATTTGTTTTGGGGACTTGCTTAAATAGTGAATTGCGTGCATGTTTCCTTCAAGCCACTCAGAATAGTTTGTTGACCTGCCAGTAGCTCAGAGACAAAGGCGTCTGCTGCTGCTTTGCACAAGGTCACAGGTTTGATATTTGGCTGTAACACGGGTTTCTGATGGTGAAGTAATAAAAGGATTGTGTACATGCTATGTGCATGTTAGAAAAACTCCAGGTGGGCCAATCGAAGGCCAACTGTATTCAAATTTCGCATCGGCAAAATTTATTTTGGACGTACAGTGCGTATCACCGAACCAATTGCGACATTACTCGTAGCCCTGTGAAATTCCTTGATAATCAGGTGGAAATGTTTAAAAAATAGAAAATAAACTTCATCGCAGACAACGTGAGACCTGCCAGCGGATCGTGCAAACAGCGATGAAGCAGAAGTGACATTGCAGCCAACCAGGCGATTGGTCCTACAGCCAGCCAGGTTAACCAGTCAAGCTCTGCTGGGTGGGCTTTTCCTGGACCTGATGCAGACGTGAAGCTGTTGTGCGCATGTTTGCTCTGGCTTGCTGTCTGCGACGTCACTTCAGCCTGGTTGTAATGTCTGCACGCTTCTCAATTTCGGTTTCAGAGTCGCTGATTTTTGATGGTCATTTGTGCCATGCATACGCGTATGTCAGCTGTCATATTTTGTATCTTGCTGTCTTTTTAGGCAGACTAAATAGAAATTAGGTTTTCAAGAGGTCACATTTTTGAGTGCAGTTGGCTTTTAATCTGGAGTGTTGCCCACCTTGTAGCAAGTTGTCGAGTGTTGAGCCCGGGATTTATTTTTAAATACCTCTGCTGAAACACTGGAAGGCAAGGTTTATCACAAGTGTTTTCAATTGCTTGCAGGCAGCATCTAATAGTGGCGCCGCTGTTTTTTGCTAGCAAGAGGCACCATACACGGGGCTGACGATCCTTACGGAGGGAACTTGCCTGCTGCTACTCGTGTGCTGTGGACTCGACCTGGAGTAGGCTGAGCCAGCAGCTACCACAGCTGAATTTCCCCAGAGGTTAGTTACTTTTTCAGCAGGCCCAGCATTGTTTTCTTGTTTGCCGCATACTTAGGTGCTGAGTTCATTTGTTATCATGCCCGGAATTTTCTTGGTAAAGGTTGGACATGTAGGGCAGACACGATTTCTTAAATTTTTAACAATTTTTTTTTCTTAGGTATTGTGTCTGCCACGATATTCAATCAGCAATAGAGCGCAGGAATTTTAGTAGTTCCGATAGGTTTTGTATGAAAACTATGAACCAGATAAACAAAGAACATAGAATAACCTGGGTTGTTTAATAAGGAACCTGTTGTCCTCCTGAGCAAAATATTATGGGGTTCTCGAGTGCCGTGGGTATATTTAAATAAGTTATTCATATTTATCATCATCATCAGCCTATGTACGCCCTCTGCAGGGCAAAGGCCTCCGCCATAGATCTCCAAAAACCCGGTCCTGTGCTAACTGCGACCAATTTATCCCCTCATGCTTCTTGATCTCATCTGCCCATCTAATTTTCTGCTGCCCCTGCCACGCTTCCCTGCTCAAGGGATCCCACTGTGTTACATTTAATGACCGATGGTTATCTCACCTTCAGACGTGCAGTGTTCATATTATCCCATTTAAAATGGGACCTAAAATGGGATCCCTGTGGCACTTATCGCAGGCTTGGCTCAAGGCATAAGAACTCAGATTTAAAAAAAAAAGAAAAGGATCCAGTAGCGTATAGGGTGTATGCACTGGCCCCTAAAACGCACGGTGGGGCTACACTCTCAAGGAGGCTGACTTTATTTTTACAGTGAAATGCTGCCACACAGACAGCGCATTCTCCGACGCAAAACATGGTATAAGGCTTGGTGTTCGCAAAAACAACTGTGTGTGTGGCGCTTTTTTTTTTCTGGTTCATTCGTCGGTTTACAAATGCCTTGTCGTAACGAGTAGCTGGCTTTTTCTTTTGCTTCGGGATGCCAAACTGCATGTTCATGCTTCTAGAACCGCGGGCCTGAAACAGGCCGCATGATGAAAACAAACGCCAGGTTTTCGACTGTTTCAAAGCAAAGAATAGGGTACCGTTCGAAGACGGTATGGCCGCATGCAACGAATTCACAAAGAAGGCATTGATGATGGGGTGAATCAATACCGAGTCTTCTGTGCACATTTAATTGCAGGTGAGAACGATGCAACGTTGACACTGTTATCTCGCGCCGCGCCACATGCTTGAAACCTTAATTAGTGCGTGAAAATTTCACTATTTAGTTCATGCAGTGTACTTTATGGATTATGCGCACCCATTCGGGCATTCAGCATCACCCTGGGCTATTTGAGTGTTTTGAAGTGAATGTGCTATACAAGGCCACTGGTAAATGTGGGCTTCCAACCATTTCCTTTCGACTGTTTCCTAATGACCAAGCCTGTTCTGGGAGCTTGTTCTGTTCATGTGCATCGAAAAAAAAAACACTTGGAAACAATCGGCATAATCTTCGTCACCTCAAGTCAGTGAATTGTCCCTGCCGCACTTTATAATGCATACACACCTGACAAGCACTTCAACCCAGACCGTTTGCATAATCGCTTAACATCATTGGAAACCCAGTTTGAGGATGGTCGCGCGTTCAATGCATCAGAATACTGTCGCTAGAGCTCCTTAACGTCTCACACTCCATAAGAAGCACGCTACAGGCCTTGGGGAAATGGTAATATGAATGGCTCATTGCACATGCCCCTACCACATACAATATTGTCACAAGCTTTGGTAGAAAAATTTTTGTAACTCCAGCCATGGTCTTTTGGAGCAAGGCAAGAAATAAGGAAACGGACGTTCGGGGATGATACTGAGCTAGCGCAAAACGACTGCACTGCTCGCGCAGCTCTCAAACCACACAAATAATATTGGCTCCACTTTGTGGCTGAGTGGCCAGTGCATACACCGTATGGAATACAGTACAGCATGAATGTAAGCAGCAGGAAGAAAATCAATTGTGCCTGCCCTCTTTTCCAGGCAGCTGTTTAAGGTCAACCCGCCACAAGCAGCAAGTAAACAGGCAGCGAAAGGATGCGCACTAGCGTGCACTCGGAGTTGGCGCAAAGGCTGCGGACCAGTGAATCAAGCTGACGGCAGGTATTTTATTTCTTTTATGACGCTTCTTTTGGCAGCCATTCTTAAATTCGCACTTTTTCAAAGCTTATAAGCTATTTGTCAGGCTAAATATGGCAAATTAAATGAATTTTCAGTGTATAACACTTGAAGGTTTGAACAAGCGCTTACAGAAAAAGACAAGCCTTCTGGGTCTTTTTTTTGTTGTTGTTGTCCTTTGACATACGTCAGTTTCTCATATTAAGCCATATTCTTTTATGGCACTATAAGACAATTTTAGGAGGACAGGATAAGCATGTGTATCTGTTAGACGTGATATATAAAGACGTGATGCCATCAGCACTTTCAGACTTTGAAAAGGCACTGTCTGCACTGTTGTTCACAAAGCTCAGCAATTCAGAAGCTGCAGACTTAAAAAAAAGCAATTCAATGTTGGAGAAATAGTGAGTTGCGCCTCTATTTTGGCAAGCATCGGGCCAAACCATTTATACCCAAGATATATCAACTTCGAATAACCATAAACAAAATTTTTCATTGGGAAATAGGGCTTGACTTAGTGGTTACAAAAGGCAAATCACCCCTCTTGTTTAGCTAGCCAGTCATCTTAATTATTTCTTGTGTTCGGTGTTATAGCATTCTGCAGCAATGAACCAACAGGCTCAAGCAGTGAATTTATCAAAACTGGGAAGCCTATTACCTAAACATATGATCTTGCCAGTATGACTAAAATTTTAGCAGTTCTCATTAATGCGTCAAACTACATTTCGCATCCTAGTTATGCCCGTGATGCTTAAAGGTTATACCACGCAAGAAATGCTGCGTTGGGTGCTAACTCTGGCTGTGCACAGTCCGCTTTACGCACATTGGGAACATTCAACCACCTCAGGAGCTGTACACCAGGGCCGGCTGCCTTACCTGCTTATTTCAATGCTTTTTATTCTCTTCGCATTGAGCTCTCTAGCCTCATTAATGTAGCCTTACTAAGATTACAATCTTTCTTGTGCACATGGTGGGCATAAAAAACGAGTGTAACACAATTTTGTGGTCCTTGTTGACATTGCAAGTTAAGGAGCCTTTGATTTTACAACCAATACAGGTAACACACAATTTACAGAGCATGAAGGCAAAGCACCGCTGAAGACGACATCGGGCCAAATAGAATCGTAGAACCTCACTTTCAGCACCGGCACACCATGACCATGGGGCTGTATTTAACGTGTCTTCTAGCTAGACCGAATACCGGTATTTGTTTAACAGACCTTAAGACGCACCAACAACCTTTTCATTCTGGCTCTGCTGCAAGGCAGGCTGCCAGCAACTGGTTACAGCAAGTCCAAAAATCAAATAGAATAAGTTTTTTTTAGAAAAACAAGCTGATAGTGTAAGTATTGGGTATGATGATATATCATCATTTGCTCTTGTTGGGAAGTTTGATGTGGGTTCATACGTGCGCACAAAAAGTCTTTTAAAGGAAAGGGGCAAAAAATGTTTCAGGCTGACCACGCTGCGAGCACTTGGCTACCAGTGAGGGAGCAACGAAAATGAAAACAGAAGTGAAGAAAAGGGGTGCTTCGGCCACTGCAGATTAGTCACGCGAGCGTGCACCTGTTACCGTGACATCAATGTGAAAGGCGCGGGTGACGGGTGGGTGCGGGAGGCACTGCAGGGCCACGATATTTCGTGCTCAGGTTCCTTGAAAGCCAAGCATTTTTGGGGCATGCCTTACTGCCAGTTCAGGTTCACCGTCGTGGCCGGGGGACCGGTACTGGAAAAAGGTCCATTAGGTTACGGCGCACACTGCACCCCTGCGAGGTGTGCTGGGTAATTTTTACCTGATTGTTGGACTAGTTGCACGAGTCTTGTACATGAAGTGAAATGGAATGCCAAAAGCGAGGTGGCTAAAGATAGGAACGTTATTTAAATTATGATCGGGGTGAGCATGTGCTTTGGAGTGTGAAATGGTGCAACGACTGCCACATCGCTTTGTACAACATTAGCTGTGGCTCGATCGGGTATTGCACAAATAATAATTGCAGAATTCAAATAATCGATTGTAATGTTTGTAAGTTTAGAAACTTTGTACTACATTTTACGCTGTCTATGCATACAGACTCAATAGAATCTAAGAAGTTTGCAAGAACGGAGTGCAGTTCGTAGGTTGCGGTACTCTGTTAAAAATCCTTTCTGTAATGCAGTGGTTCTCAAATAGGGGTCCTTGGACCCCCTGGGGTCCGCGAGGGAATTTTAGGGGTCTGCAAAGCTCTCCCTGATGCTCTCCAACCTTCCCACCCCATTCACTCTTTCTGCTAAACCTTGCTGGCAGTGTGAAAAGGTGGCTTTGCTGCATGACCTGTACGTTAATTTTCTTCGTGAAACCCGTTTTAATGTAGGGTGGGTTCAGATAAGGACAGCCCAAGTGGTGCCATGTCCATTTTTTTGTTGAAATGAAACTTTAATATTGTGTAGAACATTGTATTTTCACCATGGAACTGGCATTAGTTTAGTGAGAAGCACCATCGTTGATTTAATAAAAAAATATTTAGAACGCAATCGGCCGTGCCAGTTTCCACATGCTTGGTGTGCCAACTTTGGGGACCCCTAACACGAAGCGAAATTTTTTCAAAATTTTTCTAATTAAACAAATATTAGCAACTTCTTCTGGATTCGCGAAAATTGAATTTGCAATATTTATATTTTTTGAGAAAATATTTCGCAAACTTAGTAGAGAGAGCAATGTCGTTCAAAAGTGACACTTCTAAAAAAAATTTTTTTTACACATCGCCCTAAAGGCTAAGCAGTATAGTTTTTTAGACGTGTTTATGAGGGGCTGCTGAACACCTCATACCCTTCTCAATGCTCTACAAAGAACATTTATCAAAATAACGCTTCGTGAAATGCGACCAAAAATGAAAATTTGGAAGAAAGGTCATTTAAAAAAGTAATGTTTCTCAATTTTCGCGATATTTACACAAAATGGCACTAAATTCCTGAGTATTTAGAAAGCTAAACATTTGTTGCATTATTTTTGTTCTAATTCAGAAAAATGAGGTCACATTCAACACATTTTTTAATTGCCGATCAACGGTTGAGTAGCAGTTCGCAGTGAAAAAAGACAAATAATTATGGCTGTTTTTTGCAGTTTAGAAAAAGAAAGCGACTGGTATAAAGAAAACTGATCGTAGTATTTATATTTACCCTATGTTCAACTTGTTAGTTGCGGTAGACATTAAAATAATTGTGAGGTTTTTGAGCTTGTTTCTTCCATCAGACTAAGGCTACCATTTTATTTCGTTATCGCATTGCACTAGCTGTGTCATAAACCCATATGTTTCATTTCTGACGCTGCTTAATCGCGCATTATTGGTAATTTACCTCATTTATAAGCAAGTAACCTCACTGCTGTCACTGAGAATATTTGACATGCGATCGTCATAGTCAAATGTGCATTTCCGTTCTACCTGGTACATGCGAAGCGCTAACTGCAAAACAACTTCGTCTTCCTAACTGTCCGTCTTTTAGCCTCCCGTGGATAATAAATAGGTGTGCTTCTTGAACATTTTGTTTTTAGCTGTTGGAAAGATAAACTTTTATCCCACTACAAAATCTGCCATCCTTTACTGTGAACACTTCAATGTTAAGGGGAAGGTGCACCGTTCTAGTTCGAAGGCCCTTCAAAGTGTCGACAAGCAGAGGTGAAAACCGTCGCTGCCTCTCCAAGTCCGAGTTCGATGTTGGGTACCTTCATTTTATTTCGTTTCAGTTCGCTATTTCCGGAAGGATACGGGATGCCGAGTACCGGCGGAACATTTTTGCTTTTCTCTTCTTTGTTCTCAAATGTGGCAATATTGGCATCGTGAAGATATAGCACGACGAAATTCACTTTTTCAGGATGCTGTCCACGAACTCTTTCGTACTTTGTGCGGCTTCGGTTGAAGGTCAGCGCAATATATGCACAGCAGCTTGATGCTTCACAAGGCTCTCCACGCCGTTGTACGCACTTTTGTCATGTCCGGTTCCAGAGAAAAGCCACTTGGTCACACTAGTGACCCTACATTCACTTCTGTGTACCTCGAGGAACTGATGCCTAAATAGGGTGGCACCACCGTTATTTATACACATTAAAGCGCATATTAATGCATGCTCTTCAAGAAGTCGCTTGATTTCGACCAACCCCAAGCATGCATGAGCCGAATCGAGGCTGTGCTTCCTCAGAGTCGTAGCCTTTCTCGACATCGCAACGCACGTGAACACACTTTTTTGCCTCTGGTCAATGGTATCCTCTATCTTCGTCGGGAAGTAATTCCTACAGCACAAGCAAAGCTTCTGACCACTGTTTGTCGGATCTTTGAAGATCTCTGTAACTAGAAAGCTGCACCTTCCCCTTAACCTTGAAGTGTCCAAAGTAAAGGTTGGCAGATTTTGTAGTGGGATAAAAGTTTATCTTTCCAACAGCTAAAAACAAAATTTTCAAGAGGCACATCTATTTATTATCCCCGGGAGGCTGAAAGACGGACAGTTGGGAAGACGAAGTTGTTTTGCAGTTAGCGCTTCGCATGTACCAGGTAGAACAGAAATACACATTTGACTATGACGATCGCATGTCAAATATTCTCAGTGACAGCAGTGAGGTTACTTGCTTATAAATGTTGTAACTTACCAATAATGTGCGATTAAGCAGCGTCAGAAATATGAAACATATGGGTTTATGACACAGCTAGGGCAATGCGATAACGAAATAAAATGGTAGCCTTACTCTGATGGAAGAAACAAGCTCAGAAACCTCACAATTATTTTAATGCCTACCGCAACTAACAAGTTGAAGAATGGGTAAATATGAATACTATGATCATCAGTTTTCTTTATATCAGTCGCTTTATTTTTCTAAACTGCAAGAAACAGCCGTAATTATTTGTCTTTTTTCACTGCGAACTGCTACCCAACCGTTGATTGGACATTAATAAAATGTGCTGAATGTGACCTCATTTTTCCGAATTAGAACAAAAATAATGCAACAAATGTTTAGCTTTCTAGAATACTCAGGAATTGAGTGCCATGTTGTGTAAATATAGCGAAAATTGAGAAACGTTTTTTTTTTGAATGACGTCGAAAGGTGTGAACTTTTTTTCCAAATTTTTGGTCGCATTTCATGGAGCGATATTTTGATAAATTTTCTTTGTAAAGCATTGAGAAGGGTATGAGGTGTTCAGCAGCCCCTCGTAAACACGTCTAAAAAACTAGACTTTAGGGCGATGCATAAAAAAAAAAATTTTAGAAGTGCCACTTTTGAACGACATTTCTCTCGCTACTAAGTTTTCTCCAAAAAATATAAATATTGAAAATTCAATTTTCCCGAATCCAGCAGAAAAGTTTGCAAATATTTGTTTAAAAAAATGAGAAAAATTTGGAAAAAATTTCGATTCGTGTTAGGGGTCCCCAAAGTTGCCACACCAAGCAATGTAGAAAGTAGCCCAGCCTGATCGCGCTCTAAATAGTTTTTTAATAAATCAAAAATGGTGTTTCTCACTAAACTAATGCCAGTTCCATGGTGAAAATACAATGTTCTACACAGTATTAAAGTTTCATCTCAAACAAAAAATGGATATGGCAACACTTTGGCTGTCCTTATCTGAACACACCCTGTTGCTTTCTGCGCGATACAAGCTATGCGAAAAAGCCAGACTCTCAAAACACCTGGCAAAACGATTCGCTGGCAACCCATTCGGTTTCGTTCGCATCGTTTGCAAGCACGTGTGGTTTCAGTTGGGTGCAATCCAGTGTCCAATCCTGTGTGCAATCCAGGTTGATAAGGCTGACGGTGCCATACCGAAGAAATATAAATAACGATGTGCAAGTTCATATCGATGCAGACTTTCAACTGATCGTGTAGATCACTTTTATGTTTTACTGATTACCGATTTACCGATTCCTATGAGGAGTTTACCGACCCCTAAGAGAGGGATCAACCACTTTTTTTTTTTCAGCTGACGGGGCCCACATTTCAAAGGTGTTCTAAGAGATAGGCTTCTAACATACACAAAAATCAGAGCTTTTCCGCCCTGTCAAGAGGCAAGTCCAGCGACGCTGGCACGGTGGTAGTAGTAGCAGTAAAGTCCTTTATTGGGAAGGGACGGCCGGTTGGCCAGAGGGGGGAAATGGGAATAGCAGGGAGGGAACAGTGGGACAACGTGGGGGTAGTGACGTCCCAGGGTGAATCCATTTGTATATTATGTGAGGAGCGACCGCAGCGTTCGCAAGAGTCTTATTAATGAAAATTTCGGCTGGGCGTGGTAGGGAAGGGACGACGCCGTGTAGGTAGCCAAGCGGAGTGCTGATGCTAGGCGGCATCGGCGCGCGTGGCGAGCGTGGTCCAGCTGCAGGCGAAAGGAGGTGGGCGAGACAGCAGCAGAAGATTGGTCATCCAGTGGTAGGATTTGTGTTGGAGTTAAGCTATAATGTGTATGGGTTTTGCTCTGTTGAATTATAAGGACAGTGGCGTGGTCTCTACGACATAGACAAAGGACGCGCACGACTGAAGGGTAGAGACGATTACGTCTCTAGTGCGCCGCACAGGTGACCGCCGAAGAGCACGCGGTATTGCGCAATGACAAGGGGGGGGGGGGAGAGAGACACGCCGCGCGTAGCCAAGAGTAGACGCGACTCGGGAAAGAGGCGCCGTCGGTGGACAGGTGTATAAAGTCGGGCTGTAGCCATACTCCGTCCGTAGATGGCCATTCTTCCTTGTGCAATACAAAGTGTGAGAAAGCCAGCTTGCAAGGACCAAGCGCCTAGCGACCTCCTGAAAGTCGCCTTCATCTATGAACATAAATGCATTGCTCAAAGGCATTTTTCTATATTGTAGTGAAAGCTACACTACTTTACCTAGGGCAGTCTTCGCGGGGTGACCAGTTTTGCCCTTGAGACCTAGAGGTCAAACCACACCCCTTCCGCAAGCGCCCGGCACGGAGCAGCGGCCCGATCGCGGGGAGAGATAGGCGGCAGGGAAGAGATAGGCGAGAAGGGAACGGAGACGTGCGCGGGACCCGTGTCGCCACCTAGCGGAGGAAAGCGAGGAGGCGGCCACCACAGCGATAAGCGCGCGCCACGAAGGAAAGCCAGGTAGCCACGTGCGGCGTAGAGCCGTGTGCTATGGACGAAGCTTTTGCTATCAACTAGGGTTAAGCAAACATAACCCACGGCAATTTTTTGGATAAGCCGTCTTTTATCCAAATATGGAGACCCTATTAGGACCCTTATTTCTGGAGGATTTTTTTCCCATACGCTTAAAATGGGTGGTCTACGCCTGGCCTGTCGCCGGAGACGATCGGCTTGATCCTAGACACAGACAGTTTCGCTTTGAAGAGTAGTCAGTGGTATGCAGTGCGTACGCCGGCACATGCGTGCCAGCAAACATGTATGCCATTTCGCAGCGGTGCCCAAACGTAATGGGGTGCGCGGTGCGGCCCGGCGGTGGCTAGCTGTCCTGGGAAGTTCCTGTCGGAGGTCGGCCAAGCATGCTTCCAGCTTCGCCAGTGCGTCAAGACGCGTCCGGCGAGCAGCGTCCAACGCACCGTTGCGCGGGCTGACCACTGCTACCGCGGAAAGAGGAACGGAGGAGAAATATCAACAGAGTAAAGGAAACACGAAGAAGGAAAGAGTAGAAAAACGACCTGAAAATGATCAGCGCGTGTCCAGGCGGGATCGCGCTGAGGCGTCACCGTCCGTCATCGTGGCGCTGACGACGCGCGGCGTGGGAGGCACGGTCGGCCGCCGGTAGAACGCGCGTGCCAGACCTGACGCCGCGCTCCACGGAGTCACGGGCCGGGACCGTCTTGTCGCCGGAAGCCGAACGCGGCAGTACCGGAAATGGTCGGTCTCGCCCTTGCGCGTGCTCTGCACCGGTCACTCGGGATTCACATTGGCGCGGTGTGAGCCCGTGCTTAACTGCACGCAGCCGCTGATCCGGGTCTTCCGCTACACAGCTGCGGTGGTTCATAATGTACTCTTCACATCCCTTACGTTTCTTCCGGCGTTGCTACACTTTCTTTTCTCCGTAATTTAACTACTGCTAAGGGGTCCCTTCGAGGCCCTTAGGCAGTCTTCTCATAGCGGACCAAACTCCTTCCATCCCGGGCAACCTCTGTCATTGTTCCCATCTACAGTGCTTTAAGCGACGTCGTTTTCCGAAGCGCGTTCCCCTTATTTGACAACAATGTATAGTGAGGTTGCAAAGAGCAAAAGTTACATCCCATCTTTGCGCACGCATGCTTTTTCAACTACCCTGTGGCAGCAGCAGGGCCATCGATATCGTCATAAGGCCGACCGGTGCTTCCACTTGGTCACAGAGAAATGCCAATACTCCTCAGTGTAAAGCTTCTTTGATTTTCTGGGAGCACTAGTTCACCAAATTGAATGCTTCTACGTAAATGCAAACCGTTTTTTTTTACGTGACCAACATGCAACACGTACAAAGATCTGTTTGTCTGTCTGTCTGTCTGTCTGTCTGTCTGTCTGTCTGTCTGTTCGCCAAAGTGTTACACACAAACAGACGAGCGCATATCTTCAGTGGTGTATTGGACATTAGGCCTAAACTCTAGCGCATAGCCGAAAGTTGCGTGTGTTAGTACAGCGAAGTGTTACATGAGCACACATCAACACATACCAGTAGTTATATGTTGGACAATGCTCTAAAAGTAGTAAGTTACTCTGCTGCTTTGGCATGATTGGTGCAGCCAAACCGTACAATGACGCGGTACCCGCCACTACAAGGAATATCTAAATGGACGACCTTCTCGATTCTCTTCACATCGAACGCCTGCAAACGAGGTGCACCAGGCACGACATGCCTCCGAGTGCCATAAGGACCTTTCCGTTTCCGTTGCCAAATATGGTTTCATGTCGAAGTTGTGGAGTAACTGGATTTTTTTTAATCCAAGCTCGTGAACTGCACTTAACACTTACCTCGGCTTAAAACGTGCTTTGCATTGCATCTGTATTCCCGCAATATCTCCTTATTCTTATCAGCGTACCTGTTGCTATCACTGATTAGGAGTAATTACGGCATCCGGACGAGTGGTGGATATTTCTGAAATGGCACAAGACTGCCGTTCGATACAAGCCTTGAAATAGAATTTAAGTAGCATTTGCTTACTGGTTGAATGCCATAAAGTTTCGCTTTCCTTAATTGTAACTGTTTAGTGCAGCGAACGCCCTCTCCTACAGCCCTTCTTACCAATAAGGGCTTATCTCTCTCTCTCTCTCTCTCTCTCTCTCTCTCTCTCTCTCTCTCTCTCTCTCTCTCTCTCTCTCTCTCTCATGACACTTTTGTTCCAGTTTTGTTGTGACGATTTTATTCTTTTGCCTTGGGTATTTGATGACGTGGTTGCGTATTGAGGCTGCTGTTGGTGATGCACATATGCATGGCTGAATGGCCCTTCGTCAGGCCTAGCACATCTGCCATTAAGCATTTCCTCCCTAAAGTTTGTTGTCGCAATAAATTATTCAAATAAATTATATGCTTGTCGCGGTATCCATTTGCTCTTGAACCCCAACGTTCTTCGCTTTTCGAAGAATGTTCACACGAATGTACATCTATATGTCCTTATCAAAACATGTATACACTGCATTACAGTTTTTTATGGCTTTCTTGTCTTTTTGTTATTCTTCCACCTCAACATGCACCTGGTGTCACCTCATACTCACACTTCCCTGTACCCACTACTACAGTGTACTTAGCTGACCACTTCCATCCATCCATCTATACAACCAACCAACCATCCATCCATTCATCCACTCATCCATAGATGGATGGATGGATGGATGGATGGATGGATGGATGGATGGATGGATGGATGGATGGATGGATGGATTGGATGGATGGATGGATGGATGGATGGATGGATGGATGGATGGATGGATGGATGGATGGATAAATGAACGCACAGACAAATGCATGGAATAATAGGAAGGGAAAGGGTGTAATCCCGCTCACGTAAACATAACTGTGCCTAATATAAATAAATAAAAGCTTTGTAACTTTTTCAGTGATTCTAGCTGTACCCACGAAAAAAGCCCTCACAGCGCGTCCGCGCCTTTTTTTTTGGCTAAACGAGGATAATTTAGCACCTACTTCAGATAATAGAAAAAGGAAAGAGGCCCGCGCGGCGGACACTCGAGTCCGCGTGCGACGTTGTTTGACATAGCGGCCGCGTGGAAGCCTTTTGTCCGAACACGCGGGTCACCGCAGCGGCCCTGCGCTGTATGTACACGGGCGACGCCGGTCGCAGTTGGGTCAACACAGCTGACTCCATCGCGTGCCCCGCTGCTGGAGATCGACCGCGGCCGCGGCGGAAATACTGCGCACTTTCGTGGGCCCTTTTTCGCAACAGTTTACGACCGCCCAGAAAAGAAGGCTGCTTACGAATCTCTACGGGGACATAATTATTACCATGATAATATTGTTATTACAATATTTTGTCAAGATTACAAACATCCCCATTATCCACCTGAAAATACACGCGCACGCACAAACAGACACGCACACACGCATGAACACATACGCACAGAGTCACGCATGCACGTACAGACACGCATACACGCATCAATGGCGCATATACGCGTGTAACTACACACACACGCACACACAAGCACGAACACACACACACACACGCACGGAGCCCATATTGAGCTATCATCATCACCAGCCTATCTACGCCCACTGCAGGGGGGCAAAGGCCTCTCCCATTATCCTCCAATTGACCCGGTTCTGTGCTAACTGCGACCAATTTATCCCCGCAAACTTCTTGATCTCATCTGCCCATCTAACTTTCTGCCGTCCCCTGCCACGCTTGCCTTCTTTATTCATCCAGTGTTACCCTTAACGACCAAAGGCTATCTTGCCTTCGCATTACATGCCCTGCCCACACCCATTTCTTCTTCATTTCTACTAATATGTCCTTAACACGCGTTTGTTCCCTGACCCACTCCGCACTCTTCTTTTCCCATGAATACTCCATGAACTTCCCATGAACCTCCCATGAATACGCCAATATTGAGCTGTACTGGTTGTACGAGCTGTACGAGGCAGTGGAAGTGGTAAGCGAATATATCTACTTAGGCCAAGTTGTGACCCCAGATCCCAACCATGAGGCAGAGATAATTAGAAGGATCAGAATGGGGTGGGGTGCATATGGCAGACATTCTCAGATAATGAATAGCAGCCTACCATTGTCGCTGAAGAAGAAAGTGTATGACAGCTGCATCTTACCGGTACTCACCTACGGGGCAGAAACTTGGAGGCTCACTAAGAGGATTCAACTTAAATTGAGAACGACTCAGCGGGCAATGGAGCGGAAAATGATAGGTGTAACATTAAGGGACAAGAAGAGAGCGGAGTGGGTCAGGGAGCAAACTGGTGTTAAAGACATATTAGTAGAAATTAAGAAGAAGAAATGGACGTGGGCAGGGCATGTAATGCGAAGGCAAGATAACCGCTGGTCATTAAGGGTAACAGAGTGGATCCCCAAAGAAGGCAAGCGTTGCAGGGGGCGGCAGAAAGTTAGATGGGCAGATGAGATCAAGAAGTTTGCGGGGATAAATTGGTCACAGCTGGCACAGGACCGAGGTAATTGGAGAATAATGGGAGAGGCCTTTGCCCTGCAGTGGGCGTAGATAGGCTGGTGATGATGATGATGATGGTTATCAGGGAGGCCCATTCACTGGTTCACACTGGCGCCATGTTCGCTGTCTCTTCTCTCTGTCCTTGGTAACATGACGGTTATGAGCAACGCGGTCCTAATAGGGACATCCTGTGCTTCTATATGTAATTAAGACTAAGTGATGGGCTTTTTGAGCATGTCTCGTGTTATACTCGGTTACAACTTAAAAACGGCAACGGAAATTGCCGCTCTGCCTCATCACCGCAGCCCGATGTTACTCCGCGCGGCGCAAGTAGGGCATTACTGGGAATATTTTGAACATGGCAGAAGCTACTTCTCTGTTTTTTTTTTTTTTTGGACTTAAGATACTTATAAGTGACTCCAGCGACGAGAAACAAACTGCATGAAAAAAGGCAGACGATATCATGCATTTAGCAAGCCCGTTTCAAAACGCGCGTGCCGTTGACATCTGGGTCCGTCACTTAGGCGGAGTGATACCGCGCATGAGCTATTGCTGTTCTTAACTTGTTCCCGAGTATAGTAGGGAGGTTTTTTAAGCTCGCTCATGGTGGAGAGTTCGCTTCCGCGGGCGATAAGTAAGTACTAAGACGTCCTCCTTCAACTGGTTGGTGCTTTACAAACGCGTACATGTTTTCCAGGTGGGCTGCCAAGCCGGTGAGCCTGAAAGGACTATAGAGCTTGTTTCCTGTGTAGTTGTCTATAGATTACTACTTGGTAAGTAGCCTGTGTACCTGCTGGTATATCTCCAAACAGCAGCGCCTATCCGAAGCCATCGCTGGGCTGCACAGTCGCTTTTTCAACAAAGTGGAAACCCTCGGATACTGGCCATGCTGCCTCCTCATCCCGGAAGCAAGTTACAGCACTCCCTCGCTTCTTAGAGGACTCTGGTCTGTGTAGCCGCATTTAGAAAGCACGGTAACTCGGATAAAATTTGCGCGCTCAGGTTTTCGTGTTCTGTGTTGTCGTCTCTCCCTCTGCGCACCCTTTCCCAGCGCAGTGGAGCCCAAACCCCTCTCTCTCTCTCTCTCTCTCTATCTCTCTCTCTCTCTCTCTCTCTCTCTCACACACACACACACACACACACACACACACACACACACACACACACACACACACACACACACACACACACACACACACACACACACACACACACACACACACACACACACACACACACACACACACACACACACACACACACACACACACACACACACACACACACACACACACACACACACACACACACACACACACACACACACACACACACACACACACACACACACACACACACACACACACACACACACACACACACACACACACACACACACACACACACACACACACACACACACACACACACACACACACACACACACACACACACACACACACACACACACACACACACACACACACACACACACACACACACACACACACACACACACACACACACACACACACACACACACACACACACACACACACACACACACACACACACACACACACACACACACACACACACACACACACACACACACACACACACACACACACACACACACACACACACACACACACACACACACACACACACACACACACACACACACACACACACACACACACACACACACACACACACACACACACACACACACACACACACACACACACACACACACACACACACACACACACACACACACACACACACACACACACACACACACACACACACACACACACACACACACACACACACACACACACACACACACACACACACACACACACACACACACACACACACACACACACACACACACACACACACACACACACACACACACACACACACAGTATTTACGCAACTTCACCGCACACGCGTGATTTGTGTGCCGAATTATTCTCGTCTCTCAGCGCTACGCTGGAGATGACATCTCAACGCCGTCACGGAGAGGCAGCATTGATGGCTCCTATATATAAAGCAGAACAAACTCTCTGCTAAAATAAAATTTTCACTCCTGTCGAGAAAGTGGTGAACAATGAGAAGAAGACATTCACGTACGATCCCCCCCAATGGGATACGATGTAATACAACGACAGCTTTCGAAATACAGCTATTCGATTATGGTGATTCTCGAAGGACAACAATTGGAACCGATGTCCAGCAATCGATCCAAGCGAAAATTACAAATGAGAAATTGCGTTTTAGGGAGAAACGGCTACCGCTTCCGGTGCGGACGACAGCCAAGATAAACGGGAGCTTCCCTCCCTCGTCCGAAGAAGGCCAGGCATCCGAGGAGCGCACTGGAGCAAAGACAATGTAAGGCACGCGCGCAACCCTAACAAAACGACACCACGGCGAGCGTCTCGTCGCGCGCGCCGGTCGCGTGTCGCGCGCCACGGACCGTTGCGTTCGCCAAACTGCCGCGGGTGGACGCCGCCACGGAAGGAGAGCTCCCGGCTTCTTCTTGTCTTCCCGTGCCTTTTACTTGTATTTAGTTCTCCTCCGGGAAGAGGCTTCTTGGGCAAGGCTGATGTACACACACAGGTGAACCGCAGCACTTCTCGCCGTTTCCTCGGCGACACACGATTATCCATGCCTGGCTGCGCTCCCACTGCTTGTCTTGCCCGCACGGCCACTGAATCGTACTCCTTGCAAGGTGCACACGTCGTGGACACCGGAGCGGCACCGGTGGCGGCGGAAGACGCGGTCTCGCTTGCACCGGTGTGAAGCGAGGTGGAATTCCTTGTCAGCGGCGTGCGATTTACGCGAAAATAGATTTAAACCGAGTGCCCGGCCCTTTCTTCGCCGTTTGTGTGTCTTTTCTGCCTCCTCTGGCGTTCTTTGTGGCTGAATGAGTTCTTATTTTGCATCGTATTCCTTTTGTTTGTTTGTTTTTGAGGAACGTAGCTCGTCATTCCTTCTGTGGTTTTATTCACCTGCTGTTGCTGCTACCTTCTTACTAATTTCCACCCACTTCTTCCGGCTGCATCTGTCATCGGTGCGAACCTGCCTCTTCTCTTCTTTCGTTCTTCCAGTCGTCTTGTGCGCTCGTCTCACTGGGTGCCGCATGGGGATCGCGCCGCTTCTACGATGCGTGGGAGGCTACTTCCGGTTCCTGCCCCTTTCCGCAGGATGTTCGCTCCCGCGATGCGGAGAGCTTGTGGCGAGTTTGACCATTGCGTGCGTGGTATATAGGGCTGCTTTGTTACGCGTTTTGCGAAGGGATTGTCGGTGTGACGCATGGGTTCTTTGTCTTTCTAGCGGGTTGTGTACGCTTGCCGATTTCTGCCGCTTAAATTGCGATAATTCACAGAGGTTGGGTTGGAATGTTCTCAGGGCGACTAAGCCCTGATCCGAGTAAGTAGTACGTACATTGATATGGTATAGAAGGCGAAAAAAGAGATTGTGGACATTTTGCTTACACGGCTCTATTAAAGAACTTTGGTAAAGGCGTGACAGATGCCAGAGTAAGCTACTGTGCTCCCAGGAAAGCAAAATATTGCCTGAAATGCGGTGGGCTACGTATTAATATTGGTGTCACCAGCAGGGGCGTAGCCAGGAGGGGGGGGGGGAGGTGTTGGTGTCAGAACACCCCCCGAAATTTTCTGAGTGCATATCCCTCTCTCCCTCTTCCTTTAGCCATTATTTCGTCTATTCTGTTCACACAACTAATCGATATACTGCAATGTAAAAACAAAGAAAAAAACAAGAAGGGCTTGGGATTATGAAAGCCGAAAAATGACTAAAACTGTTGGTTAGCAGGCTCCCTTTCTTTTTCTTTAATTTTTGCCGGAGGCGTATAACACGCCCACAAAAATATTTCTCGCTGCGCCACTGGGTGTCACCCAATCTTCGATGCCGAAGAAAAGGATACCGCCTTCGTATCCTTGCTGAATTTCGCCTAATAAACGGAATATTACCAGCACTGCCCTTGCTCTAACCGCAACTAAAGTATTTTCTTCCGCTCTGTACAATAAAACTTTTCATCATCTTGATTCCTTAATTCTACTGAATGTTGCTACCGCCACTAAAAAAAGTATTTTTTTCCGGCTTTTGCAGAAGATTATCGTTAACTCCCATGAAATACGCAAATAACTAATGGCTGTCTCCAAATGGAGAAAGCGGTATTTTTAAACAGGTGGGACACGAATCGTGAGATATAAAGATCACACAAATTGGCGTGTACAGTGGCTGGGGGCCTGCCACGGGCCATGCATTGATCGGTTGATTGAATGCAGAACATAGGTCCATTATTTATTTATTTATTTATTTATTTATTTATTTATTTATTTATTTATTTATTTATTTATTTATTTATTTATTTATTTATTTACATAGCGACATTGTGTTCACTTATTTGAGCTTATCTTTTTGCGACCCGTTCCCTTGTGGCATTGTCTGTTCCCCATGGCACTCTGCGTCTGATAAGTGACAGCATACCCGACTAAGATGCACATCAACTTGACTTGACAGCTCACGCCGTAATATGGCTAGGCCGCAAAAAAAAAATGATACTAAAAAAAAGAAAATTCAACCATTTAGCATACAGAGAATGACATAACACATAACGTGACACAAAATCTAAAGCGAACAACGAAATAACGATCCCGCGCTACGTACTATACACGCAGAGGGCGGAAAAGGACCTTCGCGTCGAACACGACACGTCTCGCTAAAAGCATCGAAAAACGCACCAGCACCCGTAATACATGAACAGCGACAGCTGCTTCTTCGGCAGTGCGTCAGAAGATTAGAAAGAAACAAAGGGAATTAAATATAATAATGGGAAACGGAAAAGGCGAGATGAGGCCGCACACCTTCAAGGAGAAGCCGCGAGAGAGCCGGTGGAGCGAGCAGCGCGTGCGAGGGCCATTCAAGGGCGTCCTTCAACTGTCTACGGAGTAAAAACAATCAGCTCTGATGGTCACCGCCCCCCTTCGGCGTGTATACCATACACCTGAACGTCACCCCTTACTTAACGGCGAGCGGTGGAGGAGGGCACAGGCCCGAAAGGCGTTCGGAGAAAAGGGGGGGAAGAGCGTCGTGACGGTTATTCCGGCACGGCGTGTCTATAAGTTATCGAAATGTGTTTGTCTTCAGCGGGGCCTACGATTACGGAGGCGAGGGAGGCCATTGTTTCCCCCGTGGCTCGCACGTGCGCCGTTGGGAAGAAGCGGTGAAAGCGGAGATGTCGATAAACCTGCGCAGGCTGATCGGAAGCTGCGACAGGCAGTCAGGTGTGAGTACCGTTAATAAAGGATGATATACTAATGCAGCGGATCCGGTTCGGGCGTGTATTTTTGGCTGCGAGAAAGTGAAGTGTTTTTTTTTGTTTTTTTTTTTTTTTGCTTAAGTTAACGACTTCAGCCGCTTTGTTGTCATGGGCGCTTTATGGTCATGTTCTGCGTGGCGCTTTATTTCTCCAATGATGATGATTGTGATGATGATGATGATGATGATGGTGGTGGTTGTGGTTGTGATTATGCTTATTGTTATGCTTAAATTCGTGAACAGATCTGTTATTACGTACACTGTACGTCTGGTGGCTGAGGCCTCTGTCAGGCCACGTCCGCCTTCAGTCTCAGCCTCCCCTTGGTTTTGCCAAGAAATAAAAATAAAAATAAAAAATAAAAAAAAATCAATGATTGGCAGATCTCCTTTTGAATCGGGGCAATCCCTCGGAAGAGCGACACGACATCGTTAATACCGACTTCTGTCGATTTGATCTCCGACACCGCTTGACGCATGCATAGCCGTATCGCATCATGGAAATGCTGAGAAAAAAAAAAAGAAACTTTTACGTGCGCTTCGACGCGACGAACGTGGTGGCTTGCAACATGTCTTGAACGGCAATCCCTTACTGTCCTAGTGGCCAACGTAGTCCCATATATATATACAAGATTTTTGTTCCTACTGTTCAATTCGCTAGTTCAAGGTAACACCCCCTAACTCCACTTTACAAGAAGTGTCGAACGCTGCTCCACGTGCACAATGTCTGGCAGCGTTGTCTCACCGAATTCTTCATAGATGTCCTGTGCACTTGGATCATAAGTGTGAGTATTGTATGGCGTTTTTTTTTTTAACAAGCGCCCACAGTTGCGCTAAGAAGAACTATCAACGACCATGATTCATAAACATAGATGTGTTGGAGGGCAAGACATCTGACTGAAGACCAGTTGTCGCCGAGTCGCCGTCGAGCCTTGAAGGGAACAACTCCCGGTGACATGTTTTGCTCAGAATACCTTCGCGGCAAATGTTGCGGAGGGTGGCATCCCTCGGCACTGTCGGCAGACAAAAAGTCAAGTTAAACTGACCACGTAATATTAGATGTCCGCGTTGACTTGAGCAGGCCGCACGCGTCAATCTTGCACGTATTTCAAACTTCACGTTCTCCCAATGCCCGGGTTTCAAATTACGTATTCGCGGAAAGAGAATTCAGACAATCAAAATACTCGAAGTCGTTGTATGAATAGGCTGGACAGCGTTCGCTCGTTATCAGTACCGTCGACATGATGAGAACTTCGCCACTGTTCTCCTCCAGCATAGTGAGCAACCAAACCCCGTAATCTGCTAGGAAGACTGGCGAAGCCTCGTAAAGGCGGGGATAACTTCTGAGGATGCGATGAGCCTCATTAATTAGTCCGGCCCGATTAATTAGACCGTCCCGGTGCAGTTCTTTGTCTGATGTCCCCGCCAACTTGCCCAGGCACAAATTGGCGATGGATTGGAAAGCTATCCACACACACTTTTATCGAAAGGAGGTCATACCACCGCCCTTTCTGGCTTCATCTTCCCCCAATATAACAGGCCGGGCTTCAATCGTGGTGGTCTTGTGTAACGTGAATACACACGTCGCCGCTCCTGTTTAGTTCGTCCCTCTCGTCGCCCTATAGTGTAAGCTGTTTTCAAATACGCAGTCGCTGCCACTTCAGCATCCTCAAGAGAACGGCTGTTGCAACCTCCGTATGACGCTACCACAACTTGACCTCTTAAACTGCCGCCATTTTCGTGTGAGGGATAACCACTCAATGCGTTGTTGCCGATCCGCTGCTGTGCATTTGGATGGCGGATGATGAAGGAGCTCTCCTTCATGGATCGCGCTGCATTTCATATATAATGCTTCGGCAGCGTCCTCCTGACATGGACCACAAACACGTCCTTCGCACTGAACGTCCAGCGTAGCGGCCTGCTGAGCGTCATGGAACGCGTAGGCAGACGGAGCGAATGCCCCTCCCAGAGCAACCAACGTCAAGAAACATCCGAATAGGTAAGGTCGGATGACCTATATAACCTGAACCGAAAAACAAAAAAAAACACCGAATAGGGGGAAGCGAGGCCGTCTACAATTAGTTTTTTTAGCAGCGAAGCTGTTGTTACTGGCCGTAATTCCCACGTTGCAAAGAACTCCCCGAGCACATACCCATTTGGGAAGATTGGCTAAAATATTAAAAAAAAAAAAAAAAAACCTCCATCGTTCGCCGCAAACGTGGAAACACTTGCTCGGAACGAGAAAGACACGTGATAGCATGCGCCCCTTGTTATCTTGACCTCGTGTCGGCGTACGCATGTGCTCGGTACCGGAGAAGAGCCCTCGCGCGCGGCAGCACCTATAGAAGACACTCTCCTTGGTAGAGGTCACCGCAGCAATTACCTGTCATTATCGATAATTGGAGACATGGCTGCGAGTGTGCCACTCCTTCCCAAAACGACTTGCAGATCCCGCTACCGCTTCCTCGAGTCGATGACGAATAGCTGAAGGAAGTCTACAATGCTGAGGATGACTTTGCATCCACCACTCGCCGTGAAGACGACGACGACCCGTTCGATGCATATGACGACGATTACTCGCACCGCAACTGTGTAAATAAACAGTGATACTGAAACTGAACTATGCGTCCGGCAATGCTGCCCAACAACGGCTTCGCCATTCAACTTTTGCGCGCGAGTGCAAGCGTCCTTGAATCTTTTTACGTTACCCACAATGCTAGTTGCAGGGCAACGTCAGCTGTGTCAGGGCGAGATAGCGATGCGATACATGTGCAACGTATGCACTGAACAGCGCTAAGACGGGACAAAGCGAAGAGTAAGGGTACGTTCAGACTACCGACGTAAAAGCCACATCGTGATCTATGGACGTAAAAAAAAAAACGACATGTCGCGCAGTTCGGTTGGCCGAGACGTGAAATGACGTCATTCTTTAAAGTTACTACGACAGTTGCGGCAACAGTCTGAACCCGGCCTAACAAACACGGGAGTAAGAAACATGTGCAACGTGTAGGGCCTTATCTTCATTTCATTCTTATCATTCAATATTGTCACGTGAAAACGCAGAGATAGGTTGTCGGGAAGAAGGTGTATTTACAAAAGACACCGTAGTCACCGGTACAGAGGCGGGTTGATGGCGCAAACCCAGTCCAGCGGGAAATCAGACTTCGTCTGCCTTCTCTTCATTCGGTTGGTCGTCGACCAGCGCCCTTGCACCGGAGCACATACCCAGATGGGGAGAGATTGGCCACATGGATATATGGGGTTATGCTTCTTTTAAGTTTCTTGAGAAGCTGGTCAAAGTCTTTGACAATATTCTCAGCTACCCTGCTTTGCTTGTTATTTGTTTCCTCCTACGGCAATCTCGATTCCTCGGCACGTTGACTCCGTCCGCACACGCGCGCGCGGTTTTCCTGCGCTCCCAGAGCGCGCTCTCAGTGCGGCCAGCGAGTGTTGTTCTTCGGCCCGCGGCGATCTCTGCTCTCGGAACCGCGAGAGCTGTCATTGCTCGCCTGCCGCCCAGAGCTGACGCTTTCTGGTCGGCGGCGGCTCCATCAAAGACAAAGGCGGCGCAGGGAGGGCGTATTGGCGCCTCTGCAGAGCGCCGCGCTTCGGGCTGAGACAAAGAGGCTCGTTGAGGGGCCGACGCCGTAGCCGGCACCTCATCGTCTTCAAGTGTACGCACTGCAGCGACGCCGTCGAGTGCGCCGACGAACAATCCCCCTGCTCTCTTTCCTCCGGAGGTGGGGAGAGGGGGGCAAGTGTGTCCCGCTCGATTTGCGGAGGTGCCACTGCTTCGCGCGCGGTTCCTTTTGATCCGGGCGAATTCCGGCCACGGCGCGAGTGAAGGTGTCTGCACGCGTATACTACTACGCGGTTTTACGCTGCCGCTGTTTTCGCCGCGTCGTGTGTGAACGGCGTCGTTCGTTCCGGCCCATCAGGGCTGCAGTCCCGCCGGGGATGTGACACTCCAAGTGTTAGAGAGGCTGCGGATGAAGACGAATGGGCTCGGGGGAATACCCGGCCGCCTGTGTTTTTGTGGATTCGGGTGCTAGGACGAGTAATGAACAGAGGCGACTTACGTCGACACCACTGCTTTTGAATGACGCAAAACTTGCTCCCATTGCATTTTTTCTGAGCTTCAGGACCTCCCACGCTAAGATGGCTTCACGTTTCCTTTTTTTCCTTTATGACTTTCCAGAACCTAATTGGTCCTTAATAATCACCCAGACTACTCGACCTATCACCTCGTCTATATATAGAGTCGTACTTCAACCAATGGCTCCTTATATGACGCTAGACCTGCGACCTAGTCGGGCATCGTATGATAAAGTCTTTTTTGTCTCCATCAATCAAAGATGACACACCTTGAGATTCGTGACTACCGCTCAACCAGGGCCAATGAATGAGGTGGCATTGTTTGAAGGCGCTGATTTAAACGTGAGAGAAATAACGGCGACGCTGTTTCGCGCCCTTTCGCGTCCGAAACATAAAGTTTGGGGAAAGTAGTTATCTTTTATCTAACGCATCTTGAGAGAATAAATGGAAAAAGCATGGAACAATCAGAGCTTGGATTAAAATAAAACGGAACAACTGAGCTCGCGCACGCACGCACGCACGCTCGCATTCGAGAAGCACACTTGGTCATTTTTTTCCTATGTACTAATGGCACCCTTTGAGCTCAATGCATTATACGTTAGTGAACCAAACAAGTTCTCTCTTACCGACACTTGAAAGCCCGTCAGCGTCTCATTGTTCCTTCACGAATCGGTGTATCATCTCGACCGGCAACATGCAACCGTACCGCGACTTCGCTACGCCTGGCTTATAAGCTTAATAGGCTTAATAGGCATAATATCCAGATAAAAATTTCAAAACAACATGAAGACGTCCACCAACCATCCCACTTTCAGGTTTTAATTAATCTCGCCCGCTTTCCCTTCGTTGGTACAGCTGCTAGATTCATTGCAGCTGGTACGGCATTAAAGGGACCCAGAAAACCCTTTTGTAAAAGTTACAAAAAGCCTGTATTGTCACGTAGCACCAATATAGCGATGCAATGCCGTTGGAATTATTGATCTACATTCAGTATTAGCTACGCCAGAAGCAATTAAATGCACCTCTCCCACCTTGCCGATCGATTCCTCCTCCCTCTCTGCTTCTTTCAAAGCAGCTGGAAACACTGGGAATAGCCATGTGACATCGGGACGCTCGACTTCCGTTTTGCGCTAGCTACATTCCTGCGCCTATAGGCCCGCGTCAATCGCTGCGGTCCCGTCTGTGCCTTTGCACAGTCTGCAATAGCCCGTATCTTGCCTCATTTTGACGCCACTCCAGTGGCTCGCTTTGCAGCCAACGACGTGGCACGGATAACTAATCTTTATCCAGATCCAGAGGACGCGGAGCGCTCGTATCGGAACGTCGCTGCAGAAATCCGGTACTGTACGCCTACTCGGGATGGCGCAGGAAGCAGGAAGAGCAGCCGGAAGCCAATGGAAGTGACGTCGCCGGCGATTGGGCGAATCAGGGGGCGCCTCACGTCAGCCGTTGCGTCAGCCGCGATCGCCGTTGCGTCAGCAGCGATCCGCTCGCTGCAGAGTCGCGCTCGGCCAGCTGAGAAAGGCTGTCTTCAAAAATTGTTTACAAATTACCGGTACAACGTACGAGGCTCACACTTGGCTCAAAAATCCCACGTTATGTGTTCTACCACCTGAATGCATTTGATTGCCACCTCACAAAGCTTTTCTGGGTCACTTTAACAACGTTTTATTTTAGCTTATTCTGGTTTGTAAACTTACTTTATGAATGATAATGGTCATGCTATGGACGACCTAAAGTCTGTAAACAAATGGGCCAAACTGCGGACGTTCACTGCTGCAGTATTCCATGTTGCAATGGGAATTCACGACTTGGAGGGGAAACGCAATTTACAGTGTTGCCTGGTATGACACAGCGTAGTATTGTATTTGATTCGCCTGTTTTTTTTCTTCTGTTTTTTCATGGATATTTTTTGTTCCGGTGTTTTCGTGCCATTTCTGTGCACGTCTTTTTTTTTTTTTTTCAAACTTAAGATGCTATACAGATGCCGAGGCCACCCCGTTTTTTGTGACGTCATGTTGTGCAATAAGGCTATTCTGTCACATTGGAGTTGAATTATTTGACAACACCTTATTGCCAAAGAGTCAGACTAACTACCGTTAAGTACGGGATGTTAATATGCGCCCTACTTTATGTTTCTGTAAACGAGCTCCACGTGACGTATACGATTTAAGCTCACGTCCATGGAGGGAGAAGAGAAGGGGAGCTGCGCAGCTAGGTCTTACCGTTCCTTACTATTACCACTTGGGAGAGCAACGCGCAGCTTTTTATATTATTTTCCTATAAACACTGCTTTAGAAGCTGACTGAAATGTGACAACCGTGCGAAACTGAATCACCCATGCAGTTAATACTCCACCAGAGACACTCCGGGTCTGTGCGACCGCAACCGCATAAAAAGAGAGCGCCCGCGCACGGCCGTGATTTGGACACCGAGCATGCGTGAGAAAAAAGTCTGATTACAGTTTTTATCGGCACCTTTCCGCATGCAGCTGGGTAGCCTACAGGGCCGCACACTAGCCCCCGCTCTTTTCATTTTGCCACTCCGCTGTTTCTTCGATATAAGAAGTCAGGGCAAAGACGATGCATTCACGGAGGGAGAGAGTTTGCAGGAGTGACCAGAGGTCCCCACAGATCAATTGTACACTGGCCGGCTGCTGGAACAATGGGAGCAACCGACGCCGGAGGTTGTCGGCCGTCACTTTTAATTTTACGTTCTCGTTCGAAATCCCTGCGGGGCGGTAACGATCACCTTTAACGTGGGCACCGATATCGTGCGCGCGGTATACCAGGAAACGGAAGCAGCAGTATTAAATGAAACCAAAACTCCTTTTGGTATAGAACAGAAAGAGGTAAAGTTATGTCCAAAGGCTTGTCGGGTCAACGGCCGTGATGGAGTGCAAGTGTCGGCCCGCTGTTACCGCTTTATATTGATCCACGTATTATAACCGGATTTTGGGGGTTCTTTCCCAAGTCCCTTATAAAATTATTTGGGGTCTTGGTGCATTTTAATAATGTTTCGGGCGTTTTAGGAAAAAAAAAAGGGGGGGGGGGGGTCCTATTAATTGTTAGAAGCTTAAATACGGGTGCATCCTGCACTAAATTTCTTTGCTTTTTCTTCGGCGTCTGACACACTTACGGCACACTACTTTCGCGGATCCCCGACAGTAATCTCTGACACGGAATGTCAACGAGGCACACAATAGGAGCTTTCACACCGATGCGCCAGAACATGCAGTCTGACTCGGTCTCTAACATGGAGTCTGTAAGATGTGGTCTAGGGCAACCACAGTTCTCCAGCTGATAAACTCCATGCTGTTGTCGGTAAGCGGCCAGTGCACTGCAGGTCATCGCGCTCACGTTTCCCATAGCACCAGGGGTCCTTTGTAAATTGTTAATAATGTCTGGTCGTTAACAATTGAGTGTTGCCGCTCCCCTGTGCGTGCACGCGTGCGCAAGTTCAGCTACTTGTTTGGTTGCAACGCCAGATTGAATTGAAAACTTAATTTCGGGGTTTAACGAGCCAAATGTTCACTGGGGCTATGTAGCGCACGGTAGTGGAAGGCCCCGGACTCATTTTCAACGCCTGGTGTAGTAGCCGAGGGTCCGGGGCCCCGGGGTTCAATCCATCGGTCCACGTTTGAAAAGCCAGGGCGACGAGGAGAAGAAAGAAGATTTATATACCGGTGGTGTTACATGGGTCTGAGTACAGGGTCGAGTTCCAAACATTGGTCAGGCACGGCTTAAGAAGGGTCTCTGGTACTTCCTGCGGGGTCTGTCACTGTAAACGCACTATGGAATCGTAGTGCAGGCGCCTTGTCTCTGGGGTCTGGGCCGCTGGGCCCTCCGGGGTCTCTCACTGTAAGCACATGAACCAATCACAGCGCAAGCAGAGAGTCTCCAAGCCAGTTGCGGAATCCTCCGGGGTCTCCAGAAGTGGGCAATGGCAAAGGACGCGGAGAGGTCGGCGAACTTGTCTGCCAGGCTCGCCAGACGTGCGCGTTCCTTTTCGTTGCCGTGCGGTAGTTTTTCATTTCAGGTAAAAACGCTTCCATGGCTTTTTAGGAGCTCTCCGCCCGTGGTAATGGTCGCTGCAGGCTTTCAAATGATTCGACACGAAATACCCGCTCGATGTAACACGTGAGGCTCCGGTGCTCAATGGCCTCGGTGCACGTTACACTGGCGATGTTTAACGTACGTGTGGCGAAATTTCGACACAGGGGGGTGTTTTCGCTTTTCGCCTTTTCTGAAAGCCATCGGCCGTGGCCGGGGTTAGAACCCGCGTCCTTGGGATCGGCAGAAAAATTCCTCAGCCACTAAGCCATCGCGTCGGGTGCGAAGCCAATTACTCCTCAAGTCGTATAGCCGTGGAAGAAGCTGGCTACTGCTCTCATCGGTATAGCCACCCACGTGAGCGTTAAAATACGAATGACTCCTCAAGTCGTATAGCCATGGAAGAAGCTGGCTACTGCTCTCATCGGTACAGCCACCCACGTGAGCGTTAAAATACGAACGCGCCCACAGCGACACACATGCAAACAAACAAACACCCGCGCAAGCACGGGCAGAAGCGAGCAGAGCCTTGTCTGATCCTTCATGCCGTAGGCAGGGCATGTGCCGGAGTCCACGCGTAGAGCTCCCAGCGGCCGCTCGCTCTCCCGCCGTGATCGCTGCCGTGTCCCTCTTGAAGTGGAGCGCAGCGGAGCGTTTCATTTGGTTTCCCGCTCGATTTGCCGACCAGCCGGCCCTCCCCGACGCACAGGGCCCCGGGGAAAGATCGTCGGAGAAGAAAACGACGCGCTTCTCTGACCTGAGTAGAGGCAGTACTTGTTGCGCTGAAGATCGACTCGTGGAGCAGGTGGTTACGGGTTAAGACGGAATCTAATAGGTATTGTGCCGGCTACGTCGGCAGAAATGTTTTGTATGGTGATTTGGCCCGGGCCTGCGTGAGCGAGACAACGGGAACCAAAGGTCGCCGCAGTTACGTATACAGCACGCCTTCAGGTGCGTCTCGTTGCTGCCAGGACTGTCTCCCGTAATGTACTAAGTACTAAGTGGAGGCATGCAGACGCAGAGTTTCTTTTGCCATTTTCTGCCGACAGCAGGAAAGCTCCGCCCAGGCCTAGAACCGCACCCACTATAGACCTTATGCAAAAACTGGCCCCTTGCGGTGACCTCGCATGTTCCCGCCATAGTGGAGGATCTCTGGATCGTCTTATACCGCAGTATGATAGCCTGGGGTTAGCTACGCACACGCTTTCATTTAGCGTTGTCCAAGTTTCCAAATGCTCTCACGTACCGTGCGCTACACATAAAGTATCCAATAATAACCAAGAAAACAAGATAAATGTGCTAGCTTCGTTCTCGATGGTAGGCTTGCAGGTGTCGAGTCGAGTGCTGTTCGCGCGCTAATAATTAGATCGCAGACAAAGCCACCGAACAAATAACGTTCATGGGACCAAGAAGGTCCCGAAGTGAGCTGTGCGCTTGTCCTACACCAGCCGAGCACTCCTGTCGGCTATAGCAGTTGCGGCGCATTGCATCGGTCAGCCGGTATAGTTTTTAATCTGCCGTTCGGCTTCACGCGGAAGTTTCTTTTTATCATCATTTACGTTCGGTGCGTTTTTATGCAAGTACTAAACATCCCTTTGTTTGATAAGCGTCACATGCGTGGGGATCCACCAGAGTTGCAGCCTTCATGTAGCGTAAGTGTGAGCAGTAGGCAGCGTAAATTGCTTATCGGTCGCCGGCTATCGGGTCTTTGCGTATTTTCCCAAGATCGAATTTTCAGGGTGGAATGTTCCAAGCGATAGTGCGCACCCGAAGTGCAGCATCGGAAGTTGTTGTTGGAGAGTCACTCGTCCGAACACCTGCCACCAGGCTGCACACCAGCGAGAGGAGAGCAAAGATGGTCAGGTTGCTTTCACCAGGTGTTTTAGCCTCTATATATGCAACCGTAAAAACAACTCATAATTAGCTTAATGCTCGACGGAGTGTACCGACTTATATTTGTGATAATTAGCTTCTACGTAGCGTGGTATATGCACCATTGTGCTTTAAGCATAAGATCTGAGAAGATCGTGTAACATACAAAATCTGCTTCTTAGTTTTGAAGTAAACAAGAAGTTGCGACGTGTGAGCACGAGCATTCTGCAACAAAAAAAAAGTGTTTCCATTAGTGCAGTTTGTTTTATTACGCGTACTTCATTTGCAGGTTTCTTTCCACAGCATCCCGGATGGGCGTAAGATGAGCAAAGCGTGTGTAATCGCTATGAAAAGGGATCTTCGTTCAACCTTACGACAGCCCGAATCTGCTCCAAGCATGTGGGAGAAAAATGCCCGAGAATTTAAACATCGCTACTGGGCGCAGGGTGCCAACAGACACAGCGCTATCTTCGGTGTACGCGTTCTCGAAGCCCAGAGAAGAAAAGGAAAGCAACGACAGCCTCCGAAAGCTTCGCTTCCGGTGCCTCTCTGACCGCGTTTTCAACGCTTAATGCGAACCTGCGAAACCGCTCGGCAATGCGGGAAACCCAGAAAGGTCCACAGGGCACTCAGCGCTCACAATTTTGCTCTAATTCCGAAAATAAAAGGACAGCCAAACCGTGAAAGCTGCTCACACTGTCCGCACCAAGTATCCCGTAACCCCCGTGACCGCGATCCCTCATCATGGCGTCGCTAGCTCGTTTCGGTTTTCCTGCAATAGATGACAGCACTGTTGTAAAGGTCTACACGTCACGATCAGTGCGGGAGCGTGATCGCTGCTCTGGCCTGGAACAGCCATTGGCGGCCTTCTGGTAACGTAACCATACGTGCGACAACGCTGCGGTAACGTTCGCTCTTCTCCCGTGGTCCACAAACTCGGCGCTCCACGCTTGGCTGCGCGCTTCTTGGAACGGACGTCGCCGAAGCAGGAGCAGCATCGTGCGGGGACCCGTGAACATGCAAACACTGGGGCCGGGGAGAAAGCGTGGGCCCCACGACAGTTTTCGAACGCAAACATACGCAGGGTGGGGGAAGGAGGCTCTATTAGCTCAGGAAGAGAGAAAAGTGAAGGCAACCACTGAGGGCGTGTTGCCTTCAGTTTCTACGATGCCCAAATCAGCTCCCTCTATTACGGACGGAAGGCGCAAGCTGAACGAGGCACGGCGTCTTTTCCCACGCGATTGAGTCGCGGGGGCGCATACATAAGCGCTGTTAGAACGATCCCGGAGAAGGGCTGCTATTAAAAAGCTCCTTCAGTGAACTAAGAGCACGCTCAGTAAGGCAGAAGGCGTAAAAGCGTTACAGTAACTTCGCGGCTGGAGGATGCAGTTCTTGTTCGGTATTTGGTGGCATTCACCTTGCACACTTTTCGCCACTCGAGTTTAGTCTCCTCAGTTTCTCAGATGCAAGAAAAATGTTATTCCGTTCACTTTTCACGTTTTCACTTTTGCGCCTCCATCAGAAAAGCAGCCCATCGCGGCCGAGATCGAAATCGCGTCCTCGGGCTCAGCAGCATAACTCCTTAGCCACTGAGTCACAGCGGCGGGTGCATTAAGCCTTTAAATTTAGAGTTCTGCTAACCTAAAAGTGAAAGGAATGAGGCCTTTTGTGCGTGTTAGCCATTTGGCGTAAAGGTTCTAGTGAACAAGTGAAACCTCGAGCGGCTATTTGCAACCGCACGTCCAGTACTTCGCGACAGAATTTCGTTCTAATGACTAATCACTCGAAAGCTTGTGCGATATTTCCAGCGTTTCCTCGTGGAGTAGGCGTTCCTTGCTGAAGCTCGCTTCAGGCGCGATATTGTGCTTAAAAGTAGGTTCCACCATGGCACCGGAGAGATGAGCGCATGAGTCGTAAGTCTATAGACAGCAATCTTTTCTGAATAATTATACAGATAGTTCCAAATAGTTCCAGGTGTTCGGGGTATTCTAGCGCAGCTTACATTCATTGCAAAAAGTCCTGTTTATCAAGTGGTTATACAGTCAAAATCCGATCGAACGAAGTCTCAACAATGTTGGCAACTATGAAGTATGCTTCCAAATTTAGTGGTTCCGAGAAGTTTTGGCTTTAGATAAACATCTCGCCCAATAACTCGGTTACTTTTTGGACGGATGGCTGAACCGAAAGACTAGTCTTTAAATATTAAGCTGACCTTATTCCAGAGAGGGCCAGATCAATGTATATCTCTTAACGGTCAGGGGCAGTGAGTACGATATTGTGTATGTGGGTAACCTCCTGCCGTGCGATAAAAGGGTTTGCACCATCCTGATGCGTTGTACACCATGAGCCACGGCCGTTCCGATTGGTCCCCGCACTGACAGCGTATCCTAGGAGGGAAAGAGCTAGGTCGACCCACATCTCCGCTGTTTCTCCAGATAGCCTTGCAACTAGCGCAAGCTGCGCGACTTTTTTCCGTCTCAGTAGCTTGAAAGACTTTGCGCATACTCATATGCCCCTTGTGCTCACACTCGAGCAGGCGTGAAAGCTGGCTTCACTGTTATAATAGCTTATCACCGGTGGTGCACCCTTTACAGGCGGCGCAGTTTTTTTTTTTTTGTATTCTTCTGTTTGCTAACGCCCCCAGGCCAAGCTCAAGCTTAAACATCTCTACTGTTAAAAAAATTACGCCCACCTCCCCTTGCGGGAACCCTGGTGTGATGCGACGCTGAAGGGGGGTTCCATTGGCGTTTCCGTTGGGTCGATTAGTCGAATTGCGTGAAACGCGTAGTGAACGTCCATTGCATTTCCATCACATCGTTGGGTTCCCGCAAGGGGAGGTGGGCGCAAGCGCAAACGCGGACGACCGTCGACTGAGAGACCGGCCAGAGCGCGGCAGTCCGCGTATATGCGCAGCGCACCCGAAGGAGAGGAGATCGCGGGAGAGAGAGTACTGCACATGCGCACAGCGCGCAGCGCCGCCCACCGGCGGAGTGAGAGTGCGCTGCGCCACGCACCCGCAGATGTTGAGAGAGAGAGAGTGTTCGCTATCGGAGAGAGCAGAGGGGGTGAGCGGAGGAGAGACGCAGCTGTGCGGACGCGGACGCCGACGCACGCAGGACAGGACCGCCGGCAAGAGATGCTCCTCTCAGCGTCACATCTAAAATTAACTCGTTGTTTCGGCTCCCTGTAAAAGGGAATGACTAGCGAAGCTTTTTCAGTGCACGTCATAAAGGGAACACAGAATCTATAGTTCATACCACAAGCTGCACGCAGCACTGTGGAGGCTACATTGCTCTCCAATAGAGCACCAACTGAGGGTGCCTAACTTACCGCAAAAGGAGTTTTCAAATGACCTTTCAGTCTCCCCTCTCGGCAGGTGGAACCGCAAGGCCCCGGCGCCTATTCTCGCTTTCCTTCATGGTGAGTTAGGTGCCCTCAGTGGGCGCTCTATTGGAGAACAATATAGCCTCCACAGTGCTGCGTGCAGCTTGTGGTATGAACTATAGGTGAATGGTACGCAAATATTTTGTTTCTCTTGAGTGTTGACAGCGGTCATCCCTAAGAACGACAGGTGCACAAATGCGCACACTTTTATTTTAGCTCCACTGATCTCGCAAATGACGCTTACTAAAAACATCTAATCCACTCCAAATGCGTGTCTATGGAAGTGGTGAGACGTGTAATACTGGAGTGGAAATCACACTTTGAACGGCGTGCGACTTCAGCGGTGACCGCGTACTTAATAGCACACACCGGAACGCTGGTTTTCCACCGCTCGGTCGCCACCAGACGCACGCTACGTCACGCACCACGTCATACAATTAGAGAGACGCATAGCTCCGACCCGAGCGGCGATATGCGTTTGCTTCGGCGATAAGCTTGTACTTTGGGAGCAGGCTTTCCCACATTGCGTTCTCTCGTGCGTGCGTGGACGCCATAAACTCCCGGATCCTATCCGTTGAAGCTTCGCCTAAAATATTTTCCGGCATAAATGTTGGCTATTCTGTTTGGACGCAGTCCTTACCCAATAGGGAAAGTAGGAACTTGGTCCGTCAGAAATACTTAGCCACCGCGTAAAGTACGAACTTACTCCAAATCGTGCAACGTGCGTGTCGTATTGGTCAGCTATAAATGCCAGCCCGTGAAAGCCTCCGGTAGAGTCCTTCGTCCCACCGTGAGTCTATAAATAGGCCTATGATGATAATGATAAAACACAAGTCGGCCAGCCGGCCTGTGTTTTATGCCGCCGAGGTGCGTTTTCTATCTAGGGTGACGCTCTTTACTCACACCGCCGTAGGAGACAACGGCGCCGGCGACGTGCGCGGCGTGCCCGGAGGGCGTGAGAGCGACCCCCTGGGCGCCCTGTAATCAGCGCATCCGCGCGTCCGCCGGAGCAAAGACAAAACCGCCGACACGCCCCACCCCACCGCAGCCGCCGCCAAGTGCCCACTTGCGCCGGCTCGCGCGCGTACGGCCGAGAAACAACACAATCACGACCGCACGACGCCGAACACTACTATATACACGCCCGCCGCGGAAAGACCGACCGCGCTGCGCCTGGACAGCCCACGGACGCAACGGTCGTGGACGGCGGCTGCGTGGTGCACTGCGTCCTCCGTTGTTTGGTGCAGCGGAATACGGTTGTAGCAGGCGTTGTGGAATTGCTAAATCGGGAGTGAGTGTGCACTGACAAATGCTACGAAACAACGGTGCCGTTTGTTCTACAGGCAGTCCGCTGCAACGTATTTCAATATGCGCGGTCCATGGATGCGAGGTTCGACAACAAAATAGTGTGCTACGAAAGTCAACGTGCGCGTGTGCTGAAGAAAATATCTTTTATTGAAGGTTTTCTGCGATCAAAAACCAGCAATATAATTATAATTACGACATATCATTTGTACGAATGTACCTCTGCTACCTCGCCAACAGAAGGAATAGAAGAGAGCAGAAGTCGCCCCTTGTGGTACGCCACAAACGTGAAGCAGATTCCTCGCCGTAGCGTTTTCCACGGTACATTTCCAAGTTTATGTATATTCAACGACGCTGCACGGAACTAGCGGTAAAGAGGGCGTACAATGACTGTCCGTGTATGCCACTATACTGTCGGGTGAAACAACGCGAGGCAACCGAGGTGTCGTCGGCAATCACACGATCGGCCAAAGAACAGGGTTTGCAACGGCGTCCCCCACTCTTCTGGAAAGCTCGTAATTTGGGCCCCAAGGGACAAGCTCGTGAGAGCCGCTGCACTTCCGGTTGCGTAACTGGCGGCGCCATACATGCGAGGGGCTGTCTTGCACCGTCAGGCATATATCATAAGGCAAATTAAGTGCGGACGCAGTTGGGCATATTTTTTTTGTGCCCGAAACACTACACAATATGCTTGTGCGGTCGACACACGCATTTATGCTTCAAGGTGCACATACCGACAGTAGATCCCCGAAACGGGAAAAAATATATCGCCGAGGGGCTACCTCTTGGGCAAAAGCGAAGTGCTCACAGCCCTGTTAGTGGCGGTATGTCAAACCGTCATGGGCGCACTTTTCAAGCATATACGCCACTCATGTCGTTGTTGTAGGATTCATCGATGCTTCTTCCGTAACTGAAACAGTACACCATGGTAAGTGCCATTGCCAAATGTTGATAGTATCTTCTTTAATGTTATCTACATTAATACTGAATGTACCGTACATTTTTGTGACGCTTCGCTTCTCACGATAAGAGATTCCCAGCCTCATCGGATTGTTTATCAGGGATGGCATTCCCACACTGTAAGCTTTACGGCGATCACGTGCCTTACATCCCGGTTTGGCATGCCTGTGTTCGTTAATACACATATGGAGAAGCACATAATTTGCTGAAAATGGGAAACACAAGCAATCAAATATATCATTTTAATCAAGAAATGACAATCACTGAACGAACTTTAAGTAAAGAATCAGGTAAATGAATAACAATGTCGCCTGGCGGTGAAATTCTTCCCGTCCCTGTGGGGTCTCGAAACGGTAGCGTAACAAAACAGCACGCGATAAAACAGCACAGTGGAACAGCAAAACGTCAAAACAGCACACGACAACACGCCGCAAGGGTAATCTATTATTTATTTATTTATTTATTTATTTATTTATTTATTTATTTATTTACAATATTGCCAGTCTCTTCCCGAGACCATAGCAGCTGGGCTTGCAGATTTTAAGTACACGTAGTCTACACAAACAGCAGAAAAATAAATGCGGTAAGAAAAAGAAAGAAAAACTGCAACCTTAAACGCGGATGATCTTTAAAGTATGCACAGCAGAATACGAAATATGCATCAGTATAGTTATGCATAAAAATATTTACAGAATTAAGGAAAAACACACAAAAAACTAAATATTTCACAACACCCATTTGTAACCGGAAATACATAAAAACACATTTCAAACCTCAGTAACGCTAGCAGAAAAGGAATGTTACATGAAAAGGGATAAAGCACTACAAAAAAATTCCCCGCATTTCCACGAGGGGAAGAATGTGAAAGTGCGAATGTAAGAGTTGAATTTGCGCGGTTCGGTAATGTTCGCGAAAGAGAGATCACACACACACACACAACTACAAAGAAAGAAAGATGCATTTATTCACAGACACCTATTTGTGTTGTCGTTGTACTTGATTGCTAGAGCCGATCTCAGCTTTGAAATTTCGTGTCAGTACTCCTTTAGGCGGGTGCATTAGCCCTTCTCACGCCCGATTCCTGGCCAATCCCCCACGTGGGTATGTGCCATGTCAGCGGCCAGGCAGCGCGCGCCCATCTCCCCCCGTTGCCAAGGAAGACGAGGAGATTCCTGGCCAATCCCCCACGTGGGTATGTGCCATGTCAGCGGCCAGGCAGCGCGCGCCCATCTCCCGCCGTTGCCAAGGAAGACGAGGAGCGCGCGCACCCGCAGCTGTTGCTATGTGGACGGACGGCGGTCAACGGAATTCAGGGTCGCTTATAAAGTGCATTCGCACTTAATAACTGCACACAGGTAGAGTCCTCGGCCACTCAAACAGTTCAACAGGACGCTGTAATGCATCTACAACGAAGGCATGGTGGGCTAAGATGTTGCATTTTCTATTTTTGAGGCAAAGTCTTCAAATTTGTGTTAGCAACGGAGGGGTCTAAACTATTCCATTCTCGTATAGCTTGGGGAAAAAACGAGTTCTTGAAGGTGTCGTTCTGGAAAGAATATTCTTTTACAGTATGGGGGTGTGTATGCCGGGTTGTGCGGGATTCTGGTAGGAGAATGTACCTGGATGTGTCGATTTTGTAATGGTTGTGAATTAACTGAAAAAGAAATTTCAGGCGCGCCTGTTTTGCTCTAGCCGCGAGTTTTGGAAGGCCCCAGCTTGATAACATATTCCTCGGGGAATCAGTACGCCTACATGTATTGCAGATGAATCGCGCTGCCTTCTTTTGTACTTTTTCAAGTTTGTTAATGCTAGTGACTGTTTGGGGGAAACCATATTGTACTGGCATATTCTAGAACCGGTCTCACGTAGGTAGTGTAGGCTAAAAGCTTGGTAGATTGTGGAGCCATTCGAAAATATCTGCGAAGATAAAGCAGCTTTCGCAGTGCATTTGAAATTATGTTGTCAGTGTGTGCATCCCATCTAAGTTGTGAAGTAATAGTTACACCTAAGTATTTGTGTTGACTTACTCTTTCAAGTCTCGCGCCGTTAATACTGTAAACGTAGTTTACAGGATCTTTCTTTCTCGTTAGACTCATGCACACAGTTTTCTTAAGGTTAATCGACATTTGCCAATCGGTGCACCACTGGGTAAGATGGTTTAATGAATCAGCCAGCTCAAGGTGATCGGAATAACTGGTAATTTCTTTATAAACAATGCAGTCATCGGCGAATAGCTTTATGTTACAGGAAACGTTCTTCGTGGTATCATTAATGAAAATGAGAAATAACAGTGGCCCAAGAACGGAGCCTTGTGGTACCCCAGAGGTAACAGGAACGGTTTCAGACTTCACTTGCTCAAACATGACAAACTGTGAACGGTCACTCAAGACCGTCCATATAGATGCATCATATAGATGCGGTACTGCCGCCATATAGATGCATCATGGCGGCAGTACCGTATTGGTTCTGTCTGCCTTGATTTTTACCCAACCGGCGAGACCACTTCCGCTCAGTGACTAGGCAGGGTCACTATTGTGAGCGGGAGCGGTTTCGCCGGTTGGGTAAAAATCAAGACAGAATGTTACCATGCATCACCGCTGTCCCGGCTGGGGTAGTTCTGCATTCGCAAGGAATCGGTCCCTTTTTATCTTACCCAACTGGAAAAACCGCTTCCCCTCACTGACTAACCAGGGTCACTATTATTAATTAACAGTGACCCTGGTTTGACAGGTAGCGGAAGTGGTTTGACCAGTTGGGTCAGAATCAAGACAGACAACTCCAACTCGCGAGGGAGCAGTCTGTCTTGAAATTTACCCTAACGGGCGAAGGCCACTCAAACTCCCTGACTAGCCAGATTCACTGTTAATCATTGATAGTACGCCCGTTTAAAGTGTAAATAATTGACCTTTAAGGCGTTCCATAAAAGCGGGCTGTTTTTTTCGTTGTGCAGTTTTGGTCGCTGTGTCCTTTCGTCGTGTGCTGTTACGTCGGTGTTGTTTTGTCGCGTGCTATTTTGACGCCGCCCCCTCAGCCCCCGCCCTGAAACACCCCCACATAGAAGCACAAATACGCTGTGGGAATTTTACCAAGTCATGGTTAGGGAAAATCTATCACATAAAAAGTATCAATCAATCAATCAATCAATCAATCAATCAATCAATCAATCAATCAATCAATCGATCGATCGATCGATCGATCAATCAATCAATCAAATAATAAAATCAATCAATCAATCAGTCGTCACACCAGCTTCAGCGCTTCCGTGTGGTCGTCTCTAAATTGTTTTCCCAGTTATTGTAGTGTAGATAAGATCCCTCGCAGAAGCGCTTTTTGGCAGCCTGCAATAGCGGGTGATCCCCGAGTGCATGGGGCAAAGGTGTGGACCGCATGCTGGTGCAGATGGAAGCCAAAGTACAATCGCTTGGCACAAGACGAGAGCGTGCCCGAACAGTACCCGCGGACACCTGCTGCTTCAGCACCGCTACCGCTTTCCGTACTCTCAGCTGCTTTGCAGTTCCCATCAGTAAACCTCGTTATAGTTATAAGCCCCTTTATACCAACGCGCCGGTGCATACAATATTTAGGAGCATATCTTCGAAACGTTATTAATTATTCCGAAATGATATCAATTATTACCTGTCCCCGCAACGGTGCGCATCATGCTCCAGGTAGTTCTGCGGTGACTAAAACGCCAATCTTCATGTCCGGGTCAGGCAACACGTGTGAACATGCCAGTCGAAACCATAGTTTAAATGCTGCAACGATTGAAGGCGTATTTATTTATTTATTTATTTATTTATTTATTTATTTATTTATTTATTTATTTATTTATTTATTTATTTATTTATTATACCTCAAAGGCCCCTATTCAGGGGTTTTACCTGTTACCTGGGGAGGGTTTTGATTGTGCGTGCCGGCGTAATGGTCCGCACTTGACCTCGCATCTGTGTCCCGAACAGGGGGACAAAGTGCGACAGGGATCACTTTGTGGGGGTGCCAATGACGGGTCACCAGGGATACTGCTCATTATCCTACACCGGCTGCACTGAGTGTAGGGTTGCTATGGCGGGCCAATGCAGACACTGTCTACACTATAGAGTGCTGCAGCCGGGGTATGCGTAAAAGCTACCCCTGCTATTATTCATGAGGAGGTCAATCATCAACCTGCTCGGCATCAGTGGGAGGATGGAGATGAAAATCCAGACTCTCTCATCGAAGGCCGGAGTGTCACATACATCACTCCGCTTCGTATACAATGGGATTGACCGCGAGGCTGATGCGACACTGAAGGACATATTCTCTTTAGGTAACATTCATGTCGCATTTCCTGTGAAAATACCTGTCAACAGTTTTTCTTGTTCTTTCTCTCCAAAAGATATGGATGGCACAACATTGGCAAAACTTTAAAAAATGAAAAAAAAAGAAAAAAAAAACATAAAAATATTACGGGAAATGGTGAACCGTGTAACACCATTCATATCCACAATAATGCAGATTTCATGAGAGTTCCACCTGTAATCATTATAATAGCGCAAACAGGAGATAATTGGTCGGGGAGGATTCATAAAAACAAAAAAAGTGGCTGTCAATAACTCACATTCTAGACAAGTGGCACAAGAAAGGTAAATTGTAGATGATTCTCTGAATTTCTGCAGATCTTTTTCTTCTTTTTTGCGGCCTGCTTTGGGGCTTCAACAAACTCTTTGGGATAGCTGATTTATACACCTCGCTCACACACTTTCGTGGTTTCGGTTCCCACATGATCAGGTACACCGCGAGTGCTTTAGGTACCGTTGCGTAAGCTGTCCTCGCTGCAGTACATGCGTCGCCTACATGAACGAAAGCCACGAGCTGGCATTCGTGCAAAACTTTCCGCTCTTTTTTTTTCTTTTTTTTTTAACTAGGTCTCGCCATTGCTGCGGTGGCGGCCGCTGCCGGTGCGGCGCTCTTTGTGCCTGGGCTGCGGTGCGTCGAGCGGTGATGAGGACGCGGGCCGTCGGCTGCCGTCCCCATCAGCTGTACCTGTGTCGAGGGGCCGCTGCTGCTGCTGCTGCGTCGGCAATGGCCCGGGGCCGGGGAACTTCGCGTATGCCGTGTTCTGTACTCGCACAGGCCGCGCCCCTGCACCCGCTTTTGCCTCATACAAACTCAATGGGTTCCTCTGAAGACTCCGCATATAATAGTTACTGCATAATTGTCAGCGCTTGCCCAGTGTTTTCTTCCCCTTTGTCCCGTTATTTCTGCGCTGCGAAGATGAGTCTGTACCAACTAGCCCTATTTTCTACGCTACTTCAGTTCATTTCCTGCATAGGCTTAAAATAAAAGGCCTTGACGAAGACACAGCTACCTGTTTGGGTAGATAACGCATAATGGAAGCTGTTTCGTGGCTTTCGGGGGACATTTGTGCCAATTACGTCAGTTGAAACTTGGAATCGTCTTCCTCACGACATTGTTGGCATACCTGATACGATTTTATTTATAGTTGCTGCCACCAATTTCACAGCGGCCTTATAGTTTATACCCTGTATCAGGGGACGTTGCCTGATTTTCATTTTTCTGTTGCTACATGTTTACTTGTATTGTACATGTATGTGCCTACCCCATCTGTAATTTCTTCAGGCCTTGAGGGTGGTTGAATAAATAAAAACAAATGAATATATTCGAACTGCCTGGATACTTTGCAGAGGCCGGTAGAGTTTCCCCATGAGTTTGTTAGGTGGCAGGCGGCCCGTTGCGGGGAAACTTGCGTCAACTTACAGAGCCCGTAAGTTCCGTTAGCGCGATGGATTTTCCGCCTTGTTCGGGCGATCTCCCTGTACCCTATAAAATTTCCGTCGAATTGTGACACCGTCAGTTTAAGCCGACTTTAATATTGGGGGAACAGGTCAATGACCTCACGAAACAGATTGTTCAGGCTTCCGAGAAGGCCCGGCGTGGTGCCGCGTGCACAAGGATTTGAGTTTGGCGCCGAAAAAATTTTGCTCCTGGCCCCTTCGCCGATACACTTCCGATTTTGGCTTGTTTATGACCTACTTGAGGGCGTGAGCTGTGTCACACTTGTAAGGTAATTTGTTCGCGCGCGACTTTATATTGTGCGCTTAGGGCTCGCAGTTTCACTAAAGCGCGCACGTCCGTGTACAAATGTGTGTGTTGTTTATCTAGTATATCTTAGTTGGACGGTAGCCCTTGTACGTGCCCTATTTTCTCTTTCCCCGTATCAAATACCTCCATTTACATCTAAAATGGAGTACTAACTCACCAAAGGGTTCGCGTTTATCAGTTTATGTTTGTCAAATGACTGTTCTTCGGACGTCGTCTAATCAAACTGCGTACGCCTTATGCAGGCTGTATATTGCTATCCGCGCCTGCCCAGCTCAAGTAAAAAAGAAAAAAAAAAGAGGAAAGTTTGTATTCGCACATGTCGTTGTTTAAAAATACATTTTTAATCACACGAGGAGATGCACTGTCGCCGCTTATATTGTAAGTGCAGTGCGATTCTGATTTCTTCCGCTCTCGAAATTAGTCTTTGATACTACGCTGTACTAAACATCCTACAAGTACTACTGCCACAAGAATCATATTACGGTAGCGTGAGCATCGTGACACACAAATGAATTTCAATTTTTCTGTTAATGCAATCATTTTACCTGTTTTCGTGAAGAGAAACGAACGTTGACAACTTTCAATGCACCGCCGTTATAAATTGACCCGAAATGAGACGACAGACTTTTTTGTTCGTTTGCAAGAGGAACAACGATTAAATTATGTCCAGTGAGAGTTCAGTGAGCTCTTCCCGATAACTTGCCGGAATATCCCAGTATCTTCCCGAGCCCGTTGCAGGCGTGAAAATACGGGACGCACAAAACGCGTCCGCAGTGAACCACGCAGAAATCGCGGGGACTCAAACATGCCACAGAGTGCATCACGAGTGCGGCCGGCACAGCAGCGGTCACTCAAAGCAGTGCCGAGCCGGGAGGCGGGGGCGTTCCGGGCCGTCCTCGACGTCGTCGCCCCAGAGGGTCCTCGTTGTCCATCGGCAGTGGCCCGGCGACTAGCCGCTGGCAACAAAGGGTGCGCGCACTCGTGAAAACTGGCGGCCTCTGCAGGGACGCCGCTTGCCGCCGCTCTTCGAGAGACGCGGTCCCCGAAGCGCGGCAGCGGGGTTTGATCTCGCGGCTGTTCCTTTGCGAGGGCGAGATACGCCCGCCCCCCCTTCCCCTGGCCTGTCCGGATGGCTTGAGCCCCGCGAACCGTTTTCCTTTCTGGGTGACCTGAGCAGTGCGTGCACGTACCGTGCGGTGGAAGCGGCTCGCTGTTAAATTCGCTCCGCTCAGCTTTTTCACTAGAGCAGAAAGAAGTAAGAGGGTGAAGGGAAGACGGGGATTCAATAACGGGTCCTGGGGTATCACGCAAGGTAGAACGCCGCTTTCAAGCTGAAGCTTTGCGAGCAGGACTCCCTTTGAATGGGGTTTCGACTCTCGAGTTTCCAGTAGGTGGTGCTGCAGACTAACGCGCTTTAGTTCTGCTCCGTTACGGGACCCGGGACCGCGTAGTGTGACGATAAATTTGAAGTGTGAGAACGAGGTATTTATGTTAAGGCGATTGCCTTAACATAAATACCCGAGAAAGGGGAGGGGGAGCACAGCCCCGCCGGTAGCGTAGTGCCTAGACGCGTATTCTGGTGGTCGTGGGTTCGGATACCCCCCGGCGGCCATGTTTTTCTCCACTTTCTTTATTTAAAAAAATCTGTATCTGTTTCAACGATATCAAATGACCTACCCCATTTTCTCCTTTGCTTTCTTTGGCTTTCTTGACAGCCTACCATTATTTCTGTATTCATTCAAAGAGCCCCTCATTTCCCTTTCTGATTCGCTAAATGCATGGAGATGGTCACGCTTCTGGCAAGCTTGGTGCCATACGTAGCCTCAGAGGGTTCAACACTGGTCGACCACTTAGATGTCGGAAGTAAGGTTACTCCCATGAAGACAGGTCCTCCAGTCAAAACGTCAGTAAACCTATTTGCTTTTGTTTTTTGAGACGTGCGGCGGACTCTAGTTTCTGATATATATATAGAAATAGGAGTTGGCAGTCAAGAAAACCTCGGAAAGCAAAGGGGAGGATGTGGTTGGTAGGTCATTGAAACTGATAAAGAATTTGGAAATAAAGAAAGTGGAGAAAAAATGCCCGCCAGGTGGGATCCGTACACACGACCCCCAGAATACCGGTCTTGGGTTTGAATCCCACCTGGCGGGCATTTTTCCTCCACTTTCTTTATTTCCAAATTCTTTATCTGTTTCAATGATCTACCACATCCTCCCCTTTGCTTTTCGAGTTTTTTTTGACTGCCAACTCCTATTTCTGTGTTATTTTCAACGAGCCCCTGATTTCCCATTCTAATTCGCTACATGCATAGCAAGGGCCTCTGTTCTGGCAGACTTGGTGCCATAGGAAGCTTAAGAGGGTTCAACGCTTGTCGACCACTGTCGACATGTCGTAGACACTCGAGTCACGGCCCGGGGGTTAAAAAGAAGGTCCCCTTCACCTTGCGTAGTCCGAGTGGCGCTGGCCACCACCCCCAAGCACAGGAAACAAAAATACCTTAACATAAATACCCTAGAAAGTGGAGGGGAAAATCGGCCCTCCGGTAGCGTAGTGGTTATCGCACCAGACCGGTATTCTGGAGGTCGAAGGTTCGGACCCACCTGGCGGGCATTTTTTTCTCCACTTTCTTTCTTTCCAAATTCTTTAGCTGTTTCAATGACCTACCACATCCTCCCCTTTGCTTTACGAGGTTTTCTTGACTGCCAACTCCTATTTCTGAGTTATTTTCAACGAGCCCCTCATTTCCCATTCTAATTCGCTATATATATATATATATATATATATATATATATATATATATATATATATATATATATATATATATATATATATATATATATATATATATATAGCAAATCAGAATGGGAAATGAGGGGCTCGTTGAATAAAGACTAAAGGACAAATAACGGTACGCAGTCAAGAAACCCAAGGATTTATTCTTCTTGAAACAGATATATTTATTTTTAAAGAAAGAAAGAAAGTGGGAAAAAACTGCCCGCCGGGTGTTTTCGGAGCCGTGGGTTCGGATCCCACCCGAAGACATGTATGGTATATCTTCGTTCAAACCGCGGCCACACGTTTTCGGCTGTGACACGCCCCGTTGCTCTTCAGTTGTTTCTCGTTATTCGGGCAAATCCACCGACCACACCTTAGCCCAATTTTCTTTTGCTCTTGCCCGTGACACCCCCTCGGGACAGGCCACGGCACGCACCCAACACGCACGCAAACTACTACACGTAGCACTAGGCAGATGGGCAGCTTCTCATCGACGCCAGAAAAGGGAAAAAAGAAACCATTCACACGAAACCAGAAGAGCAACAATTAGGACGCAGCCGCAGCAGACAAATGTCTAGACGCGGGCTTCTACCGCAAGCAAGCACTCGTGTATCGCAAACGGACGTTGACAGGCCGAAGCGGCGGCGAAGTAAGCGGGGAAAAGCGCGCGGGGAAATATTGGGGTAGCGAGAACGAAGCCTCGGCGGCTCCCGTTCGGACGCGGAGAAACACAAAGGAAGGCCCGTCGCTGAAAGGGGAGGGTGCTCCTTCCTCCTTTGTGTGTCGCCGACGGTCGCTACCGCTGCGGCCGTGGCTCTTCTCCCAGCGGAAGCTCTGCGGGTGGCCGGAGGGAAACAACACGCATGTAACTGTGCTGAGCGTACGCGCTAACAGTTGATGCCGACCGCTGCACGCAATTTGGTATTGAAGGCCAAGTGGTCTCCGCTGTGAGAGCAACTAAAGAGCGGGAAACTGGAACAAACGCAAGCAGCTCTGGAAGACCTTTAAAGGGGCCACGGAGAAAAAATACAAGTTTGGTGCATTAATAGACTCGTTTTCCGATATGTATGATGCCAATTTAAACGCAAACTTTAAAATAAATGAGATGTTATATACAGCTGTCGAAGGCGTGGCTTCTCCTCAGCCACTTTCCGGCGATGTCTTTGTGACGTATGAGAGTGTTTGTGGGATTTGCGGCCACCGGAGACCATACGTCATCTTCTATGCGAATGTTTACGTTTTTCATCGGCAACTCTTCTACTCTACGGATGCTCAATTCTCGGCGGCCTTTCTCTGAGGAGAAAATCCTGGGCTATACTGGCCTTCACCGCCATCTACGCACAAGGCGACAAAAGCGCTCCTGTGCTTCCTAAAAACAACTAACTTGCACAGCATACTGTAGCACAAATAACTACTCTCTATGAAGTCAACGAACTCTATCGCCTAGAGCGTCGTAACGCTGGCCACACCTCTTTACGCTCTCCCCTTACCTTCCTCCTCTTTTAATCTTTTCTTCTTTTTTTCCCATTGTTCCCCTTCCGTACGTGTACGACAGCGAAGTAGGCCACAGCCTGGTTGACATTCCCGCCTTTCCTTTGCCTTTATTCCATCCTTGCGGCCCCCGACCAGAGCCACAATGACACAAGACTGGCCGATTCTATAGTAGGGCCTGTTTGATCGTACCACTTCAGTGCTATAACGGGCTGTTAAAGCAGTGATAAATATGCCAAGTAACTCGGGGGACGAATTGCAAAGCATGCTTTCCGCACTGGACGAACGGAGTAGAACCGTGGGCCTGAAAATTAATATGCAGAAAACTGAAGTAATGATCAATAACCTGGGGACAGCACAGCGGTTTGAGATAGGTGGCGAGGCAGTGGAAGTGGTAAGCGAATATACCTACTTTGGCCAAGTTGTGACCCCTTCAGTGCTATAACGGGCTGTTAAAGCAGTGATAAATATGCCAAGTAACTCGGGGGACGAATTGCAAAGCATGCTTTCCGCACTGGACGAACGGAGTAGAACCGTGGGCCTGAAAATTAATATGCAGAAAACTGAAGTAATGATCAATAACCTGGGGACAGCACAGCGGTTTGAGATAGGTGGCGAGGCAGTGGAAGTGGTAAGCGAATATACCTACTTTGGCCAAGTTGTGACCCCAGATCCCAACCATGAGGCAGAGATAATTAGAAGGATCAGAATGGGGTGGGGTGCATACGGCAGACATTCTCAGATAATGAATAGCGGCCTACCATTGTCGCTGAAGAAGAAAGTGTATGACAGCTGCATCTTACCGGTAGTCACCTACGGGGCAGAAACTTGGAGGCTCACTAAGAGGGTTCAACTTAAATTGAGGACGACTCAGCGGGCAATGGAGCGGAAAATGATAGGTGTAACATTAAGGGACAAGAAGAGAGCGGAGTGGGTCAGGGAGCAAACACGTGCCACATATTAGTAGAGATTAAGAAGAAGAAATGGACGTGGGCAGGGCATGTAACGCGAAGGCAAGATAACCATAGTTCATTAAGGGCAACAGAGTGGATCCCTAGAGAAGGCAAGCGTTGCAGGTGGCGGCAGAAAATTAGATGGGCAGATGAGATTTAGAAGTTTGCTGGGATAAATTGGTCACAGTTGGTACAGGACCGAGGTAATTGGAGAATAATGGGAGAGGCCTTTGCCCTGCAGTGGGCGTAGATAGGCTGGTGATGATGATGATGATGATGATGAAATATGGCTTTATTGCAGGCCACTGGTGCGTCACGCTTCCCTTTCGCGTCACTGCAGGGGAGCGGGAAATTAGAGGGTTTTCAATGTATTCTGCGTTTTTTGGATTAAACAAGCGTCTTTCGGTGCTTGGAAAAAGCTGAGGCAGTTCGGAAAGGTCAATTCTTTCAAATTGGACCGGTTGTATTTTGTCGTGATGGCCCCTCTAACGAACCTTAATACTGGAAAACGCCGGTCCGCCGGAGGACTTGCTTCCTTTAGTTTTGATGACTGTAGCGCCGTAAACGACTGAGACAAATGAACCCAATGAAGAGAACCCTGACATAAAGCATGTAGGCTTCAGTCTGTAGCATTGAATCGTTAAAAGTGCGAATATTGGTTTAACGCGCTGAAGTTACACCTGAGCAGCAAAGCACGTCTCATAGTTGTGCGCTACGACACGCGCTAAAATTGTGTGCTTACCAGAGTTCCGTACTTTGGCGGCGTCAGACGACCGGTATCCTCGACGTGGAACCTACACCGCGACAGCGTGGGCGGCAGCACAGCGCCCTAGACTGAGCCACGGGATGAGAAGAATCTGCTGTGTTAAGTTTGCAGAGTTCTGCATAATCATCAAAAATTGCAGTCATTAAGACCGTTCTCTCAAAGGCTGCATTTTTCCTGCGTCGTCATGGTGCATAATGCCTACAGGGCAGGTTTGCTACCTACGTACACTATTTGCAATCAAGAGGGTGTTTGTTGTAGAAATAGGGGACACTGGTAATTCAGCAGTTCTTGCTCACAACGGACAATATATTTAACGCGTCACCTGCAGCGTCCTCGCACGCTTCCGTTGCGACCGAACAGCAATGAGCTATTAGATTGCTTAGCCACCTCACCCAGTACAACTTCAAAAGAAGCTAATGCGGGCGCTCAATTCCTGGCTCTGAGCCAAGAAGTTTCCTGGCAGAAATTTTGAGTGTTTTTAAACGGTTTAAAGATGCCTCTTACACGCGTCCCAGGTAGAGCGGCACCCGTTTTTCGTACTTCCATTGATTGATTGATTGATTGATTGATTGATTGATTGATTGATTGATTGATTGATTGATTGATTGATTGATTGATTGATTTAATACGGCATTTAATGCACGGAACATGCACCTGGGCTGTGAGGCGCGCCGAGGGAGGGCTCAGGATTAGTTTTGACCACCTGGCCGGGGATCACTTTCGTGCGCCAAAACCTCGACACACGGTTTTCGCACTTCCAGATTAATTAAAAAAAGAACGCTCAAAGTTCCCTCCCGCTTCTCCTGTTAGCGTCTTCTATTGCTGTCTGTATGGCTGTGTGCCTGTGTGTGATCTACGAAAGGACAAATGAAGATTCGATGTCCCTGGGCGTCGGCTATTTTCTGTAAGCAATGAAGCATGGCGGGCGATTCACATACAACAGAATGTTTTAGTGACTAAAAAGCACAAACATATTTCGTAAATGTGTATTTGAAGCCTAGCAACAGTTGTAGCAATAGTTCTATCTCTTAACGCAAGTTAACTGACTGATATTAATAGGCTCGCCTCGAAATCCCTCTCCCTGATATTTTGCACGAGAGGTGGAACCAAAGCCGGACAAGCCTTGCCGTTGCTTGTTGCATGATTGCGTGAGGCCGCATATTACGCTGAATTTTTCGTTTCACGGTGTTGGAAACTAAGCAACTGCTGTCTCAAAGCTCACAGAAGCAAACGGTATCTTCCATCGCGGTTTTCTACGCAGCACCTTCTCTTGCTTTTTCTTTCTTTTTTTCTTTTTTGCGTCGCAACTCGGTTTCCTGTTTTTACTACGGGCAACTCAATGCTTTATCGAACACTCTTGGCGGAGCGATTGGAAAGCGGCGCGTACTACAGGAGCTAGGAGCCATACAAACAGCCGCTGCCTGCGCAGAGCATATAATTGGCAGGGGCACACCTGCGTTAAAAGCTGACGCCTTTCCCGAGCTCATTTTTGTTTCTTCCCTTTCTTACGCCCTCGGCCCCGCACTGGGTGCGTCTGCGGGAAAAAGAAGAAAAACACGGGGTACACGAATAAAAACAACAGCGGTGACAGCGAGGGTGCTTTTGTCATCGTCCGGGGCTCTCCATTTGGCAAACGGTGCGGTATAATTAAACTGACAGCGTGTATGCGGCCGGGGCAACATTGAATCGACCGCTCCTGGGTGGCGCGCACAGGGTACAACTACCACTGCTATTGCTATACTACTCCCTCCGAGGCGGCACTTTTATGCGGCGTGTTCCAACTCCCTTTTCGTTGTTTTCTGAACTTTGTTTTTTCTACCTTTTTTTATCTCAACGCTTCCAGTTTCTTCACCAGCAAGAAAAAAAAAAGGAACACAAAAAAAGGAACAAAAAAGGAACACAACAGCTGGGGTCGCCTTTACTTCGTCTGTCTATCTCTCTCCATTAGGCAGGGGCTAAACACTCGGGCTTTTGTTTTCACCGCCGTCTCGACAGTTTTCGGAAGAGAGTCTCCCGAAACACTCACGTCGTCTTTATGCAGATGAACGTTCCCAGCTTCCTGTCCTTCGTGCACGAAAGGGGCCGCGCTGTTAATGCCCGCCTCTTTTGGTGGAAGAAACGTTCCCGCTTCTACTATATAGTACATAGTCGCTCTTTGCAATACGCTGCTTACTTCGATCACCCCGAATGCGCTCTGTTGGTTGTATCGGTGGAACTGGCATCGTCGTGTTTATCGGTCGTGTTGAATGACCGATTTCTTGCTTTTATATTACAGCTTCTCTCTCCCCCGAAAGTTTTTCGCGAATGTTGAGGCTGCTGGTCCTACTTAGTAAATACGAATCGGGACAGAGCGGAAAATATTATTGCGAGAAAGTGCGTAGCTGCTATTTTCGGGTTTATAAAACTGCGTTACCTTGCGCTTGTGTGGACAGTCCTACGTTTGTCGAGACGCCAAAGGGACAGCTTGAAGCCCGTCTTTACCATTCTTTCGATTAACCCAGTGAGCATACCGGGAAATATTTTTTCGCTGCATGAGCTCGGCTGACCCAAGTGGGGATTTTTGCCTCCAGACTGCGCTTAGAAAACCGGAGCTGGACGAGCGATATTGCTTAATCAGAACACTGCTTACTGTCACTTGGGAATGGTGCAAATACTGCAAAGCGTCTGATGTCATGTCCCGGTTACGCGAAGAGTAACCATCATGATCTGTGCGCACGGCTGGGAAGTATAAAATAGGGATTCCTTTTTTTAAATGAGACATGTTAGGTGAATATCCTGTAGGACTTGTTCGTAGATTATGACCTATATTTCTCTATTTGCTCTCATCGGTTATGCCTGGCTCTCCGAGAGCAGAATAGCAAAGAGCGTATGATAAAGCCTTTGAAAAATAGTCGCATCCTGAGCTATATCTGGGCTTATTTGAGCGGATTGTGGAAGAATGTTCATTGCAAAGGTTAAGTCTGAGCAATCATGCTCAGACTTTAATCAGACTTCGCTCAGACTCAGACGTAGGGAAAGTTGGGTGACATGACGAGGAACAGAAGAAAAAAAAGCACAGAACGATGCGCTACTAGTAGCTAAACCGTGGGCCGACGCATGGAGCGTCTGCTATTACGAATTTAATGCCACTGACACCCGGACATACCACGCGCCTTCTCATCCAGGCCGGCGAAGGGGCCCCCGCACGAACGTCCGGTTGGAGGGAGAAATAAAAGCGAGCAAAGAAACGATAAAAAAAACCCCTCTGAATGGAGTGTGTGGATGTGCTACGCGGAATGGCGATCTTCGTTCCGATTTCCGCACAACGCCGCTCAGTCCTCGAGAGCGCGGTGTACACGAGCGGATGCGTTGTGCGTATACGCTCGCAATTCACACACGGACGAAACAAAGTTCAAACAAAGGAAAAAATAAAGAGGAGTAAAATGAGAGGGGGCCGAGAAGAGCGGCTGGTCCACGTTTCCAGCATTACAGAAAACCAGCCGCAGCGTGAGGCCAGCTCTACGGCGGCGGCGGCAGTGTCTTTGCGATCCGGCTTCATTGGCACCTCGGAACACCACGAAAAGGAGATTTGGTACGGTCGTCAGTGCCTACGCCGCCGCTCCTCCTCCCCCTTAGCACTCGCGCACATTTACGCTTAGCCCGGTCGTTTTGTTTTCGTCTCGGCGTCGCGTGTTTGCCTTATACCTTCCCCGTTCACGCGCGAGGCCCTCTTCCCGTTGCGAGATCGTGCTCCCCCGAGTGTCGATGTCCGGGGTGCCGGATGGGAGGCCCGTTGACCGACCGCCTTTGATAGGCGACCGCTCTGCCGCTCGACCCGCGAGGTGATTGTTTTCGCCGGCGTCCGGCATTTCGGTTTCCTCTGTCTTGGCCAAAGAAACGGGCCGCGCATCCGTCCCCGTCGCCGCCCACCCATCACACTGCGTTCGCATCACGACGCCGGAGACTCTGGCGGTCACGCGCCAACGCTCCCCATTCACCCCTTCGGAACTACCGCAGAGGCCGAAGCCGCCTGGGAGTCCGACGTAGTGCGTTTATACGCTAGCGTGGACGCTAAGGAATGCCCAGATGTAGAATTGCTCGGGGAATCTGAACAGAAGCGCGCTGAAACACAGCGGTAACGATTCAACTAATGTACACAATGGCGGAATTGGAAAAAAAGAAAAAAAAATGAAGGAAGCTCACACTGATGCACAAGACTTGAAGGAAGCGAAGCTGTGCGCAGCCTTCACGACCATCACGACGGTTTAGGTTCACGTTTGCAGCCGATTTGATTCTTCTTCGCTGCCCCAACGACCTTTACTCCATGATTGTTGCTATGAGTGTGAGCTTCCTTCATTTTGTTTTGAAGTGATAAACATTGGACATCGCCGTGGAGGGGCGTACGCTATGACGTTTCTTTTTCGTTCCGAGCAAGTGTTGCCACGATTACAACGAACGACGGAGCTTTATTTTCTGGCCAATCTTGGCCAATATCTCTAAGTGTTCGTTTTGGCCAATCTTGGCCAATCGTCCTGAGTGGGCATCATCGGCATTCTTAGCCAATCTCCCTAAGTCGGTATGCGCGGCATTTTCTTGGTATTTTTAACTGCGGATCGACACGAAAAATAACGATGTGATAAACAGATTCGCTGCTAATAAATTGGTGAGGCTACCGGAGGTTTCGGTTGAGCAAAACCCACAAATGCTCAACTCTGATTTCGGTTTTTTGTTTGTAAAAAGAACTCAGTATTTTGAAGCTACACAATAAAAGGGACTACGACACGCCTGCACTGCACGATAAATTGGCTCGGTTCAAACTACAATTTAAGGCCTTTGGTATGTATCAAACATTTGGTCCAGTGCGATCAAACTGGTCTGAACGTTGTGTTTGAAAACAACGTCTACTTCCACGGCTGCTGTCCTCACTTCCTAAAGTTAGACGAATTATGATTCACGAGAGGTCTACAAGACCTCCAGTACGTCCTAAACGCGCAGCTTTGAACGATAAATCACTATCAGCAATACGAAGCACAAAAAACAAGTGCTTTATACATTTCCAACTCAAAACGCGTGCACTGTGCACGCCCACGTTTTAAAGCGAGACAAACAAGAACGAGCAAGTACTTCCGTACATCGCTCGCAATATAGTTTGAATGACTTACGTGAGGTAAATTCCCCCCCCCCCCCAAAAAAAAAGAAATAAGGTAGAAGACAAAAAAGTGGTTACGATGTGAAATGGGTTGTTCTCGTTGTTGTTGTTCGAAAGCTTTAATTTCAACCTGATGACGGTTGGCGTTATTTTTTATCATATATTTAGGCAAAATAATATGATACAATAATGCCAACTATCAAGTGGACCTATTCTGAAAATGTTGAAACGCGAAGCATTCCTACGTGGGGACTGAGCGCGTTTTTACACCATTGGTGTATGTATGCATCCTGTCGGCTGTTTCAAATAAAGAACACGTTATTCAGTGCCGTATAACAGTGAAGATAGAACCATCAAATGGAGCAATGATCCCGATGGCATCGCATTTTCATTCCGGCCCACTGAGTCGTACTGTGCTGGTCGCACTACCAATTCGAATTTGGTAGTGCGACCAGCTGGTCATACTATCGCACTGCCTGGTCACACTGAGCTGGTCGCATTGAGTTGGTCGCACTCCAAATTTGGTAGTGCGACCAGCTTCAATAGAACCGCGAGTGACGAGGTGGGGTGCCTTTCCTGATAAAGAGAGCAGTGTGCCTGGCGCACTACGTCGCTCAACTCCTGGTGGAATAACACAGTCTTTACGCTAAGCTTAACAGATTAGTTTCGCGGTGTTGTTGGCGGGTAACATTATAAATGTGAAGCATCGCTAAATTTACTTCCCCGTGTTTATCATAGGGCGTGTAACTTATAACGCGGTTCGGAGAAACTCAGTAGTTTCCAACAAAGCAGTCCGATGCGCAAATTCAACTCGAGTGGTATACGAGCGGCTTACGAATGTGCTAACAACTGGGTCACTTCAACGCTGCGTTGAACCATCAAGTAAACATCACGTTAGCGCGCTTCGTCGTCCGTTCGTGCGCATGTCTTCGATGGTCCCTTCCCCACTTACGTACAATTCGTATTTCGTCTGCATAGAAGGAATAATTTCGGTTTGTGTCTTTTTTTTTTTTTTTTTGCGTGGCCTCTTCACCCTCTGCGCAGCTTGAAAATTGTATATGCATCGCTGTGGTCGTCCAAACAAACCCGCGGGAGTATGTCTACTCTACCGGCGAAAGGTGTGTTTCCAATTGTGGTCTCCCCGGTGACGTACGCAAGATTTTATTTATTGCGCAAGTAGACCCACGAAAAAAAGAAAAAAACAAAAGAAACACAGGAGTAGAGGATAAGGCGAACATGGTAAGGAGACAACTTAAGGTTAACAACAGCTCTACTGAAAAACAGATCAATTAAAAATTTTAAAAGAAAGGCAAAAACATCGGGATGCAGTGGAAGGGCTCCAACTAACCTTCTTGGTTTATTCGTGTACTTTCTGCGTGCGCTGGGCAATAGGGCTAATCGTCGTAGTGCGAGCAGGCGTCGTGCTCCAGCGCACCTCCGTATCGGACTTGCCTAAGTTTCTCGCGATAAGGGAGTTCAGCGGTTTCGTTCGAGCTTTCCCTCGTTAGGACGTTCGAAGCGCATGGGAGATTCATTAGAATGATTTCGTTTCCCGTAATTTTACACGGCAAGAAGTTTTAAGAGCTCTAATATACGCGCGGGACAATATTGCGGGTAATGATTGCGCCCCTTCAACGGAGCGCGAACATGAACTTTAAAATTCCAACATGAACTTTTGTTACAAACATAACCAAAGTTCATGTTCGAATGGGGTTTTCCGCATCGAAGCCACACCCATTGACACTGCGTACTGGAGGGCTGGGGACTGATCTAGGCTCCCTGAGGATCATTAACGTACAGCAAAACTTCAGCATACGGGAGGCTTTCTTTTCCACCTCGGGTACAAACACAGACGGCGTGGCCAGGCGTCGAACTTGCCAGCTCTTTCTCAGCGCAGAAACTCCTGAGCCACCGTGGCGGGTCCCCTACATCCTTCAAAGAAGAAACAAAAAACAAATTTGGGGTTGTACGCGCCGAAGTTACATGTGCGCTATGAGACGCACTGTACCGGATAATTCAGTCTAAATTTAGATCACGTGGACTCCATCGTGCGCTGTTTCTCGCCTTCAGCAGAAGGACCGCTGAAATTGGAAATAATGCCCGGTTCCTCGGCGACAATAGCCTAACGCTTTAGCAACAGTGCCACCGCAACGGGTCCAAGCATTGGACAGAAATATGAACGTTTGACGGAGATAAAACAAAAAGTAGCGATATATTTTCATCTCCGGGAGGAAAAACAGTGTAGAGCAAATAACGGTTGTATGTTTATTCTTTCTTTCAAAGGTCGACGAAATTGCAGCGTGTGCGAAATCGCCAGCGCTCTGAACGCGACCGGCTCCGGATAGCTATATTTCGCCACTTCCCGGGTTTATGCCTAGCTGGAACGCAGCTAAGAAACAAAGCGCCCCCGTAGATATATAAATAAGTCGGCATGACACGCCCCCTGTATGATATACACCCAAGTGTCAAGAGCCGAGTTCCTGCGCGGTTTCCTGGTGGTAGCGAGACGGACGGGTGCGCTAGTGTTTCAACATCTCGGCCCGGTCGCCTAGGCCCGCCGACATGCGGCTCCGCGGGAGAGAGCCCTCGCGGCTGCTTAGCGAAGCGCGTAACTGCCCCCCACCTGAGTGACGCCCAAATTGGGATGAGGAACGAAAAAGCGGGCTTCGCTCCGAAGGGGCCGCTTGTTTCCGCAATTCCGGCTTTCTCGATTGCAACCTCGAACTCGACGAAATCACCGGCTCCGAACGGGCCCGTGTTAAGGAAAACAAATAATAAGCTGCTTGAAGGAGGTTAAAAAAAGGAAGATTGTGACACACACAACCGCCCGATTCTTGAAGGCAAGCCCGGTATAGACGAAGAAGCAACGCTGCTATTGTTGTGTGTCTTTAGCGCACCTGTATATGATACGTATACATCCTGCAGAGTGAAAGCCGTTGCAGAATAATGCAGGCGCAGTGGCCTGTTGCTTCCAACATTCCGAGTAGTCAACCAACCCGCTGCCGAGCCTGACCGCAATGGCTTCAGTTGGGCGCACTTTATTCGCTACGGAGAGACGGTTGCCCAAGTTGTGGCCATCGTGCATTTTGGGGAATAGCTTTGTGGCTGCTGTGAAGACCGATTCACACGGAACTAGATTCTTCTATCTCTCAGGCGCTCCTTGCTAAGGAATCCAATTGGCTAGCGGTTGGTTTAGAAGCTTACCTTAGGTTCACGGCTTCACTAGCTAGGCAGTCGACGAAAGCGGTTGGGAGTATACATATTAACTCAGAAAGCTATTCGTTGCGTACAAGCCTATCTTTCGCCTGTGGAATGAACGCTGTTAGCGAAAAAATACTGTTCTGTTTGGTTCCAAGCTACGCGCCTTAAGTTAGAATTTTTCAGGGCATGCCGTTGTCACGTTCCTCGACGCCACCATCGACTACGGGCTATCCTGGTCGCAGGCCTTCGGATCACTCATTGTGCCCTGGGTACCCCGCTTAAGTGGGCTTCGAAGAATTGCTGGAACTCACTGGGCAATTATCCTTCATTTATGGCTCAGCTCCACTCGGCCATCATTCAGGGTGTTGTATTTACCAGCTGTCTTCACCTTGTCTCTCATGGTTCCAGTATGATAGCCTGGAAGGACTTCACAGAAAGGGGCTCGAGATAATCCTCGGAGTTGTTCAAGCGGCGTCGAATAACAAGGTTTTCGACTGCATGGTCGCAGGTGCACACCCCTTCTGTTGATGGCGTCACAAATGCGCTGTTCTTCTAACTGCCCGTCTGGGCGAGTCCGATGCCGGGAAGGCATTTCTCAGACGTCTACGGTTAATGGATGGGATCACACATGGAAACGGCACTCAAAACTCTGAACTTCCTTCCCCACAATGGCAGAAGAAACGGCAGCATCCGGAATTCGCTTGGTCTTTCGAGGGTTTGGAGTGCGCACCAGCCCTTGCTGCCATCTTCTCAGAGGGGATCACCCCAGTAGCCGAGGCGAGGACGCTAGGACTTGAACACTCAGACCGGACGTATGGAGACCTTACTGACGTATTTAGGTATTGCTCTCTCAACAGTGGACTGCCCCCAATGTTTTCTTGGCGGTTAGTCTCCGTCATGCGACCTCACAAGGCGAAGCAACACGAGTGGCTTCGATAAGGCGAAGCCACTCTTGAATCGCTGTTTTTAAGAACTAGCAATACAACAAGGTTTGTGTAGTTGGGAAAGTTGGCATATGTGCGTCAAAAAAACAGGACAGAGTAAAAAAAAAATCACGCCATATCCACGGAATGAATGATGATAAGTGGGGTGAAGCTCGAGAGGGGGAGATCATCGGTAACCGTAACTCTCCCGTGAAAGTTCGCCCATTACATCATTAAGAAAGACGTAAGACTGTGTGCGTACATTGTACAAATCAACTTTTATTTTCGGAGTCAATGCTTCCAGGCCCAGACCTGGTGAAAGACCCCGCGCCATCGAGGACTACCCCGCACCTCCACCACAATTTGTCACGTAGGATGGGACACAACGGTAAAGAAAGAACTTTTATTTAGGGCGAACTTGTGCCCGAACAAGACGAGAGGAAACGAGCAAAGGTCCTTGCGTCTCGTTCGATCTCCGAGAACGACTGCCTGCGTTCGTGGCGTGATCTCTTGCGTGATCTCCCCCTCGCAGTGCACGTGCGCTCGCGCCTCCGTTGGCGAACACAGACAAGCTCGCGCTCCCGGTGCCGAGTTTGCGCTGCCGGTTGCAGCCGGTTCTTGCGCGTGCAATGCGGCCCACTTTGCGACATCTCCGAAAGCATGCGGCGGTCACGTACCACGAGACATAAGGGATGGACAGACCCATGGCTTTAGGAGCTTCGCCCCTAATAAAAGAAACAATGTACACAAACGCTTGTGTATGTGGTTTCTTTACTCTGTGCCATTTCTTTGTTTGCATTTTTCGCTGTTTCATTCGGAGCCGTACAGGCCCTCAGTGTCGTAAGGCTGTACGAGGTGCTTCCTTACCGACTGCATGGCTGTTCTTGATTGGCTGTTCTTACCTGTATCAAGGATAGCGACTGAAGTCAAAGATATGTGTGCGTTACTTCAACTTTATTCCTGCTTTTTCGTGCATTCCCCGGGCGGTGGTCGCTGATCTATCTTCTCTTCCCCATTACCCCTTCCTTTTCCTGCCCCATCCACCTTTGTACCACTACCTCAACCCATATTTCTACCCCCTCCCCTTCCCTCTCTCTCCCTGCGATACATACGTGGTGAAGGCTGGGAACCTATTTCCCTCTCACAGTCACCTCACCTCACCCTAACCAATGCCGCACCGACAACTCCGTACTTCCCTATATTGCCGAGTAAGAGTTCAACATTAATTACGTAAGGTCCAGATTTCGCTATGGATGTCTGTGTTTGCATGTAATAAAACCGCATGGTCCAATCCCCTTCCGAAAGAATTAACTAGATCATGAGACAGAACGGCGGGTGAATTCAAGCAAACGTTAGTCCACACAAGGGTTCCGGAAGAGGTGGCAGCGGGGGGTCTCGAGCCAACCCCCCCTTTGTTTTGGCCCGATTAGTATGGCTCAAACGAGAAATCTGGCTTGAGGGGTCCTAAGCGCGAGGCTCCATAAGGCTCAGTCATTTTGCCAGAACGCGCAACCCGTGCACCAAGCTAATCATTATTTAATTCACCATTCGCCCAGTTTCTTTTCTTCTTAGCTTGCTGCTGACAGATTGATATCCTCAGAGGTTTGCTGTTAATATTATTATATTATATTATATTATATTATATTATATTATATTATATTATATTATATTATATTATATTATATTATATTATATTATATTATATTATATTATATTATATACTTAACCGCTATTATGCGCCTTCACACAGCTTAACACAACTTTAGAGTTACATTTACATGTGCTTACCGGCTTTGAATGTGCAGCTTTGCGGATTACTTCGGCGATACTTTAATGCTGCAAAGTGCGTGTCGCATGCTGGTTCTATGCAGCTACCGTAAGAGACATTGGTTGCTCCTCAGGGCAGAGCATGGTCTCCGGTATGGTCACGCATGCCTACTCAATGCAATATTGGTCAACGACAATGACAGCGGTCGTCAGAAGCTGACGACAGACTCACCGATTCCCACTTGACGGTGACGTCAACGTATCCGCCTACAATTCCCAAGTAGGACCCACTCTAGTAGAATCGCCAGTGAAGATAACAGGGCCCGTCGGTTGGTAACAACCGAATCGCCAATTTTCATCGCCATAAAGCTATCGCATTCAAACCACGTAAGAACACTTAAGTGCCCTTTGAATTTTTTTTTTCTGCCAAGGAGGCAAGGATGGAGGTTGGGAGAGACACACACCCGACCGCCTGCGCGTGTGGCTATCACCACTCTCATTTCCTTGCTAAACCACGGCTAAACACTTGTAGGAAAGGAACCGTGGGCTCGGTGAGCGGTGGACCTCTTATGTTTGTTGAAGGTGTGGAAGGCACGGTCGGAACTGGGAGAGCGTCGTAGAGAAGAGACCGGCCAGGCGCTCGGTAGTGTTCGATGTGTTGTCGCGTGAACGGCTGACGTTGGCCAGGCACCGCTGATGATGATTGTGAAAGGATGCGGATGATTATAGTGGCGCTAAATGCAGATGGTGGTGCCGCCACTGCACACTAAACGACGCGCTCAACCACTACCTCCATTGTATTCTTCATGAGGTGAGCGAGACGATGAGGAAAGAGCCAGAGGGTGGGAGGTGGAGAGATGATTGATTGTATGGTTGAACGCCCCGACGCAACGCAGGCGATGAGGCGCGCCGTAGTGGAGGACTCCGGATTAATTTTGACCACCTGGGAATCTTCAACGTGCTCCGAAATCTCGTACACACAAGCGTTTTTTTGCTTTCCGCCTACATCAGAAAAGCGGCTGCCGCGGCCGGGAATCGAACCCGCGTGGAGAAGGGATAGGGAGTTACGTGGAAGGGACGGCGAAAGACCATCGTCGTTCGACGACATTTGCAGCCAGTTTTATATGGCCTATAGAGTAAAAAAAAACTTGTCGTTACTCGCGGCCCAGCTATGTCAAAGGTTGTACGCTGTCACCTGTTCTGTTTATTTATCTATTTATTTATTTACCCTCAGGGCCGGAAGGCATTACAGAGGGGAGTGGTTACAATCTACAATACAAACACAATAAAAAAAAGCAGTCAGTTACAATACAAACACAAATAAAGCAATCAGTTTGTTATATAAAGATACATTCAGTTCAAGTAAATAAACAATTCAGGTAAATAACAAATGCAGTCAGATATAATACAAACGCAAGTAAAGCAATCAGTTTGTTATGTAAAGATTAATTCACCTTATTATACAATGTTAGGAAGGGCATCGTGAAAAAAATGGTTATCAGTAATCGATACAACTTCTGCAGGAAGGTGGTTCCAGTCTCGTGATGTACGGGGTATAAATGACTGCGCGAACGCTCTTGTAAGACATGAATTGAGACCTACTTTGTGGTCGTGATCAATGCGATGGGAAAGGTATGACGGAGAGGGAATTAATTTATGGAGTAGCTCATTACGATGGTATAGTTTGTGAAATAAGCTGAGGCAAGAAATTTTACGACGAGTTTGTAGTAACGGCAGGTCAAGACTGGACTTCATTGTAGTTATGCTGGCTGTATGGTTATAATTGGAAAGAATGAAGCGTGCAGAGTTATTCTGAATCATTTCACGACGGTAGGTTAGTGTATTGTGACTGGGGTCCCATACTGATGAAGCATATTCTAATTTAGAGTGCACTAATCTTTTATATAGTAGTAGTTTTAATGAAGATTGTGCGTTATGGAAGTTCCTACGCAAGTAGCCCAGCATTCTGTTAGCGTCACTAGCAACATATTCCACGTGAGCATCCCACGTTAGGTTAAAAGTAATATGGACACCTAAGTATTTGTAAGAGTCAACGGATTGCAAGCATACGTTATTGAGGTAGTAGGAACATCGAGTTACGTTAATCCTAAAAACATGCATGACTTTATATTTATTTGTATTCAGTTCCATTACCCAGGTATTACACCAGTTATTAATAGAAGAGAGATCAGATTGAAGTATTCGACTATCACTTTCACTGGTTATTTCCCGAAATATAACACAGTCATCTGCGAAAACGTCTAAATTAGAAGTCACGGCATTATGAAGGTCGTTAATATAGATAAGAAATAAAAGCGGACCAAGGACGGATCCTTGGGGTACACCAGAATCAAAATTCCTTAGTTGGGAGTTATGGCCGTTAGCTGAAACAAATTGGGTACGATTAGTTAGAAAATACTCAATCCATCTAAGAACATTCCGATGTAGGTTTAGTTTTCCTAGTTTGTGGAGTAGTAGTTTATGCGATACCTTATCGAATGCTTTTGAAAAATCCAGAAAAATACAGTCGGCGTGTGATGAGCGATCTAGGATTTGATGCAGCTTATGAGTTAGCAGTGCAAGTTGAGTTTCACATGAGTATGATTTGCGAAATCCATGTTGTGCCGATGTGAAAAATGAGTTTGATTCTAGGAATTTTACCAAGTTGGAGTAAATGACGTGTGCTAAAAGCTTGCAACAAGTACTTGTAAGAGGAATAGGACGGTAGTTAGCTGGATTAGATTTGTTCCCCGATTTGTAAACTGGAACCACCTTTCCGATTTTCCATGATGTGGGAAGACTGGACGTATCTAATGATTGTTGAAAAATTACTGTTTCTATTTTTTTTTTTGCCCTTTTGCTTGCGCTACGGAGGTCTCCAAATGTGCAAGGCATTCGCCTCCCGGGCGGGTACACAGTAAAAGGCATGGCTTGCTGATGACGTAGCGCTCTATATTCGCAATGAGGATAGTCTCCGTTATGGCCTAAAGATTTTTCATAAATATGGCAAATTGTCTGGATTTCTCTAAAATTTGATGAAATGCGAGTATTTGTACCAAAGATCCGCTAGCACCTTCCTATCAGCTTCTTTCTCCATACAGATCCGGTGAAAAAGAAATATTTTAGGAATAGAATACAACTACTCAGGGGTATCAAATGACCTGTGGAAGTCAACTGCCGCAGAAATTCGTTGAGGTATCCAGTCTGAACTCACAGAGTTTTGATTCGTCACTACCTGAAAGTCGCTATCTATACAGTTCGTATCCAGAGCGAAGTTACCGTACGTATGTCACGCTGCCCGAAACCCTTTAAAGGTATAATTCACATTCAATTCTCAGTCTATGCCTTCTTTTGGGCAGGTGACAAAACACTGGTCTGTCGAGTGTCGACCATGGTCCTCGGACAACCGCGGAATCGCGGGGGAAGGGGGGGGGGGGGGGAGGGGGGGGGGAGTCTCGCATTGCCCTCAGTAACTCTCTTTTGTTCCGTAATTTCAGTGCGGCCTTCGGTGGGTTACTTCAAGAAGGTTCGTATACTCCGCTAGTGGTTTGGCGAAGTGCTTTTCGGTACTCGTTCTCATAAAAACCGCCCATCGTCGAGATCCTCATCTTACTGCCCTAACTAGTCGGGTACAGTCTAATGTACGTAATTTTCGATTCTGCATATTGCCGGTCCGCGCATTTGGTTCGTCTGATTTCGGAATTTCGCCACCTCGCAAACAGTCTGTTACTGTTTATGTAATGCACAGGGTGCTTATCCCCTGAGTCCTGTCGTGAGTGCCAGCTATTATCACCTTTCCAGCGGGGCTACTGCAGGGCCTCTTAGGGGGGAAAACCATGCCGCATCGGTGCATGAATATCCGAAGTGACAACACATGACTCATGTCCGGATATGAAAATTGCAGGGCTTTATTTATTTCTATTGACAGCAGCTTCTATTCGCACCAAACCAACTGCTGAGTTCCACTGCATTCCACGTACGATTCACGCACACACACGCACGCACATCTAGCAGTCGTATTCGGCGGGTGAAGCCCATCATTGCACCTTTCAACTCCGGCGCCGTTCGGGCTCTTCCCAAGAACAAACAGTGCTCCCAGTTGCCCCCTCTCCCCCCTCTCTGCTCGCTTCGCCAAGCAAGTGGCAGTTCCGTGCGTCTTAGCCCGTCCACATATAGACACTTTCGAAAAGAGAGGGGGACAGAAGCGGGCATTGGGGGCTGCCCGCGCCGTAATGACAGCCTGGCCGGCGAGTGGCCGGCTGTCCGCGCGTGCAATTAACTTCCGCCGGAGGCGTTATAATGATCGGTCACGCCTCGGCTCCCCCCCCCCTTCTCTCTCCCCCCCCCCCCCCCCCCCACTTCCATTTCTATAGCGAGCGTTGGTTTCCCATTGTTTTAGTTTTCGTTTTCCCCTCCACGTCCGGAGAAAAAGGCGCGCGGTGCGCTTTCGGAAAGCGGGCAGGTGCGACACAGCTGGCCGCCCGCCGCTGCTCCACGCTGCCCCGCGATGTGAGGGACGACGCGAGCGCTGTCCGAGTGCACACAATCGCGGTCGTATAATATAGTACGGTGAAAGACTGGCCACGACTGCGCCGAAGCTCCATGAAAGCTGAGAGCTGGTTCGCGCGTATATACGGGCCGCAACGAATACGAATCGACTAGGACGAGTAACGGATGCGCAACTTCGTTCTTCCGAGATGAGAGTTTCGATATCGGTCTCGAGGTTTGGCGTTCAGCCCGTGAGTAGTTTTTTCCTTCGCGGGAAAAGCAAGAATTAAACGGTCGGGGCAGAGTGCGAAGATGGTTATCGCTTCACCGACCAGGCGGCATGAACGGGCGAGGGGGCAGCAGCGGAAGACGCGGAAACAAAGAGGGAACCGTTTTCTGGGATTCGCGTGAGTTTTGCGAAGCCCGCGCAGCAGTCAGTGCGCAGTGCGAGGGCCCCGCGCAGTCGTCCCAGGGAAGAGGGCGCGAGTGCAACGTGCGGGGCGAAAATGAAGTTGTTTCGCGTTTATGGCGGAAGCGTCGTGAGGGACGAGCTGATGACTTTCTGCGGGATGATCAGAACGGGCCTGCGAATGAGGTTGCTTCCGGTGATAAGTTTGTTTCTGCCGCAGCCAGTTCGTCGTTCTCATTCTTGTCCTTTGTTTCTTTCTATCGTTCTGTTTTGTTGTTTTGAAGCCAGCGCACACTCAGGAAACGACTTCCTGGCTGCTCAAGCTGTTCAGTTGAATGAAACGAAACGCACGCGCGTGTTTTACCTTTAGTTGTGTCTGTTTGGTATACCTAAATGAAAGCAACGCATGTTTCCCACGACTTTACGAGAGTGACAAAAAGGCGTCAAGTGAGTAGACATAGTGAGTAGACATAGTAGACATATCGAGAGCTAGGCTCCGAATATTGGGGCAGCCTTGTAAGTCTCCTTGGACACACAGTGCAGCCATCCCTAATTTAATGCGAAATCATTACTTGCGCTCTTGCGGGGAATTCTGGCGTCAGTTTTCCCGAGAATGCTTCCAATAACGGCCGGCGGTGTAAAGGTCAAAAAAAAGAAAAACTATCGGGTGGCTTTCGGTATGGGGAACGAACCGCGGCTACCAGTATACTTTCTTGGTGTCGCTTTTAAGCTCTTGATCTTCTGGAAGTGCGATTTCTCCCTCAAAAAGACTTGGACGGATACAATTGCATTTCAATAAACGGTGTCGAGTTGTTTCTGTTTCCTTTCTACAGAGCACACATGATAGCAGTACGATTTCGGTTGTCACCAGTTCATGCTGACGAATTGTGACTTCACTGACTGCGAGAGCATATTCATGTAGGTTTCTTCCGGCGTCAGTGGTCTACAGAAGAATTCAGATGTGCACGTATTGGTGCCCTTGACCCGCACATGCAACGTCCCCTTCCACTAAGCCTCCCACGGTCTGACGCAACTCTTCTTTGCCGTCTCTGCTTGGGAGTGGCATTCACAAATGCTCACTCATACTTAATAGGAATGGCAGCAAGTGAGGAGCGCGAAACGTGCGGCACGCCGGAGGCGACACGCCACGTTGTATGCGAATGCCCACATTACTCGCCTGAAAGGAAGAAGCTGTTATCAACACTGAGGAACCTGGCCTCTCGGCGGCCATTTTCGGAGGAGAAGATTCTGTGTCACTGGCCTTCTCTGTCATCTGCTCAGAAGGCGACTGAGGAACTCTTACGCTTTCTACGGGCGACGAACTAAATTAAACACCAGACTATAGAATGAAAGCCTCGGGTGTCAATCACTGAACTTGAACGTTTAGTGCTTCAGCGCTGGGCATTTGTGCCTCCTCCACCTTTTCTTTATTCTTTCTTTTCTTTTTTTTTTTGCCTATTTCCCCTTTCCCACGTGCAGGATAGCAAACTAGGGTCTAGCCAGGTTAACTTTCCTGCCTTCTTTCTGCACCCTTCCTTCCTGATAAGGAAAAGTCGGAGATGCTTGCTCTCGTATACGAAATCTGGGAACTTTCGGTAGCCAGCTTATACGATAGCAGCTACAAAACAGCGTGTGTTCACAGATTCTGAGGTCTGACTCAACGACATAAAAACAAGAAGCGTAAGAACAACGTGAGAGACAAGCTCCTGCTTCATTTGTTGATTTCTAAGCGAGGACCTATTTTTCGCCGAACAAGCGCGGAGAAAGTTATAGAAAAGTGTGATGGTTGGTTGAAATGTAAGCGAAATATGCATTTGATGTTCCTTTAGATTGTTCCATATTTCCGAAGGGATAACAAAAATAAGAAAGAGAGGAAACGTAATGCCACCATATATTTTGCAATTTTCCTGAGCCCTTGATAGGGGGCGTCTACCGAACGATATATAGAAAATTCTGTGAAATTTTGTTTTTTAGACGAGGTGGCAGCAAATATTGTTGACGCTGCTTTATGAGGTGTGTGGTTTTAACACTGGAGCACCTGTGTAGTACGCGCTATCTATTGGTGTCCAGTGAGGGCTTCAATCTTACTTTCACTAGCATTTTATTTTTGAGCAGATTTCAATTATTTCACCCTTATTTTAGTACATTATCATTCTTGTACACAATATTAATAGAATTAGCGATGATAATTCATTATGTTGCATATCTCTGTTACAATAATATTGTTGTGGGGTATCGCAGGCCCATCTGCAACCTTCGTTCGTTGGTCACGACGGAGGGAGCAACCATAATTTTAAACCGCAACTTCGTATTAATGTGCCCTAATAAATCTATGTTCGTAGCAGCTTTACTGGTGGGGCTAAGATCCCCTTATTTCATTGGGTGTCCTACAATATCATGGGTATAATAAGAAAACCACCGGAAAGGTGTATGGGTTGACCTATATGCTGGCCAGAACAAGGCGAAAACTGTAATCTGTGATCTGATTCCCAAGCGGCCACATCAGTTTGCGTGAACTTCAGGGAAGCCTTATTGGTATTACAGCAAAAACGCAATGCAGTAAACACGCTGAAAAGGAAATGTCGGGAACAAAAACAAACACTTTTAGATACGAAGCATCTCATGCTCGGGGCTGTGTCCCTCCCTCCCTCATTTTGTCCGCCATCCGCACTCTACTGCGCATGCGCGTCTCTTCAGCCCCGTCAGAGTTTGGGCTGACGTCAGCGCATTCCACTATAAAAAGAAATAGTTAGGCTGCGCCCCGTTTCGATCCCACGATTCTCTGGCCGCAACGGGAAGTACATGGTGCTCTTCCCACTGCGCTACAAACCGAGACGGGAGCATGTGCTACGAACGCGCCTTGTGTCCTTCCCTCATTCAAACTACGTCAAGAAGCTACTGATACAACGAAGGCACGCGAAGCTGAACGTCAACGGAAACGACGAACTGAAAATTAATGGGAACTTCAGTCGACCCCATGGCTGCTTCGCAGACTACTCAGGGTTCCCCTACGGGAAGATGGTGTATTTTTTTTCTTGCTTCTCCATTGGCTATCACTAAAATTTCAAGATTAAATTCGTCCTTTTTTAAGTTTACGCCGAGAATCGAAATAAACTTGTTACAGGTCAGCTGTCAACACGGTGCATGTTCACTGCGGTCGCGTCGTCCTTTGCAGTCTGAAGTTGGTGATCACGGCGCATTCTGTCGTTATAAGCATTTTACTTTCTTTGGAAAGTTTCCCATACGGCGTAAGGAAGTTATTACGTGGCAGCAGGAGAAATTAGACGAATCATGGAAGATGTGAGTGATGTATTTACATGATGTTGCCGCCAAGCAATACGATTTACTTACAAGCGGCAATGGTAGCTCAAACAACGAGTTCTTGCCGTCCACTGCTTCATCGTGGTCGGTCGTGTTATCTCTGGAGCTGTGATTCAGTGTCCACTTCTGCGTCCCATAACATCGCGCCCCTGTCGAATGTGCCCATGTAGTGACGATGGCGTGAGACGAGAATGTATACAGTGCAGCCCTTGCCGCCGTTGAGGACGATGATCAGTTTGGTAAGATTAGCCTCTGAACAGTGATGCTCGCCGACGCCACGAAAAAACGTCCAAAGTCCTTGGAAACCTGCCGTAAAATTGGGCAGGGAACATCGTCAGCTTTGGGTCAGGTTGTGTCAGGTCGGATGGTCTTCAGTAAAATTGACAGTTGGGCTAGTTGGTTTTGATTCATCGTAAGTAGCGCTTGAAACGTGACACAGAAGAGAAGACACACACGACGGCGCTAACTCGCAACTGACTTTATTAGGCGTAAACACAAATATATACTCAGAAAGAACCCATGTCCAGGTCATCCCCGAAAGTGCAGTTTGATCAACACAACGGTCACAGGATTACGATTCGAAAAACACAAGATAACACTGTACGTAGTCAACAACCAACCCGAAAAACACCTAATTAATGCATTTGACAAGAACTGAAATTCCTTTTCATGTAGTGCCACCGACGCGTGGCTGACACACTTATCATCGTGCTTTCGTGTATAAAAAGCTTCAATTATCTCACGTGTCAATTGGTGATTGTGTCGCCACAACACGCTGGTGTTTTCAAAAAGTGGACAGCATTGCGCCGGGGCCTTATCTTTGTGGGTCGCGCAATGTCGAGTGATATGTGCATGAGGGTTGTTCTTGAGCGACCTCCGGTGCTCCATCAGTCGAACATTGATGCACCTGCCTGACTAGCCGATATATACATTGTCACATGATAATGGAAATGAGTACACAATTCCTGTGTTGCACGGGACAAATGGAAGCATGCTTAATGTTGCAATATCTGATGGTCTTGGCGGGTCATGGGCAGAAGTCACGGGGCTGGCCGATGGCCACGGCTCACCGGGGCGGGCGTGGGCCGACGCGATCCATGACCCTTGAGGCGATCTCTTCAAGAGCCGGTGTACAGGGTGAAGCTATGGGGCTAGGATAAGAATGGACACCGCAACCTCAACCAAAGACGTTACACGGTGGCAAGAAAATGACATGAACCATGAGACGGGCGAACGATATCTTTAGTTTATACATGGCGGCCATGGCGACGCCCGCGCTGGCTGCACCACGCACACAGCTTCTTCTTCCGATGTGAGTGTGCACGGGGATTCGCGCTAGAGTCCAGTTCGTCTTTTCCTCGGGACATTTATACAAATACACTCCCGATTTCCGAGGAAATAGGGGCAGAGGCCATGTCTGCCTTTGTTTCCTTATATAATGTCGAACATCGTTATAACCAGGTATTATGGGGACAGCAAATTAGTTCGTTATATCCGATATTCGTTGGAACAATACAGCTAAAAATCGGCTCTAACGCATCGAAAATCTGGCTCGCGCAAAAATACTTGATACAGGAACGTATATTTTAGGCCTCGATTCCACTATAAACAAGGGAACCCTTACCTTTTTGTCGTAGTGCTTCTTACTTATCATCTTTCATTCCAAAGACGTCATCCCAGTGGAACCACCTTCCAGCAGCGGTCGTTGAAACTAACAATTTAGAAGAGTTCAAAAATCGGCTGCGCGCGCACTTTGGAGTACAGGCTGCTGATTAGTTGCCTGCTTTGCACTGTTGTCATTGTGTACATCGTTTTAGTTTTTTGTACGGTTGAAGTGCCTGATTGTTGCATTGCTTGTAATCAAAAGTTGTTCCCTTTTTTTCTGCCCTTGTATGGTATTGGACTACACCGCTATCTTTTTTGCGTTTAATTTATGTCTGTAAAGAAACTTGTTAAACATTGTTCTCTGCTAAAAATGTACGTTGTACCACTCCCCTCTCAAATTCCCTTGGGCCATGAGGGTACATGAAATAAATAAATAAATAAATAAATAAATAAAACCTTTCTTCTTGCTGCATTTCGGTCTCAAAGAATGGGAACACGAGTACGTGAAATTACAACAGAACAAAGTTCACTTGACGAAACAGGCCTGCGTCCTTATTTATTTGGTGAAGGGTGGGATCTTCGTCAGGTGGCTACTCACAGCACTGAGTATGATCAAGTTTTCCACAGTGTACATGAACAAAGGACCTTTATACTACTTCAGTTTTGAACGACGCTTTTTTTTCTTTTTTTTTTTTTCCAAGTAGCTTCTCAGACTCCCGGTCAAATGTTTCTTCATTATGTCCGATATCGCGCGCGGCTCTAACGGTTTCAGTTTCGTTTTAAAATAATAATTGTCATGGACGAAAGCGTGGCCAACCAAACTTTCTATTTAGTTCGCTGTAGCCGATAATTCTCTATATCAGTGTTCGTTGTAACGAGGTTCAACTGTGAGTGAAATGAAACCAAATGGCGGAACGAAGAGCTTCCGAAACATACCCTTGGTGTACCAAAGGCGCCCTCACCCCTCTTTTTTTTTTTTTTTTGATAACTGTTCGCATACATTCTTGTAGCCCACATACCCTAATTGCGCATAAATATTCGATCGTTCGGCGCTACAGAGACGGCGTGTATGTACATATAAAATACCAACCGGAGGCGAAAAATAATGTAGTACTTCGGAATTGTTTCACAGACTCTTGATCTAGCTCCTGATTTTTATCTTCCAATGTTGCGTTTTGAACAGAGGGGGAAGGTGCAGTCTTATGTACTATCAGATGTTAAAAGCAAAGAAGAGGTGTCATTTCGCACTTGTGACTGCTCAAGAGTTAAAATCAAGGTACGACTTGCCACACTCGGCGAGAGCGATGGAGTCGTTTCCTGGAAGGGCTATTTTCATTTCCGCTATCCTTTTCCCCGTAAGATTTTGCTGCTGCCACCCTCTGGTTTCGCGCAGAATTAGGCGAGTATGTGATTAAGCTGGAAGGTTTCTTTTTCGATTACAATTAACCATACAGCGAATTGTTGCCCCCCCCCCCCCCCCCAATATCCCACGGCATTAAAAGTATTTTGAATATTTACTGCGTTTTACAAATACATCTTCCCGCTACCTACAACCTGCCTTCTCCCCTCGTTTCGTTTATTTATCGTAAATCCTCGCCTATGGTCGTTTTCCAGTCGGTGGTCATACCTGCATTCGTGCTCAAACACCCACAGACGAGACACTTAGCACCGGTTCCCGAAACACGACGACTTATTGCTCTATTTTGCAAGCGAGCGCTGATGAACAGTGCGGGGCTCAGTGAGCGGCGTTGCGGAACACCACGAAAAGGAAAGAGTAAAGCGACGCGGCCGTAGGACGAAGGCAGCGCAAAAGGGTGCCCGTTGTCGAACTACACCGCGCATCCAACCGTGGAAGGTGCAGCGGCAACGACGCACGGGTGAAACTTCGCGCGGCCGCGTATACATCCGTATACCTACGCCCGACGACGCTGCAAGCGCTGAGCAGCTGTAGCGCGAAAACGGCGGCGGCATTTTTTCCCGCGGGCGCAAAGTGAAGGGCGCCCCCGTGGCGCGCATGTCATCCCCGGCCAAGTGTGTTGTCTCAGGCGAGAGGAACAAGGGTCGTCTTCGTTCTCTAAGGACACTCCGGAGAAGAAGGAGCGTGGGACGTCTTCATTCGCGCCACTCGTTCTCATACGGCTGGCACCTTGGCTCGCTTCTTGATCGGCGCACTCTCTCTCTCTCTCCGTCCACTCTCGCGAGGAGCGTGTTTCCTTTGTTTTCTGCGCGGGCTCCCGTGCGTCAGCGCTCCTAATGGCGTGCGGCGAAGACTTTGTTTTAAGGAGAACGGCCGCTCCCCCACGTTCTCGTGAGCCGAGTTCCGGGACTGCGAGTGTGCGCGCGCGCACTACCACTTGTACAGGCCCCTGCAGAGCCTCTCTGCGGAGAAGGCTTTCCCTCGTGCGCCCGTCAGAAACGGCGACGAGCTGGCGTCGCTGCTCGGCGCGATCGGACGCTCTTTCCTGTCCGTCGAACTCGGTGCGCGGACATGAGGGCGTACCGACTCGGTAAATTGTTGGACTTGAAGAAACGCCCGCTTCGGGTCGTGGCGGCATCGTGATCTTTTGGTTTGAGTACTGAGTGAGCCTCTTGCGATATAATATATTAGGGGCTAAGCCCCTTAGGGGTTGGGGCTGTTGGCATCTTCTGTCGTCGTCGTAATTGTCGCCTCATGTAGTCACTTTACTAAAACACCGGGAAACTCGTTTACGCCTGGCGCTAGAACGTAACGCGTACCAAATTAGACCGGGACACTCGTTTACGCCTCGCGCGCTCTAGAGATCTTCGTGCTTCAACGACATGAGTCTTTTACAGCTAAGCTGTATTCCTCTACCCCCAACTGTTTCATCTCCGTTGGCAAAAACTCCAAGGCGCCAAGAATACACTTCCCCAGGTTTCATGTTAGTGGAGATGGCCCGGGATTTTTCTAAATCTTACACGCATGCTGGAGTCAACGACAGGAGAACCAAGCAAGACGAGGGGGGTATCGTGATTTCTAAGTCTGTCGCTGTTCTTTTCTCTTCTTTTGACGTCTTATCTTTAAATTTACCTTATTTCTAGAACACATGATTAAAAATTACAGTCCATTCCGCCCGGCGAGTGCGGATGGCCAGCGGAGCTGTAAAGTCATTGCCACTTAATTAGTAACGACGGTCAGAATGGCTTTGTTGTCGCGATGCCGGGATGGGGCTGCGGGACACGGCCCGCGTACCCTCAATGACCTCGCCCAGGTCGAGTCGGTAGGATACTGGGGACCAGGACGGGGATGACGCCGACAACTCCACCCCAGATTTTACGCGGCGGCAAGACAGAGGTAACACGAGCCATGGCAGAGGATGAGCAACGTATTTACAATATCTACAAGGCAACCCCGAGAAGGACCATGCAGGCTGCCGCCCAACACAGCTTCTTCTTTGTCGAAGGTTGGGCCCACATCGCTAACTGCAGGCACGTTCTTAAATAATGCCAAATCGAAATACGCACGCCACTGGGTAGGGTAATCCGTTGGGCTGGATCGGTGTAGCATCGCATAGAAAATCTCTCCAACACGAAACGCGTTAACTACTTTCCTTTCGGCCCCGACACATTCACATTGAGATCACCTACTAAGACCGAAGGGCTAGTGTCGTAACAGTGACCCCATGGTCCGAGGACACCGAAGCACGTCATAAGGGTTCTGCATGCAAACGCATCAATCTCCACTTGAACGCCTGAGACGCTCCCCTTCCGCCCAACGTACTCAAAGAGCTCCATCCTCTCCTGCAGATTGACGCGATTTGCTTCGCTATACCTCCCCACCCTACACTTTCGAATGGCTTCCATCTGTTTCCTACGTGTTTCACCGCTGCTCATGCCCTTTCGGTACTGCCGGGTTATGTGAGTTATAAAACACTCCCCCCCCCCCCTCCATGGCACACCTGACACTTCAAAGACACGTGGATTTTCGGGGGTTTCGATGTGACGGGAATCGACAAATGTATGGAAGCCTATAGCCTAATACAGCTCCTCTGTGAAAACACGTATATATAGAATTAATAGCACGAGATCATAAATATGGCTCTAGGATTCTAACACGGCTGAGATGCAACTGCAAAAGCAATAGTCATGTTAGGCACCACGGTCGCGGTCTATACACGCGGGTGAGCTTGGCGGCGATGCAGCCGCCGTCTTGACCTGCTCACCAAGGGCCGCAGCTCGAGGCAGAGGGAGGAGAATAGCCGCTTCTGAAAAGGAACCGAACGGACGAGAGCGGCATCTTCGGGCCACGGCCGGCTGCCGAGCAGAGACTCCCTAATGACGAGCCACCGCGCGCGTTCTTTTCACTCCCTTCGGCGAGCGCCTTGCTCGATCTCGTCTCGGATCCGTCCCGTTCGTTTGCACTGGCCGCGGCAGTGGTCCGTTTGTGCGGGCCTGCGCTAATGAGATGAGAGTAATTAGCGGAGCGCGGCTGCCCGTTTTTTGTTTGTCGCTCTTCCCGGACGGTCATCGTGTGTGTTCTTCGAAGCGTGTAGTAGGGCTATGCGACCAGGCAGACTGGCTTCCCGTGTTGATCTCGCGCCCAATCAGCGGCACGCACGACAAGAGCTGGCCTAGCTCTGCGGCCGTGTATACTACACCGGTGCGCGGTCGTGCGTGCGTGCGTGTTTCTCTTCTTTTGTCTGTGTCGGGCAGTGCGGAGATCAGCGCGAGGATTCCCGAGCACTGCTTCTATGACTCCTGTGGTTCGGAGACGCATAACTCTGTTGCTTTCGTGGCATTCATGGCATGGTGAAGTTACCACAGGCTTGGCGTTGAAACCAGTCAGATGGACACGCCAACGATGGACGAGTGAATAATACTAATTGCAACGTTGCAACTAACCAAAACCTTTACGGCTGGGACGTGCTGTGTTCCGGCATGAAGCTCTTCACTCAGGTCCCCGGGCCGCTGCTGTAATTTAACGAAAAATTAATGGATGAACCTTGACAAAATTTCTAGTGTCACTTTGTGAAAACATTTTGAACTCGAATCTGGCGTATTTTTCACATTGTGACGTTTAGCTTCTTAGTGCATGTGGACAACCGGTATACTCGCATAAATGATTATCTTACCACTAGCATCAGCAAAAAAAAAAAAAAAAAGAAATCCCACATGTACTTTTTATTTGAAAAAAAAATATTGGACATATGTAGTTAAAGCTATCATAGGTTCATAACGGAGGCCAGCACTTTTCTGTCAGTCGAAAACATACCTAATAAAAACAGCATTTTATTCCCGGCAGTCACTTCGTCTCGACCGCTCCCACTCGGGTCCTAAGTTGCCATGATCAAAACGTCAGTCAAAGCTGGTGTCGCGCTCATACCGTAGTAGTGCGGACAGCTGACGGCGCCATTTTTGAACGTCGACATTGCCGTTCCTTGGTTGGGAAACTCTCCAGCAGCGAGGCGCGGACAGCGCGCAGAAATTCGTGAATACTCATACGTCTTGTCTGGGAGTTGTATAAGTTCGGATCGTATACCAACACTCAGGAATGGTGCTATACATTGGTCGGAGGCCTTGGAGCTATAAAACAGCAGGGGGGTGCGCAATGAACTGGGGTATACTATAGCCGTGACACCCAACTAATTGGGCTATCTATAAAGCATATCGCATCACAGCTTTGAGTCATAAATATCAGGGGCCTATCACTCTCGCCTTTAGTCGCAATATGATGTTTTTTCCAAGTCGTTGTGAACAACGAGGTTCTCTGCACATGCCCATGCCGAGTGCTAAAGCTCAGCAGGCTTGCGAAACAAACCAGTTTATCTCAAACTATGTGGACTCACTTTATTTGAAAAGGTAAATAGCGTTTTCTCAATGCCAATAATTTTCGCGCAGTAGAACCAATGTGCTTCGCATCGCTTGAGGGACCCCCTCAAAACTTGCCGAATTACTCGCCTCACATTTGCGGTCTGCCAGTTCGTTTAATGACAGTATTCTGTATGGGAAGTCCTTATTTCTATCACGAAATTGAGGTACCAGCTTGAACGCCGATCCTCCATCCCAAAGGATGTCAATGCCTTCGTAGCAAGGGCGCCGCATTTCTCACAATACCAGCATTGCGCATTTACATTGCCCCTCACGATCCCGTAAAAGTCTGCAATTTGTTTGTCGAACACTCGGGTCTGTAACGCGGGCATTGTGGCATTGCAGCCATGCGTGCGGGTATCTACGTTTGTTACGTCAGCCCGTGACGGTAACGCAGAACCTCGACGCTCCCGAAAAGGCGCCCGTATGCATACCTGGGCAGCGGGGCTGTCACGGAGGGCTCTCGATTCGAGGCGGCCGGCTTCCCGTGGCTGGCGACGTGTTTGACCGGAAGCGGAAATGAAAGCCGATCGGAAGCACGCTCCAGCGAGGCGAGCACGCTCGCGTGTGCGCGCCGCTCGCCCGTGGTCGCCCTTGGACAGCTAAGTGTGCGTCGGCGTCGCTTATTCCGTTCAGCACTACACACGGGCCAAGTGCTCGAGTAAGCGCGCCTCTGGTTCCGCTCAGGGACAGGGGTTATATGGGATGGGAAATTTTCCGGCGCGTGGGAGTTTAAAATTAGGAGTGCGTTTAGCCAGTTTCCGACAATCAGTAAAATGGCGGGGGCCACCTAAGTCTGCTTTTGTGTGGGGATGCGAAAGCATAGATTTGCTGTGCGGTGTTTGCGAGATTCTTTTGTGATTAGACCACACACATTCGAGTCGTGTCGCTGAGATATGATGAAGTTTCATTTTTGTTCAGGCAGCGTGTTATTGGATGTCCACCTGGAGCCTGGAGGTCTTTGTCGGCCAAACGTCACGCCGGCGCACAGCCGCGTACTCGGCCAACCGATATTTTTCTTGCCAGAAACAAGTTCTTTTTGGCGTGGTTTCTCTGTTAACTTTCAGTGCCTTCGCCCATTCAAGGCATCGCTGCGGAGTCGCTGCTCTGGACAGCGATGGTAACAATCGTAGTGGAAGCTGATGTCTTAAAAGTCGTTGATATATAGTTGGCTGGCGCAACCTCCCCAACTCAACTGATTGAACTAACAGCGAGCTGCAGGCCAGACGTGGCAAAGAGATGCACGAATAGTTTCTTGCGAACAAGCTGCACCTCTCAAGGGACTTCTTCGTTTCCGAATGTCTAGCTGGTGAAAATGAAAGAGGCAGGTGTCGAAAGCGTGCGGCGAGGTCTTAACGTGGTAGGACAAGATGGGATCTAATACGTAGGTTATAAAGGTTTCCTTACTGAGAAATCTTCTAAAGAAAGACTTTGGTTCTAGCTCAACTCTGTATAAAAGAACGAAAAGTACACGGGAATGAGTTGCATGAAATGAGCTACATTCGTTAGAAGTATTTTTCCCTGACACCAGCGGCTGTACAAGGTTCAAGTAAGTCTTTTATAGTCAATCAATCAATCAATCAATCAATCAATCAATCAATCAATCAATCAATCAATCAATCAATGTTTATTAGTGTGCCCAGGAACAGCCGGGGGCCTTTGTGCTGGTGCACGAGAGAAAAAAACAAAAGGAAACAGGCGGCGCAAGATGTGCACATCTCCCACACACAAGAGAGAAAATACCATTGGTTGCAGTGAACGAAAGGTACAGACTTTGATAAACACACACACACATACATATTGTAGTGCTAGCAATAGGGCAATGCACGCGAACGGTATTGCGCATGCACACATAACAAAAAATAATAATACGTTTGTTTAACACGTTTATTTAATTTAATTGTAGCCGCCAAAAACGGCTTGACTGACGCTGTTGACCCCTAACTTGGCGAACAGCAAGGATCAAAAAGAGAAAAGTGCAGCAAAAATGTACACAACGCCAATACACAGGAACACTGGGTTAACATTTCTAAGCTCTGTTACAAACTAATAAGCAAAGGAAAAGGAAAAAAAAATATGAAAAAAAGATGTACAGTGCAACAAAAATTGGGAATAAAAGCTACAATGATTTATCAATAACAACACTGCAAAAACAACACCTGCAAAACAGCTGCAAAAACAGCTGCAAAAACAACACGAAAAAGAAAAAGAGCAGACATATTCAAAGGAAGTACACTTTTAAGGCACAGAATGACGAACGTAGAGACAACATGAACTATGAAAGAAAAAATGATAACTGTCTGTTTGACAATATTTAACAGCGTTGGTGCTGTTATTGGGAAGACATTACCCTCTCAAGTAGTCCATGGCAATATCACCGCCACAAAGTCTTGCCTTTAAAGGGTGCTCCACAGCAAGTACTCTAATACTGCAGTGAAGGTTGCAAAACTGTTACAAGCGAGGGAAAGTTTTTCACCGTTGACGTTAAAATGATGAGTTATAATAACTCTAATGACAGTTTATAATAATCAAAGATTAAAGATTGAAGGGCGCAGATACTATAACGCAATATAGACATGAATAATCGCATTACATGGGAGTAAGCTACTTTGGAGGTGAGACAGCAGTAGAACTTAATTTGTATATCTTTACAGCGCCGTATTCCGTTAACCAAGTAGGTATCCAAATAATTCAAATTTATTTTAATACTGGTTAAAAGGGTAATAACTGACACTTTTAGTTATGCGGTACTGGAATGTTACACTACCTTTGCAAATCCTTGCGAAACAATCATAGCTCGGTGTACAATAAGCAGGCCTGTACCTTGTCTTGCCTGCCTGCTCTAAAATGTGGAATGTAAATCAACTCACTAGCTATAACGAGTTGCACGGAATACGCCACAGTGAAATATCGTTCGAAGTTTTGTATTTTAATTGTAAGTGAGTCAAGCTTCCAACACAAGGCTGTATGTATGCCCACCTTCCGCTAAATTTTAACTTTTTTTCTATTTCAATCTAAGAAAACTCATCTCTAATATTTCACAGGTAACCAAAAGATTTTCTTTAATGAACTTACTACACGGAAGGAGCGCATGATGTCCCAGTGGTTCACTTACAAAGCTTGAGAAAAAAACGTGTAAACCAGACAACACGACCACTATACCTTGAGCAAAAGTTTGAGCTTCCAGGTTTTTATTTTGTGCCGGTAATGAACTCCATTTCAATGTTTCCTTTGTGCATTTCAATAGGATATCAACGCATCTGCACGCAACTGTCTCGACGCTGCCGTGGAGAGCCTGCAGTCAGGAAGGTCGGCTGAATCGTTGCTGACACAAGAGTCACGCTCGGGCCAGGAGGAGGGAAGTGGTCGGGACAAGCTCCCAGCTCGAGGAGGCCATGGTCGGCGGAACCGTCGCGTGACTACAGCGCTGACACTGCAAGAAGGAATGCCCAAGGAGGAAATGGAGTGAGGATAACCAGAGGAGGAAAACTCAAATGATAGAAGGAAAGATGTGCACAGGGTACTCACTCGTGAAAATAGGTGCTCATTCATGATTTCTTCCTGTACGTGTATATCGAAGAATAGTCTGTTGGTATTGAACTGTGGTGATGCAAAGCGACGTTTCGAACGTTGGGGAACTTGCGGGTGGTTCCGGAGAACTTCAGAACGAATACGGCGACAAAAGTTTGTCAGTATTTTTGCACCTATATTTAGTTGCGCCAAAGCGAGTTGCCGCTCCCGGCATTTCCGTGCGCACCCGTCGCCATCTACTGTTTCCCTTGAAACAAGCACTTCTATTCTTTTATGCGGCTGCTAAAAGGGCGACGTGCGGCATCAGTAGCCTAATGCAATAAGGAAAAAAAATAACCAAAGTAGTTTTCTGCTATCATTGCTTCAGTCCCCTTGGACAGCCCGTCTGTCAGACAGGGCTGCCCACTATCACCTCTGTTGTTGGCACTTTACATAGAGACTCTTTGTCTTAGCCTACAACAAAGCCAAATAGTACGTGGTTTTTCTTTAGCGTCATGTAAAGTTAACGTTCTTGCGTATGCCGATGACATTGCCTATTTTTGTGCTGACAAGCGTAGTGTTCACGAAGCCCTTATATTGACTAAGGATTCTTGTGACGTGTCTGGAGCAGCCATGAATGTGGAGAAAACTAAGGGGTTTGGGTTAGCCAGTGGGGAACGAAACCTTCCAAATTTGCGGGTATTAGCGGGTAATACCGTGCGCGCCTTTGCACCAAATAAAGAACTCAGGGCCTCACAGGTCATCAGCGCTGGCGCGTGTCAAGCGTGCCTGGCAGGCATGTATGGGGCGAGAACTTTCTGTATTTGCCCGCGCGCAAGTGTGCAATGTCGCCTGGTTGATTGAGTGATTGTAGGGTTTAAGGTGCCGTCGCAACGCGTGCGATAAGGCACGCCGTAGTGGAGGGCTCCGGACTAATCTTGGGCACCTGGGGATCTTTAACGTGCGCCGAAATGTCGCACACACGGGCGTTTTTGCTTTTCGCCTCCATCAGAAAAGCGGCCGCCGCGGCCGGGAATCGAGCCCGCGACCTCGTGCTCAGCAGCGCAACGCCTTAGCCACTGAGCCACCGCGGCGGGTGCAATGTCTTCTGGTAGCAAAGATTGTTTATGCGCTCCAGGTACTGCAGTGTGCACGGGCGATAGCCCAGGCTCTACAGAGAGTGTTTGCTACCTTCTTGTGGAGATCTGAATGGGAGCCAATGCGTAGGGATAATTTGTTTCTTCGTTTGGTGTCTGATGGCGTTGCGTTAATGAATTTGTTTGTGCACCAACTTGTGTCTCGGTTTTTCTGCTACAAGTTGGCGGATCATCCACTTTTCGCTACTATACTTTAAACGCGCATAAGTTACCATTTATTTTCTCCTTCTTTAAGCTTAAAGTGAGTGGCGTAGCTAGCTCACACACCTACGCATCCGGAAGTGATGATAGCGGCAAACTTGTAAGCAAACAGAGAGGATCGATTCGTTCCGATTCCGAGATTGCGCGTGAGTGGAGACAGAGACTAAAAGGGAGGACGCGAACAGCGTTTGCGTGAGCGGGACGACGGAAAATTAGGATCGCGAACACATCTTTTGCAATAGAACCATCATAAGCATCACGTCAGCACAAACGCCCGAAATCTGCCCGAAATTATTGTTTCAACCTATGACTGAGAATTGGGCCCCCGTTCAAGAAGCGTCGAAACTTAGCTCTGTTTCGACAGTTTATTGAAACGAGACAAGAATAAAGCACGAAATGGAGTAACGGTCATACCGTACTCGAACCCGTTTATATATTTCCCTAAAGTGGCACTTGTCAGTCAATCGCGTTAAATAGAGCGAAACGAGATGAGTGGATTGGGCTTTGGGGAATAGGGGGAACCTTATAGGGAGAAAAAAAGAAGGAGGATGGGGTATCCCGTAGTATCCTCGTGCAAAAAGATCCCAGCGGGACACGGAGGCTTCAGGGTCAATCGAATTCGCGGCCTTCGTAAAGCCAACCCCCCGTGGCATACGGGGAGAGCCCGAACCCTCAGGGGAAGAGCGCGAGGGCTAACGGCTGCTCGGGAATCGGTGGGCGCAAACTTGGCTCGGCTGACCTGCCGCCCGTGTCACTCGATCAGCCGAGATTTCGTTAGCGGAGGGGAAAACGAGATGCGGCGCCGCCTGCGGGACAGAAAACGGATTGCGTGGCCACGAGCGGGTCGGGGAAAGAAAGAAGGATGACCCCACGGCGCGTGCTGCGAGCTGCCGCTCGTACGGTGAAGCCCACGACCACGGAAGGCCGAGCACACCGCAATGGCGCGAGTATAAGGCGCTCACATATAGGCTTGTTTGTACGGCATAAATGCGGCGCTCATGCGACAGGGAACCCACCTACTTCTGCTCGCACAAACATCACGCTTGTACGAACGTGCTTCGGCCATTCCTTCAAAGTTCTTTGTTCCGTTTAGTATTGATTCCGTAACGCGAAGCGGTGGTTCGTTAAGGTTGAAAACTTAAACGTGGGGCGTACTAAACCACGTTAGAGCAAAACATTATATTCTACCGCGCTTTCGAAGAACTTACTTCAGAATTCCTTAATTCGACAGCTGGTTGGTATGGACCACGTCAGGTTAAAGTTGTCGTCTCTTGTCGATTGACTACCCAATTGCAAAATTAAATCAGTAGCACTGTTAAGTACTACCCCAAACCCAGACAGGGTCCTTCCAGACCGACGTGCTTTGTTCGCTTTTTACGGCATTAGGTTGATCGATTCAAGCGCTCATTGTGGAGGAAGGGAAAGCGCCTTGGAACTTAGTAACGACAGTGGCAAAGTAGTGTTCTTTTGTCTACGAACTAGATAATCTTAGAGCTCTTATTTGATCGTATTTATGTCCTTGGTATCTTACTGAGATGAACAGTCACCACATTAACCTCGCAAAGCAGCCGCGTATAAATAAAAATTTCCTTGCGATTTAAAAAATTCAATATCAACTAATGGATGGTATAACAGGCCCTTATCATGGCGGAGTTGTTCAGAAAATACTTGTCGTTCGGGGGGTAAACGACTACAGCTCTGTGCTAGAATCTGAACGTCCACTGGCATGATATGTTGGTAGTAAGGGCAGTGCGCGGATGGGTGCCCGTATTGGCGGCGCGAAAATGTACAGGCGATCCAAAAGTGAAACGGATCACGCGAGAGGTCGCTAAACTGGGGAAAACTGCATGTCAGCGCAATCTACGAGTATACATGCGATGCAGATAGCGAGGGTGTGCGGGCACATCCGTTTACGCCATCTCGGTGTTCTGACCCTCGTCTTATCGCCGGCTGAAGCAAAATTGTGCCGCTACCGCCCCTGCTCGTCCGGGACACTCTTAATGTTTTATGCAGGAATTCGTTCTGCGGGACTGACGTGAATCGCGCTTCTCTTAGCGGGGAGTTTGTTGCACCACATGGTTCAAAACATTCGTGGATCAATTTGGCAAGCACGGACGAAATCATTCCAAAATCACGAAACGCATGAAATAAAAAAAATGTATGCGGGTATGGAACTGAACAGAACTGAACGAGTGATCTGATTGGAGACTACCTACTGCCTCAGTAACTCGTTTTATTGATCCAAAAATAGTTAACCAATTATCTTAGAAGTTGGTACTTTCTTGCTGCCCCGTCCCCATTGTTATCGCCTTGGTGGGGGAGCGGGCAGTCCTGTTATGATACACTGGTACAGAGCAACCCAGATACTTCGACCTTTTGTGAAGTCTCTGCTTCGTACCTTTCCCTCACCCAAGCAGTTTAATCTTTAAGCACGTTCGGGTCTCGGCGAGAAACTTTTCGGGTTTTCTTCGTCCGCATAATTGGAAACAAGAGCTACCGATCCAAGTTCCAGCTGCCGTTTAATTTGTCATCATTCATCCGTCTGCTCTTCCGTGGTCCAGGCCAGGTAGACACAGACGGAACCATAACCGGCCGTTGTGCCCGAGTAAACGCGGTACCCGTCGCCTCCCCCCTGCCCACCTCGTCGCGCCGGGTCGAGCAAAACTGTCGTGATGGGCGCGAGAGATCCCTGTGGACCCAATAAGTGAAGATTGGAGCTGAGCCGATGATGGGGAAGTCACGCGATCGAGATCGGTCTCGTTCCCGGTCCCGGCCGTCCCCTCCCCGGCCGGTAGGGAATCGGGGACGCGGCGGGGGCGAGGTGACGCAAGGAATGGGGGCAAACGATCTCCTCTCCGCCGGCTCACCCCCCGGAGCCCGCGAAACGGCCCCGCCAAGCAGAGGCGCCCATTAACTTAGTGGGCGAGAAACTGCTGCCCGGTTAATTTGATCGGCACGTCACTTCTCCGTGTGCCTACTCTATTGCTTTTTTTTTTTTTTTTTTGCTCCCCGGACTGCCTCGGTCAGCGCCAAGGCGCATGCAAGGTACCGGCGGATCCGAACGTGGTTTTGGGCGTCAAACACCTCGAGCTTGTCGAGAGCGAATGGTAACAACTGCTCGTTACTGTTTAGAGACACTGTTCAATCGCACTACTACCATAATACATGTATAATTCCTTTTCACTGAGTTGGTGAGGAACAGAGATCAATTTTTTTTTTGCCTACCATGCTGCCCGAGGTGAAACCCTATCTGATGGAGGCGAGAGGCGAAAACGCCCTGATTAGGCGCACGTTAAATATCCCAAGGTGGTCAAAATTAACCCGGAGCCCTCCACTACAACGCACCTCATAGCCCAGGTGCAGCTTCGGCGCTTTAAACCCCACGGTCAACAACGAGGTCTAACATTGTCCTCTGGTTCGGCTGTGTGATCCACAAAAATGCCGTTAACGAACCCAAATGCGTCCTATGTTGTTTTCTTCACTCGCATGGGCAATATTTGTGCGTACCACCATTTACAGAACCAACTTTCCCATAAATTTGCACGCATCAGGTTCCCTCTGGTGGTTTATTACGGTTTCCCGGAGTACGAGCGCGTGTCGTATAAGCCCTGTCATTGCTCATGAATAATACCGCCATAGGCTTTCAGTGACAAATTATGATCATGACCCAAGGCCAGGAGGTGCATATCACGTCGCTTTCCATTTGTGGCGCTTGCGGATGAAATACTTCTCTCGTTGTTTTTGTCATAAGCAAAATGTACCTTACTTGGTGTCGCGGGAACCGGTTTATAGTGTGCTTTATAGCGCAGCCTGCCAGCTAGGCACTGCACGACAGCTGCGCTGCCTATCCCAAGCAGCCATCATGGCTTCTGACCTAAAGGCCACCGTACTAACAGTATGCCAGCTGTTTGAAGTTACTGCATAGGTTACCCATTTTAGGAACTGTGATACAAAAATGGCCCTTTTTTTTTCCTGTGCAAACAATTTAACTTCGCCTGAGAGAGCGCCTCGGTTAGCCAAATAGAGAGAAGGGAGCGAAGAGGCTGTGGGAGGAGGAGGGGAAGGGGGTTTGTCAACACACTCTTTTTCACGCAACCTGAAGATTACTAATAACATCGCATCGACAGACATCTAAAATTCCCCCTGCCTAATTTTCGGGTTATACCACCCGATAACCCAACACCATGTGCACAGCCCTTCATTCATTGCGGTATCCCTCAAGGTGGCGTGCTAGGCATAACGCTTTTCAGCCTCGCACTGATTCAAATTGTACAACATGTTCTGAAATAGTTGTCTTAATTTATGTCGGCAACATTTACCTGTGGCCACCAGGTGTCACACGATGGCTGCTAATGGCGTGGCTTCATAGAAGTCCACGCTGTGACAGGCCCAGACCTATGGAGGCATGGCTCCAGCTTTTCTTATGACAACTGCGTGGTGGCCGTGTTTATTCGCAAACCTAGGTCACTGTTTCCCATAGCAATCAACTAACAGTCGATATCTTACAGCGTGTGGCAAAAATCCCTTTCCGTTTTGTTGGCAGGTACATTCTATGGAGCGCCAACTTGTAATTTGTGAAGAAACTCATAGCCATATTGCCCGGGTTCCAAATTTTACCAGAGATGCTGGGCACATCGGTGAGAGCAGTGTTGAGTTGCAGCGTTCCCATTCACCTTCCTTGCGTCTCGGTGCTAAAGCTTGGGCGCGATGTCCGAAAACTTGTCGTGCAAATCTTCGGACAATACAAAACACTGAAACGACTGTTTAATTGCGTTTGCCGCAGTGCGCGTTGACCGTGTGGGCTGTTTGTTTTGCTCAAACAAACTTTGTAACAGCTTCCGCTACTGAGACTCTACAGCAGTGCACCAGATTCCTGAGAAGACTTCCCTCTCACCATTTCGAGAACCACTCTCTAAGCAGACCCCATTACTCATATCTAGCCTCCACCATGCATTGTGTGGCAATAACCTCAATATTCCCAATAAAGGCGGCACCAAGCTGCCTCTTGTGGCGTCTGCCATAATTTCGACGACTTCCGAACAATTCGGGATGCCCTAAACTCCACCCTTTACGCTGCACACGAAAGAATTCCGTCCTCTTGAATGATAAAAGGACGCCCTCCAAGGTCTTTCTAAAGAATCCAGAGTATCAACCATTTTCATCAGGATCAAGGTTTGTAGTACCTTTTATTTTTAGTCTGCACCGCGCAGTTCATTCCCCAATTTTGATCCTGATAGGACGCGCAGTAAAAGACTCCTGACTGACATGGTTCCTTTAGTGAGCAGTGGTCGCTAGGTCTGCTTTATACGCCAACTAGTTACTCGACGTTCTGTGAGGACGGCGAGTTTTAAGTGCTTAGCCACGAGAAGTGGCGGCGAGCACTGTTAGCTTAGCAGCCCTAGAAAATGAGTCACGTGGACAAGGGTGTCGGGGAGGGGGGAATAGGTTAGTTACTGTTGAGACTCGGAGTTGGGCGTACCTGCTCCGACAATGAGGAGCTTTGGGGAACCAGCTTGCCATACACGCGCCGGTGCGGGTTGGATTGCCCCCAGATGAGAATGTTTTGTCTTTGAAAAATGTTGCTTAGTCATTCTGTGTTCATTCCTACCCGGAGCTGCGATAAATAACGCCGAAACACTCGTTGCGTATAGGGCTCCTCAACGTGAACAATCTACGCGTCCTGCGATTGCTAACCTTTCTCGGAGCATCACTTGAATCGTGCAAAGCAAGTTACATTTCGCAGTTGATATCTATAGCGAGCATGTAGGTCTTATCATCTCTCGCTGGACAGCCAGACAGTGCCGGATCGTTCTCCTGCATCAGAACGCTAATCTGGCGATTAATTGCGGCAAAAATGAAAGATGGTTTTTGCTGCAGACCGCAAGCGTCTTGGCCATGTCACGCTCCGCGGAACAAGCAGACCGACAGAGAGGAGCAGAGGCGGGGAGAGGCGGAGGAGGTGTCGGAGCTTGCACGCCCGCCTGTCGCGGGTGAGACGACGCTGCAGCGCTGCTCCGGGGCGCTGTCCTTCCGATAACCAGCGGCGCGCGTGTGGAAAGGTGGCTCGTGCTTGCAGGCTCATCACAATCAATCAGCGAAAGCCAGCGGCCATCACGAGTCTGCGTCGCCGTCGCTGGGCTGTCCTCCCCGCCTCTTCCCACCGCTGTCGGTCTCCGCGGGCTCCGCTCTCCCCGGCGTTGCGGACGTTCAGGCGGCCGGCCGGGGTCCGCGCGGTTGATGACAAGCCTTATCGGCGCACGTCTGTCTCCTCGCGCCTGACGTATGACAGCCGCAGCGTTGCCGCCGCCAGCGCAGTCGACTGCCAGCTCGAACAGGACACGGGATCCGACTCTGCGCAACTGTTCTGTTTCGTTTCTTTCTTTCTTTCTTGATTCGTTTATTTAGTGTTTATGTTTTCGCCCATGATCGTTAAAAATTTGGAGGAAGTTTTAAAAAATTCTTTATTTGAAAATCTTGTGAGGCCATCACGTTCCCCAATCGTATTCATGAGCTTTCCCCTGCGACTGCTGAGCCAGTGCGTAGAAATGCATTGCTAGGTTGATCACTGGCAAATAAGTCGTATATGCAGCTCCCCAGATCTCCCACACACCGTGAAGTCAGCCAATACTTTGTCAAATTTCCAACTGGAAAGTCAGGGGTCCCCAGCTGGGCAAGACACTGGACTACCCTCTTCTGGCGCCTAAGTCACCATTAGGGCGGAAAGCGTGTGTCCTCAACTTGACAGAACGCGGACCCGGTCCACAAGCGTGGGTGGCAAATAAATTTTACTCTCTCTCTCTCTCTCTCTCTCTCTCTCTCTCTCTCTCTCTCTCTCTCTCTCTCTCTCTCTCTCTCTCTCTCTCTCTCTCTCTCTCTCTCTCTCTCTCTCTCTCTCAGTGCGTGCGTGCGTGCGTGCGTGTGCATGTGTGTATGTATGCGTGTGTGTGTGTCTCACGTTACCGTGTGATTAATTCGATACGCTGCTATGACATGCCACCACGATCCTTGGGGTCGTCACGGCTGGCAAGTATCTCTCTTCAATCCAGTTCAGGTGACATATTATCGTTAAGTGGGATCCTACACTCGTTCGAAAGGTGTTTCCAGCGAGCAGCGCTTGTCATGAAGATGTTAAGAGGAGAGTTCCATGCAGTGATACAGCAATACAGCAACTTTGTTAAGGAAGTGAATGGCTGCGCGGTTCAAGGTAGGATTAGACGAAATTTCCAGGAACTGCGCAGCCGCTATGAATATTGTAAAGTTTGGGATGAATGAATTTAGACATGGCCGAACATGAAATAAAGGCTGAGAGAATGTGCCGGGGAGTCCAGTGAGAACACGCATCAATTCACTGTGATAAAATGCCCGGAATCGTTACGTCGGACCGCTGAATAGTAGTGCGCGAAATTCTCCATATTGTGGGCATCTTAACTACAAGAGGGTACACCACGAGGAACCGCAAATAGAAAAGCCGTGTGCGCCATGGGTGTTACGATTGGTGACGGTGAGCAAGAGCACAAGCGAAATTACGTTTTCGTGCAGCGTGCGGCCATGGTTATTCGTCATGCGCAAAACTGTTGGGGCCGATGGGACGAACCAATGAGCCAGGGGATTTAGCACTACACGGCCGTACGACAATTCAATGCTACCCGGACATTCAATACTACACCGATACGACGGAAGCGGCAAGCACTTGCGGCAGATATCTGGTCATTGGTTCGCGAGAGCGTAATTTCCGTAAAAAATTCTGTGTGCACTGCTTTTGTGTGTATAGTCAATAAACCCCCATTATTCATTGCAACTTGACGTCGCTCATTGAGCACAAGCTGTACTGCTCAGAAATACTAGAATAATTAGAAAAATCGACCCCAATCCTCGCTGTGAAGGTGGTTCGAAAGCAAAGCTGTGAACGACCCCCACAACAATACCCCATGCGACGTCACTTGAATTCACACATGTGGCTCTACAAAGAGGGAACCCAGAGATTCTGCCAGCCGTTACCTGGGATTCACGTGGGCGCCGTCCCGAACGCAGAAGCTTCGTACACGGCCGGGCTCGAACGACGGACGCCGCCGGTGTAGCCCGGCCGTGCGTCGGAAGAAAGAAAACGGAGAGGAGCGTGTTTCGAAGGGTGCGACAGCGCAACCTAGCCATCCTGATGTGCTAGCTTGGGACTACACCACCACGCGACACAAGGGCAGACACTGAAGCAATCCGGCATGTGAGCTTAGTGATTCCCATCAATAGATTTAAACTAAATAGCTTCTTAAGTTTGAGAATTGCGAGAAAGCTGATGGTACTTTTATAATCGCTATTTATGAGAACCAGTTGCTTCATTCGTCTTTTGTAATACCTGTAAAAACACAACCGAATTGGTATTCAGCAATTTAGAAAACGCAGTCCCATTCGTGACAAGCAGTGCGCAAAAGGTGGCGTTTCTCTAGCGGCCAGATGTCTGCATGTGGTTTGTACGTTTTGTTTTCCCGCCCTGCAATCCAATCCTTTACATATATCTTTGCCACACGACCACTTAGTTCCGTCGGGTCCGGTTTACCCAGGAGGTACTGTTGAACAAGTTAATCAAGCCGTGCGATGTAAGCGCGCAATGGATACGAAGCTGCGCCAAAGCAGGTCCAACACCATCGCTAAAGCAGACGACAAAGCCGACGGAAGGGTCCCGCTGACGCGCCCGTGGTAGTGAGCACGGGGAACTCTGGGTAAAAGCGCCCTATGGGAGTTGGGAGTTTCTTGTCCCGCACGCCACGAAAGAACCATTGGCTGGTAAGGGTAGAAAGCTTTGCAATAAAAAATTATGCATACTTCGGTGAATGAACTCTGCGGGAAATATCAGACTATCGACTAAGCGGTACGCCAAACTGGCTCCGGTGTCTCCCAGTGAGGCAGATGTGCGAATCGCAGAAACTGTAAGAGTACACGACTGCATCTGCTGCGCAAATTCCTATCTGCCGATAAGTATGAGCGTTAGAAGTCTGGCTGAAAACTTTAATAATTTTCTTTCATTTTAATTTTTGCCCATAATGCAGGCGAGTGCACACAATATGCTCAAATCTTTTCCTAAGCGCAACAACAGGATCAACGCGTCGTCGACGCTCTTCCATACACACATTCCCTTCCAGAAGGACGCCTTCACGGAAAGGGCCGGTATGTTGTGATGGATAGCTTCACATATATACGCAGGCGGTTTCTTTCGTAAACGTTTTCGGGGGGAGCATTAGTGAAAGTTTATCGCTCACCCTACCGTCTCCGCCCTCTAACGCGTCATCAGCAACAGACATACGTACGGCTGCAGCGCGCGAGAATGGCTGCGGCGATAGAAGGATAAAACAATTCGCACTCGCCCCGTTATCCCGCGCACTCCCATCGGAGGAACAATGGGCAGGGGTGGCGCGTTTATACGGCTCTGCCGAAGCGGAACCGCCTCCTCAGTAAATGCGCCTTCGCAGCGCATACATGCACGGCGGCGCATTTGAATACGCACCTTCACTCGCAGGCAGCGGATTGAGAGTAATTATTTGCCGCCACTTGCTTCTGTTCAGGACGTCTGCTCTCGCTTCCTTGCTTGTCGTTGCTTTTCCTATTGGGATACACGAGGCGAACTTGCGGCTTTTTTGCATATGTGTGAAGCGAGGTCTTGGCAAACGCTGGGACATTTGTTGGAGTCGACGTGTGTTCTTGCACCGGTCGATATTATGGGCCAACTCACCCGATTTATTTTTTGGTGCATTTCCCCCCCCCCCCCCCCTCCCTTCTACCAGAACGGTAAAGAACTAACACGGTAGAGAGCCAAGAAACACGGTAAAGCGCCAACAATCTACATTCCTTCGGTCACCTGCGGCCTCCGGCGCTTCATTTTTAAAATGAGATGGCGCAGAGGGACACTGACAACATGCCTTTTCAGCAATGTATCCTCGTTTGAAAGTGAAGCCGACTTTAAAAATATTGATGGAAGCCTGGGTTTTGTAAGCTGGCTTTCCTACAGCGTGCGTTACACAGTGAAGCCTGTCGAAGGACATCACCGGCAATCTGCAACAGCATTGTCTACGAACTAGGGTGCTAAATTTTTCAACTCTTAGAATAGAGGAAAATATTGAGGCAAACTAACTTTAGGTGCATATAGGACGAATTGTTGATGCACAGCGCCTGGGATGTCATGTCACTAAATGTGGAGAGTCTTGAGGGGAAGATTGTTCCGTCTACTTTATTTCCACTCATTTCAGCTCCAATGTTAAGTCATAAAAATATGAGCATAAATCCTACAGGTTCACGGAGGGGGAGTTTACGACCCATCCCCAATTCGCGACCAGATAAACTAAAGCTAGCGGCCTAACTACAGGAAGCGTTGCGGCAACGGAAGCTTGCTAATGTAGACAGCGCCACCGCCCAAACTGTTTTTTTTTTTTGTGTGGAGTATATGCTCTCTATCCCAAACAAAAGAGCGTCACTTAAAACACCTCGAACCATAGAACAGCTTAAACACCTTATTAGGGCCCTAGAACTTTGAAAAGTGGACTTTCTGCATCTATAGCCCTAACGTATCCTGCCAAAACTAATGCTGGCAACCATGACAGTGAGCCGTGCAGCAACGTACTTTTTAACTGCACGTTTGATAAAAAGAGGTGCTTAAAAACTTGTCCCCAGCTAAAACCATATTAAAACACAGCCCTTTCCTCTTCGTTTATTATTTTTTTTCAATCACGCATTGGAACTGACGGAGCTGTTCGTATATACGAACAGTATACTGTGATGTTTAAACATTCCACGGCACCACCTTTCGGATTTCACAGAGTTTAGTGCCAAATTAAAAATATTTCAGCCAACTTATGTAGAAATCACATGCGGTAACTCTACTATGTAGGCTATCATACGAGCTAGAGGAACCCGCCGCGGTGGCTCAGAAGACGTTGCGCTGCTGAGCACGAGGTCGCGGGTTCGATTCCCGGCCGTGGCGGCCGCTTTTCTGATGGAGGCGAAAAGCAAAAACGCCCGTGTGTACGAGATATCGGCGTACGTTAAAGATCCCCAGGTGGTCAAAATTAATCCGGAGCCCTCCACTACGGCGCGCCTCATCGCCTGTGTTGCGTCGGCGCGTTAAATCCCACAATCAAAGAGCTATAGAGGACATGCACTCCACAAAAAGCGGTAGGCAAAAGAAGTTAGAGAGTATTAGCCGCCACGAACTTTTGGTTATCCTTGGCTCAATGATATGCTAAATTAGAGGGCTTGCAAAACTTATGAAATGTTACGGTGTGCAAAGCGTTGTCTGCAGAGCGTTATCTGCAAAGTGTTACCTTATCTGCAAAACGTTGTAGCTCACGACGATCCATGTAGCTCACGGCAATCGCCATCGCCAATACTGCCCAATCCATCGGTCCATTAACATCATGTGACTAAATTTGGGCGTACCCGTTGCATGCATAGTAATAAACTATCTACTTCCAGGTACGCGTGGCAGGTCTTTTATATTTGTGCGGTTGAGCCGGCGTCCAATTATTTTTTCGAATTTTCGAATTTTCATAAGTGGACTTGCCTGCGCGCTACAATCAGGATCGAGTTAGAATCGTGCAAGTACGGTATTCACTCTATGGTGCTCGTAAGCGGACACGAAACGAATTTTCTTTATCCGCCATCTGCAAGCCAAGCAACAAACAAAGAATGTATAGTACGGACGTACGTGCAGCCGTAGTGCGCATAGCCTTGCTGTCGAGGAAGCTAACTGAACTATACTTAGAGACTCAGGATTGCTCGCGGAGCAGCACAAGTATCATATATACCTCTGTCTCAAACTGTAGCTGTTCCCTAATTATTTTATTTCGCGTTGGTGTAGACGTGCGTTCTCCCGTTTATATCGAGAGCAGACACGTTTGAATGTAATAAACCCTGAGTATCCATGTAGGTTTCTGGTGACTCACTATGTCTAGCTGTAACTCACTATGTGAGACATCTACGTCTCACTGATGGCTTATGTCGCTTCGAAAACACACTGCAGGAAAGCCAACTTTATCTGACGATAATGGTGATCGTCAGTGAAGTGATGAAAAAATAAAACGCTTCCTGTGGCCGGAATCGAACCGCGGTCCCTCGAGTTATGGAGCCGACGTAAATCCGACAACGCCTACGTACCCGACACGGCCCAAGCTATTTGAATTTTAAGAGGGGTGGATGGAATTGCAAAATTCAAAAAATCGTGCGACCCCGCCCTCTAACGACGACGATGGTTGAACGCGAAGCCCTCTTCGTGCGAAATCAAATGGCGAAGGGTCGAAGCCAAAGCCTGTGCAATCAAAAGTCTGAACTTCGTGCGAGTTAACGTCAAAGCTCAACGAGTGAAAGTCCAAATCGTCTGCGAGTTTAAGCCCAAACTAAAACGGCAACAAGGGACCCAGGAACCTTCTCGTTCAACCATGGTCGTCGTTAGACGGTTGAGTGCATGGTTTTTGTTGCTTGTTCTCATGTCGTAATTACACACGCGTTTTATAAAATACAACAAGCCCCTTCGCAGTCGTTATTCATAGTCCTCACTACCAAAAGATTTTAGGCAGTGCAAGCACGGAAGAAAAAGAAAAGGGCGGGGGAATGGGGGAGGAGGGGGGGGGGGGCGTTCCAGCATTACGGAAGGCCGGGGCACATTAAATGAAGACAAAAAGATGGAAAAAAGGAACAGAGAGAGAAACCGCGTGGCGTGCCAGACTGCGTTTGGGAGCGCTCGTGCATGGCCACGCCTAGCGTGTTTCCATATGCGGCGTGGCCCGCGGCAGCACGTGCGTACACCGCAGCAGCGGGAATGCGTATCTTTCTCTCTTTCCCTCATGTTTTTTTTTTCGTCACGCGCCACACCGTTTGTGGCATCCCCCGCTATACGTGGGGGGCGCACCGGTGTTATCGAATCGGTAGCGCGCGCACGAGCGTGAGGCGTTCGGGGAGTCAGCGACTGTGGACATGCCTGGGCGTATACGGGTCGATATATGGATGGGTTTAAAGCCCCGCTCGGGTTTCCGCATACACGGGGCAGCTGTTTTCAATTGTCCACCGTTAGAGATCAGGGGTGTTTTATATCACTTTTCGTGCTTCTGCGTCAGGTCTGATGCCAACCTCCCACGTTCGTCAGCCCACAGGTTGTGCTGCGTTTTATCCATCCTGCGCAGTCCTTGACATCCCCCTTGTGAACATTCATGCGTGAAAAAAATTACTCCTTCAACGTAATGAAATCGTGCTTTTAATACTGATAACTCCCGCTAAAGTTCTCGCTCACGTAAGTCCGCTTGCGCGTTCCGAAGGCGAAGTCGTTGTGACTTCCCCTGGCGATACTTATGGAAGACTAATTCACTGCTACATCGTGTGTACGCCGCTTTTTACTGTGAAACAGTATACCCCTAACCAACCAAGGAAATTTTCGTGTCCACGTCAGCAGAAAACTGTCAGGCTACTGCTGGCTGCACAAGGAAACATCCCAGGCAACTACTGGCTACACCCAGGCTGCACAAGCAAACTACTGGCACCGCCAGGGATCGAACCTGGGCCGAAGAGGAGCGGAGCGAGAGCCCGTCGTCTTAGTGACTAAACTACGCCCACACGTGGAGACGGGGGAGACAGGCTGTGGTTTGGATTCAGCGACTGGGGAGGGAGAGGGCGCTTTTTGGAGGCGACACATAAAACAACAGTGAGGGGAAGGCAGCGTGAGAGACGACGCCATAGCTGCACGTGCCGCCCTCCTCCTCACCTTTCGAAAGACGCTCTTCTCCGTTTTCTTCCGACGCTCAGCCGGGCTAGAGCGCCGCCACTCTAGCCCGGCCGTGGCCGGCGCTGCTGCGTTCGGGACGCCACCCCCGCGAATCCCAGGTAACGGCAGCCAGACTCACTGGTTTCACTCTTTGTAGAGCCCCGTGAGTGAATTCAAGTAAAGTCGCATGGGCAATTGCGGTGGGTGTAGTGTACCGCTTCGCAGTCCAGCCACCTTCACAGTGTGGATTTGAGCAAATTTTTTTTTATCGCTTTCGTTTCTTTGTCCTTGGGAGAGTATTACTTCGAAAGGTGGACCCCCGACACTTCACACCACAGCTCCCCGAAACAGAGTTCTCCGCGGCTGGTGTGTACCTGTTGTGCTTATGGGCCGTCACGTTCCCCTTCACATGGCACCCACCAGGTAAACTCTTGTTCTGTCGATGGCAAAGTGCTGAAATAGAGTGGTGGTTACGCACCTGGCTCTATACTCGGGCGACCGAGTTCAATTTCGATACGAATTCAAACGTGTTTCCGCCTTTCTTAAAGGAGCCATGAAGGAAAAATACAAGTTGGGTTTATAAGATATACTGCTTAGTCCCGATAACAATGATACCAATGTCATCGAAATCTTCGAACAAATAACGGAGATATGAAAGAAAACGTGTGAAGCAGTCGCGACCCCCTAGCCAATTTCCCGCAACTTTTCTCTGACGTCACGGAACCTTGTTTGTGCGAATTGGCGGCCGCCTAACTGGCCTGTCGCGACAACACATGACTGGACGTCTGTAATGGGGCCTCTAGTTCCATTTTACCGCATCACTTGAATGCTAACGTGCAGTTAACACACTAAAAATTATGTTTTGTTGTTGGCCCGTATGAGGTATATATCTTGCTCATAACACGTCACTGTGGCGCAAAATTTGAAAGGTTTTTAAATACTTCTTGCTTTTTTTTTCGTCAAAAAAACATCTTTTGGGGCTGTAATGGAGCTGAGTGAGATACTGAATCCTAGTTCTCTCAAATTAAACGAAGTTGTATTTAAACGAAGTTGAATTAAACGAAGTTGTATTGTATTAAACGAAGTTGAAGGGGCGGGGAGGGGGGGGGGATGGGGAGGAGGGGTTAGTAGGGCACTGCAATACCAAGTGGAGTGTTGTCAATGTGTGTGCAATTACAGTGTGTGCAGTGTGTGCAGTGTGTGCAATTACACACAAGGGTCATTTGCGTCTGATCCCATTCTATGTAAAGCCACGGACCGTTGTGAATGCGTTCGCCAGACCCCTAAAGGCCGCTACGCATTCATGGAGGCCGTGAAACAACTTCATTACAGCGAAGCGTTAGGCACTAAGTTAGTCGGCGTATGTTCCTGTCGTGGTTGTCCGTGGGCAGAAAAAAAAAAGCCTCGAAAAACTGAAGCGAAAAGTGCGTACATCGTACAGCATACGATTACAGCATTCGTTGCAATAAAGAACAAGCATGAAAAAAAGCTCCTAAACTTCATAACTGATGATAAGGCGCTCCTGTTAACTACGCGAAGCGCTTAGATCCCCCGCCAGAGTCTCCCGGCAAGGATTACTGCTGCGCAACGTGCCGTGCGACGGCAGGTTCCGAGTGACGTCGCTAGCTTCCCCCTCTCGCTCTCTCCCCACTTTCCCCCCCCCCCCCCCCCCCCGCTGTTCTAATTATTACTCACTCCCCCTGCGTACTCATTCCTTCCGTACTTTTCTTCCACCACCGTTCCAACCGCCTCTTCGTCACCAACGTTACTAGTAACGTTGGTTGAGACTACCCCTCACCCCAAATCCCAAAGCCTCCGCCAACGTCGTTTCCCCGCGCCCCACTTGATTGATTGATTCATTGATTGAAGGGTGTAACGAGCCGAAGGAACGCAGGCGATGAGGCGCGCCGTAGTGGAGGGCTCCGGTTTAATTTTGACCACCTGGGGATTTGTAACGTGCGCCGAAATCTCGTACACACGGGCGTTTTTGCTTTTCGCCTCCATCAGAGAAGCGGCCGCCGCTTCCGGGAATCGAACCGGGAATGTAGACTGTACACTATTGGTCTGTTTCTTGATCTACGAAAAGCGTTTGATTCGGTAAACCACCAAATCCTTCTAAGAAAACTTGAGAGTATCGGTATTCGTGGTGTTCCCCTTGATTTGTTTCGCAACTACTTAGCAAATCGGTATCAGTATGTGCTAGTAAATGGTATACCCTCAGCTAAACTTCGAATAATAAATGGTGTTCCGCAGGGATCCATACTCGGACCATTGCTATTTAATTATATATAAATGATCTACCTACGATACCTGATTCACCCAAAATAATAATGTATGCCGACGACACCAATATATTCTTTACGGATATGGCCTTGCCTCAATTGGAAACTAGGGTTAATCAATACTTGCACCTTCTATCGCACTGGCTACATATCAATAAGTTACAATTAAACATAAGTAAAACCAATTATGTGGTGTTCACACCGATTAATAAACCACTGAATTATACTATGCATTTGACCTATCGAAATAACAGACTCAAACAATCAAAAGCGCAGAAATTTTTAGGTGTCTGGTTTGAAAATAATCTGTCATGGAATACACATGTGTGTAAATTAACCGCTGAACTCAGCAAAACGGTGGGCTGTTTATATAAAATTCGAGATATCATACCGTTATGGTTAAAAAAGACGCTCTATTATTCGTTATTTTTCTCTAAGCTTTCCTACTGCGCTTTAGTATGGGGCACAACTACTACGCAGAGAACTATAATAAATTGCTATTGTTGCAGAAGAAGGTATTAAGAATATTCGAAAATTACTACGGCAGGCCTGAATACCTACCTACTCATGAACTCTTTCTAAAGCATTCACTTCTTAAGGCAAATCAAATATACTGCTACAAATTACTTCAGTACATTAGAGACAACAAGTTATACAATACTTCCAGCCCTGTAACCACCACAGAACATAACTTGCGTAGACTACATCGACCAATGCCATCTACAAGAACAAACTATGGCCGGCAACACACAGGTTATCAAATCCCCTCCTTGTTGAACAAAGTTCAGAAACAGATTAATTTTCGCCAACGGTTGTCAAAAACACAGATTAAAAATGTCCTGTTAGAGCAGTTAATTGCATATAGCTAAAATTTACCCAAGCATAAAATAAAATGCTGCAGCGAAATTGTAGATATATATGCTGAAGTAAGTCTCTGTTTCGGGTGTATTTTGTTGTTCGTTCACTCCTTGCACTGCACGAAAAAACACACGAGTGTTTTGATACCATATCCAGTGTGAAAATTTGGTTCTGTATTCTTTTTTTTGTGTGTGTGTGCAAAGTAGTCGCGCATTGAGCGTTCGAGGAGCACGACTGCAAATGTACTCTCTGTAGTCTGTAGCCCTCTTTTGTTTTTGTTTTTTGTTTTTTGTTTTGTACACTCGACTGCAAGTGTGCAATATAATATACTGTGCCCGCACGCTGCCTGCCACCGGAGCAGGAGCCCTAGTCAGGCTCCAAGCCTTTTGCCTCTGCTCTCCCCTTTCTGTACGGAAAGAAACAATAAAAAAAGAAAGAAAGAAAGAACCCGCGACCTCGTGCTCAGCAGCGGAACGCCTTAGCCACTGAGCCACCGCGGCGAGTGGTTCTAACGATCAGTCGTAACGATCAGTCGCATGCCAACCACGTGCTGCAGTGGTGCATGTGTCTCGCGTTAAATACGGATCAGGGGCGAACGACGATGGAGGACGAGTGTTTTTCGGAATTATCATCATCGTGAGATTCGTGATACTTGCTTGCTAGCTTGGGGAACCCGGCGCTCCAGGTCCTTCAGAACAATTCGGCAGGCTCGCCCTTCTGATCGCCTTCAGACGTCAACAACCGTGTATTTCTAAGACGGGACAATGGTCCGAATGTCCCAGCTCAAGGAGCTCTGACGTGGAGCCTGACAGGAATCGTTGCGGAAGCCATCCCGTCAACAACTACCACAGAGCGATTATCACTACCATTATCAAAGCGAAGTTTTAGTGTTCTCGCTGATGCGTCTGTAGAGCGAAAACGTCCTGCAGGAAAGCCAACTTTCTGGGACGATGATTATGAATAATCGTGGGTGAAGTGAAAGAAAGAAACGCTTTCCGTGGCCGAAATCGAGCCTGTGTGGCTTGGTCCCTTGCGTTATGATGCTGGCGTCTATCCCGTTGTTGCATGTCGACATGGTGGAAGCGGTCTAGAAAACTCTAACGACAACCAAAGAATCTATCAAGACCAAGCTTCGCGCTCAACCATCGCCGTCGTTAGACGGAGGGGTGCATGATTTTCTACTGTACGTTGTAAGGCAATGCTATGGTTTAGCTTCCCTGCAATGCAGTCGAGTCGCTAATCCATGAGACTAGCAAAGCAAATCGGGCACATTATGGCAACGTGCACACCATATGACCCAAAAAAGGGATCTGCGCAGTGGTACTGCGCAATGAAAAGGGCTTGCATTGCGTGTGGGCCCAGCGCAGGAAAAAAAATCAGTCAAATTGTATACGCTCGACGCCGTCCCTTGCCGAAATTTTCTTGTCTGCGCGGATTGGTCAATGGTGTGCATTGCGGCGAAGCTTAACCACAGGATTGTCTTGGAGTGTAAAAAACTATTGCATACCCCATCAGCAGGTGTAGCGGCTTCGCAAAGCACCGCTAGATATTCTCTTTCGCAGGGCCGGGAGGGCGAGTCAACCTTTAAAGACGTTAGTCTTTCTTACTATACTTAAAACCGAACATTTCGGTCTGTCCATCCGTCCGTCCGTTCGTCTGTCTGTCTGTCCCTCGACTTAGCCAACGGCCAAAAGGTATAAGTGAGTATTCTAAAATGAGAAGAAAGAATCTTTCCAACCCGCTAATCACGGTAACAGGCCTCGTATACTTCTTAACACTGTTGAGCAAAAAAAAAAAAATTCACGCATCTCCACGAAGTGAATCATGACGAGTTGGCGAAGCACTGGGGATCGCTCTTACCGTAAATCACCCGCGGCATTGCCCACTCGCGCATGCAAATGAGGGAGAACGCGTGTGTATAGTATATACAATTCCAATCCTATCCAATCTGATGCAATTCAATTTAATCCAATCCAGTTCAATCCAGTTCAATCCAATATAATCCAATGCTCGTCGCGCATGCGCAACACTGTGTTCACGGACGCCAAGGGACAAGCCACGGACAAAGCCAGGTGCTTAGGTGCTTCGCCCCTGAAAGAAAATTACAGGCATATGTAAAACAAAACACCAATACATAACTGGTACCAGGCAGTGTTCTTTTAATTAAAAAGAGATCTGCGCTTGATATCTTTGATATCAGATTAAGAATGGCGCGTTGAACTCAATTTTCTGTCCCAAAAGTACATAAAAAGCTTGCGCGTGATCATCGCGGCGGCATTCTCACAGTAACGAAAGGTTCCAAGAGATAGCGCGCCGCAATGTAACGCGGGAAAATTAAAATGGTTTGAGCAAACCTCCCCCGTGCTGATCGTGGGAGGAGCGAGATGTGAGGGGAAGAGCGTGAGAGGTGGGCGAGGGGGAGAACAGAGGGGGGGGGGGGTAGTGGTTCGGTTTTTAAAGTAATAAATTAGAAAGAAATGGACTGGGGATAATCATTGAACTTCTCAGGGGAGTTCACCTATAATTAAACCTGCAAAGATGGGAGTATAGTGGGGGACAATAGGATAGGGGAGAGAAAGCAAGGAAAGGATAGGTGGAAGAGAGTAGAGTGGAGGAGGAGGAGAAAAGCGAAAGGAAAGGCCGAGAGGTTATCCAAGTAGAGTGGCTTTAAGTAGAGTGGTGTCCACTTTGATTGGGACCACCACGCACGAACAAACACCACAGGGCGCAGTCTTGGCGTGATGCGGCGCCCGGGAGACGAATCTCGACATGGGCAGTACGTGAAGCGAAGAGGCGAAGCCGCGACGTGACGCGCTGTCCGCGGGAGTCCAGAACCTCGAGAATTCGCTGGGTGCAGATTCAGGCAAATAAGTGGGTACTGGCGAGCGGGAGTTTACATACGACGGCCCCACACAGCAGAGCGCCCACGGGCGAAGCAGACACCCATAGTGGCTACGCGTGTGGCGGGAACCATCGCGGCAGCGGGCGGACGAACGCGAGCCCACGTCCGCTCGCCACTGCTGCCGCAACGACGCAACCGAACTTCTGGAAGGTTCAGAGGTATTTACATGGCAGGGGCGGCATAAGATATCTTCTTTCGACGACGTTTGCTGCGAAATGAGCAGATAAGCGGCCATTTTTGTTTTCTTATAATAATTTACCATTGGTGCCCTACAAACATCTACAGTCAAGTAGACGCTGTGCGGAATGCTGCATTGTGAAGAGCTCGGGTTAAAGGCAGTAAAGCCACTCCGTTTCTGTAGCTCGAGGTGGCACAAGAAATCTTCGCGACACCCGCCGCGGTGGCTCAGTAGCTAAGCCGTTGCGCTGCCGAGCACGAGGACGCGGGTTCGATTCCCGGCCGCGGCAGCCGCTTTTCTGATGGGGACGAAAAGCAAAAACGCCCGTGTGTACGAGATTTCGGCGCACGTTAAAGATCCCCAGGTGGTAAAAATTAATCCGCAGCCCCGGTGCGCCTCATCGCCTGCGTTGCGTCGGCACGTTAAACCCTACAGTTAATCAATCAATCTTCGCGATACTGCAATGAAATTTCCATAATCTAAGGCAATACAGTGACCCAACTTTTCTTGCTCACTTTTTTATTTTTTTCATAAAGTCAAACGCACACGCGGCTTCAAGGCGGCCCCACGAAGCACTCCTCTCTTAGTTATGGAATGTATTTTCGCACCGAATACACACCTGCACTAGGTGTATAATAATCCACATAACCTCGAAGCCTGTCACTAACAATAAGCCGCAGTTTGCGCAGACGGTTGTTTGCAGTTAGAACATAGGGGAACACCAATCTAACGGAGGCCGAGAGAAAATGCACGCGCCCCCTTACCTGGCGCCGTCTGTCGTTCATGACAAAAGGCAATGTGTCGATGGGCGTAAAATTTAGCCAAGACAGACAGGACGGCAGGAAAACAGGACCAGGTATCAGCTTGCGCTAATAGCGAGACCAGCCAAGGCGGGCGTCCGTCAAGGGCGTTTGTAGACGTGAAGAGGGAAATGAACGTAGAGAGAAACGCAGTACAAAGGGGATCGCCAGGTTAGCTTAGGGGCGAAGACAGTGGGAGGATGGTGGCAGAACACAGGCACGAAATTGACCGGGTCCTGACACCAGGCACTTCGCGGTGAGCGTTCTTCGCGCGATTCAAAAAAGCAGTGCAGGTGTGAATGGAGCGGGGAAAGCCGAGGTGGGTTGGTTCGCGATTGAGTGACGTGAGTGGTGTTCAGTGTACTCACACACGTATTCAACGCGGTGGGTCCGTCCGGTCGCGGTGTGGGAAGCGTTACCCGAGGGCAACACTGGAGGGGAAAGGTGGCAAGTGTCTGTGTGTTTGTGCAGAGGGGGTAAATACGATCCCGCGTGTACGCAGTTACACGGTGTAATTTGAACAGGCGTTGTACAGGCTCTGAGCCAGCTGCGTGGTGTCACTTTCCCCCACTCCTGCATATCTAGAAGAATTCAGCGTTCCCTTGACAGTTTGCACGTGCTTTTTTTTTTTTTTTCTTGGGGCGTCCGCGTGTGTGTGGAAACATCTGTCAGCAATTTCCATTCACGTTTTACGTGGCTCTCTGTTTTGGGCTGTCGCATTCTCGCCCCCCATAAACGGCGGTGTGGCCGGCTCCGGCGAGAACTTCGACACCTGCACGCGGCCCATTTTAGACCGCACTCCTTTGTTGGCACGGCGTACGTTCGACTCGTAAAATGCGTCGTAAAACGTGCCCGTTTCTCGCTCGGGCGCGCGCGGACTCGCGATATCAGTTTTGCGGAGTAAGATGTTGCGCAAGCTGTAAGCGTAGGAGGATCATGTTGTGTTACTCTACTCCTCTATGAACAATGGCTTAATAAAACTTGTTTCTCAGCTGAGTTGATTGATGTTGCTGATTTGAATCCAAGGGTCAGTAGTAGCGGGATCATTTCACAAATGTATATAGAGGAGATAAAAGTGCGCGGCTTATTTCCACATGGAAAACTATGGTTTAACTGATGAAAATACCTAAACACAGCAACCATCGTCGATACATAACCAATTTGCAGATGCTGAGATGCTGCAAACGCAAGCAGAAAGATAAGCGAGTGCTCGCGCTGTACAACCGAGTTGTTAGTGTACACGTAGTCTCTGCGTCAGCCGTAACACAAACGTGTCCGCACCGCAGAAGTTCCAGTGGCTTTCCCACAGGGGAGCTTTAGCTTACCGTGTTAGCGTACGGTCACCATTGAACCGTGACGCCACTGCGCATACGCGAACAGGCGAACAGCAACTTACCGGCCCAGGTTTTACTGTCACCACCGAGCTCCCTGCGCCGGCAAAGCGTACCCTCGCGTATTCATTACAGTTGCGCTCGGCTCTTGATGCTTGGTGCAGCCGATAAAATTAATCTTGGTTGATGTTGTTTATCGCGTTATTCTTATTAAGTGATGCTCAGGAGTAAGACAAATGACGATTTTTCGCAGATGGGCAAGCAAAACGCCGCCTCTACTCGTGCTAAGCCTCGCCCGTCTCCAACAGCTCAGATAAGTTTCTAAGCTCGCAAAGCACTTTTACGCCTCCAAAATCGTGCCGGGCACTGAGAGTGGAGGTTTTTGCGAAATTATTACAGGATATTTAAATCATGTTATGCCGGAATATTTAGCGGAGTCATGAATTCTGCTTTACAATATTTGATATTTATTATGCCCAATAGATGGCGGCATCGACATCATGTTCTCCTTTATAAAGGTCTATGGGATATGTCTACAATTACTTAGAAAAAAATGTATTCTACTGTGAGCTTCTAATTTAAAAGTTTTGATATTCAAGCTATTTCACGCGTAAGCGGGCAGTTCTGAGCCACAAAGATTTGTGTCATTAGCCTTTAGCTTTGAGACTTATTCGTCAGATGTCGCTGATTGCATTCCGGCGGCCGGTACGCCAGAATAAGGAAACAGCGAAAGGTGGGCTAAAACCACTGAAACATGTGTTCCGCCCGTACCAACGAAAGGAATCCGCTACATGCACGCGCATGCGCAGCGGCATCACGGTACAACGGTAACGGTATACGGTAACACGGTAAGCTAAAACTCTCCAGTGGAACGAGAGCGGCAAGAGTAGCCCCGAACAAGGCAGGACTTCGCAAGCATTCGCCTGTTGCGTTGGCTGCAGTACGGCCGGGGGCGAAACGGCGCACGTGGTCCTGCCAAGGACGAGTACGCGCGGGGTCGCACCGTGGCAAAGTAGCAACGTGGAGCACCAACAACGCTTCACGGTGTTCCCATTGAGTTCCGCGGAACTTCAGAGGAACCGCTCGGAAGCTGCTGCTCCCAACGGGCCCGACAGGAACGAAGCAGAAGCGTGGTACGGGGCGGGGGGAGGGGGGGAAGGCCGGACGGTTTGTGCTCTCGCGACCGCAAAACGGCGACGATTGACGGCGGCAGGGATTACCGGGTCTGTTTCCCCTCCTAATTGCCGGCTCGGGAAAACAAGCCGCTCCTCTTCGCCCTCGGGGAACAGGGTTCCGGCTACTATCCAGCCAGCAGCGCCGAAGACCGCTCGGGGGAGCTCCTCCTTGTGGGCTGGATAACGAGCTCAACGCGCACTTTGCGGTGACGGCTGGTGGGGACCGCTGCCGAGGCCCCCGGGGCCTCGAGCTAGGCCGCGCGCTTGTTAGCGGACCTCTTCTGTCTGTGCACGGGGGTCCCACCCGACATGGCTGTTGCTGCTGGGCCGTTTTCCCGCCTGTTGGGCGGCGAGGACAAGCGAGCGAGCACTCCAGCCGTGTCTCTCGGCCCGCGGTGCACTCAGCGGGCCCTTCCCGTAATCCCTTTCGGAACGCCGACCCACGCCTTCTTGTTCCGCATGTTCTGGTACTCGACACACGTCCACTGGGTGGGGGAAACCTAGCGTGATTTAACGAGCTGAGTGACGACACAGCCGCCGGATCCATGAGGCAGGACACATTCCAAGAAAAAGTTGGGGAAGGCGAAATTGGCCAACCTCGGAACCATCATCCATTCCCGTATAGCTTGCGCGCACGGGTGTCAGCTACACAGTATTGGTAGCTGACGAAGAACGTTCGTGGAAATTGGCTCCGGGAAAATTTGAAGACTATTTTCAGAAACGCAAATACGGTGTACTTTAACTGCTTTTCAGAAACAGTCGCATTAGAGTTTAGGTAATACCAATTGGGTTTGTTATCAAGCGAACATCGGGTAACGCAGGTCAATTACGTTTGAGCACAAATTTTGTTCTGTTTCTTTGGGTGTCTCATACGTACGAGAACAATTTACGCGACAGGAAGCTGAGCAAAAACAGGGCGGATTACAAAATCATCAAATGCTTGAGAATACGACTGCAATGTCCAGAGCACGGGACAAAACCCGCGCATCCAAGACGGGAAACCCAGTTTCTGTAACGGCGGAGCTGTTTAGGTCGGCCGATATCCGTCCGTCGCACAAAAGGAGCTCGAGGTGTGAAGAAAAGTGGCGAGGCGGCAAGGAGGCCACGCGCAGGTGTTGGGAATACCCGCCTCAAGAGAAAAATGTGGTTAAGGAGGTCCCGGGAATCGAACCCGGGACCTTTACGCCGTGAAACGGGCAACCGAACCACTGCCCCCCTCCCCCCCCCAAAGGCCCGAAGGGTACGGGGTTAGCAGCAGCATGTGCAGCCATTGGGGTTAAAAAGGGGTTTTTGGAAATTACTAACCGGAATTCTTCATTCACATTTTCTTATATATATTTTCGCAGTTACTACACTGCTTATTGCCTGACGACGTCAAGTAGGAAAGGTGGTTCCTGTACACAAGTCCGTTGGAGTTTTTTTATTGAAAAAAGAAAAAAAAATGAAATGCTTCCCGTGGTCGCCATCGTTCCTGGGATCCTCACGTTATGAAACCGGCGACTATCCGATTGAGCTATCATCGCACTGCGGGTGCGCAGTGTTTCCTTTGGGTTCGTAGCGCGGGCCTTGGCTTTGGACTTGGCCGCGGGTCCTAACGTGTGCTAACGCGCTTCATTTTAGGAGATATGTGAAAGCCTGCAGACGAAACGATCCAGGCCTGCCAATCATGGGAAACTCTCAGCGCCAAGTTCAGAAGTAAATATGAGGTGCAACAGCCGGGTCTCCGACGAAGGGAGAGACGTCGCCAGCTCTGCGATTTGATTGATGGATTGTAGGGTTTAACGCGCCGACGCAACGCAGGCCATGAGGCGCGGCGTAGTGGAGGGCTCCGGATTAATTTTGAACATCTGGGGATCTTTAACGGTCGCCGAAATCTCGTACACATGGGCGTTACTGCTTTTCGCCTCCATCAGAAAAGCGGCCGCCGCGGCCGGGAGTCGAACCCGCGACCTCGTGCTCAGCAGCGCAACGCCTTAGCCACCGAGCCACCGCGGCGGGTAGCTCTGCGATTTTTCCGGCCTTGCACCACTAGTGCAAGATGCGCCTTTTTTTTTTTTTTTTTTTAAAGCCAGACGTTCCTTGTTGAGAGACGCTACAGAGTTAGGCCCAAATTTTAAAACCTTCCTCACCTTACCCCATTTCCTCACCTTACTGAAGGAGCCCTTCATGCTCCCTTACAGTGAGGCGACCTTGCAGCTCCGATTCTCATTTTTAAAGCCTCCCTCAACCTTCCTTACCAAAGGGCGCCCTTACTCCCGGCAAGGAAGCCATTTGTGCACATAAGTGCGAGGGAAAGCGCAATTTGTTCTTAAAATGTGCCTTCATTAGCTGTGATAGGCATGCAATTTGTCGTGTTTTACATTTATACGGGCATATATATTTAATGTTTGCTTATTGCGCAGTTCTTGAAACAAGTTGTACCGGTCGGTTACTACAGTTGCTTGTAAGTCAAATCTAGTCTGGCAACAGTCTCACGTTGATTTTTGTCAACATCGCATTTAGCGTCGAAACGTGCGAGCCAACGTTTTGTGCGAGCGTAGCGCCAGTGTAACCATGCCCGGGAAAGTGGATTACACAGAAGAAAAAAAAAAAAAGAACTTCTCCAAGAACTGGTACGAAAATACAAAAACTTTGTAGAGTGCAACAAGAGCAACGCCATGTCGCTGCAAGCGAAACCTAAAGTGTGGAAGCGACTTTGCGACGAATACAACAGCATGCCCAACGTGTGCCCGCGTGATGTAAAACAACTCCGCGTCATAAGCGTTTCCTCTTTGTTGCGTTTGGTAGTTGACGTACTTTGGGAACAGGGGCAAGCACACCGCCTGCGTAACTTCCCAGAGCCCATTGCTGACCGTGGGCTGCGAAACGTTGACGAGGTCGCCGACCACCGTCAACCGTCAAAAGAAGTTCCAAGTGCGATGAAAAATTGTGCTAGGGATCGTTATCGCGATCAGATATCTGCCTAGATGCTAACACTACACTGACCGGCCGCGCAGGTTCGCTGGTCCGACCGGTCATCGCGGCGCGCGGTGCGCCGAGCGGCCGAAAGATGGCGGTACCTGCTCGGAAGCATCGAAACATGCTACGGCAGATGTCTCGATCACCGATCTCTCAAACGGCAATTATAGCTGAAATAAACTTTCGCATGCGAGAAAGGGGATGATACTGTGGTGAAAAGTTGTGTTAGGTATTGTCCTTCACAGTTGCACAGATAGCGGCGATCAAATATCCGCCCCGATGCTAGCGGTAGCGGAATGAAAACTCGTCGTCGCTGTACAGCTCCATCGGGTTGAGGCGGTCTCGCGGCTGCCTCATCGTGAGCGACAGATATCTGTACACGTCGCCGCACATGAAGTCGTCCACCCGCAGGCAAAACAGTGCAAAGTCCGCCCAGCTGTCGTACGAAGCAATAAACTCGGACGCCATAGCCGTCGCGTTCCTCCCGCAGCACCGCCGGACGTTGGGAGCTCCCAGCGTTCCGCGCGGCCTAACGAGGCGTGTGCCAAGTGCTGCGGAGAAGTGTGCGTCCAGTTGAAAGAGCGGGGTAAGGTCGCATCAAGGTAGCCCGCGAGCGACCTTGCAGTAAGGAGACATCAAGGGAGCGTTTCGTAAGGAAGCCTCAGTAGGGAACGTTCCAAAATTGAACTAAGGCCTCCTTGCGAGTTCTAAGGCGACCTTAGTAAGGTAAGGAAGGTTTTAAAATTTGGGCCTTAGTTTTAGTTTTTGGACGTTCTATGGCCACGGAACAATAAAAAATTAACGGTATTTCAGTCTAATTTTCTTTTTAATGCTGTCCATTCCTCTATCTAGGGCGAACAACACTGGCGTGTTATTTAGAGATTGCCTGTTGCTATCAACGACATTAAAAAAACAGACTAAGCATTATCTACGCATTAAAATGATGACTTGTGTGAGGCAGCAATGCCTGCCGCTTGTCGAATCTTCCGGTCAACTGTGCCATTTGCTCAAAAGAAAAAAATCACGATTGGAAGGCGCGTAACCCTGTGCCTCTACTAAACAACTTCTATTCGGCTAGTTTTTATTTATGTAACTGGTCCAGGGACGATGCAGCTGGATTGAGAACGAAAGCGCCGAATGAACGCAGCGTCTTCTCAGCCTCGTGCACGTAGGACCCCTGGGGTCAAACCATCTTCGATACTGTGGAGGCCTGAGTGACCCCAGAAAAAGCAGAATTTGGCATCGATGTTTCTGATAATCTCGCACGTTTAGATGATAAGTTCAGCTTCCTCCGATGTTGAAACAATTTCTAACAACGCAAAAGCCGTCTCTGTTTCCGCGTGTCTAGTCTTTCGTGCCGTTTGGTAGCGCTGTTAGACATTGTTTCAAGATCATCGGTAAACTAACTCGCACCAGAGTTCTACTATGTCACAGATGTATCGCATGAGGATTGGCGATAAAAAAAGTACTCTACTACTACGCCGAATTTCATTTACTTGTCAAGCTTTCAAAGATCTGGGGCGGTATTCTTGTAACTGTCCCTTTTGAAAACGTCCCTTTTGCGTCTCTTTCATCGTGACGTACTTCCGGTTAAGCAGTGGGCATTGGCAGTAGGTTTGCCGCGCTTGCGTTACGTCACTTCCGGTTGTTTGCTTTCAGCCAATCAGTGTTCGCCAAAAGGGACACTTTTGAAAGGGACGCAAGAGGGACAAAACTCGAGAATACCGCCCCTGTACCTAACGTGTTCCGGACCTTCTTCAACACGTCACTACCATCATTTGAATATGAGACCATTCTACGCGCGTACTAACACGTGTAAATTTAGCTTATTTCCACGAACTGTTCAACTTTGGAATAACTTACCCGGTGGCATATGTTTCGAGCCTTGAAATGAATTTTTGTTATCCATAAATACCCATTGACTGTTCTTTACCGTTTTTTTTTGTGTTTAGTTGTTGTTATGTTTGCTGTGTTCTGTTCCTTGCCACCTTGTCGTTAGGTTTTACTCATTGTATAATTTATCGCTCAAGTACATTACTCTGCGAGATATTACAGCATGCTGTGTTTTGTAGCGGTCTCTTCCCCACGCCTGCCATAGCCCTTACAGGTTGCAGTATAAATAAATAAATAAATAAATAAATAAATAAATAAATAAATAAATAAATAAATAAATACGTTCACAGGGAAGTTGTACACGTTACCCGCCGCGGTGCCTCAGTGGTAAAGTCGCTGCTGCTGAGCTCAGGGGCGGCCGCTTTTCTGATGGAGGCCAAAAGCGAAAACGCCCGTGTGTCACGATTTGGACACACGTTAAATATTCCCATGTGGTCAAAATTAATCCAGCGCCCTCCACTACAGCGCGCCTCACAGCCCAGCGAGACTTCGTGCATACGACTCCCAACTTTAAAAAAATTATAAAATTGTAAACGTTTCGAGCGTCCCGTCTGTTTTCAATACAAGGGCATCTACCGGAGGAGTGTGATCACAGAATCCAGCTTTAACTCATGTTTTATCGGAACTTTTCTAACATTGAATCAAATGGAAATTTAGGCGCCAAGATGACTCTAACATATCATTTACTTGTCGCAGTTAGTTTGCTCGGTATAAATGAGTGCCCACATTTGCTGGAAATCCTGTGTTATTTCTGCGTCGTCTGATACAACAGTTTCACTGGTCATCCACCTTCACAAAGTTGAACGTCTCAAGATGCATTAGGTGTTTCAGGAATACGTCCAAGCTTGCTGCCATATAAAAGCTTGCGGATATCATGAAAGCTTCTTTTAAAGGATTGAGGCGGTGTTATTTATTTATTTATTTATTTATTTATTTATTTATTTATTTATTTATTTATTTATTTATTTATTTATACAAAAACTTATTTAACTTTGTTGCCTCCTACATAACCATAGTTCGCTTCGCAAAATGTTATTTTATCATCAAGCAAAAACATCCGAACCTATTGGCATGTGTACTCTGCTGGGACTAGGGCGAAGTAAGATTTGTACTTCCAAGTCAGATCTTGAGCTCTTTTGGCTAGTCGTTTGATAAATAACAAGGATATTCTCCCATATACACAACCACGCACCGATGGACAATGGTTGTTAAAGCCAAAATGCTCCAAAATGAACACCAGTGAATGTTAAAAGGAATTATACATACAGACAGGCAGCCAGATGGACGAACGGACGGTCGGGCGGACTGACGAATGGATTGTATTGGTTGGTTGATTTATTTCAAGCATATAAGCAAGGCTACAATCAAGGAATAAAACAAGGGCTTGACGTCTTTTTGGGTCCGAAATTTAGAGTCTGTTATTAAGACAGTCAGTCCAAAGTCCTTCCCTGTGTCACACCATGTGGCGACATATTGTTTGTTCAAGGGGGTCTATACTATATAAGCCACCGGAATGTTGCGTAGAGGTCACTTGGTGGGGGGGATAAAGATAATTTATTATAACCCTCACTTGGCCCAATTTAATACTTCAGGCGTATTAGTACTTAGGACGACGTATTTTCAGAACTGTGGTACAGAAGCCACTCCGGGCTTTACGCACTTTGAAGCTAGTGGCGGATCGTAGTTGGAAGGAGGAATGATTGCTTTTCTCTCTTACTAAATCTCGTAACTATTACTACCAACCCCGCAGAGGATGCAATCATTCTCTTCTATGCCGTGCTACAACTTTTGTTCCTCCAGCGTGGCTGCACCTCCGAGGATGGCAGGGTGCATGCACCTGCTTGAGACTACTGGTCAACTTAGACCACGTGCGATCACGAGATGGTATACCCTGATTTTGACACAAATTACTTCAACATAGGAAAAAGAGATAGTGAAAACGACGCTAGAGGGTATACTGCTTCCTACAAGTATGCCCACACCGAACCCGAGGCTGGCAAGAAAAAAAAACCGAAGCAACACATAGCCAAACAAACAACGAGAAATCAATGAAATCGTCGTAAACGATCTCGTTCTGCTCCGAGTTTCACTTGAGCGGCAGACAACTAGAAAAAAAAAAAAAAAAAACGCATGGCAAGTTCCAGCGCCATACGCCTAACGGTATAAAAGAATGTGTAGCCAGTAGTAGGCGCCTCGAACAGCCGTCGAGGCGCCAGCAGGTAAAGAAGAAAGGCCGCAAAAGTGGAAGAAACCCAGGAAAAGGAACAGGAAGGGAGCGGGAAGGGGCGGCTGTTCTCTGCAAGGTTATACTCGGCAACGACCGAGGGAAGAGGTTTCCCGAAGGGCCCCGGCGCGGCTGAGTAATTATTCAAAGCGCTTGAAACATTCACCCGCGCTAATGGGTCTCGGCCGGTCGCCCACTTCTCCCCCTGGACGCGGACCAGGAAGGGGTGGAGGGGGAGGCGTTGCGGTGATGGCCGGGGTGGTGGCGGGTTCTAGGTGCGGCTCAAACGGTCCTCGTCACGTGCGTGGAAGTGCTGCGGACGGAGGGAAGAAGCAGCTCGCGGGGGGAATTAGGGCGGCAAGGTGTGAAGATGACGTCGTGACGCATGTCCGCGCGGCCGACACGCAAGGGGCGGACGCGCCCGTCAGGGCCACGCGCCCTCCGGGCCTCCCTTGCGTCCGCCGCCGTGGAAGCACGCTGAACCGCGTCCTCCACCGGCGTGTCTGCGCTCGACGCCAGGGCGACTCGCCGCTACGCCTCCCCCGCACGCGCTCCCGTGACGAAGCGTTCGTTCGCGCCGCACTTCGTACAAATAGTCGATTGAGGCCCGTGTCGCATGATACCGATCGTGAGAGCGCGTCCGCCCGCGTTTAGGCATGCGGGAACTGTCGAGCCTGGCCGGTTCGTTTCGTATAGCGCTCGTAACTCTGATTTTACAGGTACAAGATCATTTTTAGCACCTGACGCTATACAGAATTTTTCACGCCCGTGGTTACCACTACTGCATTGAAGTCGGCATATGGGCAAGCGAATGCAGGCGAACCGGTCCACATGTCGCGATCGCGTATTGTGTAGAGATATTTAAAATTGACGTATCATCGTGCATATCGCCATCCGTACCCTGATATGTATTGCGATCTTTTACTCTTGCTCTCCCCCTCTTTTTTATTTCAACAGCAGAGCTGTTTAAAGGGGTCGTGAAGAGAAAATGCATTTGTCTTTTCTTAATTTTGTCTGCATGAACGACCTGTTAAAGACATAAATCCCAAATGTTTTCACAATTTATTGCTTCTGGAATTTAGACAGAGCCTTTGAAATTCTCGTTTTGAGGCGCATCGCAAGCGACCATGCGCCTGTCGTCGGTCGGCAGCGCAACTAGAGTGACGTCACGTCAAGTACATTGGAGAGGTCAACGCGTTCAACGTTCTTTGTGTATATTGTTCTGCAAAGCTGGAAAGCCAAGATTTTAAAAATAATACATCCTTTATTCGTTCCCCAAAAAAACAGTTTTATATCCCCGTGAGCGGTGTCGTGACCGCTTCAGCTGTCTGGCAACCATTGCAGCAGAACTCAGACCTACTGGCTGTTTATACAGTTTGTAGCCAGTTTCCCTGCTGAATTTCACGTTCTTTTGCCGAATCCTCTTTGGAATCTTACCTTTTTTGGATGAAATGGCACAAAACCGCTCCAGCAAAAAAAAAAAAAAAAAAGTGCCCCGTGTGCGATTCGAACTTGCGGCCTCCGGGACAGCCCACCAACGTTACGGGCAGCCTTGTCGGACACTTTAGTCACTACACCACTACACTATCAACGGGAGAAGCGCGCGCAGTGAAAAACTGCTGCATAAAAGCCGCTTCGTGCTTTCATACATTCTAATCAACCCAGAGCTTTAACCGCCAAATTACTGTTGAACGCTTCTGCAGTAAGCCAAAGGGGAGCGTATACAATCAAGGAAACAGCGTTAACAGCACTGTTTATTGCAGGAAACAGGACAGCAATCGTCGAACTGCGTGATGGTGGGACTCGGCGATTCGGCGCTGTATCGCTGCTTTTTGCTAGTTATTTTTGCGCTTGAGAGTATTTGATGGATGGGTTTTAAGTTCCGACTACTCAAAGTTCACTCGATAAACGTGTTTATGCAATAAATTCTCATTTTAAGCGTTCGGTCATTCATCTCGTCAGGTCAGAAGTTTCACGTTCGCGCAACTCACATTACAGGCTACGTGAGACAGACGTCGGCAAACTTGTGCAAGAATATCGGCTGGCAAAACGACAGTTTAGACTCGTGTGAAACAGCGTAAACAGTTTACGAATGCCCAGTTTAGATTAAACGTGGTTACTTTTGCCTGCGCCACTCGCCCGCGTTGTTGAATGAAAGTTCGACCATGTTGATCAGTCGTATCAGAGATCAGACATCTGTCGTTCAGTTGCAGGGCGAGTTTCATCATGGCGCCGCTGTTGTAGCTTTACCTGACCCTTTGCAAGCCCGCTCTATGCCGACATATTGTGCAGACGAGGGAGAACTGTGATTGACTTCTTACTGAATTACTTAAACGTCACTTCACGAGTTGAGGACGAAAGCCTCGGTGCAATCGTAGCTGCATTTGTTTTCCTATTTGCCGATATCGGGCAACGAAACGGGTATGCATTGTTTGTTTATTAAGGTTCCACGGTTATAAGCGCACACACAACACAATTTTTTTTGAAAATCTCTTCCCGACCCATTTAAGCTCTTGGTTGCACCGTTCATAAACAGAAAAAGATACGAAGAAACTACCCAGCGCACGTGAGCGTGCGTCTCGTGAGGAGCGTCCGGCGTCGTTCAACCTAGCGCGTGGCTTGCGCCACGTGAGGGGCTCGCAAAAATAAAAGAAAAAATACTGAGCGCACGTGCCAGTCAGCCTTTGAGCCAACAGCGTCGCCGACAAAACGACTGTCATCTGCTTCTGACGTCACTCGCTCCGGGTTGCTGGGGGCAACCGCTTGCGACTCGGTACCTCCGCGGCGGCAGAACTCTCTCTGACTGTGCGGGGCACGTGGGGGTGATGGCGCTGCCGGAGAAGATCCGGACGCTCAAATAAGAGGTGACTTATCAGGAAGCGCGCCATGCTGCCAGGCGACAATGCAATCGCCCAGAAGCACAAGAAGAAAAAGAAGTAGTGCAGGCCTTCAACGGCGAGGGAGCGCTCGACGAAGACTGCTGCGGCGTACGACGAAGTGTGCGAAGACTGAAGAGGGTGCAGTACAAATAAACCACCTATATAATTTACTTTGCGTTTTATATGGTTTTCTGTTGACGAGCGCCATAAATATGGCCAGAGGAATTGGTTCTCAGTAACTTATACGGCGCTCGTCAAGTTTATCTTAGTGAGACGAACACAGCTCTGCTGTGACATCAGGCTTGCACCGTAGTGCAAGCTACTTCTTAAGCGCCAAAAAACTACAGGGACATAGAGTGAGACAGGGACATGCGCTGGGCGATTAGCGCATGTCCCTGTCTCACTCTATGTCCCTGTAGTTTTTTGGCGCTTCAGAAGTAGTTATGGAACACCAACTAGCCCGAACGCAAGCCCTTCTTCAAGTAGTGCAAGCAGTGCAAGCTGGCTTTCTCTTTCTATTTTTTTCTCCCTCTCCATCTCCCTGTATTCGCCATTCGGGAGTCGCAAACCTATACCCCGTTAGTGGGGCTGATCTGTTCAGCTTTCATTAGAGTTTTTCTCCCTCTCTCTGTCTCAGTCGATACTTTCCGTAAACAGGTTATGCTATCCTTCGTATCGGCAAACCAACTTCGTAGCCGCGCTCTGCCTATGATTTTTTAGGAGGGGGCATATTGGGTTGTGTAACCTGCTGGGCAAACAATCATGACAACGGTTACAGTGAAAAGAACAGCTACCATGTTTAGTCCTACGTATTCGCATCTCTATACTGCAGTGTCCTCAACTGCAGGGGGGGCAACAGTTTGTCCCAAAGAATTGCGAAATTCAGAAGCGATTGGGAAAAAGGAAAGCCCGTTTACGTTTTTATTGAACAGATTATAATGAAGAACAGCAAGTAAACGGCACAGCATATAGCGTTACTTACAGCAACGTGTCCGTAGCACCTCAAAAATAATTGATAAGACAATCCAACGCCATGTAATCCTCCCTCATTGCCTACTCGTCATACACAGCGAATTTGGGTCCAAGGTTCAAGATTGAAGCTATTCGGGAGGGTGAACTCACGCCATGGGAAGGAAATGCTTGTCTGTTGGCACGTGTGCGAAATTGAACAATAAGGTAACATTAAGGACAAGAGTACCGAAAAAGGGTAAAAGAGGCCGTATCAAAACGGCACAATCGTTCACTCGTCACCCTCTGTGGATCCGAAATTTAAAAAAAAAAAGCCCGGAGAAAAAAGGCGAATTCATACTGCGATAGCCACGGGGTGGCGAGTTGCGGGCAGCGAATTCACTTTCCGAATCCAGGTGCAACATCCGCGAAAACACGAACAAGCGAATAGCGTCGAAACAAAACAGCCGACAAAATGGCGACATATGCTCGTACGCGGCGTACGCGAGCACGGAAGGGCGACGAATCTGTATCGTCATAGCGTGCGCGCGGCCGGCTCCGCTGCATGTGTACACACACGCACACACATCGGCGGCGGTGTGTGTCCGGCGCTGCTAATTCAATAAAGCGGAGTTGGTCTCCGCGCCACGAAACTCGTGTTTGCCCTCGCCTGGAACAACAGGGCCGACAACCGGGCGACATGTCGGCTACCGGCCGCCCTGTCCCTGTACCTTCTTCTTTCTTTTCGTTGTTGCCATCTCTTTTTGTGATTTTGGTCCAGGGCCTCACCACGGGATAGTACGCTGTACAAACAGCCGATGTTCAGCAGCCAACCAGCGAAGGAGAGAAAATTGAAAGGGAACCGCGCAGTCAAGGTATCGCGGGTATTGAGGTTCCGTGTGGGCTGGTTGGGCCCTGAATTTTTATGGGCTTCGCCACGGGGATGTTTCACACTGCACAACTTGTACTACAGGGGCGGTCTTGACCCGTTGTTTAGACATGATTAACAGAACAAACAGCGCATCAGGAACGATCCCCCCCAAAAAAGGATGCGTAACATCCCTGAATAAACAGCTTTATTCGAAAAAATTACGCCATCTTCCCTCGTGGGAACCCTGAGGGGATGCAAAGCCGTGGAATAGCAGCGTGTTAATTCGTTGTTACAGTAAAGACACGTGTAGTAGCGTATTAAATGTCTTCTGTATTTATCAAATAGTGGGGAACGTTTTGCGGCTTCTCGTTCTCGAAGCGAGGTATTCGTGTTCGACGCTGGCGTTTCGAAGCGTTGTCACGTTGCCGAACGCCATCTGGATCAGCTACTCACCACTGGCGTTTCAAAGCGGCTTCTCGTTCTTGAAGCGAGGAATCCGCTGCTCGACGCTGCCGTTTACGTTCGGCGTCGCGAGCTCTCCTCTGTGCAGCCTTGTCTTCGGAGGCACGAGACGAGCCGAGCGGCGAGGAGGAGAGCAGCGTTATCCCAGCTGGTTAGGGCTTCTGGAGCGACAGTGTTGTCGGTGTCTTCCTGAGCCGGCACGAGACGAGACGAGCCGAGCGGCGAGGAGGAGAGCGGCGTTATCGCAGCTGGCGTGGAGAGGGGGACGGGGAGGAGAGGTGCGGACGCCGGACGACGGAGGGTCGACTAAGAGGTGCTTTGCATCTAAAAGAATGCACAAACAGTTAAAAGTGGCACCTAACCAAGGCAATGCTGACAGAAGGGATTTTAGAGACACCAACTCTTTTGGAGGAAGCGCCTCGTCAGGTTGCCTTACGAGGCGATTCCTCCAAAAGAGTAGGTGTCGATTTGTTACCCCAATAACACTGGTCTTATCTCAATAAAAGTTTTGTGGTCAAATGTTACACTGCTTGGGATAACCGCTCACGGAAGTGACGGGTCCGTAAAACGGAAAGAGATTTCTCGGTGCACTTCAGTCTACTTACGTTGCTTGAATGCGACCTTTTGATTTCTTAATTTATTGTTACTCCCCGGAGAAATAAATAAAGAAGTACACCAAAGAGTGAACGAGCTCTATTCTGGAATTGCGCAGCACCTCAATCGCTTGATATACGTAAGAATACACAGAGCAATAAAATTTCTGCATCGTTCTGCATCGTCGGAGCGCAACTGCAGCGCGCATTGCGCCAATTTCACGAGAATCGGTAGCGATGCCACAGCGCCCCTCCTTTCAAGGAAATCCACTGACTCCAGATCGACGCTACGTGGTGAAGCCCAACCAGCAGAACACGCGTCATCGGTGAATTGTCGTGTGCCCGCTCGGTAGACCTTGACGCATGCATCCACGTAATCGCATTCCTTTAACAACTTCGGCACATGTTGGGTTTCTTTGCTCTAAAAGATCGCTCGCGCTCTCTCAATTATGCGCGCCAATAGTACAGGGGACAGCGCAGGTCATGACTACTGTGAATATGACGTCACAAGAAACCTTACATTGCAATGTTGAGAGTTCTGACGCCACCTCACTGCGCTGTACTGTAGCGGTCAACCACTGTGTATTGCCTCATATTGCGACCGCGATTCCGCGAAACGCATGTGTTCCAGTGGGTAGGCGCGTTTAGTCGTTGCGAAACGTCCGCGGGAATTTTAACCGGCTGAAACGGGAATGCGTTTCTCAAGGGTGCAGCGATCAATCACTGGGCGGTTGACGAACCTGGCGCGGACGTGATGTCTCAAAGAAGACGGCGGACGATGGGGAAGGTGGTCGCGGTCACCCCTAGTTTTTGTTTCTCGCTTGCTCTTCCACTTTTGAGAGCCATCGCCTTCAATGGAGCGCGCGGACTCGCGCCTCGGCGTCGCGTCGGGCACGTATGCCGGCGTCGGAACGTGACACAGGCGAATTTGTCGAGACCGCTCGGGGCTTCGCGCCGTTGGCCTCTCTCGAAGGATTTTCAAGGTGCTTCGGCGTTTCCTTTCGTGTTGTGTTAACAACCTACGACTTTCGCTGCACTTTCCTTTTTTTAGTTTTTTTAATCGATTTTACTATTACCACTTTGCGGTCGTCGGGTGAGACCTTACAAGTCGAGGTTTATTAACCTCTTGGAGCCGTCACGGTGACGCAGAAAAGCGTCGAGCGATGTTTGAAAGCAATCCTTCTTTTTGTTTTCCTGGAAGCGGCGCGAAGAAGGCTTCAAGAAATGTTTGACTCACTTTCAGCTGCGTTGCTTCACTACCTGCTTGTTCTGGCTCTGTTCCAGTAACGCTACTTCTCCGTGTGAGTTACACCACGCCACGTAAATGTCACTTTAGTTAAGGGAGTATTCTGGAAACCTAATCATCGCCGGCAATTAGGCCGCACAAAAAAATTGATAGGTGACTGCATAATGTGCTACAATTAACAGCGCCATTTTTTTTGGCTGCAGAGAGCGCATTTATCCCCTCGCTCACTTCTGCAGCGACGATGATGACAACAACGACATTTTTTGTTGTCGTTGCAGAGGGACGGCGCTGTGCCCACGAACTTCGCAAAACGGCGCATGTTCTGGAACAATTCCAAAATCGGTTTTACACCTCCAAACTTCCTGCATCTCGTCGCACGGGTTGTATATTGTTCGAGCATGGCTTATTTCTCGGAAATTATACTAATTTTTTCGCTGGACAGGCATAATTCTCCTTCTCATTTATTTTCCACCGTTCGCATCTTCTGAAAACCTCCAGACGTCTCAAGTGTCAAACAGAGCAGAATTAAATGTGAGTTTGCGCCTGTAATCGATGTAGCAATACATCATAAAAGCAGCCGGGTGGCCAGTTGGGATAAATTATTGTGACCGGTGTTCATTAGAAATGTAGGATCACAATTTTATGTCTCACTGATGCTCGTTATTTCGTAGTTTTGTTATAGTTAACTTTAAAAAAAGAGAGAAAAGTGTAGTTTGAGGGTATCACTTTCTATGGATTCAAAATTTCCCGCACCCCCCTCCCAAGCTCGCGAGCTTCCGTGGCGCCTTAGTGGCTAAGTTTTCAAGGATTTGCGCGTTCGATTCCCGGCCGGACGACGACAACAACAACATCGAAAAAAAAAAGGATTAACGCCCGCCGTGCGAGATTTGGGTTATTGTTACAGATTTCCAGGTGATCGAAATTTAATCCAAAGTCCATTACAGCGCGCCTAGTAGCTCAGGTGCAACTTTTGACGCGGGAAACTAAAATTTCAATTTGAGTGGTTGATCTCCACGTCATGAGTATCGACCCTTCGCAAAAAGGCGGGCCACGCTGAACACTCAGCGGTTGCAACACTGGCGGTTAACGCTACGACGCCATTTGGTGCGTTCCAACTTCCCCTATAGACGGCTTCGTTGCCGTCTTCGCGGACAGCCCGCCATGTTAAGCCCCGTTCCAATTCGAAAGAAACAGTCAACGAAGAGTGCCTCGAGGAGACAGCATCGAAGTCAGCAACGATGCAGGCTACTTTCCTGTCTAAACTAATAAGTGACGCCAGCGCCACCTTTTTGCTTATTAATGCTGGAACAAAAGCACTTGTTGTTTTATTGAAACATTTAGTATAATTTACTAGTGGTGAAGATGACTTTGTTTAATTTTTAAACCCCGTAATGTTCGTAATAATAAAGCTAATATCATTTACGAAACCTGCGGCTTGTGATTTTCAACATGCCTGCTACGAGGCGATAGTCTGCATTGGTGTTGCGTTTGGGACCGCGGTGCCGTTATAATTTGATTCCTTTAGACATCTGGTTAGACTGCTTCGTAAGCTGTCTACTAAGCTGTCCGCGAATTGGAACGCAGCCATGATAAAGGAAACATAGCACAGGAACGCAGTTGAGGCTGCTTTTTTTGGCCCATCGCTTCACCAGCCTCCCTCCTCATGAAAAAAAATTCATTGGTTGTTTTGTATACGCTGCTAAAACTCTTGTAGCATTATAAAGCACGATTTGAGCACAACAATGCACGAATTGTTGTACTCATGCTGTACAGGTTAAAGAAACATCAGATGGTCATGAAAACGTGGGTACTTGTTTGCAGTTTGTTTATCTGATACAGGTGAAAGCTACATCAAATGTTAATAGCTTGCATGTCTTATTCGCAGGTGTCCTATCATGAGCTTCCAACTGACATACAGATGAAAGGAAGGTGGATCACAGCAATCAAGAGAGAGGGGGACGATATTTTACTCTGCAAGGCAACGAAAGTTTGTTCGGAACATTTAGTGGAGACACGAGCGGTGTCTTTATGTATGCTTTCGTCCTTTATGCGTATGGTTTATAAAGTTTGAACAGTCGCAAAGTGAGCGCTCAGCAAAGAACGAGCCCCTCGTAGTCCGTTTGTAGCAGCCGTTCATAACTTCTGATTTGACAAGTTGGCAGTGGTAACTTCAAGTTACCGCTGCCAACTTGTCAAATCAAAAGTTATGCCCGTAAGGGTATTCGTTGTAACTAATACTGCATTCATTTGCTGCGATTCGCCATCACAGGCGACGGCATTCAACGCCGAACTTGTAGGATCCCGTAGAGTCTCAGTGGACGACCTCGTCGAATCATATTCGGAATATGCTTCTCTTCAAACAGAGGAACAGCAGCGAGGTTATCTTCCCACCCAGCTGTGGGGAAAACAACTCTACGCTCCCTGCATGATGGCGGTGCACAGTGTTGCCGGAGTGGCTTACCGCTCTTCCGCTAGCGCTCAGGCCATTTTGCAAATGTCTGCTACGGGTCTAGGAAGAAATGCGCAAGGTTGTAAAAAAATTATTTTACGCCTTCAAGGTGTCGTTTATCAACTGCTCTTCGGAAAAGGGATAGAAAAAGCGCCCGTGCGCTTACATTTCGGCAAGGATTAAAAAATCGCAGGTGGCTCAAATGAATCCGCAGCTCTCCACAGTTTAAAGCCCAAATTTCAATTTGTTTAGAAAAGAGAATGTACTTTTTATGCTTCATTTGAAGTCGGGCCACCAATAACAGGTATGGAAGTAGAAACAAAGTACTAAACTCACTTGTACAATGAAGCTATTGCGAAGTAAAGTTTGACATCCACCTCAATGCAGCCGTACGGCTGCAAAAAAAAAGTTGTACAGCTTTCCCAGAAACTTCGAAGTTGAAGAAAAATTCGTCGTGGTCCAGGATTGGTCCTGGAAAGCTGTACAGCTTTCCTTTGTAGCCATACGGCTGAATTGAGCTGGATGTCAAACTTTACTTCGCAGAAACTTACTCCACCTTGGGGATTACCCCTAAATTTGTTCGATTAAGAAGAACTATTATGGGTGCCGTTCTCTCTTCTCGGATCTCAGCACTACCACTTAACCGAACATACCCGTCGCCTCCCGCACGTTCAAAACGTTCCTGAGAATAATTGTAAAATTACTTATTATACGATGCATGCAACGATTGGGCTCCCCACTTGTTCCACGAAAGAGAGAGAGAGAGAGAGATGGCTTTATTTGATGCCCGAGATGGGTTCTGAAGGGTAGACGACTTGGACGGTCTCCCTCCCTCATCCGTCAGCCAGGATTCCTTGGATCCTCGCGGCGGCTTCGGCCATCCGAACTGCTGTCGTTTTTTTTTTTTTTTTAATCAAATTTTCCTCCCCGCTTTTACTCTGAACGACAATTTATAACGAAGTTTGACGGCCACTCCACCCCGCACATATCACTTTGGATTCGTCTGAACAACTCGCCAGTGGGTGACGGAGCAAGGAGGTACTAGCTCGCGAGACTTCGCGCAGTCCCTGATCTCCGGTTCCGGTAACTGCCGTAACCGGAAACGGAACATCGCGGGAGTTGCCGTTGACACCTACCGACTATTAACGAGACAAGCGGTACCCTATAGCGCTTTTGAAAAAATCAACTACCCCTCCGTCGAAACGACAACGACAGGGGAATGGGAAGACTTCTAAAATCACGCATAACACCAAACAAACCAACCCAGAAGCGAGCGTACCCGATTTATTTATCATTGTGGTAACGCGATTGCTACATTATGTGTATGGTAAAGTGGTGTGGTGTGGGTCCGCTAGGGCGACGCAATCAGATCGACGTTGGCTTCATAACGCGAGGTGCCCAGGTTCTATTGGGACCACGGAAAGCGTTTTAATTTTTGTTCACCTCACCCACGTGCATCATCATACGCAGAGCAGACAACGTTAGCTTTCCGCTTTCCTGCAGTGCGTTCTGGGGCGAGAGGGAGGAGGGGGGGGGGGGAGTACAGATAACATCAGTGAGAGGTTCACGGTTTCGCTTCAAAATAATGTTTTTAGATGACAATAAAGTAAACGAAACTCAGCCTACGCGTAACGATTAGCAGCGCTTCTACCTCCAAAAGAAAGGAAAATTGGTAGAGCCCGAAGAAATTCGAGTAACACGAAATCAAAATTAGGCGTGATTACGGGAACTTTCTGACGTGATTCGCCCTGCATCACGCGTTTCTTACACTGCGAGCTATAAAGACTGCGCAAAGTGGTTTCTAGGAGAGCCGGGGTTGACCCAAGGCCACTTCCCCGTGGTTCCAAGCACGAATCAAGGCACGGTCGTGCGAAGGCAGGCAGGGAGAATCCCATTGAATAGAGTATGGGTAATTTGAGCCTGCTAAATGTTTTTCGGTGTCTGCGTCCCCGTTTTTTCATCTGCGTTGGAAATCAAACGGCCAAACCAGAACTCCACTACTTCAAACAAGCTTCCTTTCTCTTCAACTTGAGATTGAGTGATTGATCTTGCGTTGGGCGTTGCTTAATTATCTATAGGTATGGCGTACGAGGAGGGGGGGGGGGGGGGGCAAGGTAATTAAAAAAGAGGCAAGGCAGATTGAAACGAAGAAATGGAGGGAAAAATGGAAGCTAAAACGTCGTTAGAGATGTACAGGGCTGAGAAATTGAACATCAGAAAGGAAAATTTCTACGATAATTCCCAGGGCAGTGGTTTGCTTTTTGGGGCTACAGCAGGTTGCCTGCGAACTAGGAGTTTTGTGTGGAAGTATTCACAAAATGATGGGGTCTGCGTGGTCTGCGGAAAAGAAACAGAAACTATGCGGCACATAGTGTTAGAATGTGAGGGTATCCATCCAAATCTACATGAAGGGAATATTGGACTTCCAGAAGCCCTAGGATTTAAGGGTATCACAGAGGAAGTTAACTTCAAGGATGTCGAGGGGTCGAAAAGAAGATTAGAATGTTCGTGGACGAAAAGCAGAGAGGGGAATATTTCCTAGGGCAGTTACCCCCTGTAACAGGAAAAAAAAGTATATTGTGCCTAATAAGCTTTTTGTGCCTGCCCTAAGCAGTGCTAGTATTAAAGCAAGAGTGTAAAACATGGGTATATTAGTCCTTTTTGGTAAGATGACATGTCATCACCCCGCTACAAAGGGGAAACCAATAGCAATCATCATCATCATCATCATCATCATCATCATCATCACCCGGGAGGGGGAGACTGAAGAGGCCGCTGACTCTCTTTATCAACAAGAAAACTAATGAATGAAAGCTTTATCGTTTATTTTTTAATGACGATAGTCTTTCTCGGGCTAGTTAAACTAGGAAATTTTGGTCTGTCTCTCTTTCCGTCAATTGATTCAGTCACCCGGCCAAAAGGTAAAACAATTCTTGAAGCAGACGTTTATGGCAGCAGGCCTAAATTTGCAGCAGGACACGCATTACCATCGGTGGCTCCATGGTCCTGCCTACCGTTCCCTACAGGACTATATCCGGGAGGCCAACCTAGTTTCCTGGATATAGATCGGACCCGCTTGGTGTCTACTAAGCCTTGAGGCTATTAAATAAACGAACAAACAACAACAAATCATTTCTAAAGTACTAAATCCGGTGGCAATGTTCATTGTTGAGCAAAAAAAAGCAATAAAGAAGGAAACCTAAGCCATATCTGAGGCAAGACATCATTACATTTGTAATACAGTCGACTCTCGATAATTCGAGCTCGCTTAATATGAAATTTTCGGTTAATTACAAGTGATGTGCTGGTCCCAGCAATTTTACATGCAAGTCATTGGCAGAAATTGCTCGATAATTCGAATCCAAACCCCATGAAAGCGGGTAATCGGAACTTATTTCGAATAAGATACATCTAGGGGACAGTGATTGCCCGATGTCAAAAGTTTTAAGAGCCAAAATAGCGCCATGTTCTGTTCTGGTGTCGCCGCCATCACAACTCGGGCAGCGCACAGTTGTTAAAGCGGCAGGCCAGTTGAGACCTGCGCCAGCGTGCGCCTCTCTCTCTTTTGAGATGTTCAACGATCCTTGTTGGGCGCAATGCCGTGTGAGCAGTTCGTGTGGTGTACGCTTCAGGTTTCGATTTCAGTGACAAGTTTCAACTATCGTAGCAAGCCATTGTCGTACGCTCGACTTGTCAACGAAAGTAGATTCTCAATGAAACGAAGAAAGGGGACGTGTTGTGCACTTGTAACAATACTGCCCTGGTGCTTTTCTTGTTTAAGGGAGAGAGAGAGAATGCTCTTTAATGTGAACTGGTGAATTGTTTAAGGGGGGACTCACCTGACTACATTCCTATGTGACTTACGAATTCGTGACCCACGGGCTTCAAAAGCATCGTGTACCAATACGAAAACTTTTACAAACCCGTAGAAATGTACCTAATGGCCTAGTTTGCTTCATTTCAAAATATATCAAGTTTTTTAATGAAATAAAGATAAACGTAGAACTCATTTTTGTTTATCTAGCTTTCACTAGATAGCGCTAGCTGTCTAGTAAGCCCGAGTTTTTTGTCTTTATTCTGGTACAGAGGGAACATCCCAGTCGAAAGACACAACAAAAATTTCTGTCGCACAGCAGAAATTTCTGTTGTTCAACAGGAATATCTGTCGTACAGCAGGAATCTCTGTTGTGACTACAGGATGGTGGTCTGTTGTGCGACAGGACTTTCTGTTGTAGAACTGCAGGATGTCTTTCGCACGACAGAGATTTCTGTTGTACAAACGACAGAATGTCGAGGCAGTTGAATACGCGACACCAATTCATGTTTAAAACCGGTTACATCAAGTGCCGGTCATCAAATCGTAAAATCAGGGCCTTACAGCATAATCCTGTCGTAAATTCTGTAGTGCTTTTTAACTGGGATATTTCTAAAATTACCAAACTAGGCTTTTGTACACATTTTTATGTATTTGTAAAACTTTCTAAATGGTTCACGTGGGTCATGAAGTTTTTAACAGGTGAGTCCCCCTTAATGGGGAGTTCCGTTAAATCGAAGTGTTTCGCAGCCCCCATGGACTTCGTATTAACGGGAGTGGACTATATTTATATTGTTCTTTTAATTAAACGGACTCGGAAGTGGTTTATAACCATTGTGGGATTAACTTTCGCCAATTAAAGTCTGGAGGCCCTACGCCATGTTTCGACTACTCTGGGTGCGTTTACGAGACTTTATTTAGTAGGAAAATCAATTCTAAAGTGCTCTCCTCCTCTCTGCATTCTCCTAGCCGATTATCCTAAGACGTTTCGTGTGACCCTTACTCTAGCAGACTTGGCTTGACTGCACGGCTCGCCGACCCTCCAAGAGTTAGTCGGCCAGCTTCCGGCGAGTCGTCGCAATTCGTCACGGCGAGGTTCGTGCCCGGGAGAATGCGGTTCTTCTTCTTTCTTCATTATTACATGGCGAAAAAATTGGAGAAGTTGACGCCATATAGGAGCGCCGGCTACTCCTTCTCGTGTAAGGTACTGTTCTTAGAAGACATTTCAAAAGCCTCAAACTCACTGCCCAGTTCGGTGAAGGTGAGCTCTTCCGAGGAGTTCTTGCAAAGTTCATGGAGTCAAATCGAGCGCACACAATACACTACAAACGCAAATTTGTCGTCGCTGTCCCTTAATTGAAATCAGTGATTATCCTAGTCACTTGATGTGGGTCAGGGGAAATTCACATAAAACAACAGATCACAAATCACACAGAAGATTACAAACAAATCACACACTAGAGAAGTGACGATATACAGTACAGAATGGAGGTGGGAAAAGCTGCACAACAACAAACGCAATAAAAAGTAATGTGGCTAGTCATGCTTGTAGACTCTAAGGGGCATTAACGCCGACAGTAGAATTACATTTCAAACTAATAAAGTCCTAATAAAGCAGTGAGCATGTGGTTTTAGTTTGTTAGTCTGTAGACTGTATCAAGCTTAGTAGAGTCCTTGAAGTCTATCTAGCTCCGCACAAGCGCACATGCTAAGCATCGCTGACTTCTCTTCACTGGAGCAGTAAGCTGCATATATGCCTGTGCGACTGGTACGCTAGTAGAAAATTTAAGGCAAATTAAAGGCGGTAGAAGAGTCAGCGAAATTAATATAGGTAATACGAAATTTAAATCAACTGAAACTTTTATTGTAAATCATAAAAGCAAGGTACGGAAAGCACTTTTGCGCAGGGTGAACTAGCACAGCAGTGAGCAGCCCGACCACACATTTGCGATCGCTTTTTCTGCAGGACGCATTCGCAAGTCAGAAGATATTCGTGGGGATTTGGGAGACGCTGACGGCATAAGCGTTATTCGAGAAATACTTATCTGATCTGCTCCGAATGCTGGAACTGGAAAATAAAATAAATAGCCTGTAGGACAAATTCTCTCCCTCGGCACGCCTGGTGTTATGCCGAGTGGTCGGAAGCACTGCATGTAGTGCGTCGCAATGAGGGGTTTCGAATCCCCGATCGCACGTGTCTTTCATTGATTTCATTTTATTTAGGTAATGTCTTTTTTATACTGAATGCGCCATTTCGCGCTGCAACCTTCAATGTTCCACTAGCGAGTTGGCACACTGCGTGCGGACTGCGCTGACACGCTGGCGAGTTCTCGTTGGTGCGCCGTTGACATAAGCACCGACAGATTGCAGGCACAGTGCCGAATCAGCCGACTGTCGGCCTGGTGCGAACACGCCTCTTACGGCCCAGGGACGAGCCAGGAAAGCTCGAAAGGTGGGGCGAAGCGCCTAGCAGTTGAGCGTCTCCGATGACGCGGAGGGCATTCATACACTCTGTACGCCTCGCCTACTGAACGCTACGATTTTAAAGACGCGTACAGTAAAGTCCACTTATATCAAACACGGATATACCGAATTATTGCCTATATCGAACCCTTGTAAAATTTTGGTAAAAATTACATGCATTTACAACTTTTTTGCGGTGTCACCGAACTTCAAGTCCGCGCCACTCGCTGCGCGCACTTGCTCGGTTCGCTGGGTTCGCCGTTATTCGCTTGTATTCATGCTTGTCTCCGCTCTGTCGAAGACGCCGAGTACTCCGTACCGCTTCCGAGCAAGAGCGAAGCCGTCGCTGCCATGGCCCTGCTACGGCGATACTGCAGTGCCATTGAGGGCAACGGTCTTGTGCTTGTCGACTGTTTAGATACCGTGGAGCAAGCAGTCACCAGCAACGCGTTGCGCTCCAAGAAGCAGGCTACACTCACGCAGTCCTTCCGCCCCAATAAATTAATGTTTTCTTTCCGAGAAAGTGTCGTATCAATAGTGAACTGCAGGGTGGTAAGAGCTCAGCGTTAGCTCGTGACTCCGTCGGCAAGATTGCTCTCATATAAGTTTTTTTTTTTTGCTTCACTTTATATCTCGAATTTTTGCTATATCGAACTATTTTGCAATCCTCGCGCTGGTCGATATAAGCGGGCTTTACTATACATACTCCAACTTTTCCGGCGCACGGACGTGCGGCCGCGCGTTCGGCGACGATCCCTCGGCTAGACTGCACCAGCGGCAACTTGTACCCCTGTACACCCGAACACTGCCAGTGCAGCGTAGCTATGCGTGGCCAGATGGTAGCCAGCGTCATAAAATACTGTCTTAAAATTCACGAAACGGTCGACGCTCCAGTTCAGCCCGGCCGTGAGCGAGCAAGCAAGCGCACGCGTGCCCAGTCCGGGTGGTTTGGTAAGGTGTATGCTGGGATACGAGGCCAACTTTGGCAGGCGTGTCCAGTGCGCTGCGCGCGGAATAGAGACATGCCTTATCTCGGCGCCCGTGCCGCCGAAGTGAGTCGAGCTCCGCTGGACGCGCCGGCTGTCATATGACGGAGTCTACAAGTCCCTGAATTCGCCAATAACCGCGCCGCCAGCGCCTGCGCCCCGTCGGAGTATAAACACCCCTCAAGGCGCATTCTACATGGTGCGAATTGTGCCTGCGAATTCGCAGCTGCGGCGCCGCTCGTGCACACATCCCCATGTCCCCAAACTGCAAAACCTGAAGACCGGCAAGTCTCAAGAACCTCATCAAGCCCGATTGTCCCTATCATGAAGCCCCTTTAAAGTCGGACTTTCTAGTGCGCACGAAGGCTTTGTAGGAAAGCGCCCCCCCCCCCCCTTTTTTTTTTTTTTTTGAGGCAGTATGAAACTATGGAGATGTGAAGGTCGTAGCATAGAGAGAGGGAAAGAGGGATATTTTATTGGAATGGAAACACAGAAAGGTCGGCCTGATGATATCAGCTCTTGGCAGCTATTGGGTGTGGAAGGAGAAGGAAGAGCTTGGATGGGGTATGAGGGGGATAAAGATGGGATAGAGATAAAAAAAAACGGGTTGTCTCCGTTTTTGTATTGTCGCCGTGTATTTTGTATTTGTATTTTAATCGCCGTGTTTTCCCAAGTTGCTCCCCGAAGCATTTCCCTGACAGACCACCCGCACAATAAGAAAGATTCGACCCGTAAAGAACGCTGACGTAGTACCTGGCGACGGAATGTGTGTGCGCTCCTCACCGCGGTCCATTGAGCCGGAGCGTGTTGTCTTCATTTCTGGGGCTACCACGGGGTGTGTTGCGGCGGCGGGAAGGGTGCGCTTATCAGTCTCGAGGACGCGCCGCGCCATTAGGTCTTCCGCGCTGCATGGGGTTCCGGGTTGAACCTCCACGCCGCCCACCGCTTCGCCCTGGTTGCACCGCCACGACGACGTCTTCTCGCCGGGCAGCGCCGGCGGCACACTTTGAAGGGGGACGACTATTAGAGAGACGCGGCCGCTTTGAGGAGCCGCATAAGGAGGGGCATATAGGACGCGTCATCATGCGCCGCTCCGGGTCCGTGTGTGGATATGGGATATGCGGCACGACCGCCTGGGCCTTGACAGGGAGCAACGACTGAGACAACGGCCCGTGTGTAGCCGCGGATTGCTGATACGATAACGTGGGCCGGGGGGTGCTACAATAGCCGCCGGAAGAGATTCCCTCGGGGTTCGTACGGGCGCAAGGTGACGGCGAAGTGTCAGTCCCGGTGAGGGGCTGGCTGCACGCCGACGTTAAGGCATGACAGGCGCAGCCTTGAAAGGGATATGAAATTATCAAGGCTACAAATGAACCCCGGAAGTTTTATTGATTCTCGTTTCCTGGCCTGCGACCAGTGTTTCGGACAGTTATTTTAGTTTTGGTAGTCTTCACTAAAGGGTTCTATGAGTTGTTCTGAAAGTCCCGGAAGCGGAAGAATTGGGAAGCAGCAACAGTGAACATTTAAAATCAGTGACTTTTCGAATGGGCTTGTAACAACATAAAATGTGAGCGGAAGGGGGTGTACATTTATACGCGTGCAACCCCCTCCCCCCTTTTTCTGAAGTCATTCCGCACTAACCTGAGGCAGGACTGACTCATTGCCCCCATCGAGGATACGTCCCTCTCGATACCGTTCAAAGTACCTATGGATGGTGCTTAGCTTTCCTTTATTAGGGGAACGAGTCATGATACTGCGCCCCGAGAGCAATAATGGGCCTCCTCGATAATCAGCGTAAGACTGACCGCGGACTGGTACTATGCTCAGCAGCATCCCGCTCTATTCTACGGTCTTAGACATCATAAGACCTTGTACTAACTCCTTCAAGCTGTCAGGATTGGTGTCCTGGACGTCGAACCACGGACGAGTATCCCTAAATTAGTTATTCGTGGCGTGACGAGTGTAAACAGCCAGTCACTGTCAGTGTGGTTCATGAACTATAAGCCCCAGGATTACGAAGAGTTCAGGTGTGGTTCAGGCCTTGTGATCATTGAATTCGGAGCGCCGTCGAGTTCGAGCCAGTGTACAGGTATCTTCATCCCGGGTTTCACGGCAGGGCCACATTGCTGAAGCGAGAAGGGAAGACCCAGTCGTACGTCGCTGCGGCATGAAAGCAAAATATTGAGGTCTATCTTTTGGGGCAGTGGTTCCCAAATGGGGGTCCGCGAAAGCCTCTTAGAGGTCTGCAAAACCCGCACCTCCCGAAACTCTCCCCCTTCCCTCTTTCCTTTCTCATTTCTGTCATACCTTGTTGGAAATTCAAAAAGGCGGCTTGGCTGCATGTCTGGTACGTTCAATTTCTCAGCGTATTACATGTTTTAACGTCGGCTTTTTGCAGAACATGCCAGCTACTACACAAAAGAGTGAGACACCCAAAAGGCAGCAAACAGGTGTAAAGGCGACTTTTCGAGGCAAGAGCAAATTGCTTGAAACTATGACAGGCATCAGTGTAGAAGGCAGACACAAAGGCAGACATGAATAAGTGTGTGGACGACTTTAGCTGCAAGTGCAAATAGGTTGACATCAAGACGCAGATCAACGTAGTTGTTCCTTATTAGTTTTGCAATCCCAAAAGGGTTCCGCAGTACACACATGGTAGAGGACCACTGTTTTGGGGTATGATTTATCTTTTTATACCCCACAACCGCGCCAACTCACCTTGTCCTTACTGCCATACCAGCATCCATCGCACTTTGCACACCTTCTTTGGTGGTGTCCAGCCTCTGCCAGCCACCGTACATTAAGATCCTCCCCCCCCCCCCCCCCACACACACACACCGCGATTCACAACCAACTGACGCGTAATTCTATTATCTGAAGTTGGTGTTTACTCAATTGAGAGCGGTCTAGCACGGGTTGCTTGAGTGGGTCCTCCACCGATCGAGCAGCCGAAACTGTGCAGGCTACTCACTGTACTGCGGTTCCCATAAACTGACCCAATCACTCAATGAACTGGGACCAAAAATTGTTTACTTTCCTTTACCCTCGCTCTTCATCCATTTTTTCCATCGTGACCAGCGGTCCCTCTTTTCTAGTGAAGCTTCTCTCCTACTAGTATTAGGGGCGAAGCCCCTTAGGGGCTGGGGCTGTCGACGTCGTCGTAATCGTCATCTCATCTAGTCACGGTACTAAAACATAGAGACACTCGTTTACGCCTCGCACTAGAACGTAATGCGTACGAAAAGAACGTTCAGATACTCGTTTAGGCCTCGCGCTGGAGCGCTTCGTAACGCGTACCAAAAATACACCGGGACCCTCGTTTACGCCTCGCACTAGAGAGTTTCGGGCTTCAAAGACAAGAGACTCTTACAGCGAAGCTGTATACCTGTACCACCCCAACTTTTTCATATCCGTGGGCAAAAACGCCGAGGCGCCAAGAATACACTTATACACTGCATGCTTCGCGCCTCCCCAGGTTTCACGTTAGTGGAGATGGCCGGGATTTGTTGTCTTTGTATTAGTTGTTGTTTTGTAATGGGCGGTGGAATTAAGTGCCCGGTCTCGTTGCAAACGATTGGGTCTGAAATCGCGGATTTCTGCAGCGCATTGTTAGTGGTGGAGGAGGAGTGCACTTTTGTGCCAAGCGAACAGCGCGGGATCACTTTCATCCTTGCTTCATTCAACCCGGCGCCGGAATCTTCACATTGTATGTATTCGCGGCGCCTGACGTGGCGCATAACAGGTCATTTCGGGTGAAGCTTGGGGACGACACGAGTGCCGTTGCGGAGAAGTGTTTTGAGTTTCTCATGCTGATTTTTGTGAGATGGTCATAAGGAAGGCGGTGCATGATCCGCGAGATATAGAAGGCCCACGCCGACCGTGTGACTTTCGTGTTCTTGAGATCGTAATTGCAGAAAATCACCCCATTTTTCGTGCGGAGGATCTGGATCGCTTGCTTAGTGACGATTTTCTTCATCGAGGTTGTACCTGTGCCATCCTCATCAAATGTGACAGCCGAGTATCCGTATGGAGTGGTTTAAAAGGGTGGCAAGCTGGGCGCGTTGGAAGCGCGACATATTTGCTACAGCGCTAAAAACCGACGAGCGCAAAAGAAGCGGAGGAGAGGAGCACTGACTCAAAGCTACACTGGAATACAAGTTAAGAACGGCAACGGAAGTTGCCGCTGTGCCTCATCACCGCAGCCGGCTGTTACTCCGCGCGCCGGAGGTAGCGCGTTACTGGGAATATTTTGAACATGGAACGAGCCGTCTTCCTGATTTCTTGGACTTGATTGATTGATTGATTGTGGGGTTTAACGCGCCGACGCAACGCAGGCGATGAGGCGCGCCGTAGTGGAGGGCTCCGGATTAATTTTGACCACCTGGGGATCTTTAGCGTGCGCCGAAATCTCGTACACACGGGCGTTTTTGCTTTTCGCCTCCATCAGAAAAGCGGCCGCCGCGGCCGGGAATCGAACCCGCGACTTCGTGCTCAGCAGCGCAATTTCTTGGACTTAATATGCTTACAAATTACTGCAGCGACGACAAACTACGTGAGAAAAAGCAGACGGTGTAGCAATGTCCTTTCAAACCGCGCGCGCCCGTTGATATCCGGGTACGTCGCTTAGGCAGAGAGAGAGAGAGAGAGAGAGAGAGAGAGAGAGAGAGAGAGAGAGAGAGAGAGAGAGAGAGAGATAATGCTCTTTAATGTGAACTGATGAGGTCAGCCCTGCTAGAGACAAGGCTTGATACACCAGATGGGGGGTGACTACGTTGATGAGTGGTGAATATCAGACATTAGGTTTCATGTTTGTCTTCTTCCTGCTTTAGGCAGAGTGATACTGTACAAGACGTATTGCCGTTCTTAACATGTTCCCGAGGATAGTTTATTTTGTTTAAAATACGCACATGGCACACAAGCCTGCCACTTTAGTGACGACTACTTAGAGGACTTTTCTACTGCAGCGCAGAATGTCCAGATGTCGTCAAATGTATTTGAAACACGATATCGTAAATTTACCCGAAGTTCTTCGTCCGGAAACTTCCTGGCTGCATTGGAGTGCGTTTAAAGGAGTCCTTCCTAATAGAAAAAGCTTCATGCACATCGGCAATGGCTGTCATAAAGCCAGTAAGACAAATATTTCGTGACATTTATAAATCTTTATTCCAATTACTTATGATCCCACCTGTACAACCATACAAACTAAACAAAATACACCGGAACGAAGATGGTCGGGCAGACCACACAGAATTGCTAATTATTTCACTAACGGTTCTGCCATTGAGATATGTGTTGTGTGGTGCAGCGGCGTTCTAAACGCCGGGAGAGGGAGGGGGGGGGAGGGGGGGGGAGCGGTCGAGAGAGTCATCTGCACAGGCCGCGAGACCCCACAGGCCAGCAGGTCACAATGACGCGTACATCGCACGTGCACGGCCACAGTGCGAGGTTTCCGCCGAAAATGTGGGCAGACCAGTTCCCAGCTGTCTGCGCACGCACAAAGCGATAGACCGGCCAAGCAGCCGCTCACCGCGTCCCGACAGTCGTCTCCCACCGACCACCCACCAGCCACCCGAGCACGCGCACTCGAAACCGCTGGTTGCGGTGACGTGGTTTCGTCATGTACCACGGGGCCACCGCACTCCGCGAAAAAACCCGCGGGGTTCAAGCCGGGCGCTCGAGATCCACCTCCTCTTCGTGGTCTCCCCGCACCGCTGACCGCCCGCTGTGCCCGCTTTGTGCCACTGAAAGCCGGCGACAAATGGAAGGACCTGGCACGCCAGCCGCACGTGCAGCCGCCAACTAGCTCTTTGAAAGAGGTGCTCGCACCACCACAGGCTGCGGCGGCATCTCCTCGACGCGCGCATCATTGATCCGCAGCCTCCACCCGTGAGCCGCCACCATTCCCTCCCGCCTCGTCCACCTTATTCCGCGTTGCCGCCGCCACACGGCGTTGCGCACCACTGTGGCCCTTGCGTCCGCGCCGAGCAGCGTTTAAGCATCCCTCAACGCATCTGCTGCGGAGATGGAGGAGCGGGCCATTTGTCTCCGCAAGTTCTCCTGCGGTTCTACGCGGAGTATTTTTGATTATTCATTCGCTTGGGAACGGAGAAGAAAAGGTGACACGGCAGCCGCCAGCCAAATTGCGACGACGACGACAACGACAAAGTGCCAGCTCCCAGCGTCTGAGCCGATACATCCGCCCTTCTCCTCCCCCTCTCCTCGCCAGAGGCTGCAGCTGGCGGCCGTTGGGTTGGGAAAGCCCGCGGAGAGATAGGCGTTCCGCTATAACTAGTTAAAGAAAAAGAGCGGGAAAGAATGGAGGTAATGGCAGAAGGCAGGAACTCGGGGCAAACCTGAGGCCACCTCAATCTTCGCAACTCGGACCGGAGCGCGTCCAGCCTGTTTCTGGCAGCGCCCTCTTTAAGGAACAAAAAGTGTGCGTCCAGTGAGTAATGGCTGGTCGTTTGGCGGTAAACTCGGACGCGGCGGCGTTCAAACTTGAGGCCATTCGGGACATCGCACGGACACATTTCTTCGGGGAACTTTTCGCTACCGTTTTATATGAACGAACTTTTTTCTGAAAGTCTTGAATACCCAAGGGAACACGGGCGCAGCCTGATAACTTGAACTGTAGTGGTTATTGATAGCGACCTGCCTGCATGCATAAACACTACACAAGAGCGGTTTTGCGAGGTTAGTATTTATAAAACCCACCCAACTAGCCGCGACGTAGATGCGTATTTGTAACTGCGGATGAGAGCGGGGGGTAGGGGTATGTAATTTCGGCCATGATTTAGCAGGTGGTAAGCTCAATGACAATGCACCTAAGCTTTGCAGAAAACCCACCTCGAGGCACATTGGAGCACACACATGTTAGAAACAACGGCAGCGGCGGATCGGAAGGAGGGTGAGAGGACGTCGGGAAGGGGGATTCGCGTTCTTCTTGAGCTGACGGAACTAGTGCTGCCCCCCCCCCCCCCCCCCCCAATCCGCACTTCGTCAAATCACCCTTCCCTCCGACAGGTCACTATAACAACGAACAGGGCAACGAAGAATAGACGGACTTGTCCAGCACAGAAACTAACATAGAGAAATGACAGTGGTGGTCCAGGAGAAAAAATACACTGCCATCCTGTCGATAAGTGACATATCACCGGTAAAAACTACAACTCCAGAATTCCCGGTCCGATTTGGCATAACGTTTGCGGTTGCGTTAGTCTCTTGGCAACACACTATTATTTGATCGGGGGGAAAGTAATCAAATGCGAACGTCAAAGCTACAATCGTTGTTTTTTTTATTTAGTTGCAGGTTTGTGACAGAGGCAATACGGCTTTGCAGCATTGCGAGAGGGATAGCGATGAAGCTTGGGAGATGATGCGCGGACCGAAAGCAAAACGTTGGACAAGGCTGAGCCCGGTGCCTACGTTTCGATAACACTTATCTTTGTCAAGGCAACACTTAAAACTTAAGGGGCGGGTCGCTTCAACACTTAAACACTTAAGGGGCGGGTTGTTTCAGAGAGAGACAGATAGATTGGCGTACAGATAGACAGATAGATTGACAGATAGACAGTATGTCTGCAGAAAAGCACTGTGGCAAGGACGCGAAGTAACAAGCGCAATGACAGTGCTTTTCTGCAGAGATACTCACTTCCCGAAACAACTCAAAGCGGCGCCCCAACCCCAGAACACATGCATTTGCATTTCGCTACCCCGCTGTTTCAAAACTACACCCCTTCTTTAGAGAATGGAGCCCCTCGTTGCCCTATCTAAGGTGGGGTGTCGCTATCGACGAAACACACATGGCGCTGGATACGATGGCAAAAACGCAACCATGGACCTTCATGCAGGGACCGGAAATCCGCATGACCGAAGCATCCACGATGGTTTTGCTGTACGGCATATGAAGTAACGACGTTTGCGGAACAGCAGTTGCTCTTCCATTTCTCATTTCATCACCTCGGTTGCATTTCCTACGCAGCCACTCTTTCTCTGATGTCTCTTTGACCGACTCTTCATCTCTTCCCTTCCTGTCGCCGACATCTTTGCAGGCGAAGCAATCAGCACCATCAACAACATCACCGTCGTCGTTATCACAGCCCCCGATGTAACAGTCGTCAGAACCGTCAGGTGTATTTTCTGTGCAGCCACCATAACATCTGGCACCGGCTTCTTCCCCTGCTTCATCCAAGCCTTGTGCACCAGCACCACGCCCTTCAGCATCTTCTCTTCCGTCATCCGCAATTTAAATGGCACCACCTTCGGAATCCCGCGCGTCTGCGTCGTTGTTGCCTACTTTGAACTCTTGTGCCACGCCTGTCACCTTAGATACGTCACGTGGGGTTTCATTATATTTCCTTTCACTTGATCATTTGAGTCTGCCTATATGCTACCACCGTGGAGACTATACCCCGAATGGAGGCACTGCGTATGTGTTGCACTTGCAGAGCACTGGCGGGATACTTTTTCATCGCCGGCTGACGACCGTTACCTTCTGTGAACAGCGCCCATTCCACTGCTGGCAAAATAGCTACCAAGCTCTGCGACCGCTAGCTCGTGAGCTCCTTCGTGCCTGCTTCAAATGCCCTCATCGTGGTCACCCTTGTATCATGCACCACTCCGCTCATTCAGCAGATGTATAGGGCAACATATTTACAGAACTTTACATGGTTCAAAAAACGTTGGGGCTAGTAGCAATGTGTCCGTCGCACTCAGCACTGAAAACGGACTGAATAAGGTGCGTTGACGGGCATACAGATGATTATAAGACAACGCTGTACCAGGTAATTTCCGATGTGAACTTGTGCCTCCCCCCCACCACAAAAAAAAAAAAAGTTTGCGACATATCACGTGTGGTTAGGTCGGCGCTCTATGCGGAACTGGGCGCTCACCGGTTTTGGTAGTTTTTTTTTTAATCGTCAAACTTCTTGTACACGGATATATGACCTACGCTTGGACGCATATTGCACAGCCATGCGTGCACGATGACTGCGCAAGCCGAACCCGATGTTTGTGCCCACTGCCATACTTCCGCTGTTTTCTTTTTGGCCATACAACAGAATTTGTGCTTACGCATCACCATAGAGCACCTTAGTTTACATCAGATGTTCTCAAATCAGATCATGAATATCTGTGCATCAGATGTTCGTGAGTGTGCCGGGGACCCCTTTTGAGCTAGCGGAAATGATTGGGGACCCCAAAATGAACGATGTGGGTCCGTGTCATAATGTGAAACAATTTGCGCTTACTTTTCGCGCTTCCAATTTGCGCTTGCAATTTGCGCCGGCGCTTGCTGTACGCAATTTGAAAAGAAATTTGCGTGCGCTTATTGAACGTCCGTCGTTTGTGTGTGACCTTTATGCTGATGCGTGTCGTATAATGAAACGATTTGCTCCTGAACTGATGGCCACCCAACCGCCTATTACATTTATTTATTTATTTATTTATTTATTTATTTATTTATTTATTTATTTATTTATTTATTTATTTATTAAAACATTTTTCACGTCCTTAGGGCTCAACAGAAAGGAGTAGTAAAATACGTATACATAAATTGCAGACGTTTTTGCAAAAACAGCATTCAAATAGACAGGCAGAACAAGTTACCAAAGACTGGTTCAAGAAAGAGCGTATGAATGGCTGCTTTAAAGTGAGTCGCTTCCGGGATGGCACCGCTGGTGTGAGGTAGATGGTTCCATTCTACTAGAGTGCTTCTAGAGCACTGTGATTCTACGGTGGTTTTAGCGCGCAAGCACTCTGGCGGCCTCTACTGTGGTTTGGCGGCGGCGTTGTAATAGAGTGAGCGAAGACAGGATGAAAACGGCGAAGGATTGCGTGGCGAGAGGGTGGGGAGAGGGAATTATGCTGAGCCTGTACGAGACGCTCGTCGGAGCGTTTGGCGAGGGTGTGAGGGGGAGGACGGCACGCGCTGCAATCGCGTCATCTCTCTCACTGCCTCCCCCTCACGCTCTCGCCAGACGCAGTTCGCGCCGCCGACGCAGAGCCAACGCTGACAATGGCGCGGGAGGTTCAAACACGATTTGCAATAGCATGCTCGGCGGCGGCGACGCGCTGCGCGATAACGGCACAGTAGCGCGCACCACCGTGCGTTCACTGATCACGCGATCGCTTCCTGAGACGCAGCAGATATGCGCCGTGACCGAGAAGACTGCAGTTGGCGCTGCGCACAAATTTGGCATTAGGGAGTATACGGTCATCGTCAGTGCATTTTTGGGGGATAAAAAATTCCTTATATGTGTCAGTGCAAAAATACAGCACGCCAACTTTGCTGCAATGGTTAATTCGTGATGACAAGAACCGAAGGGAAGGATAAGTTGATCTTTTAAAACAGGGTTATGATGACAAATTTTGTGGAACAAACTGTCTGCCTCGTGCGAGCCCGGCTTTTTCGCACACCTGGCCTGTTGTGCAAAAAAGCCGACGTGAAATTGTGTGAAGCGGGGAAGTTGAACTTTGTGTTATGTAGCAAAGCCATCTTTTGCATTACCGGGAAGGTTTAGCAGGATGAGGAGGAAAACGTTTATTCAGAAAAAGGGAGAGGGGAGGAGGAGAGAAAGAGTTAGGAGCGGTGGGTGGCCATTTTTTATTAGAAAAGAAAAAATACGGGAGGCGGGAGGAAGGGGGCCGGCAATTTCGGTAGGGCTTCGCGTACCCCCTAAATGCCCTCGCAAATCCCAAGTTAGTCTACACTAGCTATAATAAAACAGTGATAAACGTTTTGCACCGAAAGTTAAACCATATAATCGTTCTTGCATCATGACCCAGCATTGGCTAGCCCTCTAAAGCTTTGCTGATAACTGAGCTCAGCAGTCAGTACGCATCCTTTTATATCGCACGATTACAAACCAGTCTCTTTTAGGATAATTTGTCCCCGTTTTGTTGATTTTCAGGGAATTTCACTTTGGAGGCGCGGCAGCAGGTCAGAGGAATAATAAATCAATACTTTGAAGAATCAGTTGTGGGAAATACAGATTGCGGGAGAAGGGAGGTTGATAATTGCGCAATTTCTGCCGAGTTACGCTTAACCTTGCAATAAAGCTTCGATAACGCCCTAGATACGTACGGTCACGTACTTACGCCTGGGACGCTTACATTGCACTGCCTGAAGGGAAACGCATAAATGGGGCGGGAGACACGCAGTCTTTGTCGAAACTGCAAAGGCCACGCCCAATATTAAAGTACAAAAAACTCAACGCACAGTTTTTGCTTTATAGTGAGTCTGAGATGTCCTAATAACTTTTGACCAAGAATGTACTTTGTGAGAAAGACGGTTCGAAATGTTGATATACGTGGACGGCGTGCACGGGCCTAGTGGTGGTGCTTGCATTGTGATCGCCGTATTACTGGAATACTTCAGCGAAAGGAGCGTCTCCTGCATGCGAGAATCACGTACACGAGGATGATACGCTTTCATCCAATGTCCCGAAATCGCGGAGCGTCGCTTTACCCTGTACAGACTCTCCCAAAATACAAACTTTAAGTACGTATATATTTTACTACGTGCTCATCGTCGTAGCGCATTGTGCAGTTCGCGCATGCGCTAAGTGCTCGCTTAATTTGGCGGAGTCTATCTTGTCGGTAGACAAAGTTGTTGTGAAAAATCATCATCATCATCATAATAATAATAATCATCAGCCTATCAACGCCCACTGCAGGGCAAAGGCCTCTCCCATTAACCTCCAATTATCCCGGTCCTGTACAAACCGCGACCAATTTATCCCCGCAAAACTTCTTGATCTCGTCTGCCCATCTAACTTTCTGCCTCCCCTGCCACGCTTGCCTTTTCTAGGGATCCACTCTGTTACCCTTAATGACCAACGGTTATCTTGCCTTCGTACTACATGCCCTGCCCACGCCCATTTATTCTTCTTAAAAAAAGGCTGTGTATTTTGCTCTCTTTCTATCTTAAGAATAAACTAACATATACAACCTTTTTTCCCACATCTGAGCAAGATTCGGAAGCCGCTGGAGTCACCCATTTGTGCACCTGTACCGGTTGACTGGAAGACTCATCATACGAAGTAAGTGCGAAAGTATGAGGCGTCAGTTATTAAACACGCCCATTAAAGTGGTCTACAGGTGACATAAAGACACCGTGCATTATGCCGCCAGGAAAAGAAGCCTATCAGCTTTGACGCAGGAACGATCCTCAACTGTCGCAGTAAGGAACGAACAAAAACCATTCGGGGGAAGTCTCGCCTGGCTTGCTACACCTGCAGGAGAGCAGGGCCGCTCGCATTCCATAAAGGGCGCCGCCGCAACAACAGCCGGACGAGACGACAGAAAAAGCTATTATTTTGCCGTTGTCACGGAAGCGTGGAGAATGGCAGGATGCAGGCGACAACAACACCGCGGAGGGACACGTGTGCGTACGCGCCTACGGTGTATGCAAAGAGCGAGTAAGAACGTCGGAGAGAGGGAGAGCTTTCCAACTGCAGCTGTAAGCGGCAAAAGAGCAAGAAACAATATGGGGGCACCGAAGTTGATGTATCGCGCGAAGCTGATGTTTGTTCTCTGCGGAGGGTTGGTTTGGGGACGCGTCGCCCAGTCTCGCACGCTCTAGTTTTACACTTGGTTGAGCACCGTGACGCTATGACTGGGGAGGTTTGGAGATTGCGCTGTTTAGTTTCAGTCACGTAATATTTATTATTCTTCTATTGCCTTTTTGTTTTGCTTCGGGGTTCGCGATGTGGCTATTACACTCCCACTGTCTGTGTAGCTGCGAATTTGTTGCCGCTCCAGAGGGCAAATGCTGGCCGGGCTTGGAAGGAAAGGATGATCGAAGGAGAGAGAGAGAGAGAGAGAGAGAGAGAGAGAGAGAGAGAGAGAGAGAGAGAGAGAGAGAGAGAGAGAGAGAGAGAGAGAGAGAGAGAGAGAGAGAGAGAGAGAGAGAGAGAGAGAGAGAGAGAGAGAGAGAGAAACTTTATTTTGAAACCTGTGTTGATTTTGAAACACTCAACTGCTCTGACCACGAACCAAGCTGGGCACAGCCTTGCAGCGGAAAAAGGAGAACGCGTGGAGGTGTTCGAGCTCCCGCCCTTCGGGGGACCTTGGAGCGACTTCAGCTGCAGCCGCCGCTGTC